>NC_080782.1:140461882-141067882 GCF_028018385.1 Neofelis nebulosa
GTGTGCTCTTATACTCCTATGAGGTGCCCCCTCAAGAAATGTCATGAGGTTGATGAGAGTGATACAGAATGAAAGTGGGAAGGAAAAGCTGAGTTATTATGAGGTAGGAACTACCTTGATGCCATGTAATTTAGACCAAAGTTGTGGAAGATTTGTTATCCATTAGGCCCCTAATAACAGAATTCTTTAGAAAATCTGACCGAATCTAGTTTAAAGAAATAAAATAAATATCTTGGTAAAATAAAGATCTGACCAAAACACATTTCTGTGCTCTACTTCTTTGGTTTTGACTTGATTTTCAAATTGACTCTCTCCTTGTGACCCCAGATTTGGCTACAAAAGTGCCCAGGTCTTGGTAAATTATACATTTAGAGCCAGCAGAGAAAAAGACATCCAATTTGATACTCCTGATAAAGAAGGGGGGAAAATTTCAATCCACAGGAAATGTTTCTTCAAATCTAGTTAATTCTGAATGACACACTCCTGTTCTTGTACAATCACTGTGGGCAGGAAAATGGAAAGATAAGATTAGCTTAAAGTAGACAGAGCTTCCTACTGGAGCAGGGAGTTGAATCAATACTTCTAAACAGGATGTGATGAAGGAATATTTTAAATATAATTCAAAATTCTTTTGGTAGAAGAAAAGATAGATGGATACTGAAAAGGCAACTCACAATGGTTTATTACAAATGACATAATGACCATATCCTATCAATTTTGGTAAAAGCCAAAAATTCTTTCATAGTTTAAAAATAATGAAGACTATCAGAAAACATTGTTTTAGTGTGGTTATACTTTAATTCATAGAGCAGGGGACTTTATTAATTAAATAGTTGGAGACTTTAATACCCCACTTAAATTGAGGGGTGGATCATCCAGACAGAAAATGAATAAGGAAATTTTAGCCTTAAAGAACATGTTAGACCAGATGGACTAAACAGATATATAGAGAACATTCCATACAAAAGCAACAAAATACACATTCTTCTCAGTTCACATGGTAGTTTTCCAAGATAGATTTTATGTTAGGCCACGAAACAAGTTTTAATAAATTAGGAGGCATGAAAGCATAATAAGCATCTTTTCCAACCACAGTAGAATGAAACCAAAAATTGATTACATGAACAAAACTGGAAAATTCAAAGATATGCAGAGACCACACAACATGCTATTGAAAAATTAATGGCTCAAGAAGAAATTTAAAAATACCTTGAAATTAAAAAAAAAAATGGAACTATACCAAAAATTGTGGAATATAACAAAAGCAGTCTTAAGAGGAAAGCTCATAGCTATAAATGCCTATTTCAAGAAACAAAAAAAGCTTCCAATAAACAACTTTATGCCTTAAAGAACTAGAAAAGAAAAACAAAGCCCATAGTTAGTAGAAGGAAGAAAATGACAAAGATTAGTGCAGAAATAAATGAAGTGGAGACTAAAAAGACAATAGAAAAGATGAATGAAACTAAGAGGTGGTTCTTTGAAAAGAAACAAAATTGACAGTCCTCTAGGTAGACTCACCAAGAAAACAGAAGTCAATAAAATGAGAAATGGAAGAGATATTACGGATGCCACTGAAGTACAAAGGATCATAAAACCACTGTGAACAATTATATACCAACAAATTGGACAATGAAGAACTGGATAAATTCCTGGAAACATATACGACCCAACTAGACTGAATCATGACGAAATAGAAAATCTGAACAGACCATTTTCTATTGGTAGATTAAATAATTAATCAAAAGACTTCCCAACAAACAAAAGTCCAGGACCAGACAGCTTCATTGGTGAATTCTACCAAACATGCAAAGAAGACTTAATACCAATACTTCTCAAACACTTGCAAAAAATAGTAGAGGAGAGAACTCTTTCAAACTCAGTTTATGAGGCCAGCATTGCCCTGATACCAAAATTAGACAAGGATGTCACAAGAGAAGAAAATCACAGACTATTATCTCTGATGAACATAGAAATAAAAATCCATAAGAAAATATCAGCAAACCAAATTCAACAATATGTTAAAAGAATCATACACCATGATCACATGGGATTTATCCCAGGGATGCAACGATAGTTCAACATCTGCAAATCAGTCAGTATAATACCACATTAACAAAATGAAGGCTAAAATCATATGATCATCTCAGTAGATGCAGAAAAAAACACTTGGCAAAATTCAGCATTGATTTATGATAAAAACTCTTAGAAAGTGGGAACAGAAGGAACATATTTCAAGATAATAAAAACCAAGTTGCCCATTCTCACCACTTCTATTGAACATACTATTGCAAGTCCTAGCTAGAGCAATTAGGCAAGAAAAGTAAATAAAAGCTTCAAAATTGGAAAGGAAAAGGTAAGATTGTAAGTTGTCTGCAGGTAATATGGTAATATATATAGAAACTCCTAAATACACCATCAAATATACCTGTTAGAACTAAATGAATTCAGTAAAGTTGCAGAATACAAAATCGGTATAGAAAATCTGTTACATTTCTATATATTAATAATCAAGTAACAGAAAAAGAAATGAAGAATATCACATTGAAAATTGAATCAAAAAGTATAAAATACCTAGGAATAAATTTATCCAAGGAGATAAAAGACCAATATATTGAAAACCACAAGATATTAATGAAAGAAATTGAAGAAGACACTAACGGAAAGATATTCCATGCACATGAATTGGAAGAATTAATATGGTAAAAATATTCATACTACCCAAAGCAATCTACAGATTCAATTCAGTCCTTATCAAAATTTCAATAGCATTTTTCACAGAAATAGAAACAATAATCCTAAAGTTTGCATGGAACACCAAAAGACCCTGAATAAGCCAAAGCAATCTTGAGAAAGAACACACCTGGAGGCATCACGCTCCCAGACTTTAAACTATATTACGAAGTTACAGTAATTAAAACAGAATGATATTGTCATAAAAACAAACACATGGGTCAATGGAACAGAATAAAGATCCCCAAAATAAACACATGCATATATGGTCAATTAATTTATGACAAAGGAGCCAAGAATATAAAGTGAGAATAAGATTGTCTGTTTAATAAATGGCATTGGGAGTAGACAGTCAGTCAAAAGAATGAAACTGAACTATTATTTTACACCATACACAAAAATTAACTCAAAATGTATTAATGACTTGATGTAAGACCTGCAACTAGGAAACTCCTAAAAGAAAACATAGGCAATAAACTTCTTGACATGGGTCTTGGCAATTATTTTTTTAATCTCACATCAAAACCGAAAGCAACAAAAGCAAAAATAAACAGGTCAATACATCAAGCTAAAAGCTTCTGAACAGCCAAGGAAACCATCCATAAATTGAAAAGGCAGCCTATGAAATGGGAGAAAATATTTACAAATCATGTATTTTATAAGGAGTTAATATGCAAAATATATAAAGAACTCATACAACATTGAGTTGTATGAGTTCTTTATAACTCTGATTAAATAATAGTCAGAAGATCCTAACAGACATTTTTTCTAAAGGAAACATAGAGGGCCAACAGATATGTAAAAAGATGCTCATCATCATTAATCATCTGGGAAATGCAAATCAAAACTGTGATGAGATATCACCTCGTATCTGTGAGAATGGCTATTATTAAAAAGACAAGAAATATCAAGTGTTGGGGAGGATGTGGAGAAAAGGAACACTTGTGCACTCTTGGTGGGAATGTAAATTGATGCAGCCACTGTGGAAAACAGTACGGAGTTTCCTTAGAAAGAGAAAATGTGGTACAATATGATCCAGCACTTCTAGGTATTTATTCAAAGAAAACACTAAACACTAATTTGAAAACCCTCCATGTTCATTGCATCATTATTTACAGTACCAAGATTTGGAAACAGTGTAAGTGTCCACTGAAGGATGAATGGATAAAGAAATTGTGGACTGTATATACAATGGACCCCTATTCAGCCATATGGAAGGGCAAATCTTGCCATTTGTCATTTGTAACAATAAGGATGGACCTTGAGGGTATTATACTAAGTAAAATAAGTCAGACAGAAAAGATAAATATCATATGATATACCCTATATATGGAAACTAAAACAAAACAAAACTTACATGTTGGTGGTGGAGAGTGGGAGAAATCGGTGAAGGGGGTCAAAAAGTAAATACAAAAAGAAAAAATTTAAAAATAAAATACAATGAAAGTAGTGATGACCATCACAAAACATTGTCTTATTTTAATATGAAATTTATTGTCAAATTGTTTCCATACAACACTCAGTGCTCATCCCAACAGGTGCCCTCCTCAATGTCCATCACCCACCCTCCCCTCCCTCCCACCCCCCATCAACCCTCAGTTTATTTTCAGTTTTTAAGAGTCTCTGATGGTTTGGCTCCCTCCCTCTCTAACTTTTTTTTTCTTCTCCTCCCCCATGGATAGTCTTTCCTGCTTTGTCAATGATGAGTTGGCCATACTTTTCTGGGTCCATTTCTGGAGTCTCTATTCTATTCCGTTGGTCTGTGTGTCTGTTTTTGTGCCAATATCATGCTGTCTTGATGATTACAGCTTTGTAGCAGAAGCTAAATTCTGGGATTGTGATGTCTCCCACTTTGCTCTTCTCCTTCAAAATTATTTTGGCTATTCGGGGTCTTTTGTGGTTCCATACAAATTTTAGGAGTGCTTGTTCTAGCTTCGAGAAGAATGCTGGTGCAATTTTGATTGGGATTGCATTGAATGTGTAGATTGCTTTGGGTAGTATTGACATTTTAAGAATATTTATTCTTCCAAATCATGAGCACAGAATGTTGTTCCATTTCTTTGTATCTTCTTCAATTTCCTTCATAAGCTTTCTATAGTTTTCAGACAAAACATTGTCTTAATGTGTTTAGACTTTAATTCACATAGACAACAAAGTATGAAAATGGCTTTGTTAGATAAACTTAATAACATATTTTATTTTTATTTTTTATATTTAATTTTATATTTATTTATTTATTTAATTAATTAATTTTTTTCAAGAGAGCATAAGTGAGGGAGAAGGGCAGAGAGATAGAATCTTAAGCAGGCCTCATGCTCAGCACCGAGCCTGATGCAGGGCTCAATCTCACAACCATGAGATCATGACCTGAGCCAAAATCAAGAGTTGGACGCTCAACCACCTGAGCCACTCAAGGGCCCCTACTTCCTTTAAATTAAAAAAAAAAAATCTTTGGGTTATAGGCAGCTCATATATTAGTAAGAGGGCTATTCTTACTTGTTGCTCACATGGAGTGTCCACTAAATGTTCCCCATACACACACTTATTAAAAAAAATCCCTTATATATTTTGATATAAGAATTTATTGTGATATCTTTCCTTAGTTGATTAATTATTAATTATTTTTCCCTGTTTCCCATTGTAATGAGATCTTCATGAGGGCAGGAATTATATCTTTTTTTTTTTTTTTTTTTTTACCTCCATAGCCCTACCTTCTAGCCTAGTATAATAATATTGAATGATGAATGAATGAAATAGATTTCAAAAAAACATTTAGTGTTATTATTCTAGTCTGAACATAGATATAATATCCATGCCACTTTCACTGCTATAGCTACCACGAATAACAACGAAAGTCTCTATATTGTGACCCATTTTATTTTCCCAGAGTTTACAATCCTTTGATGTTTACTTTAAAAAAAAAATGGATTTCTGGGTTACTTTATATTCTAGTAAATTACCAGTCTAGCAGTTTTCTAGTGTAATTCTTGGCACAACATATAACTGGAAATCAATTAAAAGGGTCATTCATTATAAAAAATATATAAATTTCTTTCTGTACCCGTTGGAGGAAAATTTGAAGCTTTGTCTATCCCTGACCTCAACATTCTTTACTTCTGGGTCAATTTTAATTGTCTTATATTTGTAAATATATATTTTATTTCATTTTATTTTTTTATGAAAACTATGAAGAGGTATACAGTTCTTTTTTTTAAATATGAAAGTTATTGTCAAATTGGTTTCCATATAATACCAGTGCTCATTCCAATAGGTGCCCTCCTCAATACCCATCACCTACCCCCCCCTCCCTCCCATCCCCCATCAACCCTCAGTTTGTTCTCAGTTTTTAAGAGTCTCTTATGTTTTGGATCTCTCCCTCTGTAACCTTTTTTTTTTTAATATATATTTTAAAGAACTTAACTATTAAAGAACTTAAAGATGACAAAATAGCTAGTTGTCAAATACCTCAGGTAGGTGGTCAGCATGTTTTTTTTTTTTTAATTCTAAGATTAGAAAACAGAGTAATTTACTAGAAGAATGTGATTATGTGACGTAAACATCAATGGCAGAGGCTAATGGGTCCTACAGTTTTTGGTTCCAATTCACTTTCTTCTGTATGTGTATTATTGAAACTCCACTGGCATTAGATTTCTGATTACAGTATACTTCAAACAATCCATGTTTTGCAAAATTTATTTGTTAAATACTTTTTGTATCACTGCAATATTGTAAATTCACTTTGGGAGTTTCTCTCTTAAGAAAATCTTTGATAGGAGTACCTGGGTGGCTCAGTTGGTTAAGCATCCGACTTTGGCTCAGGTCATGATCTCACAGTTTGTGAGCTCAAGCCCTGCATCGGGCTCTGTGCTGACAGCTGAGAGCCTGGAGCCTGCTTCAAATTCCGTGTCTCCCTCTCTTTCTGTCCCTCCCCCATTGATGCTGTGTGTGTGTGTGTGTGTGTGTGTGTGTGTGTGTGTGTCTCAAAAGTAAATAAAGATTAAAAAAATAAAAAAAATCTGTGAGAAACTTATTTAAAATAATCATTTACAATATAAGCAGTATTTCCTTAAACTAGTTATTTTGCAAAGAGTGTAGAGATAGGGAAACAGTATGAGATTTGGGATTGAAAGTCTTTGAGTTTAAATGCTGTTCCACTACTTACCACATGTTTTATTCAAGATAAACTGATAAAACCTTTTGCTATCTAGTTTCTTCATCTGTAAAATAATGATAATAATCACTATCTTACACCCTGCTTTTGAAGACAAATTAAATAATGTTTGTAAGTTGCCTGACGTGTAGGGACTAAATGGTAAAATTTCCTTTTCTTTTTCTTTTTTCAAATTTTAATAAATATATTTTCTTATTATGTTTTTGCTATATTAAAAATAAAATGAGAAGATGTGGGTTATGTGGACCACCAAGTTGTAAGAGAAAGATGAGGAGTACAGAAGAAATCAAAAGAAAAAAACCTAGATCCATTTTCTTTCCCTAATGCATTTCTTTGGTCCCAAGTTGTTTCTGTGACTCATGAGACCATGCTTTTAATGTTTATTTGTTTTTGAGAGAGAGAGAGAGAGAGAGAGAGAGAGAGAGAGAGAGAGAATCCAAAGCAGGCTCCAGGCTCTAAGCTGTCAGCACAGAGCCCAAAATGGGGTTCGAATTCACAAACCAGGAGATCATGACCTGAAACAAAGCTGGGTGTTTAACCAACTGAGCCACCCAGGCGCCTCAGTGAGACCAGGCTTTTAAATGGTAAGTTCTTTCAAGATTTTGAGGTCTGCAATCTCTTTTGCTGGTTGTGGAAGCTGTGTAAGTGTTTCAGACGTTTTAAGTATTCGTATATTCAGTATAGTTTATTTGGTACCTACAATGTGTCCGGCGCTGCACTTACCATTGGAGGTACAAAAATCAAACTTTGTCATCCCTGCTTCTAAGGGACTCATAGTCCGTTGTTCTGGAAGGAGTGCACCCCCAATAGCAAATGGAGCGCTGTTTGCTCACTTGGCCTTTGTAGTTTTGTGTCCCTGATTGAACTAACGGGCACTCCTGCTTCATGATTTTAGCTTCTCATGCCCACTTTCTGACACAAAGTTTCTGGTTCTTTCAGACATTTACACCTTAACTCAAACCAAATGCAGTATGGCTAGATAGAAGATTGGATTATATAATGACTGCTTTGATTGATTTTACATAGATAGATATTTGAGAGAGAGAGAGAGAGAGAGAGAGAGAGAGCAAGTTAGGAGGGGTGAAAAGAGAGGGGGAGGGAAGATCTAGAGCAGGCTTTGCTCTGTCAGCACAGAGCCCGACGCGGGGCTTGAACTCACGAACCGTGAGATCATGACCTGAGCGGAAGTCAGACACTCAGCTGACTGAGCTACCCAGGCACCCCTATATATATTGTTTTTGGTGGAAATAAATTCATAAAATGACTGAGCACAAACCATGTGTACTAAAGAGCAAGAAAGTGGAAAATATTTATGAAGAAATCTGGATTTATAGAGTAATAAAAAAATCTTATCCCTGTTCCTATTTACTCAATATAACTGCAACCCAGAACTATCCCTTGAAATTCTAGAATTTTTCCAGGTCATCAAACAATAGTTTATCTCAGATAACAGATTTTTATAGTCACATCCTCTAACTTGGATGAGTTAAACTTTGGATTTTACTTGAATTCACCAAAAACGTCATTCTTTCATTTGTATTCTGGAGTTGAACGATATAACACTATCCTCTTATTTTCTTTTTCCTTCTCTCCTTTTTTTTTTTAAACTCAATCCTTCATTATTGCTTTAAGAAAACATATTTTAAGAAAAGTATATCCAATTTAATTCAGAATTTTAGTTTTCGTCTTAGTTCTAAGATTGGGGGCTAGTTCCTCCAAGAGAATGTGAGAGTAATTAGAGCAAATAGTATTATCTGTGTATATTTATGATATTTTTAAGGGACTTAAAGAGTCATGGGTATTGATTTCTACTAATGTTATATTACACATGTAACTTGAGCAAAAATTTTTCAAGAGAACTTACAAGCCAGTATTATTTGGCAGTTGTGAGACATTTATTTATTTATTTATTTATTTATTTATTTATTTATTTATTTATTTATTGAGTATAATTGGAACCCCAAACATTAGAAATGCATGTAGAAATGTGGTACAGGTAGATAGATATTCTCCTGAGAGAGCTTTTTAGAGAATTACTATTTTTATTTAAAATGTGTGTACTTTTAGGGCATCTGGGTGGCTCAGTTTGTTAAGCATCTGACTCTTGGTTTTGGCTCAGGTCATGATCTCACAGTTTGTGAGTTCGAGCCCTGCATTGAGCCCTTTGCTGACAGTGTGGAGCCTGCTCAGGATTCTCTCTCTCCCTCTCACTCTTTCTCTCTCTCTCCTTCTCAAAATAAATAAATAAGCTTAAAAAATTAAATGTGTGTACTTTCTCATTGTACTGTCACAGCAGCTTTGAATACAGGCATTTTCTTTCACTGTAGGTGAATTCAGATCTGAGAATTGACGAATAGTGGAAATTCTTTGATGTAGCAATTAACAGAGAATCCTCAGAACTATGACAGACAGATGAACGACTTACACTATTGACAAATTTCCTTATTCATTTCGAGAAGAGAGACAAGTCAAGGAACACAATAGAGCTTTGTTCTTTAGTCTCCCTTACCTGTGAACTTCCATGGCCATGTTTGTGAAAACGTTCCTCAGGACTAACATTGCCATTATATTAAAACTGATTCTCATAGCTTTATGCAAATTCCTTATGGGGCCTAAATTCTCTTGGTTTACTCATGCTCAGTCATGCTGGGATCTCTGGAGCTGCCACTTCAGAGCAACAGAAAATTAGAAGGCATCTTAGCTAGTGTGGCTGCCTTTTTGAAGTTTTGATTTTGCCCCCCAGCATTTTCTTCTCAGGATCAATTCCTGTCCTAGAAGGGAGCCTTTTTGGTCAGTATTGACATTTCCTATAGGCATACTGCTTTAGCTTTTTTCAGTTCTCCAGTAACTCTCTTGCAGTGACCTGCTTGTAGAGTGGGAACGTACAGTGCAAGATATGAAGAATAATGGATCAGAGATGAGAGAAGAAGGGAAAAGCCTTGAATGACATACTTTTTAAAAATCTAAAATTTTTTTTGAGAGTTTAAATGTTTTTAGCATAAAAATACAGAGGTAAGCTGGGGCGCCTGGGTGCCTCAGTGGGTAAGCATCTGACTTCGGCTCAAGTCATGATCTCACGGTTCATGAATTCAAGCCCCACATCGGGCTCTGTGCTGACAGCTCAGTGCCTGGAGCCTGCTTCAGATTCTCTCTCTTTCTTTCTCTCTTTCTCTCTGCCCCTCCCCCACTCGTGCTCTGTCTCTCTCTTTCAAAATAAATAAACATTAAGAAAAATTTTAAAAAATATATACAGAAATAAGACTTTGTTAAAAAAGAATCCCATTGACAGTTGAACAGAGAATAGTACAGGGTGGTTCAGCCAGAGACAGAGAGAGAATAATTAATAGGAAAGATCTAATATCAGATATTTTACTTTTCTTTTCCACAAATGTAACATAGATGTTCTTTGTAAAACATTGAGTTATCAATACGTATAATATTAGTGAATTAATATGCACAATAATCATCGACAGCAATGCTGTCCTCTTTTCTGGATTGTGCTTTTGATGTTTTACCTAAAACCACTTCACCTAACTGAAGACTACAGAGATTTTCTCCCACGTTTTCATCTAGATATTTACGGCTTTAGGTTTTGCATTTAACTCTGTGGTCCATGTCCATTTGAGCTAATTTTTGGAGACGGAGCAAAGTAAGGGTCAAGGTTCATTTTGTTTGTGTATGTTTGTGATTGTTCACTGCCACTTGTTGAAAGGAATATCCTTTGAACTGCACAGTTGTAGAAAATCAGTTACCAGTGTGTGTAGGGATCTAGCAGTGGAGTCTAAATTCTTCTCCATTGATCTATATGTTCATTTTTTTCCTCTAATACCATACTGTATTGATTACTGTGGCTTTATACTAAGTCTTGAAATCTGGTGGTATAAATCTACCTTCTTTGCTGTTCTTCCTTACAAGGATTTTGGCTATTCTACTTTTTTGCTTCACCACATAATTTTGGAACCAGCTTGTCAATTTCCATAAGAAATGCTGCTGAGATTTTGACTGGAATTATTAAATCTATAGAAGAGTTTCCAGAGAATTGAACATTTAAAAAATATTTATGTATTTATTTATTTATTTAGAGAGGGATAGAAAGAAAAGGGGAGAGACAGAGGGAGAGAGAGAATCCCACTCCACTGAGTGTGGAGCCTGCTGTGGGGCTCGATCTCAACAAAGTGAGATCATGACCTGAGCCAAAACCAGGAGTCAGACACTCAACAGACCGAGCCGGCCAGGCACCCGGAGAATTGAACATTTCAACAATATAAATCATGCAATGCATGATCATAATTTATTTGCTTATACTTTGTTTCGTTAGACTTTTGAAATTTCTTTTGTCAATGTGCTGTAGTTTTGGTGTACAAATCTTGCATTTTTTTAAGCTTTTAACTAAGTATTTAAAGTTTTCTGTACTTTTCAATTCCAATTTACAATTGTTCATTGCTAGTCTAGAGAGTCCCAATTGATTTTTGTATATTGACTTTGTATTCTGCAAACTTGCTAAACTCACTTCTTAGTTTGAGTAGCTTCTTTGGTAGAACCTTTGAGATTTTCCACCCAGACAAGCATGTTGTCTACATGTAGAAACACTTTTTTCTTCTTTTCCAATCTGTATGCCTTTTTCTGTTCTTACTTCATTGCTCTGACTAGAGAACCTCCATAATGATGTCGAATAGGAATTATGTCAGTAAAAATCCTTGTCTTGTTCTTGATTTGGGGGAGAAAGCATTAGTCTTTTGCTAGTAAGTGTAATGTTAGCTATAGAATTTTGGACAAAATTCCCTTATGTTCTCAGTTTGATGAAAAATTTTAACATCAATGCATATTGACTGTGTCACTTTTCTGTACCTATTATGAATTTTTTTTTGCTTTTAGTGTAGTGATACTGTGAGTTATACTGATAAATTTCTGTATCTTACACCAATCTCCCTCCTGCTAGATTGTAAGCTGTACAGAACAAGGCATTGTTGTACTTGAGCTTGTTCACACTGGCTTGTGAGAATTTGTAATATGGAATTTTGAGAATTAACCATTAAACCATTAGTAGATGGAACTCAGCCGTAGGCGGGTATTCACACAATGGAAATCTGCAAATGCCACCAATCAGGCTCTTCTTCTGGTTTTTTAATACTGCATACCCAACCATCCCTAAACTTAATAACTAAACAAGAGCATTTATTCTCGTCCAAGATATGCCACATGACAAGGTTTCATTCCCACCAGTGTCGGTGTCTACTGGTCCCATTCAGTGTCAGCTGGGCAAGATGAGGTCTAGGGGCTGAAATCATCTGAAGCTTCAATCAGTCACATGTTTGAGGCTTTAGATGGAAAGGTGTGTGTGTGTGTGTGTGAGCACGTGTGTGTGCGTGCATGTCTGTAGAAACCTTTAATGAGGATTCAAGATGGAGGAAAAAAATTGTGTCCATGTCTCCATGGAGATTCTCCAGGTTCTCAAGGTGGTGTTCCACCTGCTGCTTGACAGCCTTATCTCATCTGTGTTCCTTGTAAATGTCATCACCAGTGGGCAGCCCATGGAGGTATAAGGGGCAGGAACTTGTCTTGTTTACACAGGGAAGAATGTAGTCGGACTTGAGGCTAGAACATCTGAGGTTACTTAGGCACCTCTTATTTCGATGTAGCCACGATGATCTGTCTGGTGCACAGCCTCTGGGTAGCCAGACTTCTCATATACTGACTCAGGATTCCTTAGGTGTATATTCCAGGAGAGATACAGTCAGTCAGAAGCTATATCATCATTTATAACAAACCCCAAAGTCACACAAGAAAACGTGGGATGGATTTATAGGTACAGAAATATTTGGAAAATACAACATGCCATTTCAGTAATGTGTCTTAAATGTCTATGTCAATGCTTTGTACAAAGGAAGTACTCAATCAATATTTGTGGAATAAATAAATAAATCATTCATTCATTGTGTTCAGCTGACATTAAATGGAAATGAATGCGTCGTTCTGCGGTCTGGAAAGGACTGTGGTCTGGAAAAACATAGAGATCTCACCTCGGGTGCTCAAGTAGATCGATCTGGTTTCATGGTAACCCAGGCAATTCATTGCTGAGATTTCTTATTCTCTTTGCTACTGTCACAGTCTGTTGGCTCCACTCACAGGTGGGAGTAAACAGGGAGTAAGAGTATTATGTAATTTTATTTTTTCTTGAAAAGTAACTGTGAAGGAAATGAAAAGAAAAAACCCTTTCAGTGAAACACAATAAAGTTAAATGTTTTATAACATTTTTATCTTACGTTGGTCAAGGGAAAGGTTTTTTTCTCCGCATAATTGCCTCCCCTTTTACGAGTCCAAGTTGTTCAAGTGCTTGGCGTCTGGACAACAAATTCTACACACTGAGGGTAGGTCTGATGGAGCATATGGAAGGACTGAGTAGAGTCCCATCTAACTAGGCAACTGATGAGCCATGCATGACTGTTGGCAACACTCATACCAGAAGGCTATGTATGTAGTAGCACAGCATGAATTCTGCTTGGATTCCTGCCCTTGATGTGGTTGGTGCTATTGTGGTTTCTGTCTCTTGCTTTTTTATCTGTGTGATTTCTCTCTCCTCAATTTCCCTGGTCCTTAGAATCTTTTTAAAATCTTGGCTCCAAAATTAGGAAGAGAGAACATTTGCTGTGTGCCAATCTGAATCCCCTAGTTCCCACACTTGTAGTAGAGGGTTTGTAGCGTTCATTTTTGGTTTTAGAGTCATTTGTAGCTATACAGGCTGAGAAGGGTGGAACGGGGAAGTCAGTGATGTGAGGGTTTGAAAGTAGAGGGAACCTGGTTAAAATAAGGGATTCCCTGGCCATTAATTAGAGATAGATTCCCAGTGTGTGTGCATGCATACATGCACGCGCACATGCGCACGCACACACACACACGTGTACTCACATATACACACAGCATTAAGATATAGGAATGTTTTCTTTATGTGTGTCCAACCCATAGGATTACCAATTAACTTATCTTCTAAACCAGAGTATCTCAGAGATAATAAGGGCTATTATTAATTAAAGGCTATTGGTAATTACCTGCTGATAACAAGCATAAACCAGGGCTGTATTGGGCAAACTGGGGCTGTGTTCACCCTAACAATAACCCACGCATCTGAAGTAAAATTTCAGTGGAAATGACTCCCAGAAACAAAACATTTTTTAATATCAAAATCCTTCATGGATGGTCAGGTTTTATCAATTTTATATGAAATGTCCTGCAAGAATCATATTGGCTGGTTGAGCAGTGGTTCAGATGGTGCTGGACAATTTCTAGTTGAATAAAGTTTTTAAAAATAAATACCTTTGGGCATGCATTGCTTCTCAGTAATAGTTCTGAAACTATGGCAACAGTACGACGTTCTTCGAAACCATCTCGGACCAAAAAAAAAATATATCAGAAGGTAGGCTTTATGTGATTTCTGTATGTCCAATATATTTGCAGTATAGTGACCTAGATTGCTATCTTTGGAGCTGAGCACTTGCATTGGAATCCTAGGCTCCAGTATCTGCGGAGTTGTGTCGTCATGGGCCACTCGTTAAGCTTTCCACATTTGTGTTGCTACAAGAGTGAAGTTGGAATAATTCCAGTACTTGCTTCATATGGTTGTTGTGAAGATTAATTTGCTTAATAGGTAAAACAAGTACATCCCTGGCACAGAGGAAGTGCTTGATTGTGCATTTATTGTTATGATTCTTTGCTTTAGTGAATAGCATTACCATCCATTTACTGCCAGAGCAAGAAAACTGGATATGATTATTGTATTCTCCTGTTATTACCAACCACTAGATGTCCAGATAATTGCCAATTATGAAAGTGTACCATTCTCTCAATGAGCTTTCCTCGCCCCACTATTGTGTCTCATCCATGTGATATCCACAGGATAGCTAGCATGGCTTTTATAATGCATAATATAATAACCGCTTTCTACCTAAATCCCTTCAGTAGCTCCTCATCCTTAGAATGGCTTTACAAGAACCTTCACAATTTGGTTTGTGCATCCTTAATTCCCTAACCTCATTTCTTGCCACATTTTCCTTATACTAACAGACTAGCCAGACAAATTTTCTTAAAGCTCCAAGAAAAACTGCGTCATTTGAACCTGAGTTCTTTCATGTAATAGTTTGCTTTTTTCATTCTCTTTCCTTACTTTGGCTTTAAAAGTGTCTGTTTATCCTTCAGGGCTCAGCTTAGCTGTTAATTACTTAAAGAGCTATTTGGCCCACTTAAGTGAGGTTAGGTGCCTTCCTGATATCTCTCCAAATTATCTGTGCATGCTTTTCTCTAGTATAAGTATAGACAGTACACAGTCTGATACTTCTGGTAGAATATATACTTCTAGGGATGAGCTGGGGTGTTCTTTGTTGCATGTATGCTCCATGTACAACGTATGGCATAGAATGTTTATTTGAACGATCCTGGTTGAATGAATGAATGAATGAATAAATTCTTGACTGTGGTGTTGCTCAGTGAATTATAGGAAAAGATTTTTGTATTGGTTATTGGCTTCTTAAAATAAAAATGCTAGTATTTTTTTCCTATACATTTTAAGGCTTTTCTAAAATGACCTTTAAAAAAGTAGGGTTTTCTACTTAGAAAATCCTTATGATGAAATCAATTCTCATTAAATTTGTAGAGTTGTTTAGAGATAAGGAGACAAGAGAGCATAAAAATTTAATTAAGGAAACAAGAATTCGTGGAAATGTTATGTCATCCCTGAAATTGCAAAGAGAATTGAAAACACACTAATTCTCATGCCTTGTTGTTATATATTCTTTTCACTGCAAATACTATCCCATTAACCTGTCTTCCCCCGTCCCAGAGCCATATATCCATAGAGCAGCCTGGGCAGCTTTATGTGGAACATCCAGCCAGATGGATGCCTAGAGAGAGAGATCTCAAATTTTTATCTGGCGGCAATAAGAATTCAAAACTATAACTTGTGATTACATGTCGATACTGGACAACTAGTACATTAAATGAGGACTTGTTTTTGGTGAGATTAAAATCCTTTTAATTATTTCAGAATATTAATAAGCTTGGCATTTTGTGTTATTTTCATTAAGGAATACATTCTCATTACAGAAATAATTCTTTTTATAGGAAATTGCTAGTATCCATTCCTCTAAAGCTGTGCTGTCAACCTGTCGGCCCCTAGCCACATGAGGCTACTGACCACTTGAAACGTGGGTACTCCAAGCTGAGATGCACTCTAAGTTTAAAATTTGAAAGACTTTGTTTAAAAAAATGTAAATTATCTCCGTTTTCTAAATTATCTCAATGATTTTTACATTTTATTATATTTTTACATATAATTGATATGTTCGTTGAAATAATATTTTGGATATATTGGGTCAAATGAAATATATTATTAAAATTAATTTCACCTCTGCATTTTTATTTTTTAAGTGTAGATACCAGAAAATTTGAAATTATATCTATGGCTCACATTATATTTCGGTTGGGCAGCTTTGTTCTAAGTGGTTCCATTTTATAGCTTGTTTTGTGTGCATAGGGTCCTGAAAAAGTTTGAGATAAAAGGGCTTCAAGCCAAGCACTGTTAACAAAGCTAGCAAATATATTTATGTCACTGTGTCCCATAATTAGTCTGCACTGTAGATTAGTGCACATGGGTAGAATATTTTTCTTTTTTAAGGGTATTTCTTTTCTGTTTAATATAAATAGTATTTTTAAAGGAATCTCTACACCCAACATAGGGCTCAGGCTCATGACCCTGAGATCAAGAGTCACACGCTCCACCAACTAAGCCAGCCAGGCACCCTAAGTCTATTTCAAACAAATCAGTCACATGACCTAATATTTTTATTATTATTATTATTTTTAATGTTTATTTTTGAGAGAGGGAGAGAGACAGAGCGTGAGCGGGGGAGGGGCAGAGAGAGAGGGAGACACAGAATCTGAAGCAGGCTCAGGCTCTGAGCTGTCAGTGCAGAGCCCGATGCGGGGTTTGAACTCACAGACCATGAGATCATGACCTGAGCCGAAGTCCTGCGCTTAACCGACTGAGCCACCCAGGCACCCCCACATGACCTAATCTTGAATAGTTACAGCCTACCATCATATCCGAATCAGAATTTTTATGTTCCTTTAAATCTTTAGATATAAAAACCACACTTCTGAATCTTCAGCTGAATTTGTACTTATTTATGCTATTTTCTCTAAAATCTCTGAAGTAAATTGGGAAATTGTAACTTTTATTGCAGTAACTCTTGGCCTTTGCTGTCAATTTCCCTCCTGTCCTTGGGAACAGTGAATCAGGCTTGGGGACGCTCACCAGGGAACGTGATGGATTGGGAGGGACTTGCCTACCAGAGGCAATGTGTGACGCAAGGCCTTCTGGGAGTTATGCCAGGGGAAGCTGGAACCCAAGCCCAGCAGACAGCCCAAGTGTGCCAGTCAGTAAAAAGAATGACAGATTCTACAGAGGTTGTAACAGTTGGGAACTTTGGAGACTAGACCAGAGTGAGGGTAAACAAGGATGGCAGACAGAGCTGGAAAATCCCTTGAGCCTGTAGGACCAGAGGCAGATGGTGTTTTTATGGGGCATCAGTGGCGCTGAGCTGTGTGTAGAGGGGCGGGGAGGTTGTTAGGACACCAGCCCATTTCAGACAACCAATTGCTATTTGTACGAGCTTAATTGTATTGGAAAATAAAATTTCTATTTGATACAGAGATAGTGAATTTAGTTTGTGAACTGTGTCAAACAGTTTTTCTGCATTATAAAAATTGAGCCAATGGTTGTACATAATTGAAAGCTATGGTTGTGCCCCACAGAAGGATAAAAGCCGATATAATCTTTTGCATCAAAATTCTTAACTGAGCCCTCTTGTATTTGCTTTTCATTTAGGCATTATTGTCAAGTGTCTGCCCTCTGGGTTCATTTATATACAATACATGGTTTTCTAAAATAGATAATAACCTACCTGTTTGGGAGCTCTTCAGTAATGTGCTTCCACAGCCACAGAAAACAACTACAATAATCTGTGTTTGTATCTTGCTAACATGATAGCAATTTTAATTCTATTTACTCTTCTTAGATATGGCTTTAGTATAATCGATTTGTGTCTGCTAATATTTTGGCATTTTAACTGGTTCTTTGATAGTTACTCTAAGAATGATGTCAGTTACCTATCCTAGTTATCTCTAGAGGGATAAAATGATTCAATGCAAGTGACTTATTGGCTTGTGACAAGAAGAATGTGGTTGAGCTGGGGTGTGGTTTGGGAAGAGTTTCTAACAGGGTACTCCTTTTTTTTTTTAATTTAATTTTGCTTTAGAGAGAATGAGAACTGGAGATAGGGGCAGAAAGAGAGGGAGGGAGGGAGAGAAAGAGAGAGAGAGAGTGAGAGAGAGAGAGAGAGAGAGAGAGAGACAGAATCTTAAGCAGACTCCATGCCCAGTGTAGAGCTTGACACAGGGCTTGATCCTAAGACCCTCAGATCATGACCTGAGCTAAAATCAAGAGTGGGCCACTCAACCGCCTGAGCCACCCAGGCACCTCGGGGTGCTGCTTTTTAAGTTGGTGTAGAGTTGTGGAGAAGATAAATTTTTATTCTCTACAAATCTTTCTTGATTGATGATGCCTCTATGAAGTCACGGAAGCACATTCATGGAGACATTTTTCTCCTTAAAACTTTTAGGAAAAGCCTGAGGAATCAAGTACTCTCTGGCTCCCAGAATGAGATGGAGACTGAGGAGCTCAATTATCAAACTTCTTCGTTTATGTATCAGCATTATGAGATCAAAGAGGAAGTCAGAAAGTCTAGAACCATCTATTTGAATTTTAACTTTTTTAATGTTTATTTTTTTACAGAGAGAGAGAGAGAGAGAGAGAGAGAGAGAGACAGAATGCAGAGTGGGAGTAGGGGAAGGGCAGAGAGAGAGGGAGATACAGAATCTGAAGGAGGCTCCAAGCTCTGAGCTGTCAGCACAGAGCCAGTTGGGCGGCTTGAACTCACGAACTGTGAGATCATGACCTGAGCCGAAGTCGGACATTCAACCGACTGAGTCATCCAGGCGCCCCTCTTGAATTTTAGTAGAGACTCCCCTGCTCCCAATCTTGTCTCTATTTTTTCCCACACCACAGAATTCTCACCTCTCCAAGTCCCCTTGGGTCTCTGGTTTCCTACTTTCCCAATTGCTTTAGTTTTGCTTCTCTGCATAGAGGACATGGATGGGTACATTATGGTGATCCAATTCAAGAGTGACCTCATGTTGGTTTTGTTCACTGTCTGTGGTTAAAAGCCAGGAGGAAGGGCATATAGGAGCTATATAATTCAGTTGATAAAGCATGGATTCTAGAATCAGACAATGATTGGTTTAGAACAGGGGTTCCAGTGTTTTCCAGTTAGGTAACTTACTTAACTTCTTTATGTCTGTTTCCTTCATGAAATGGCATTAAAAATAGCACTTTTCTTATAGGGCTGCCATGAGGATAGAGTGAAGAGCAAATGAGAAGTGATTAGACAGTTCCTTGTGTGTAATAATTACTGAAAAATGCAGTGTTATGTGTTAGTGTTATATGTGTTAGTGTTATATGTGTTAGTGTTAGTGTTATGATTGAAGAAAAAAGAGTGTCACCATTCACTGCCACTCATCTTCTTTGAGCTCCCTCTGAGTAGCATCATAGGTAGACAGAGTTATAAAGAAGGTTGGACAGTTTGCAGTGTATTGACAATGGACAAATATAATCAGTCGATGGACAAATATAGTCTTCAGGGAATCCTATGTCTAGCATACAAATACACACTATAACAAAAGCCTGTAACTATCATTAAATTTTTGTATATGCAGAAATGCCATGGAACTCAGCTATTTTTAATGAAATTCCCAGGTTCTCAAAACATAAATCATGAACAAGTTTAAACAATTAAGGTTGCCTTAGAGACAGTCAAAATGTGTCTCTACACTGACTTAGATTTATCAATTCTATTTATTCATCTTTTCTCCTTTAATTAAAAGCTGGTGGATAGTCAATCATGCCATGAATTGTACACTCTGTCACTTCTATCAAAGCCTTTGAAATGAGACACAGAAACAATTTCCTGATTGGAATTTTTTTTTTGTTATTGTTGTTGTGTTGGCATGATTTCTGTTTATCTGATTAAATACTACAAAAAGAAGAGTATTTGGTGGATTGAATATCTGTCTTCAAACTGGATGAGTCATAGCATAGCAGAAAAATAAAATCTGAGGAATTAACAAGAATACCTAATGAAGGAGTCAAACGAAATGACCCCATTTGTTTAAACATTCAAGAAAAATACTAGCCTATTTCATGCTACTACAATCATAAATATTTCAAAATAAAGGCTGTAAGAATTTTACAAATCTGCTAGCATCTTGTATTATTGTAAAGGATTTTTTAGGCCAGTTAGCTCCAGAGATTTACAACTTTTCATTGAATATTGGATAGCTAAAGAATGGTAAACTGTTTTCCTCTCATTTTTAGAGATACGGGCCAGATGTTCCCATAGAAATAAGACTCCATTTCTGAGAGAGTAATAGATAGGATGGCATAGTAGATAAAAACAAAGCTTTTGAGTCAGACATTTATGCCTAGAAAATACTCTGCACCCTCAAGCAAATTTACTAATCATGGATAGGCCTTAGAAAAATTTGTCTCAAAGTAATCATTCTACCAATTAATATTATCATCAATGTTAATATTATTATTGGTATTACTATTATTCTACATAAAGGAAATTTTTGACCGAAGTTAGAAACTAATTCTTGTCTACTCAAAACTTACTTTAGGGTTCATTCCTAAGTGGTTTGTTCTAAAACAACAGGGGAGGGCAGGCTTGGGTGGCTCAGTCAGTTGAGCCATCAACTCTTGATTTTCGGCTCAAGTCATAATCAGGGTTGTGGGATGGAGCCCAGTGTCAGGTTCTCTCTTGCTCTCTCTCTCTCAAATAAAAAAATAAAAAAATAAAATAAAATAGAATAAAATAACAGGATTAAAAAAATGAGATGAAATGAGGATATAATGGGCCAGATACTTCTCATCATCTAAATACACCAACACTAAAATTCTAATAATCAATATTAATTTTAGATAAATATGCATTATCCTTACATTATTTGAATTGGTGGGGTGTTGTTATATGTGTCTTGAGTTATGAGATAAGTTACGGATTCATGTTGCTTAATTTCACTTTCTACATGCCTTCCAGAAATACTCTAAGTCTTTTTTTACCTATTTGAGTACCTGCCACTCCCCTTCTAGTCCAAAATTCTACAATTCTGAATATAATAATGAAATTTTTGTAAGGACTCTAATTCACAGAAGTAAATTAATATTAGATAATTAAATCTAAGGCAAACTCAATAAAAAGCATAAAGGCTTCAATTACACCAAGAAAAATAAGAGTTAAAATATAAGGAATCTTATTTTTGAAAAAAATCCATGGTATAAATTTTTATTATTCCTTATTTATTTATTTATTTATTTATTTACTTATTTAGAGAGCACAAGCAGGGGAGAGGCAGAGAGGGAAAGAGAATCTAAAGCAGGCTCCATGTCCAACACAGAGCCTGACGAGGCACTTGATCCTATGACTCTGGACCGTGGGATCATGATCTGAGCCAAAATCAAGAGTCAGATGTTCAACTGACTGAGCCACCCAGGCTCGTGAAGTGTATAAATTTTTAAAGCCATTCTGTACTAAGTGCAGTGAAACCTCGGATTGCGAGTAACCTGTTCTGCAAGTGTTCCTCAAAACAAGCAAAAATTTCTAATAAATTTTAACTTGGCAAATGAGTGATGTCTTGCAACAGGAGTGGTACGTGATGCTGAACATCACATGATCAGAGCTGAGCCAATGGTTCTTCTCTCTCTCTCTCTCTGTCTTGCTGTGGACTGCAGGTGATTGTCTCCTGTGCGCCGATGCTCCGTCTCATGCCTCAGTGTTTGACAGAAATCGGTGACTTTTCAGAACACAGGAAGGTGCCCACAACTGGCACTAGTGTATTTTTTGTCACTTCAAAGTACCTGTGGACAGTCATTTGCTTTTCCATACAAGATTAAGCTTACGAATGCTTTGCTTCATTCTAGGTCAGTCTGCCTG
This sequence comes from Neofelis nebulosa, assembly GCF_028018385.1. Lineage (NCBI taxonomy): Eukaryota > Metazoa > Chordata > Mammalia > Carnivora > Felidae > Neofelis > Neofelis nebulosa. Next base: position 140,483,882 of record NC_080782.1, read on the forward strand.
CAGATATAGACCCTTTCCTCTGCTGCCTTGTTGCCAGTTACATTAAATACAGTATATGACAAGAGTTTATTAATACTGTACTGTAGTCAACATCTATGCGAGTGTATACAATGGCCCCATGTAGAAAAAGATTCCACTGGGCCAATAGATAGCAGTGATTCTGTTAGTGATAGTGAAAGTCGTCCTCCACAGTAACCTTCCTCTCTCTTGTCTCTCTCACACCAGCCATGAAAATTTTCGTTTGTTTATTTTTCTTTATATTTTGTATTTTCTTTATTATTTTGTATTGTAATCATTTTGATATGAATATTTTGGGGGAATGAATCGCCTGAATTTCCATTATTTCATATGGGGAAATTCACATTGATATACAAGTGCTTTGGATTACAAACATGTTTCCAGAATGATTTATGCTCACAAACCAAGGTTTTACTGTATTTAAATTCTACTTCCACATGTTGTGCACAGGAGAGGGAGGTTGCTAAAAATATATCTACGTGGCTTTGAAGTGTATGTTCTATTTCCTTAGTTAGGGTGTATATCTCTTAAAATTAGGAAGCTCAAGCATGGTATGTATAACCTAACTGGAAAAATTGGATACGTACTTAAATGTTATGTACAGATGGTTTTATTCAATAAGTGGCTAATGTCATTTTTTTAAAGGTACCTCTAAAGTTGTATAAATATTGTATATTCTAAAATGTGTATTATTCTATTGAGATACGTTTAGTTGAGGAAAGTATACATTACAGGCGAGGAAAATGGTGAGAACTAAGGCTTGATAGTAAAGCTATATATGCTTTGTGTAGGAGTAGTGTGTAGACTGGTTTGGATGGAACAGAAGGTTTGGGGGAGTGGACAGAGAGCTTCAGAGTAGGATGGGGAACATGTTGCTGAGTGCCTTGAATACCAGTCAGGATGTGTAACATCATTCTGCAGAAAAAGTGGAATGAGTACAAATTTTTGAGAAAGACAGTAACTTATGCAAAGTGTTTTTGCTGAGATTTATCTGGCAGCAATTTTTAGGATACATTGGATGGGAGAGAGAGTGGAGTCAAGAAAGCTAGTTAAGTTTGGTTGAGCAGCGGTAAAAATATAGACAAAGGAATAAATGCAAGCGTTGTGAATTCATGAGGTGCCAAGTATGATAGTATTCATCTTTGCACCCGAAGTACACAGTATACAATAAATGCCTGACTTTTTAAAATATAAAAACACTTGATTACTGACTAGGTGTTGGGAGTTTGAGAGAGGGTTAAGTCAAAGTAATTCCAAATTTTTAAGCCAGGGTGTTTGAAAATAATACTGGCAAATGGAATTACCTTTGGGGTCAGCTGATTTGGGGAAAGATCACATATTAAGTTTTATGAATTTTGAGTTTTTGCCAAAATGAATCAGTGCCTAATCTATATTGAATTCAATGGAGAATATGTCAACCTACCTACTCAGATAATCGAGGAAGGTTTAAAAGAAATCCTTATGAAACTAGTTTCTTTATTTTGTTTTATTTTTTTAATTAATGTTTATTATTTTTGAGAGAGAAAGAGAGAGACAGTGCAAGTTGGGGAGGGGCAGAGACAGAGGGAGACAGAATCTGAAGCAGGCTCCAGGCTCTGAGCCTGACACCGGGCTCTAACTCACGAACAATGAGATCATGACCTGAGCTGATGTCAGACGCTTAACTGACGGAGCCACACAGGTGCCCCTAGTTTCTCTATTTTAGACTTGGAATCAAAATTCCAGTTAGAAAATAAGTCGCTTAACTCAATTGTCAGTAGTGACTATGTATCGATAGTGTGGCTCTTGTTTTAGTTTGATAAAAGATTTACTTTTCTTTAAGTTCTTATTATAGTTATAATAATCAAAGATACCAATATTTTTATGCATGTTTGACAAGCGTTGTATATTTAAAGTTATATAGTGGAGGGGGCCACTTTACTAACTATGAATCAATAGGCTGATGATGGCATCAGCATTCTATTTATATACTATATACCATGTTTTCTTTATCCAGTCATCTATCGATAGCCACTTAGGTTGCTTTCATATCCTAAGCCACTCTAAATAATGTTGCAATGAACATAAGGGTACACACATCTCTTTGAATTGAAGTTTTTTGTTTTTTCAGCTAAATACCCAGAAGTGGAATTTCTGGATCATAGGATAGTTCTATGTTTAACTTTTTTGAGGAAACCCCATACTGTTTTCCACAGTGGTTGCGCAAATTTGAATTTACACCAACAGTGTATGACAGTGCCCTTTTCTCCACATCCTCACCAGTACTATATGGCAGGAGCTGGGGTTGGTACAGGCTAGGAGTCCCAGAGTTCACCATTCTGGTGGGGAACACCTTGGCAGAGACAGCTGGATCAGGTGTGGGATGCCATGTCCCAGCGTGCACTGCAATGTGCCTCCTTGAGGAGCAGCTGGAGCTGGAATAGGAGCATGGGAGTGGGGGGGGTGGGTATCTGCCTTGGGAGGACAGCTGGAGCTGGTATGGTTCAGGGACCTGGAGTACATAGAGGCTTCTGTCCACGTTATTAAGGTGGAAGGGAAGTTAAGAAATGGTGCTTGCCAGAATCTCCGACTCCAGAGAGAGTTCCAGTAGGTCCCTCACCTGTTTGGTGGATGATCTAAGGTTAGAAAATGTTATTTCCTTTATTTAGAGTGTAGTTGCCCTTTAGACCACTAGGGGTTTTGTTGTTGTTTTCTTTTCTTTAATTTTCTTTTCTTTAATTTTCTTTTCTTTTCTTTTCTTTTCTGTTTTGTTTATTTTTTTGTTTGTTTGTTTGCTGTGCAGGCTTGCTGTGGGCAAGTCTGTGTGTGAGCCCCCCAGTGATATTCCTTTTTATGGAGGGTTGTAATGTTAGTATGGGATTCCCATCCTTGCTATGTCACCATCTCTCTGCCCTTCCCTGTGTGGTTCCTGTGTTGTTTACTGTGCAGAAGCTATTCTGGTCAGTCTTTGGTTCTTCTTCAAGAGGAATTGCTCTATATGTAGGTAGCGATTCAGTATGTCCATTGGAGGCGATGAGTTCAGAGTCTTCCTACTTTGCAGTCTTGTACCACCTCCCCCAACAACTGACATTTTAGAAAATAAGGAAGATAGAAAACAGATGTTCAGCAGTGAAGCATTACCATTCACAGACAATTTCTAAATAAATATACATTACCAGAATAAATGACTTAGGCAAACAAACTATATTTGGCAATATGCTTTCACAATGACCTGCTATCTGACACAACTCAGCCATCTAATTGTTCTTCTCTACTGTGGAGAGGGAGTGATTCAGAGTCATTGCTTCAAGTAATTCCATTCTTGTGGAAAAGCTCTCTTAGGGCCTGATTCACAGAGATAGTTATTCAGTTACCTTCTTTTTTAAGTCACTTATAATATCAAATAGTGATTCCTCTATGCCATGTAGTCTTTGCAAAAATATTAGTATTAATATACTCTTCAAGATTCCAGATTAGCTGAAATGACTTGTAACAAAAGTAAAGAAATTTGAAACACAATTTTGTGTCCACTGTGAGAAGACTGAAACTTCAGATACTGGGTTACCTGATTAATAAGTTTATTATAGGATGTTGGTATCTCATTATGCTCGTCTTCTTAATGAATACACATTGTGCTTTTTTAAAAGAAAGAATTACATAAGCCCATGAAAAGGGTACAACTGTTTTATTTCAGCAGTAATTACATTTATTCATGTACTCTAAGTTGTGTTCTGTGGTGATAGGTCTACTAAATCAATGGAGAAAGTGGCTTTCAATATCACTTGTTTTATGAAGATAACAAATTTATATCTCTGGCTTTGATTCTCTGCCATGAACTCCACACTTATATATTTAACAGTTAAGCTTTATTAGACACTTGACTGTCTAATAGATGGGTCCAGGTTGTATTTAAAACATGACTCTTGGTGTCCCCTTACAAGCCTGCTCCCCTACCTCTTGTCTATAGATCCACAAATGGCTCTTACATACATCCTGTTGTTGAGTCTAAAATTTTTGAGATATCCGTACTTTCTATAATCCCCTCAAATAGTCTACCATTGGGTAGAATTGGCAAATTTTGTAGCTGTTCTTTACAACTTTGACTCAAATCTGAAAAGATTTCAACATTTTACTTGTGCCATAGAAATATCATATGTCAGTTGACATAAAGATATTGTGTCTATTTTCTTGGAAAATGTTTACCTATTCTCTTTTCCTAATAAGATCTTTGGTTGGGAACCATATCATATGGAAAAACAACCATATGGTATGGGTGAACTCCACTCACACGCCTAACCAAATCAGAGGGATGGGATCTCATTCCCCTGATCTCCACATTCAATGGTTGACAAGGGAATTGTTTGGCTCAAGGAAAAGACAGCCCAAGACTTAGTGCAGGAAGAGAACATATTTCATATTTCTGGTCCCCTTATTTTGGATAAAGAAGTATAAAACTCTGATTGAACCTGGTAACTAATTTGAGAGCACATGGATTTGGGGGTATTAAGTAAAATTCACATAGTGGAAAAGGATGGAGAGTCACAATGAAATTGGAAGCTTATTAACATTATGGAGCAACTATTTCTTTAATTTTCAGTTACCTGAGCCCCTAAATACCTTGTTTTCCAATACTTCAAATTGAAGACAATTTACCTGAGAGAAAATCAAATAGGGATTAAATTTCCTGTTTCTTTATGAGAAACAGTTTTTTGAGAACTGTATATATTTAAACAAATTGGGACCAGATTTTTTATTTATTAGTCATCTATTACTTTCCTCCTCCTGTGTTAGAAATGAAACTTCATAATTTAGTAGGATAAATGGGAAATAATCTGAAAATGATAGGTAGCTTTATGTTGAGATTAAGTATTTTCTGTGAACATAGTGTCAGTTTTTGATAAATAATGATTTTATTCTCATAGTAAAACACAAGGATTGTTTTATTCCTTGGTGATTGAGTTGACATTCAACGTCACCAAGTTTGGTTTGCGTGCCAAAACAGCCCTGTGTCAGAGGGCATAACTGTTGGTAGCAGTTCAAGAATGATGATTTGCAATATGCTAAACATCCAAATGCAATTTGGCTTTCCAAATCAGTTTATATATGTAAATATTGGAAATATTTACTTCAAACTTTCTTTTTCTTTTTAAAAATTTTTCTATGTTTATTTATTTTTGAAAGACACCGAGAGACAGAGCACAAGCAGGGGTGGGGCAGAGAGAGTGGGGCACACAGAATCGGAAGCAGAGTTCAGGCGCTGAGCTGTCAGCACAGAGCCCCATGCGGGGCTCAAACTCACGAACCGTGAGATCATGACCTGAGCCGAAGTTAGATGCTCAACCGACTGAGCCACCCAGGCGCCCCCAAACTTTCTTAACTGTAGGGCTAAGGAAGTAGATTTTTTTTTCTTACACAATGTAAAAATTGAAATCATTTTGTATATTCTTTCACTGACTACCTATTGTCACCATACATATTATATATGTATGCTTATTTATATAAATAATCATTCTCTTTATACATACATATAAAATATACAAGGACACAGTACATATTTCTCAATAAACTTATATTTTCCTGAATGTAAGCTATTTTCTATAGTCTCCTTTTACAAATATACATCAATTGTTTTTATACAACTATTCTTATGTAAATGCAAATAAATCTGATTTGAAGGCATATTGTTTGAATAATGTGGCACTGACTCACTAGTACAGGAATGTTATCAAGTTATACCACAGTTATAAGGAAAATTGTTCAATGAAACATTTGATAGTTTTTTTGGGAATCAATTAGACTTAATTATAATGCAGAAACTGTGTGTATGTATGCAGGTCCTCAGGAAATCTGTGGATAGTGGTAGACAAGTCAGAAGGATTAAAATAAAAATAAAAAGAATGTTGTTGATAGAAAAACTTGTTCAGTAGGTGTTGAGGTAGAGAAACTATGGAAGATATTTTATTTTCAAAATGTTTTCTTAACATTGAAGTATATTTTTATCCCAAAAATGTTTTGCTAAGAGGTAGAATTATCACCTTTTATTATCAGAATATTAGGAATCATAGTTTTAGAAGGCATTTATTTCATCCTCTGAATCTATGTAGTCATTTCCCTGTGATATTCAAGATAGATAAGCTTCTGAAAAAGATGCTCAACATCATTAATCATCAGGGTAACACGAAGGAAAGCCACAATGAGATATCACCTCACATATGTCAGAATGGCTAAAATAAAAAACAAAACAAAAAGAAAACAAAAAACAAAAAAAAAACCAAAAAAAAGCAAAAAACAAGAAACAACAAGTGTTGGTAAGAATATGGAGAAAAAGGAACGCTTATGCACTGTTGGTGGGAATGCATACTGGTGCAGCCACTGTAGAAAACAGTATGGAGTTTCCTCAAAAAATCAAAAATCTAATTGCCGTGTGATCCAGTAATTTCACCACTGGGTATTTACCCAAAGAAAATGAAAGCAAACAAACAAACAAACAAACAAAAAACCCTAGTTTGGAAAGATACCTGCACTTTTATGTTTATTGCAACATTATTTACAATAGCTAAGATATGCAAGCAACCCAACTGTCCATTGGCAGATGAATGGATAAATATGTGATATAGATATAGATGATACAGATTATATAGATATAGATATTATATATATACACACTAATATTACTCAGCCATAAAAAGAATGAAATCTTGCCATTTGTAACAACATGGTTGGACCTGGAGGGTATAATGGTAAGTGAAATAAGTCAATCAGAGAAAGACAAGTACCATATGACTTCACTCATATGTGGAGTTTAAGAAACAAAACAATGAGCAAAATAAAAAAGAGACAAAAACACTCCTGAATACTGAAAACAAATTGGTGGTTGTCAGAGGGGAGGTGGGTAGGGGATGAGTGAAATAACTGAGGGGGATTAAGAGTACACTTATTGTGATGAGCACTGAGTCATATATAGAATTATTGAATCACTATATTGTACAACTGAAACTAATATAACACTGTATTAATTGTACTGGAATTAAAAATTAAGAAAAATAAGGTAGATAAGGTGCATGGATTTGATATCTACTGACAGCAGACTAGGCTCACCAGAAAAGTAGTGACTTCAGGAAGCTGAGTTGTGTTGGCTTCTCAACTGTTCTACTGCCTTAATCCTGTATTGACATTTTGGGGTCTCAGAAAAGATAATAATAACCTCTAAAAAGAAATAACAATTTCAAGTGATTAAAAATGATTGAAAATAGCTCAAAGCCATCCTTCACATAAGTAATGAATTAATCTGCCCCCAGTGATATAATAATTCATAGATAAAGACAACAATCTAAGGTTTCTAGAAATGTTCAGTCTACGATAGCTGATGTTTCCCTAATTTTAAGGAAAAACATAAATGCTGATTTAAAAATTAATCACATACATCCTTTGAATTTTTTAAGTTTAATATTTATATTTAATTTCATCTTTTTATTCAAAAAAGAATATGTGCAATTTTAAGCAAATAAATACATTATTCGGTAACAGTAAACTAATACCCCAGTTTCCTAATCTTGATTATCAGAGGTTATCAGAGTTACTGGTTTCTTATACATCCTTCTATAAGTATTCTATATCCATCTGTATATGTCTTCCTTTTTTTTTTAAAATATTTATTTCTGAGAGAGAGAGAGAGAGAGAACCAGGGAGGGTTGGAAAGAGGGACAGACAGAGGATCCAAAGCCAGCTCATGCTGACAGCAGAGAGCCCAATGTAGGGCTTGAACTCATGAACTATAAGATTATGACCTGAGCCGAAGTTGGACACTTAATCTCCTGAGCCACCCAGGTGCCTCCATCTTTTATATGTCTTTGTTCAGATGTGTAAGTCTATTAGATAAATTTTGCAGTGGAATTTCTAGGTCAAGGAGTATTTATGTCAGGGATGACTAGGTTGTGTTGAAGTAACCAATAGTTTCAAAGTTTTAAAGACTTAAAGCATAAAAGTTTAATTCTGACTCCTGCTATATGTTCATCCATGGTCATTAGAGGTCCCCATACTGCCCAGAGTAATGAAGCAGCAGATATTTGGAATGTCACTGGTCAAGATAAAGCTATGGAGCTGATTCTCATTTGTGGATTCTTTATTTGCAAATTCACCTTCTTGCTAAAGTTTACCTCTAACTCCCAAGCCAGTGCTTACAGTGCTATTGTAGTCTTTCAAAGACATGCACAAAATGGGGGAAATTTTCACTTGCCAAACATGCATTTTTCTAGCTGAGGTCAAACAAGGTAACACTCTCCCTTCCTGTTTCAGTTCTCAGATTATAAACAAGTGTGTGTGTGTGTGTGTGTGTGTGTGTGTGTGTGTGTGTGACCTATTTGGTAACATTTTTTCACATTTTGTTCTGTTTTGTTAGTAATTTTTCTGTTTAAAATGGCCCAAGAATAGTGCTGAAGTGCTGTCTACTGTTCCTAAGCAAAAGAAGGCTGTAATGTGCCTCACAGAGAAAATAATGTGTGTTAGATAAACTTTATTTAGGCTTTAGTTATAAGGCTATTGGCAATGAGTTCAATGTTAATAGATCAATAAAACAGTCCATCTAGAAAAAGGAAGAGGAAAATTGCCCATAAGTACCAGAGGCTGCTCCAGAAAGTGCTAAAGTAATAGCTATAGTATAAATATTCAAGCTATAGAGTAATATCTGAAGTTACGGAAAGTATTGTTAAAATTGTGGATTCATGAGATGTTGACCAGTTGTATTGACAGGTTGACAAAAATGTGACCAGAAGCTCGTAGGAACATAACCCTATGTTTCTCTTAGGAACACTAACTTAGTATTTGCTACTTTGTGATTTGTAGACTTTACAGAAAGTAACCAACTTGAGTACTGAGAGTTGACTATAGCTTGCATTTGCTCTTAAAGCTCAGAAATGACAGGTCATTTCTGCTCATATTTCATGGTTCAAAACAAGTCACAGGGCCATTACTGGCTTCAAAGGAGTAAGGAAGAATTATTTTCTTACAGGAAAGAGAAGTGGATATTTGTAAACAATAACACATTGACCAGAAAGGTCTGAAATAGCCACAGTTCCACCAGGCAGGCTGTATTCCTAATGATGGTTAGAATATCTTTGTCCCTATACACTCACTACTGACACTGGTGAGGTGTCAAAAGTAGGCCAAATATTGCCTTTCACCACACAGTGTGAAACTTCCTATAAATGTACTACTAACCAAGGACAAATACTACTCCTCCTTTGAGAGTTTCCTCTGATAAATTGTTTCCCCCCATTGTCATTTTTCTTTACCTTGTCATACTGCTTATATATCTGTCATACATGTGGGGAATGTCGGGGAAAGATTATTTCTCTGGTTGGCAAAATTAGATTACCTATATTTGATTAGTATATTTTACCTAGATGATTGTGTTTTTAAGAAATATTGAGCATTTTTAGGGTCATAGATGAATTTTGGGATGTAGTGATGTACATGAGCCTCTGGAAGACTGCTGGAGAAATGGTTTCTAGCCCGTTGTCTGTTTAATGTATTAAGATGTATTTTTAAAAATACCCATTTAAAAAACTCTTACTCATAGTATTAAGTGGTGGCAACACCATTCTTGTTTTCAAGGTGAGAACTCAGAATCCGACTTGTCTGTCTGTTCTATAAATTACTGAATGGCATATATTCCTTTGTTGTTTCTGTATTCATGTATTTTTTGCAGCTTTTTTTTTTTGCAGTTTTTTTTTTCAAGTTTTCCTTTACATGTTTTGAGACAATGTTATTCAATGGGAAGAATTTTAAGCTTTCTCTTCCTGCCTCTCTTGAAGTAGTTCTAACTCACAGAGTTTTCCAAGAAAATCCTTTCTGTGACTATTCAGTCTTCACTTTTTTTTCCCTTTGGTGAAGTGGCTGACCTTGAAGGATCTGAGTATATTTCTCATGCTCTAGCATTCATATACTACTATCTCTCTGTAGGATATATGGGTGCTTGGCACCTGTGCTATTGTTTTCAGCCTTTGGAGCCTAAGCCAAATTCTAGGTAGAAAGATTACCATTATATTTTATTAATTTTTTAAATATAATACATGTGACATACCATATTATATTAGTTTCCTATGTACAACATAGCAATTCGCCATTTATATGCATTGCCAAATGATCACCATACTAAGTCTAGTTATGAAAGATTATCATTTTAAACTCCTATTGCCGGGCAACTGGGTGGCTCAGTCGGCTCAGCACTAGACTTCAGCTCAGGTTATGATCTTGCTGTTCGTGAGTTAGAGCCCCGTGTCAGGCTCTGTGCTGACAGCTTGGAGCCTGGAGCCTGCTTTGATTCTGTGTCTCCCTCTCTCTCTCTGCCCCTCCCACACTGGTGCTCTGTCTCTCTCTGTCTCAAAAATAAATAAATATTTTAAAAAAACCTATTACATTAGTTTCTTCAGGATGTATTACATCTTTTTTTTTTTTTTTTTTTTTTTTTTTTTTTTTTTTTGTAGAATTGTACTTTTAAACTTCAGGATTGGTATAGGCTTTTGTATTCCCTTTAATATTACTTGCCTAAATTGAATTGCAGTAGTTTCCTTTTTTGATAGTGGCTATAACATATTTCATAAAAAGCATGCCAGAAAAGTGCAAGTATGATTCAAGTAAAATTAAAAACCCAGAGTTTAAGGGCAGCCTAAAGATTATGTTAATAGAGTGAGCTTTAGATTTGTTTAGGTAAAATTCATAACTGTGGTTTGAAAGAGACTGTTGGCAGTAAAACTCATTCCCGAGTCCTGCAATGGAAAAGATTACTTTCCTTACAAAATTAATTGCTCCTTGCCAACGGCCAAATAAATGGGTCTACTGAGAATTTCAAAGTTGTGATTGCTGTCCCATCCCTTTTGTACCAGGAAAAGAACATACAGTAAAACCCTGGATTGCAGGTGACTTGTTCTGCAAGTGTTCTGCAAGACGGCCAACATTTCTAATAAATCTTAACTTGATAAATGCGTGACGTCTTGCAATACAAGCAGTATGTGATGCCAGATGTCACATGATCACAACTGAGCCAACGGTTCTTGAAATTCACTTTGATATATAAGGGCTTTGGATTACAAGTGTTTCCGTAGCAGATCATGCTCGCAAACCAAGGTTTTACTGTATTTGTATACAACATCCAAACCGCTAGACCGCAGACTATATTGTAATTGGCCTGTGCACAGGCACTGTCCCTTTCACATTCTGTCTTTCTCTGTTGCTTACCTATATACATATTATATGAAGTAGAAGAAAAACTTCTTGAGATATGTAGAGTTCTCCCCTTTAGGATGCTTTTGACTGATTCGTAGAAGGTCATGAAAAATTACCAGCCACATTAATATTTAAGTTCATAGATAGAGGTACATTAGGTGATTAGTAACGATAAAAGGAAACGTTCTTGATTTTGTAATGGAGCCCATGGATAGTGTGATTTTATTGGAGATGATGTTAATGGATAATAAAAAGGCAATTTGCTAGTCTACTGGCATCTACCAAATCCTTGTGCATTTTGCTGGCATTCAGTAAGCACAAGCTGACTTGTAACTGGACAGCCGAAGATGGTTTTGACGTTATCACTGGTATGTCTGAATGAGCTTGGTAGCTTACCCGCATTAGGCAACTTTCTTTTATCTTCTGCTCCCCATAACAGATGAGTTTCACAAACACATTTCTTAATATATGTAAGCTAAAGTAGATTTGCTTTGGCTGCCAAACCTACATTGATCCTACACATTTCCTCCACTTCCAGCAATCCTAATCATGGTTAGTGGCTTCTCATATCCCTGGAGAATGCGGACACAAAAACTCGTTCAACCTGAAAATTATTAGCTGGGCACATGGAAGGCAAATTGTGAGCTAGATATTGGGATTTATGGGTTTTTCTCCCTCTGGTATTCATTAGCTTGGCTGGAGAGTGAGAAAAAGCACTTCTCAGATTCATGCTTAGACAAGAAGAAAGAGGCAGTCTCTGTGAAACAAAACTTGAGATGAATGACATTTATTATTTTTATGTTCACTACATGGATGAATGAAGAGAGGGTTAAGGACTTTGAAGCATTTTTATTTAAAATCTAATGGAAAGATATTATTCTTTTCACAAGTTTCCTAACTTCATTCTTTTTTTAAAATATTTTTTATTTATTTTTGAGACAGACAGAGTGCAAGTGGGGGAGGAGCAGAGAGAGAGAGGGAGACACAAAATCTGAAGCAGGCTCCAGGCTCTGAGCTGTCAGTACAGAGCCCAAAGTGGGGCTTGAACTCATGAACCAGGAGATCATGAGCCACTTAACAGACTGAGCCACCAAGGTGCCCCTCCTAACTTTATTCCTATACCACACTAGGTTATATATCTTTAGAAGTACTTTATTCTTATACCACACTGTATTATGAATCTTTAGAAGTTTCCAGAGGAAATGGCAGTAAGCGTTCTTTTCAAATGCATATTTCCAGGAAGTATCTGAGAGCCTAATTAGCATTCAGAAAGAATCATATAATTTTTAATTTATAAAAGATCTGTAAAATCACCAGCTGCCCTAATTCCTCATTCAATTGATAAGGAAATTGCTATTTCAAATAACTAGATGATTTGTTCAAGGTCACACAACTAATTTGGAAAGCTTTCTGATTCCTAGTGCTGTGCCTTTATTTTTATAACACCCGTCACTTTTGCAGTTGAGAGTTTTTTCCTTCTGCCACCAGTGTCGTAATTCTTAACACTGAATATCTGCTGAATAGAAGGAGTTTAAGATCTGTGCCCAAACTAGTCCTGTGTTTGAATTTCAGCTTCTGCATTTAGTGCTAATGGCTCCATAGCTGACCAAGTTTCTTATGAATCTCCAGCTCTGATTACCAATCTGTAAAAGAGGGATAATAACACCAAAGTTGGATGGCTGTTATTGTATTAGGCAATGCATATGTAATGCCACTACATATTAATGCTATTTATTGCACACAATAATGCACATAATAAATAATATTTGTTTTCATCTTTATATATTTTTTTGTTATGCCTCAAGCAAGCTATCTCACCAGCAACATGAGTGATAGAGAGCAGAGAAGCTTTTCATTGGCTTTTCCATGAGCTGTATCAGAAAGTCATTGTAAATTCTAATGAAGCAAGTATGGGTGTAGAGTGTAAGACTGAAGAGTCTGACTGACAGAACAGATATAGATACAAAACAAATTCAGAGAAGGACAATGTTTTGTCACCTAGTGGGTTATGGTCTTGGTGAGCAATCCACTCACCCTGGGTCCTCAGCAATGCAATTGTAAGAGCTAGGGTCTTGTGCACAGAGCTCCGGGCTCATCAGGGAATAAGGATACTACGAAGTTGGACAAGACAGACATGAAGTTTCTCTGGATGGCCCAACATGTAATGAAGGAGAAGGGAAATACTCAAGTACAGAGACCACATAAGCAAGCCCTTGATGCTTAATCTTAGAACAATGTCTACTTGTCCTATCAACAACATTATCATTCCATGTGAGGAGACTGAGAGTCCTGATCTATATACAATCCAGCAAGAATCTTCCCAGGAGCTAAGAAAGGGGTGAACCTCCCCTCCCTTCTCCAGATAGGATCAGCTCCTCCTTGCTCACAGATGACAGAAAGACTCCTGGATAACTCCACTCCAAAGCTACAAAGGCTCTAGATTTGCTGTGTGTGTGTGTGTGTGTGTGTGTGTGTGTGTGTTCATGTGTTGGGACAGGAAGGGACCAGTGAAGAGTGTAGAATGAAACAATAGTGTTATTTTAAAAATAGAATGGTCTGTATCTTCTATAGCTGCTTCAACCATAGTACTTGGCTCTGGTGTTATTAAATTTAGATTTTTGCATATATATATGGGGGTGTGTGCATAAATATGTTTAATATATATTTATATATGCATAAAATATGTAGATGTGTATACATACATATAAAATGTATAAAATGCATATGTATAAATATGTATAGAATATATAGAATCCATTTTATACTTAAATAAAATGTAATATATATGCTCCATTGAAACAAAAGCAAAAGAGTTTTTAAGCCCTGGGGTGAGCAGTGAAACAGTGCTGAAGGACTTTATCCGGTTGGTTAAAGTGATTAAGTCATCTGTGATTGCTAATTGGCACTTATCAAAGTTAGGATCCTATCCTGTCACAGAGCTTGAAGATGGGCTCTATCTTTCTTGATGTCTGCATTTCAAAGGGATGGCCCCCAGGTCCTTGAGAAAGACAGTCCTGAATCCAAAGACACTGGCAAGAAGTTGGGACAAGATTCACATCTCAAAGGACAAAGAAATAATTTATAATTTTAAGTTTTCTAAAATATGTCCTCTAAAAGAATAGAAGTCAGGGGCCTGTAGTCAGGAAGGAACCTATCTAAAATTTAGTCAAACTGAGGGGAACATTAAGGCCATCTATATGTATATGTATATGTATATGTATATGTATATGTATATGTATATCTATATCTATATCTATATCTATATCTATATCTATCTATATAATATATTATATCATATGTATATATATCATATATGATATCAATATATATATATATGATACGATTGGTTAACTTCAACGTGAGTTGGTTAACTTCAAACAGAAGTAGAATGCAATGAATATTCTAATTTTGTAATAAGCTGTAAACATTTAAATATATTTCTATTATCTTGCTTTCAAAGATTAAGTTTGGCTTATAACTTAAAAAAGAAAAGAAGTGTTAGAGTAATCAAACTTGCTTTCAAGGGAAGCACATAGACTTTAGTTGGTTAATGGCAGTAAAAGATTCAACTTCTCAGACAGCATTGAATCCTTCCCCTTTCAAGCTCAGGTATTTACAAGCCTCATGCATCAATAATGTTAGACAACACACCATGAGTCATGCAAAAACAACGGAATTAACAAACACTTTGTTAGGATTTTTTGCAACCAGAGCTAAAAATAATGCAGGCAGAAAAAAATATTTCCTGGGTAAACAATAACCAGATAATCACAACAAGGAAAAAAAAATGATTAAAAGTTAACTGAAATAACACCCGATTTAGCAAGAAAAAGAAAACCTGTATTTTAAAATCCTGATGGGGAAGTTAAAGAGACTGAAACAAATAAGATGGTTTTGTTTTAACCTTTTAGTCCAGGTTGTTACGCTCCGATGTCTTTTTGTATTTACCATAGTGCTCTCTGTCCCTTCTCGGTATTTGTGAAAAGAAAGAAAAGTGGTAACAAAGAAGGAGAGAGGACAGAAGGATGGGGAACTAAAACAACCTCCACACCAGTGAAGAAGAGAGAAAGAACACATTGTGTTATCGAGTAAACATTATCAGGTTTACAGGCGTGTAAGTAGCATGAAATCAACTACCAAATCTGGACAGGATTTCAAACAGATTTATACAGTAATGCAGAAGATAATTAAGATTTATCTCCTCCAGATACAAGAAGACTAATTTAGGGGTTATGTCCTGTGTGTCTCCTGAGAAACTTTAAGCTCCATTTCAGAGGTGTGGGCTTATAGTCCCACTAGTTAGAAGGCCCCGGATCTTGCCCTGCAAATCAGAAGGTTGGATCCCTAGGGGTGCCTGGGTAGCTCAATCAATAAGCATCCACTTCAGATCAGGTCAGGATCTTGAGGTTGGTGGGTTGGAGCCCCATGTTGGGCTCTGTGCTGATAGCTCAGAGCCTGGAGCCTGCTTTGGATTCTGTGTCTTCTCCTCTCTCTGCCCATCCCCTGCTTGCACTCTGTCTCTCTGTCTCTCTGACTCTCTCCCCTCTCTCTCCCTCTCAAAAATAAATAAACATTAAAATATTTAAAAACAGGTTGGGCCTCTAAAATTTACAAGAGGACACTTTAAGCCAAAGGGGTAGGAAACCAGCTACCTCCTTCCTCTTTATTAAGCAAGCAAACAAACAAAAAAACACATTGTCCCTGTTTGCTAAGGAGTTGAAAGTGGATCATTTCTTTACCTTTAAAGAAGGGAGAGTGGGAGTGAAGAACAGAGGGAAGGAGAGAGAAGGGATGTGAGAGTAGGACAGGGGTAGGAGGACACGGAATGGAGAAAGGGTACAAGGGATGAGAAAGCTGAATCATGGCCTGAAGCAAAATGGGGACCTTTCATTACCCCCTGTGTCAGGGGTGTTTTTCAAGAGCAACAGGCTTCTATTTCTTGAATCCTGTGACAAGACAAACTGCAAAGTACCTAGATTCAGGAAAATGTTCCCTGACCCTCTGGTCCAAACCTGCGAGAAGGGACTAGTGTTTATGAATAGGTTGCATGTGATTTTGTCAATTTCCTGTTGGAGCAGATTCTATCTTTCCCGGGCAAGCCCTGGGATCCTTAGTGCCACAGTTTTCTCCGCCACTGCTTTTCCAGCAAAAGCAAACCCTTTCCTGCCCCATTGCTCTTTCGTTCCTCATTGGCTGCTCATTCCCTTTTTCCACCATCACTGGGCAAATCTTCCATTAAGTGGCCTTAGTTCTAATCTCACATGCAGGATGGCAAAGAAGCAAATGGCTGGAATCTGCCAATGGGACATTCAGAGGGTGCTTCCTGGCCTGCACACCCTTAAATGGGTGGCATGGGCCGTGTTGGTCATTTAGTGGTTTGGGATCTCCTAACTGAAATGAGGTGTAAAAGGAATGCCTTTTCTCCATCTGACAGGTGTGAGGCAGGTCACACGTTCAAACTTGATGGTAACAATTGTGGTCATTAATTGTAATTTACTAAAAAAATTTTTTTCCCCTCAAGCACCTCACTGTCTGAGAAGATAAATTTTCAGAACTTGAAAATGCAGTCATCGATGCGTTTGTGATATTATTTCTTGGGTGGTTGTGGAAATCCAAGGAATTGCTTCTGTAAATACTGCAATAGGACTTTTGGAAAAAAGTTCTTGCCTGGTATCAAAACAAAAAATACTTGTCATTTCCTGTATTCTATTTTTTCTCCAAGGAACCTGTTTTTGTGCTGTATTTCTTCTAGATGAACTGATCATATTTTAAAAATTGTATATCGAATGCAGATTTACTTTCATTTACCTGCTCAAGATACCATGTTTCATAACTAAATTTATCTTTATCACTAATAAACTCATCTTCTATTGAAAATGAAATATTCTTTATGAAATATGCACACTCTACTTTTAGAAACCCCGTTTCCTTTGTTACCGGGAGAAAGAGATTCTTTTCATTTTAATGTGATAACCACCTGTTCCTTGAAATTTCTGTTTGGTAGACAGCCAATGGAATTCACCAATGTGGCTATATATATATATATATATATATATATATATATATATATATATATTTTATTTCACAATCATCCGAACAACTTAAAACCTAGACCAATTTTTGAAGTACAATAAATCCCCAAATTGAAGCACAAATGAAGCTTCTCAATCAGTCCCACTGATCTTTTCCTTGACCATTTAGTCAGGTGATTAAAGAAACATTTCTTTACCGTGTACAGTGCCCCTTCAAACAAGCTTTTGACTTTTGAACATGGCCGTCAAGTCTGGTTCATTCAGTGCCCATGAAACTCAGTGCACTTGTTTCTCTTACTGATAAGAGAGCTCTGATTACATATTTCCACCAGAATTTTCAGAAAGCCGTTTTGCCAAATTCCTGGAGAGGAAGAGTTCAGGTTTAGTGCAATCAGCAATAAGAAATTTTGTCTATTAGCTAGCTAAATTGGAAGGAAATCAGAAATTCTGGGTCTTGTTATGTTTTCTAAAATGGCTACTGCCTGCAGCTGAAATTAAAGAAAACAGAAGCATGTCTGTGAGATGCCGATTTTCAGGAATTTGTTTCAGGAAACAGAGAGACCTTGTGTCAGAGACGAGAGTATCCCTTTTTGACGGGTGACTAACACTGTTCAGCTTTTATGTTAGAACCTGTTTATCAGAATTTACATTTTATTGGTACTTTGGGTATTGATTCTTCTAAGAAAATTGATAAACTAGTAAATTAAGAAAGGATGCACATGTACAGGCTGTGTAAATTAATAAAAATTCCCCAAATTAAAAAAAAAGAAGTTTTAGATCAATTATAAAATATATAATCTGGAAAATAGTAATCCTTCCTGTCGTATTCATCCAATTTTGGTGGATTTATCAAGTAATGATTTTTCTCTAGGACACATGACAACAACAATAGAAATCAACTGACAAAATAGGAAAGGCAGTGCATTTCTGAGTTCTATAAAAATCCTCATGCTTAATATTTTCCTTTCTATTCAGACTCCTATTAATCTACTACACATCTAAATTTCTTTACTATTTATATACACGTACACACACACACACACCCTTGCACTCACACAAATACCATATATTTAAAGCAAAGTTCTGTCTCAGTCACAATACACAAATATACTTAAGCTAAACTGATAGTAGTTCTTGTCCTTCTGTAGCCACACTGAATTTACATAACGTGTGATAAGTAGAAACCCTGCCCAACTTAAATTTCCCATGAACTGCGTTAAAGACAGACATGTGGGCAAACTAAACATCTGGTTGTCTGTGCCTTATCTGACATTAAAAAAAAAAAGAAAGGGGGGTGCCTGGGTGGCTGAGTCGGTTAAGCGTGCGACTTCGGCTCAGGTCATGGTCTCACAGCTTGAGAGTTCTAACCCCACGTCGGGCTGTGTGCTGACAGCTCAGAGCCTAGAACCTGCTTTGGATTCTGTGTTGCCCTCTCCTTCTCTGTCTCTCTCTCTTAAAAAAAAAAAAAAAAAAAAAAAAAAAAGAACCAGAGGTTTTGATTTATCTGGTAAAGGTAATTGACATAAAGGAATCCCTTGTTCCCTAAGAATAATTGTTACCTGGTACAGTCACAAACAGAATCCATCAAAAATAGAAATAAAAATGTCATCATGACCAATAGAAAACATTTAATTTAAATTCTCTGTGGAAAAATAAAGCAAATTTATTTATTGTGTGTATACCAAAAATTTGTCCTCTTAAATATTTGATAATTACAAATAGAAATAACATATGAACCAATAATTCCACTACTGGGTATTTGCCCAAAGAAAACAAAACACTAATTTGAAAAGATAGATGTTTTTTTTTTTTTTTATGGCTCATTAGTGTTTAATTATTTGAACAGGGGAATGAAAAAAAAAGCATGGCAAGACAGGCCTGGCTTTAAGATTTTTTGTATTCAATTCATGCTACTTTCACATCATCTCCAATTAGCTGCTACACATAAGTGACAGCTGTGGAAGGCTGGATATCCATCGACATGAATGAAGGAATCATGTTTATTTCCAAGGCATTATGTGCTCCAGTGGCAGGACCTGGGTTAACATAAAATTTATTTTCATGCTCGAATGCTTCAAATTTGTGTGTGTGTCCTGAGATAAGAATGTCCACATCAGACACACTGTGCAACGGGGCTAAGCTGGCTGTGCCTCCCCAAGGAATAACTTGATGCCCAGGGAACCAGGCAATTCTAAATTGCCTATCAGTCAGCCCTTTCTGTTCTGGATAATTCAGATTCCCACGAACATCTCCTCTCACAATACGAACCTCACTGATCTGAGTTTTGAGATAGTCATAACTCTCTTTGCTCCAAAGGTGTCCCGTACAGAGAAGGGGCTGAATCTTTCCTGGCACCAGCAGTTTCTTGAATGTAGCTGGCAACCTGTTGCACCAGTGTGGGATGTAAAGTCTCCTAATACTAACACTGTGGTCCTGTCACTGGGCTCAGCTCAGTCTTGGCAATCACCACCACCTTCTTCCTCTGTGACCTAGTTTTTAGGATGGACTTTGAGGGTAATTTTGCTGACAAATGTGTAAGACAACACATTACTAATTCCTGTGTTTTACTGTTGACCTTTGCCATGTGACCTTAAGAGAGTATTTTGCAAAACAAACAAACAAACAAAAAATCCAAAAATTTTACAAATTGTTTTCAAGGTTGCTATGGATCCTTTGATATTCCAGTCATTGTTTCTGGAAACACCTTTCCTTCCACCATTCTTACTGACCCCTTTTCAGTTAACTGGTATAATTTGATTAGATCCTTATCTATGAAGAGTTTTGATATGATTCAAGTCATTCTCCAATACAAATTTTATGCAATCTCTGAAGATATTTGCAAATTTACTGCAGAATTCCTTTCCTTTTTTTCTTTTTTAATTTTTATTGGTTGGTCTTTGCAATACCCGGCTACCTGTGGGACGCTTTCTAACAAAGGACTTGATGAGATGAGGTAAGTTACTCACTAGTGATAAGCCACAGAGGGGTGTTTGAGTGTAGATTAAATATTTACAAATATTCGGATAATTGAAATGTACTTTCAACATCTGGAGCTTCAGAAACTTGTGGAATAAACACTACATATAATGGGCAATCTTAGAGCTTCAAGAAATCCTCCCAAACATAAAACATACTTTTTCAGGTGATGATAACCAAACACTGGTTATAAAATAGAAATTCTACCAGCAACTGCCAGGTAAGATATATTTGGCCTGCTTGTACCAGTTTTCATCTGCAGTTATAGTTTTAATCAGTTTGTAAAGGAGGATAGCTCCCATTAGTACCCCAGGTTCCTTGGAGCTCTTTCTTTAGTTATAAATTGCAATTATTTGGGAAGCCAAAATAGTCCATTTCACAGTGCAGAGGAGCTGGTGATGATTAATTACAGAAGGATTTTCAAAAACTTGTGTACAACATGGACAGTTTCTTTCCATTCACAAAGTTGCCATTAGCTTATGAAATATGTTATATTGTAACATTAATGAGTTGACCATGACATAATGATTTCAAAAAGATAACTATAGTTGATCAACCTTAGAAAAACTTCCTGGCAACCAAGGGAAATTGTCTTATTGTGATATAAAAAGAACACCTCTCAGAAACAAATAATTTAAATCTTAGCTATCTTTTAAAAGCCGCTAGTGAGTTATATAAGCTTAAGAATTAAAGGTTCTGGTGTGCATGGGTGGCTCAGTTGGCTAAGCGTCAGACTTTGACTCATGTCATGATCTCACAGTTCAAGCCCCACGATGGGCTCTGTGCTGACAGCTCAGAGCCTGGAGCCTCCGTCAAATTCTGTGTCTCCCTCTCTCTCGCTCTCTGCCCCTCCCCCATTGCACTCTCTCTCTTTCTCTCTCAAAAATAAACCTTAAATTTTTTTTTAAATAATGGTTCTATCTTCCTAAAACTACCACAGTACTAATGTAATTTTCAAAAAATGACAATTAATATGAGGTTCTTCTTCCAAATGATTTCTCAGTACATTTTCTTAAAAAATGAAAGTTCCTTTTAAGATTTTTAGGTTATAATTATATCAAAAGTGGTGAGAAATCAGAGCTTGTGTGTGACTCACACCCTGAATGAAATGAAATCAAGCATCATAAATTAATTAGAAAGGCTATTACCAGGTCAATCCATGATTGCATGCAGAGAGAGAGACACACATTTCTCTGCCCTTTGCCTACTAAAATGCTGAACTCACTTACCTGGCAGGTATTACTTGAAATTTATGATTCTTATCTTGCTTTGTTAAGACACATATTTTATTTATCTCTGTACTCGATTTATAACAACAATCAACAGGAAATGGAATTAGATGTTGATTTTGATGGTGGAGACCAAAATATGAGAGCAAAACTAATGGCCACTGGATTTCCTTCGTATATGTCATTTAATTTTTTTTAAGTTTATTTAAGAGAGTACAAGTGGGGGAGGGGCAAAGAGAGAGGGAGAGAGAGAGGATCCCAAGGAGGACTTGCATTATCAGCACAGAGCCCTATGCAGGGCTCAAACTCACAAACCGGGAGATCATGACCTGAGCTGAAGTTGGCTGCTTAACCGACTGAGCTGCCCAGATGCCCCTGTTATTTAATTTCTTAAATAGAAGTGAGAGCTCTGGTTAGTTCCTTGCCTCATCCTTAGTTTTTGTTTTTAGCTAGCCAGATCCTGTTTAAAATGCTATATAGTACAGACATAAAATTGTTCATGTAGAAAAAATAAAATATAAGCTACTTTGTATCAACTTTAGTCATGGCCACAAGAAACTTCTGATCTTGAAGTTTTTCTCAGTCTACATGAGGTCATCCCAGGTAATATTCTCCATCATGTAAGAACTTCAGGGATTCTTGAACTGACCCAGAAATTGCTAGGTTGCTACATTTCATTTTTCTTTTCTGGTTGCCTCAGTGAGTTTAGCTTCATTCACTTTTATTTTTATTTTTTTTTAATTAATGTTTATTTTTGAGAGGGAGAGAGAGAGAGAGAGATCGAGCTGACAGGGAAGGGGCAGAGAGAGAGAGGGAGACACAGAATCTGAAGCAGGCTCCAGGCTCTAAGCTGTGAATACAGAGCCTGTTGTGGGGCTTGAACTCATGAACCACAAGATCATGACCTGAGCCAAAGTTGGATGCCTAACTTATTGAGCCACCCAGGCACCCCAACATTGTGCTTTTTAACAAGGTTGCTTTTATCACCCTCACTAGACTTTGTGCAGGGCCATGTTGTACGAGTTTGTAAAGGTACAGCATAGGGAATGTGGCCAACAGTATAACAACAGTATTGTTTGGTGACAGATGTGGCTACTCTCCTGGTGAACCTAGTCTAACGCACAGAGTGGTCCAACCACTATACTGTATGCTTGAAACTAATATTGTGTATCAACTATACTTTAATTTTTTTCTATTATTTTTTTTAAGTTTATTTATTTATTTTTGAGAAAGAAAGAGAGAGCACAAGAGGAGGAGGAACAGAAAGACAGGGAGAGAGAAAATCCCAAGCTGGCTCTCCACCATCAGCACAGTCCGATGTGTGGCTCGAACTCACCCAGTGTGAGAACATGACCTGAGCTGAGATCAAGAGTCGGACACTTAACCAACCTAGCCACCCAGGCACCCCAACTATACTTTAATTTAAAAAAAAGACCAAAAAACACTGATGAATGCCTGAACACCTGTCAATCTTCGTAACATTCTCTGGGTGGGAACCTGAAGTTAGGAACCCATCAGAGGTCTCCAGTGGGTCACCATCAGTAGGTAAATTTCACTTGCACCTGCAAAGCTTGTGATCAGGTACCTTTTCCCGCGCACGGTCAGCCTCATATAAATCTGCAAATTTTTCTCTCCTTGCTTTTGATTCTCCAGTCTTTCAGTCACATGTTTGGGTGGGAGTTTGAGGAAGAGAGGTAGGATAGGTCTTCATTTAGAATGTGGCTGCTTTGGAAGGGCTAACATTTTAAAGGCAAAATTTCTGGAAGTTTTGAGTCCTTTCTAGATCATTTCACTCTATCCCCTGCAGTTTTTGCTAGTTACCTTGCCTCTAGCCTCTCAAAGGGACTGCAGCTATCAAGCGCTAACTCTTGCATATAACTTAATCTTCGCCTTGAAGCATCAGAAGAGTTCTATCTATCTCATTGCTTCAGAGGAAGTACATGCCTCTCCATGTTCTAGGTCTACTTCTTTGTTGCTCTCTGTGTCATGCTTTCATAATCAACCCTCCTGTCTTCAGTAACTTCAGTTTCTGTCTTTTCATAGGCTTATTCCCTTCTGCTTTTCTCATTAATAAAACACAAAGTCAGGAGTGCTGGAGTGGCTCAGTCCGTTTGGTGTTGGACTTTTGATTTCAGCTCAGGTTAGGATCCCAGGGTCTTGGGGTCTAACCCCATGTAGGGCTCTGCACTGAGCATGGAACCTGCTTAAGATTCTCTCTCTCTCTCTTTCTACAGGGCACCTGGGTGTCTCAGTTGGCTAAGTGTCCGACTTCGGCTCGGGTCATGGTCTCATGGTTCATGGGTTTGAGTCCCACATCAGGCTCTGTGGTGACAGCTCAGAGCCTGGAGCCTGCTTCACCTTCTGTGTCTCCCTCTCTCTCTCTCTGCCCCTCCCCAGCTCACACTCTGTTTCTCTCTCTCAAAGAAAAAAAAAAAAGAGGGGCGCCTGGGTGGCGCAGTCGGTTAAGCGTCCGACTTCAGCCAGGTCACGATCTCGCGGTCCGTGAGTTCGAGCCCCGCGTCAGGCTCTGGGCTGATGGCTCGGAGCCTGGAGCCTGTTTCCGATTCTGTGTTTCCCTCTCTCTCTGCCCCTCCCCCGTTCATGCTCTGTCTCTCTCTGTCCCAAAAATAAATAAAAAGCGTTGAAAAAAAAAAAAAAAGATTCTCTCCCTCTGCCCCCTCCCCGACTTGTGCTCTCTCTCTAAAAAAAAAAAAAAAAAAAAAAAAAGTCAAACTCTTATACACTTACTGTTACCCTTTTATTTCTATACTTATTTATTTAAAAATTAATAAGGGCTTATTTAATTGCCACCTTGGTGACAGACACATCTATTAGCACCTTCCTAGCTCTGTCTTTCCCTTCTTGGTTCAGTGTCTGAGGTACCTGATCTAAAACTACTTCATCTGAATTCCTTTATAACACTGTACAGTTTAGCTTCATTTCATCACATTGATGATGCTCTGCCCTGTTAGTTCCTATGTATCCTCTAAATAAATTGACTCTTTTTTATTCCTCAGCATTTATTCTTATCTTCATAGAATTTGTCACTACCAAATACCCTTCTGCCTTTTTGTTGGAATACTGTGATTTATTTATTTTTTTTTAGTTTTGCTCTTTCTCTATTTTGATTCTCTTTATATGAATATCTCCTCTCTATTATTTCATCCCCTTGAACCTAAATGTGAAAATTCCTCAAGACTCCACCTTGGACTCTTGCTTGTCTTGTTATACTGTTATCACTGTTTAACCACTCTTTCTGTGACACCCAAATATGTATCTTCAGATATGATCTCTGACCTTAGCTCCAGGTGCAGGCTTCCAGTTGTCTGTCTGAGTCACTCCATTTCTATTTGTGCCGTTAATTGTATCATCTGAAAACTCCTGCATCTTAGCAGGTCCTGGGCACAGTGAGGTCATACGAACAGATAATAACTTAAGTTTTAATGGCTCTGACGCCCATGTGCATAACCCGGGACATTAGTGTCCCTCTGGGGTCTCCCAGTTGTGTCTGGGTTTGCCTGCATATCCTGCATGTGCATATCTGTCCTGTCTTACTCTTTTTTTTCTTTTTGCCTAGTTCCCTGACAGATGTTCAGTGTCTACCGAGAACTGAAAGGAAGGTGCTGCTGTTAGAGATGCCCTTAGTGAGAACCACTTCCTTGCCAGATGATGCCCTGAGAACCCATCTCTTCCTTACTCGATTCTCTTACATTATTTGAGTTCTTTTCATAGCTTTTATTGCTACCAGACATGGTTTTCTTTAGGTGATTTGTTTTTGTTTTTGTTTTAAGCAGGCTCCATGCTGTCAGTGCAGAGACCAATTCGGGGCTCAGTCCCACAACAGTGAGATCATGACCTGAGCCAAAATCAAGACTCAGACACTCAACTGACTGAGCCGCCCAGGAACCCCTCTTTAGGTTTTTTATTTATTTATTTATTTATTTATTTATTTATTTATTTATTTTTATTGTGTAACTTTTATTAGAAAAGACTGTCTTGTTCACTATTCTATACTCAGTGCCAGCAATAGTACCTGACCCTGGAGCGGCTGAGTAAACACTTGTTAAATGAAAAATGAATGAATTAATGAAGAGTTAGGATGCCAACCTAGAATGCCAAGGTGGTGCCATTTTCCCTAGTGTTTTAATTGGTTTGGATACACTTTGAATTGGATTCAGACTGAGAATAATGTCTGTTTCAAAACTCTGTATCACATTTACTACCTGGGCATCAAAACAGTGCTTCTGTGGCCCATGCTCTCCACATGGCAGCCCAGGCCAATCTTGCAAGTAGACTTTCCCAAATTCGGCAGTCTCAGGTCTACTATGTGAGCATAAGAAATGAAAGCCAATAAATAAAACCTCAATACAATTTTTAAGTCTAATTAACATACACTGTTATATTAACTTCAGGTATACAGTATAATGAGTCAACAGGTCTATATGTTTATTAATCAATGCTCATCAAAATAGGCATACTCTTAATCCCCTTTATGTATTTCACCCATTCCTCCCACCTACCTCCCTTATGGTAACCACCAGCCTGTTCTCTTTGCTTAAGAATGTGGTTTTATGTTGGTTTCTTTATTTTTTTGTTTGTTTTGTTTCTTAAATTCCACATATGAGTGAAACCATATGGTATTTGCCTTTCTCTGACTGGCTTTTTTGCTTAGCATTATACCCTCTAGATCATCCATGTTATTGCAAATGGCAAGATTTCATTCTTTTTTTTTTTAATTTTTTAATGTTTATTTAATTTTGAGAGAGAGAGAGACAGAGCACAAGTGGGGGAGGAGCAGAGAGAGAGGGAGACCCAGAATCCAAAGCAGCCTCTAGGCTCTGTTCAAGCCCTCAGCATGGAGCCCGATGTGGGGCTTGAACTCACAAACTGCTAGATCATGACCTAAGCTGAAGTCGGATGCCCAAGTAACATTGAGAGCCACCCAGGCGCCCCTTCATTCTTTTTATGGCTGGGTAATATTCCCTTACGTGTGAATAATATCCATTTCTCCATTTCTCAATCTATTCATGGTCATTTATGTTGCTTCCATATCTTGGCTTATTGTAAATAATGCTGTGATAAACAGAGGTGCATATAGCTTTTTGATTTTGCTTTTTTGTTTTCTTTGGGTACATCTCAGTAGTGGAGTTACTGAGTCATATGGTATTTATATATTTAATTTTTTGAGGAACCTCTGTACAGTTTTCCACAGTGGCTGCCCCAGTTTGCATTCCCACCAACAGCGCATGAGGGTTCCTTCTCCTCCACATCCTCACCAATACTTGTTGTTTCTTGTGCTTCTGATTTTAATCATTCTGATGGGTGTGAGGTGATACTCATGGTGTTTTCAATTTGCATTTCCTTGATAATCGGTTATATTGAGCATCTTTTCATGTATCTGTTTGCCATCTGTATGTTTTCCTTGGAAAAATGTCTATTCGCATCCTCTGCCCATTTTAATTGGATTATTTGGGGAGTTTTTTGGTGTTGAGTTGTGTTAAGTTCTTTATGTGTTTTGGATATTAATCCCTTATTAGCTATATCATTGCAAGTGTCTTCTCCCATTCAGTAGGTTGAAACTTCAATAAAAATATACAATTGCAAATGTTATACTGAATGTATATCCAAATCAAAAGGGCTGATGTGCTTATTCACTCCTGGATGCATGATGTCTAGTCTTTTAGCAGGTTTTTATCCTTCAGTATTGTAGTGGGTTTGCTAAGAATTCTTTGTGCCCCCCAGTATAGTCCTGGTAGTCACTGGCCACATTAGGCACATGTCGTGTTGTGGATTAATGCTGATACTTCCAATGGTCTCTTTTCCCTTCACAAGTCGACTGCTGCCATCTCAAGGCAAAGTCCTCAACCTGCTCATCCTCTCTCCTGTGAAAATGGAGGTAAGGTCGTAAGTTGTAATCAGAACACAGAAGGATTGGGAATAAGGGAAGGGAAGTCTGATGCAAATAAATTAGGATGGCTCCTGAATGTGACTGTATGCAGATGCCACCAGCTGCGATTCGATGTCAGAAGGCTTCCCAGGATGCTCTTCAGCGCAGGTGCTAGCCTGACTCTGCTTGACAAAACCAAGTTTACCCCTCACGGGCATTTTATTCACCTCTATTCGGAAACCCCACCTGGCATGCTGGGAACAGCTTCTTTGGCAGTTTTGTTGGGAGTTGAATGGCTTACATCTTTGTTTTTCATCTTTTGTCATTGAATGACTTGTAGTCAGAATATCCACTCTCCTTAGTTAAAATCTTGCTCATACCCACAGGGAAGTGGTCTGGTCTTATGCTGTCAGCGTAGTCATTTGATATCAGAACATCTACTGTGGTCTGAATCATTCATCCTTAAATACAATCACATTTGATGTAGCACCAGGGCAGAACAACATATTCTTGGGTAGAAGATGAGGTTAGCAGGACTTTCCTGTGGCCTTTTGTGTCTCTGCTCATGACCCCCTTGGTCAAGAATCTATACATATGACCCCCCCAAAACAAACAGTACTATACAGATACAGGGAGGAAAAGAGCCATACAAGAAATATGTCAAGGTTATAGGGTCCAAATAGTTGCAAATCTGCTCACCTTCCAGACAAACTCTTTTATTATTACTTTTATTTTTTTCCCAAACAAAGGATAATTCAAGTCTACACTTCTTGCAAAGAGTGGTGCTTAGAGTTCTGGGATTGCATGATGTCTTGTTTTTTAAACTGTGACACAACCCTCCCCACTGGAAAGAAAAAAAAAATAGGTGTTTCTCTACTCTGCATGAGTAAGTAAAGGATTATCTTTAATTTTTTATTAAAATTAATAAGATTCATTTTAATTAAAATTTTAATTAAAACTAAAATTAAAAATTTTAATTGTCTTTAATTACCATTTTCACATAACTATGTTTAGGCTTTGTATTCTTGATTTGCAAATCATGAATGAGAAATATGGCTCAAGGCACACTAGGGGACACTACAAATGTATTGTTTCAAGTTTCAATTATGTTTACAAAAATGATGCCACGTAGGCAAGTTTTGTCATGTTACAATAAAACTTTTTATAATATAGGGGCACCTGGGTGGCTCAGTCGGTTAAGTGTCCGACTTAAGCACAGGTCATGATCTCACAGTCCATGAATTCGAGCCCCGCGTCGGACTCTGTGCTGACAGCTCAGAGCCTGGAGCCTGCTTCCGATTCTGTGTCTCCCTCGCTCTCTGCCCCTCCCTGGCTCATGCTCTGTCTCTCTCTGTCTCAAAAATAAAAATTAAAACATTAAAAAATTTTTTTTAAATCTTAAAAAAAAGTATATAATACACACACACACACACACACACACACACTTCCTGGAGGCTTCCAGTTATTTGTAGCAAAGTCTTATTACAAAATCTGGATTTTTAGCTTAGCTTTACAGACTTGATACTCTAGAAGTTACTGCTGAGGAGAAGCAAGCTTTTGCAAAGCAATACCAGTTATATTGTCCAGAGTAATACCAATCAAGAGGTAAGAAAGTACCGTCAGAAAACATAATTTTGAGCAGGCTTTGTAAGTACAGAGGACACACCTTGCTGACTTTTTACATTGCATTGATTTAATGTCAGTATGTAAAACAAGGAATATTTTAGATCTAAAATTCGGATATTCAAGTCTTACTTCCCTCGTCGACCTTACCGAAGCTTTGCCAATATATTGACTAAACACTTGCAAAAACTCTTTGAAGAACCTCTAGCAAATTCAGAGAGATGAAATGTAACGCTTGTAAAGAGATGACTTCGTCGGGAGCAGAGGCAAGGGCAGAATGAACTCATTTTGGAACATGTGTGGACGGGGTTGACTCGCTGGCTCATCTGTAAGTCTTTCATAAAAAAACTTGTCAGTATTTCACTGCCAGGTTGAAAGCTTAATGCATTGGGGTTTTTTAATAATGGCTTTTTAATTAGGACCCTAAAGAAAATGTGGCAGTCGGAGTTCATGGAAGCATTTAATTAATTTTTGTGGGGAGTGTCTGACACCAAGTGAAAATGGATGAACATTATTATTGCCATATCACTGTTTTAAAGAATGGCTCCCAATTATGTTATCAGGTTGAGAATAAATATAAAAAAGGCTCCTAGCTGCTTATATTATTTTAACTCTTGCTTATGAGCCAGAACTGTGAGATATATGACAAAGAACTTGCCTAAAGAAACTTACTAAACAAAAAGTTAAAGGAAAATGGTTTTAGAAAGCCAGACTATGGATCCTTCTCAAAAGGAGCAGTTAGCCATTGGCTTGAGGTTTAATTGTAAAGGCCAGTAATGTAGGCCAGGCAGGGAAGCTGGAATTCTGTGATTTGGGTTCACGGAGAGTAAGCTTACTGTCAAAGTTTCCTGGAAATTGAAATACCATATGGTTTCCCAAGTTTCAAAATATGTATATATTGGCCTCAAAATTGACTCTCAGGAAGGAATTTTTTCAGTTTGGCTATAGCAGAAATATTTTAAATAAGACTTTCAGGGGAATAGCATCATGCCCTAACCACAGCTCCAAAGTATGCCAGGCTTAATTTCCTCTTGAGATCATGGAAAATAATGAGTGGAAATATTTATAAAATGGAAACTGGTATTGAATAATTTGTTTATTTTTCGAAGGGAGGAACAATAATTTACCAAGTTAGTGATCACAAAGTAACTTGATTTAGTCACAATGACATATTAGAAAATGTAATTATTTGCTTTCTTTCCTTCCTCACTTACTATTTCCTGATTAGAAAAGTATTTTGTTCTCCTTTGTGGTTAAGAAAATACATAAAGGAACAAAGAAGAAAATTAAAGTCATTCACAATCTTTTATCCAAAGAAATAAACATCTTGATATATTTTCTTAAAGTATTTTGTTTAACGAATTTACTCGAGGGACTGATGTTTTACATTTTAGCAACTACTCATTCCATTGTATGGTGAAGCTCTGGGCTCTAGCAAAAAAGAATTGCCTCTATTTTAAATTTAATTTATGATCCATCTTGCCCCCAGGTCACTGTTTCTTATTCCTTAAAGATTTTAAGTTTCAGCTTACTGTCCTTTTCCCTAGTGTCAGTCTTGACACTATTCTTGATTAAATATTCATATGTTTTATCCATTCAAACCTCCTTGCTTCCACTGATCTTGTCTTGCACTCTCTCTCCGCCCCTTGTCCTGTGTTACCCTCCAGATCTTTACAGTTTCAAGGACCATACCTCTGACCACCACTGTCTCTCTTTTCCACTCACACCCTCTATTTCCCCCATCCACATAATCCTTTAAGCCTGTCAGCATCTTCAGACCAATGAGCTTCCTAATATTTCGTTGTTCCTTTTGTCCCTATGTGCTCTCCTTTCCCCTCAATTGTATGTCCTTAAGTTTCATGGCCCTTCATTTTCATCACCTCTTGGCATGCGTCCTTAATTCTTTTGTCCTTCTGTTGTTTAATTATACTCAGTGAAACCACAGTTCTAGTTAAATCAAACTCTCTGACAACCCATAGGGTTGCAGCATGAGAAAAATACATAACTGGACTGACAGATCTAACCTTCAATTCATGGTCGCTCATTCATGTTGGCCTTTAATGTGATCAAGATAAGCTTAACTGTTTCCCTCAGCCTGACTAAGCTTTTGACAGGTTAGAAAAGTAAGTAACGTAACTATCTGTAACATTTTGATTACTACCTTCTCCTTCAAACAGTTTCTTTACTTGTCTTAGAGGATACCATACTCTCTGTTTCTCTTCTTACCTCTCAGGCCATTATTTTCTTTCTGCTTTATCCATTTTTTCTTATCTCCCTGTCTCCCTGGTCTCTTAATGTTGGAGTGTCCCAGCATACAGTCATTTTTTTTTTCCTTTATTTTTCTTCACAATTCACTTCTTGGGGAGTTTCATAAAGCCTTAAGACTTTTAATATCCATCTAGAAGCTAATTGATCCAACGTGTATTTCTACAATCTACCTCCCTTCTCAACTCTAGAAATATGTCCAATTGACTTCACAAATATCTCCTGCTAGTTGCCTCATGGCCATCTCAAACTTGACACTAAAAAGTCTCTCCTCCTCTAGCACCACCCACAAAACTCTATTCCTCCATCATGGGCAACTTCCTCTTCCATTTGCATTGGCTAAAACTTTTGGAGGCATCCTTTTCACTTAAATTATCATAACCCATGTTCTATCTGTCATCAAAATCTGTCACTCTGCCTTAAAATATGTTCCAAATCTGACCATGTCTCCCAACTTCTATAACTAATGCATTGCCCCAAGCTACTACTGTTGTTTTTCTCATTTTCCCCTTTGCCTTCCTTTGGTCTATTTCTAATAGAGCACCCAGAGTAATATTGTTTAAAAAGTAAAATTAGATGGTATAATATCATGACCATCAAGTCCAACAAGGGCTTCCCACATCATGAGACTAATATCCTTACAAGTCACAGAGAGGCTCCACACGATTGTTCTTTGACCTATCATCTCAGTTCACTCTTCACCAGCCTCCTTGCTATTCCTCAGTCATTTCAATCAGATTCCCAAACCAACGTTTTGATACTTGTCCTTCCCTCTATCTGAAACATTCATTTCCCGGACGTTCACTTGAATTTCTCCTTCACTTCCATCACATCTTTACTCACATGGCCCCATCTGAGTGAAACCAGACCTACCCACTCCATCACAAACTGCACATGTGTTCAACTTTATATTCCTCCTGTTGCTTTATTTTTCTTCAGAGGACTCATTACCTTCTAACATACATGTTTATTTTTTTTAAATCTTATTTATTGTGTTCTTACCTACTAAAGAATAAGATTTTTGAGGATGGGGATTTGTTTTGTTCTATTTTAAGTTGTAATGCCAGTAGCTATAACAGGTACTGTTTCAATAGATAATCATTCCATGTTTGTTGATGGAATGATAGAAAGAGACTACCAAGGTTGCAGCAGAATGTAATCTGATCTGGTTCTTTTTTTTTAACGTTTATTTATTTTTGAAAGACAGAGAGAGAGTGCAAGGGCAGAGACAGAGGGAGACACAGAATCTGAAGCAGGCTCCAGGCTCTGAGCTGTCAGCACAGAGCCTGACATGCAGCTTGAACCCACGAACTGTGAGGTCATGACCTGAGCCAAAGTCACATGCTTAGCCAACTGAGCCACCCAGGTGCCCCAATCTGACCTGGTTCTTAATCAAAGTTTAATTCTCTTAAAGGAGTTTCTGATACAGTATAATGAGAAAGGAAATAAATGGGAAAATCAAAAACCTCTGTGGAAAAAGATTTCAAACTGAGCCATTCTTGGAATTCAAACTGGGGAGTTTGCTAGGGAAGATATTTGACCCAGAACTAGGCAAAAATCATAGCACTAAAAATCTATCATGTGGGAATCAAGTTATGCAGAATGATTTAATGTAATATATCCCCTTGTATCCATTCCCAGGAAAATGTAGCCAAGGAAATATATTTTCATGTGGGTGGGAAAGAATTGCAGTCTCAAATGAAAAAAGTGATTATTTTAATATTTTTTTCTATTTCATTGCTTCTAATAGATGACTTATATCTGAGTCACTTACAGGGTGCTTTGCACAGAACACTTGATCATGGTGTAGAGCTCGGCATGCAGTCAGGATCTTAGGAGCTGCATGGATATTTTAGGGATGCAATAGGGGGAAAGTTGGACTCTGTATATAGTTTACATTAATACAAAAAGTCCATGGGGAGCCTGGGTGGCTCAGTCAGTTGAACGTCCAACACTCGATTTCAGCTCAGGTCATGATCTCACAGTCGTAGGATTGAGCTCAGCATTGGGCTCCACACTGAGCATGGAGCCTGCCTGAGATTCTCTCTCTCTCTCTCTCTCTCTCTCTGTGTGTGTGTGTGTGTCTCTCTCTGTCTCTCTGCCCCTCCTCCCTCTCAAAATAAATAAATAAATAAATAAATAAATAAATAAATAAATAAATAAATATTAGAAATAAAAGTCTACCTGATTGGTGAATTACTAGGAAATCAGAACCTTGGAACAAAATACATATACATACATTAGAAAATACATATATCTCGGACGTCCAAAAGGAGATTTCAGGAAGTGTTTATCCCATAAAAGGTTGATGTTCAGACCAGAAATTCCAAGAGAAGGTTAGCTTGAAGAAAAAGTTTCTATATTTTAATGACACATGGAAAATGTATTTTGATGATTAACATATCATGAGACATCTAAAGAACCTGCAGTATCTGCAGGAACTCTCTGGTCACTTACAACTGAAGTAAGATATAGACAAATTGGAAGGAGGAACACATAATCAAAGCCAAGAAGAATAGCATCATATAAAAGCAATAATTGTCTGAAAGAAGAAAGCCAAGATTAAGCTAAGTTTTCAAAAAATTATATAAGGATAATTTAACGGGTTTTACAGACCTGCTCAGAACAAAGCAAACAATATATATTTGATCATGTACTTACCAAAAAAAAAAAAAAAATTGAATATGCAGCAATAACACAGAGAAAGAAAAATTAATCAATTCTGATTTTACCTCTGTGTCATTAAAGACGGTGGAGTTTTAAAGATGCAAAATATAACACAGCCATAGTTAAACTGATCTGAAGTCTAAGATAAGTGACACAAGGCATAATCTTAGTATCGGGAAAGAGTTATAACTGAAATGAATTGGGGAGAAATGTTTGCCTAAGTTCAAACTTTTTACTCTGGGTAGACTTAGAAGAAAAAACCTCTGTGAAGTGAATCGCACCATTGCAGATTCCCTTCCTCATGTCTACGTCCCAAGGCTTCCAATCTAACGTAAAAAAACAGAAATCTAAGATGTGTTGATATCTACAGTCATCCTGTGAACATGTCTAATATCATTTCTTTCTAGGAAACTATATTTTCCACTACGGTATTTAACTCCCCAAATCATTCCAGCAGTTGTTACAAAACCATATTTATCTTCCTCATTGACTTCATTTTGTTTTCTCCTTTATTGAGATTTCCCTTCTCAATCCCTTCTCAGGTATGAACCTGAAGTCTCAGGGCCCGGGTAAAGCAGCAGTCCACAGTGACACTTGGTGGCGGCCACAAGTTATGGTGGTGAGGACAGTGGCTATGGATACCGGGACCCTTCCAGAATTGGCACTCATTGCTCCCACTGTATAAATTAGAGGGCTCGAGTATTTTCCTGGGAAAGATTTAGGAAATGGGAGCTGGAGCATGTGAAAGATACTTTCAGTCTCTCTTGGAATATGAGCCCTGGAACCTGGATTTATTAGAGTCGTTGGACAACCGAGATGTGGATTAGTATGCTCCCCAAACTAAAAAGCAATTAATAGTGCTAAAATCTGTGGTGGTGGAATATTTGCCATATCTTTCTTCCTCGTCCAAAGTTTTATCGTATTCAGCTAAAAGATGAGATTAATGGCCATTTGTTCCCCAGACAGTTTTCTACCAGTTTTCTACCCAGACAGAAAAAGAAAAGTCATGTTCTAGCTTTATTTAGGTAATGTGTGTTATTTCAACATGATTTCAGATTTTGTAATGTGGCGCTTGAAATTTGGGTGAATTTGGGTGAATGAGAGGCAGAGAATGTCCCAGTTAACCATGTGAGTGACTCAAGGCGCTTAGCTTTTTAGTCAAATTTTGTTTTGTGAAGTTTCAGATCATTCTACTAAAGTTGTAACCTTAGAGAGTTTTTTTAGCCCACCTTTTAAGGTCACTTCATTGTTTTCTTTTTCTGAAGGAAATCATTCAAAATGAATAATAGTAGCTTTTATTATCTAGGTTCATATAGTTACTATTTAAAAAGATAAACTGTCTTGGTATGTAGTTTAGCTCAATGTTTAAAAAATAATCTCGGATTGTGCTCACTGTCCTGAGGTGGTACACAACTCTAAAGTCAGGGTTGTTTTTGTTTGTTTGTTTTGTTGTTTTGTTTTGTTTGTACCTGGTGAATGCTATTCGGCATTGTCACTCGGCTTAAAGTCTTTTTATGAAATTAAGTCTCTTACCCTGCTCATGTGTACTATTCTAAAGTACACATTTCTGATGCTAATGAAAACTATAAACCTGTTAGGGAGAATGTTGGCTAGTGAGCTGAAGAATTCGAGGGTGTAAACCCAAATTTAGTTAGCAGCTGCTCTTGAAATGATTGTTGTCATGAATGTGTCTCATCATCTAAACTAAGGGTCAAGCTAAAAGAAAAATGTGAGAAACTTCCTCTGCTGATGGTTTCTCTTCATTTAGAAAGTGATAGAATACTTTGCTGTTGTTCAGACAGCATTTAATTTGTTGGCTTAAAAATGGATTAATTATGTTTGTAATCATCAACTGGACCCAAACAAAAAATTCTAACTTAAGAAAAGTAATTGATAGAGTAATTAACCAATAAAATAGTGGAGGAGCGGGTTCTGTTGTGAAGGACCAGGGTGGAGGTGAGACCCACAAAGGGCCAAGCCCTGAACTCAAATCGAAGGTGTTCATTGGCTTTGTGATTTCCTTTTCAGGATGACAGCATAATTCCTAACTATCCTGCTGTGGCTCTTCCCAAACGGGAATGTCGAGACTTTCTATGCTGAGTGGATAATCCAGCATTTCCTAATATAACATCTGTTCTAATCTGAAAGCACAGTATTTTTTTTTTAATGCTTCCTTAGAATATAGTTTAGTTCTTGATTGTCTTCTGGTGGAAGCAGCACAGCTAATCCAGATAGCTAATATGAATCACTAATTTCCCTGAATGGGTTTGCTTGGAATTTTGCCACTGGAGGATTTTTCTTACATTTTAATAGAGATGAATCAAAAGTAGTCACTTCTAGTATACCCAATTGGCTAAAACTCAATGCCCTTTTTAATTTAAAATATTGTAGTCGCATCTCAATCTAGCCTCAACGACCTTCCACTCTTCTTTTAATTTTTTCCCCCAACATATGAAAGGTAAATTCCCCCAACATATGAAAGGACCTATTCACATCTGGACAGTTATTAGGTCATTTACAGCATTACTTCAAGTAGTATAAAGCAATAAAACGTGAACACATTACCATGGCAATTACTTTTCCATAACTGAAGCATTGTCATGCCCATTAACTTAGGAAAAGCTAAATGTAATCAACAAAACTCATTAGAAATTTGTGAATATAGCTTCTCAAAGTTAGTGTAAAATAATCTGAAGTCATTTATCTTAGGGAAGAGAAATACCTGGCAAGGGGGGGATGTGAAACTGCTATCCTTAGAAAACTTGGCTTGCGAGGTTGGTCTTTGGCTTGTATCTGGGCATTTGAACTTGGGGAGTATTCCCACTGGTCCGTATCTAATAAAGGTGGCTCCCTGTGATCAGACTGCACAATCAATGTGGCTTAAGCTGAAGAACTGTTTTCCTTCTAGGAGTCAAGAATCCTGGTGTGCGCTAAGTAGAATGTGACCGTGTGGCCTACCCCTAATAAAAATTTAGATGCTGAGGATCTAATGACTTCACTTCACGCATGTTGTCACAATTGGATGCTGGAGGAATTAAGCATATCCTGTGTAAGTCCAACTGGAGAGGACCCTTGGAAGCGTGAGATGGGAAGTTTCTTCCCATCTTTGCTCCATATGCCTTTCCTCTTCGATGCTTTGATTTTGTATCCTTTTATTGTAATAAATTATACTTGTGTATATGCTGAGGCTTGTGAGTCCTTCTGATGAATCACTGAACCTGGGGTGGTCTTTGGGACACTCATCACAAAAGTTTAATCAATCTGTCAGTACTTTGCATTAGTTAAGCTCTTAAGGGTTTTGAGGGGGAATCTTATTTGGGATTCCTTTGAGACAATATTTATTGCAAAGCTACATAATGACCATGAAGGACCAAGAAATAATACAAATTATAGCCCCCTTTTTGACAACCACTCCTGAACTGAGCATTCCCAGCATTGAGCTGTACAATAGCTTTTAGAGAAACAAACTGATGGGGATGGTCTGGTGCTTATTTTTATGTCATAAGCCCAAGGAATTGGGTCAGTTTATTACCATTACATATACAGCACCCCTATTGGGCAGAATTTAGGCCAAGTCACTTCAGAGACAGGCAACCTTCTTCTTGTCCAGCCTGGGCTTCTTTGCCCTTGATTTTGGTACCACCTTCTAATCTTATCATTTGTGGCCAGTGTATCAGAGATAGTATGGCTTGTATGTCATAAGATAGAAAAAAGATAGAAAAAATTAGGGAGAATGATTCTTTTGGGTTCATGTTTTACTGATAGAGGCTTCAGTTGAGGCAGATACTTAGATCTTAGTATTCTCTTTACCAGTACAGACAGAAAGAGCTGTGATGAGTGCATAGTTATTCTCTATTTCTTGGAAGGGGAGAGGCCAGTGGGAAGATCTTCTGGAGCCAGGGCTGGAAAGATGACACTAATTAAATCTGAATTAATGAAAAGACACCTATTAATGTTTAAATAAGAATTTCTTGATTATCCTAAGGGTAGCAGGGCAAAGGAATATAGGAGACTCTAAGTTCTGTGAGAGAAGGAACATGGCATCTACTCGACCCCTCCTGAAAAAGATTGGTCTACTTTATTTTTTTCCGTCCTTTCAAACTCTGTATAAATTGAACCGTATTTTACTTAGTCTTGCGTATTTTCACAATTCACCTACAGTAATAGCAGCCTTTCCTGATTCCTTCAGTGGACATCTTCACCTATATTATGCTCTGGCAATAAAGACTCACAACCAGAATAAAAATGCCAACTCCTAAAGTTGCAGTGTTTAAATTACATTGACAAGGACATGTTTAAAAAGCAACAGGCTCCCCAATCTTGCTGAAAGAAGGCAAAAGAAGGATGGAACTTGACTATTAAAAATAAATCAGTGCCTTTATAAATTGTGTTCTTTAGAAGGATTACCAAAACATTCTTGAGAGGCTCCTGAGAAGATATATATTTCCCTTTCACTTAGAGCCATAATAGATGACTTGAGATAATTAATACAGCTTCTGTAGAAAGACCATTTAATCCATAGAGATTACTGGCAAAAAAAAATGGAAATGGTAGAGGTCATAGGGGCTTAAACGATAATGACATTTTGTGTTGAAAATGCCACAGTATATGTGGGCAAATATTAATGGCCCTTTTACTTGGTTACCCGTTAAAGCATTCCCAACTATGACTACTGGGTATTCAGAAAGAGTCATTTTATTCATGTCAAGAGCAGATAGCTGTTCAGAGTGATCCTGAATAGTGAAAGAAATCAACATCAGAAAACAAAGTGGGAAGTAGTGAACAGTAGACCCTATAAGTATAGGTGCAAAAATCATTATCTTAAAAAGAACATCCTGAGATACAGAGGCAAATGCATGAGAATTCTAACTTCAGTATTATTCTAATAATGCCCAGTTGAAGTTCTAGATATCATGGAATGAAACAAGGCATTGCTATTGTATTCTGCCTGAATCCCCAACTTATAGAATCTATGAAGAAAATAAAAAGGACATGTTTTATACAATAGTGGTGTTTTTTTTTTGTTTTTGTCTTTGTTTTTGTTTTTTGTTTTTTTATTTTGCTGCACAGCATTAACTAAGAGGACAATTAGAGTATGACTCTACTCCCTTGCTTTCCCAGGACCCTTATTGTTCTAAGTATATTATTCTCCTACCTCAATGAATCTTTCACGCGGTCAGATCTTTCATTCACATTGTGTACTCAGTAGATGATCAACCAGTGCTTACTACTAACTTCTGGCAACAGTAGAGACCAATTTTAATTTCCCTAAAAAACCACAAGGCCTTGCTTTCAGAAGGAGTCATTCAGTAAATTTTATTTCAGCCATCTCCCAACCATTGTGACAGCATCAATACTAATTGCTACTTATTTATTTTTTTGGCATTTACTTCTCTCTCCCACTTTCCCTCCCTGCCAAAACCTCGCTTATTCTGTTACTCAGCTAGTGCTTATTACAAACTTTCTCAACGTCGAGCTCTATTTCTGGTCTTAGAGAACTTTCACTCTAAAAAATGTTTGACAGGGGTGTGCCTGGGTGGTTCAGTCGGTTAAGCGTCCAACTCGAGATTTCGTCTCAGGTCATAATCTCATGGTTCATGGGTTCGAGCCCCATGTCAGTCTCTGGGCTGACAGCTCAGAGCCTGGAGCCTGATTTGGATTCTGTATCTCCCTCTCTCTCTCTGCCCTTCTCCCACTCATGCTCTGTCTCTCTTTCTCTATCTCAAAAATAGATAAACATTGCAAAAATTAAAAAAATAATGTTTGGCAGTTTTTAGACCAGCATCATGGTCTAAACTCACTCTCTGCCTACTCTTTCTCCCTCCCCTTATATCTTTTATAGACATTACATTCAATCTCCTACATTGCTAATTCTATCTTGGCATCTATTTCTTAGGGGACCCAAGATGATGCCCTTCCCAACCTTGTTTGTCTGAATAGTTCTTATTCAAAATAAGTATGAAAGAGGAAAGTGTTGAGGAGTAGATGTTTAGTAATGCAGTCTTGATAGAGATAAAAGAAAGTGAGGCAAAAGAAGACAGTCTCTGACCTTCATCCATTATTGGACCTTGTATGAGGCAACTAAGAGTAGAACTGGACTTTCCACAATGATTCTTCTACACGAGGTAATTATGGCTAGATCTACAAACATGTAAGCCTTTGTCATGGGGCAGGAGTTAAGACCAAATCCCTGTGCCTCTCGCTGTGATGTGGTACTAATAGCTTTTCCAGATTTTCCCTCCGAGGCACTCAAGCCACTTACTTGCTGAGAATGCTAACATCTGAAACCAGGATGCCATTATTTCTCTCTGTTCTTCAAGACTGGAAGCCAGAGTTTGTTACCCTTCCTCTGTGCATGTTGCAATTAAAAACTATCTATTTGACTTACTATTTCACTTGTTTATGAATCTTCCAGTGAGAGTGCTGGGCTGCCATTTCTTTAAGAAAAAGAAAGGAGCCTGGCTCATTCCTACACTATCATCACTTACTACAATGACTGGCAAATGGTGTGTCCCTGACATGTCTGAGTGAAATGACAAATGTTTCATTATTTGACTTCTCAATATAAAAACTCTCTCTTTGCTGAGTTGAATTTTTTTCAGGTAATGACTCTGCTGTCACAGATATCTAGTTGGGAATTTGTGTTAAGAAAACAAAGAGGAAGAAGAAGAGAAACAGCAACAAAAAGCTAATTGTAGCATGCTATTTAAGACACTGCATTGCTGAATGATTCCTGTGGTAATGTAAGTATCATTGTCAAAACCTATTGACAAAAATGATATTTAAATTTAGAATATTATTTATTAGCCACACTTCCTCAATTATTGAAAATTAGCATAAACATCTCTGCCAATGCAATGTGAAAGTTATTCTTTTCTCATTAATTATAGAGACATCCATTTCTTGGCATTCAAATCCACTTACACTATTACCATTTAAAAAATAGAAATTTAAAAAAGGAAAACAACATTTAAAGCTTCACTTCTGGGTTGGTTTTCTCCCAGGGCAGAATTCTTGAACATATGGTTACTTGATTATATAAATCTATGGTTGGTATCTACGATGCTATCTATCTATTAGTTGTGCAGTTTTCCTTTTATAGAAGGAATAAATGTCAAATTTAAGAATAAATATATAAAATGCTGGGTATAAGAATTTTTCTACGGATGGGAAAAAATGAAGTTGTATCTCTTCTGTTTCTATAGGTATTTAAGTACACCTGAGGTTGTGATCTGCTTATGGGAGCATCTCATGGTAAATGCAGGTGAAGGGTCCATTAAAGAGTTGAGACCATGTGCCCTAGGGCTGTAGTGTCTTTGGGCAGGGGCCTGATAGGGGCAGGTTTAACCGTCTAGACCAGTCCTGCTGTAGAAGCCTCAAAACGGATTTTTGGAAAATCCCTTATCCAGTTCTGCAAAGTCTAGACTAAAAACAAACTAGATTTTGTTCTTTTATCCTTAATTTTTCATAATAAATCCCTTTCCGCTTTTTATATCTAGAGTCCTTTTTCTTTCCTGTACAGTGAATTGTGGATGATCTTTATGTCCACAGACCCCTAGAACCACCTTCCTATCATTTGTTTCAAGATTGATCAGGGATTTGGGGCTGAGGGTGATAAGAGAGTAGAGCTGTCCGCAGCCAACACAACTACTCCAGTACCTACTAGACAATACACAGAGAACTCACTAGGTACTCAACCATCACAAGACCAGATCACCTCCTTCTAGAATATCTAATGGTTTTCCTAGAAGGAGGTGGGAAATATGCAGGTAATACCATCTAGGTACAAGAAGCACCTCACACATACCAGCAAGAAATAGATGACAGCATCTCTTATCTATTGTGGGTGCTGAGGCAAGAGTTATGCTGAGTGGAGAGGTGCCCCAGGGACAGGAGGAAACCTCCCGGACACCAGAAGCTCTGGATACCTATGCCTGGGGTGCTTTCCATGGATCCGTTACCACCAAGGTGGGCTAACTTTTATGGCTCCTGGCTCTCTATAATGCTTCTTATATTTTTTGTGG
Organism: Neofelis nebulosa; assembly: GCF_028018385.1. NCBI lineage: Eukaryota > Metazoa > Chordata > Mammalia > Carnivora > Felidae > Neofelis > Neofelis nebulosa. The sequence goes on from NC_080782.1 coordinate 140,525,805, forward strand.
ATTAAAACATAGTAAGCATACTTACTTTATATTCTGTTTCATAATGCTGGTATTTTAAGTTTTTATAAGTCATTTGCTACTATCTTCTTCATTAAGCCTAGGTGTTTTATGATTTTTTTTTTTTTTTTAATGTATGGTCGTTTTTATTCAGAGCCCATCCATGAGAATTTTCTGATTCTTCAATTAAAAGAGGTCCTTGTAGAGCATACTTATGTTTGCTTCTGCCAAGATATTGGAATATATTCCTTGCCAAACAGGGCCACTTCATACTAACTTCTCGCTGTAAGATTTTTCAGGCCTTTCAGGTTATATGGATTCAAGCTACAAACATATAAAAGCTGAATTAAGGTTGCAAATCCTTTGGAGGGATTTATTCCTCTTTAGTCAGTGACGTTTTGGGGGTAGACCATTTTCTTTGTGGCACCCTGTGTATGCACCTGTGTCTCCAGGACTCCCTTACTCTGATAATATTATCTTTTGGATTGGACATTCTCCCAATATGCTTTACAATTTGGACAGTATCTGGATTTTTTTTTTTTTTTTTTTGCCTCAAGGTTCTAAAAGTCCATTAAAAAAAAAAAGAAAACAAAAACAAGCAAACAAACAAAAAACAAAACATAAATCACGGGTGTTAAGTCAGGCAATTGCCTTGAAAGTAAAAGCTAAATTTAGGGCTCCACCTGTGTTCTAGACTATAGAGCAGAGGTTGGTTGACAAACTTTTTCTTCAAAGGGTCATATGGTAAATATTTTAGGATTTACAGGCCACCTACTTGCAAGCCATGCAATTTCTGTCACACATTCTTTGTTTGTTGTTGTTGTTGTTGTTTTTCTTGTAAGCCTTTAAAATGTAAAAGCCATTCTTATCTCTGGGGACATGGTCTTATCTTTATAGACCACGGTTTTTATTCGGCCCATTGGTTTTGTTTTTGTTTTTGTTTTTTAAGTTTATTTATTTATTTATTTTGAGGGGGAGAGAGAGAGAGAGAGAGAGAGAGAGAGAGAGAGAGAGAATGAGTGGGGGAGGGGCAGAGAGATAGAGAGAGAATCACAAGCAGGCTCTGCACTGCCAGCGCATCATTATGGTCTCTTGTCTCCATGAATTGACCACTCTACATTCCTTATATACGTGGAATCATATAGTAACTATCCTTTTATCTGCCCTACGTCACTTTGAATAATGTCCCCAAGATTTACAAATGCTGTAGGCCTGTGTCAGAATTTCCTTCCTTTTTAAGGCTGAATAATATTTCATTGCATGTATATACAACATTTTACTTATCCATTCATGCATCCATGGATATTTTGGTCGCTTCCATATTTTAGCTATTGTGAATAAGGCTGCTATGAACATGGTTGTACAAATATCTCTTCATGACCCTGCTTTTCATTCTTTTGAGTGAATACCTAGATTTCCTGCATCATACGGTAATTCTGTTTCTGATTTTTTGGGGAACTGCTATATCATTTTCCCCACTTGCTCTGCCATTTTCCATTCCTACCAACAGTATGTGAGGGTTCCAGTTTCTCTTTGTCCTCACCAATGTTTGTGGTTTTCTGTTTGTTAGTAGCTATCCTAAAGGGAGTGAGGTGATACCTCTTGGTTTTATTTGTGTTTCCCTAATGATTAGTGATATTGAGTATCTTCTCATGTGCTTGTTGGCCATTTGTGTGTGTGTGTGTGTGTGTGTATGTGTGTGTGTGTTGGAAGAAAGAATAAAAAAAATATATTTTCTCCTTGTGGTGAGATCACTTAGAATTTAATCTTTTAATGACTTTTCTATACATCATGCAGTAACATTAGCTATAGTCATCACATTGTACATTATACCCCTAGTATATATTTATTTATATATACTTATTTATTTATAACTGGAAACTTTCACCTTTTGACTACCTTCCTTTAGTTTTCTCTTCTCCTAACCCCACCTCTGTATAACACATGAGTCTGATCTCTTTTTCTATTAGTTTAGTGTTTTGGATTCCTCATAAGTGACATTGTACAATTTTTGTCTTTCACTATCTGACTTATTTCATTTATTATATTGTCCTCAAGGTCCATCCACTTGTTGCAAATGGTATGATTTTCTCATTTTTTGTGGGTGAATAAAATTCCACTGTATGTATATACGTTGTGTGTGTTTGCATAACAACTCTTTTATTCGTTCATCCATCAGTGGACACTTAGGTTATTTCCGTGTTTTAATTATTGCAAATAATGCTGTTATGATCATGGAGTGCAGGTATCTTTATGAAATAGTACTCTCATTACATTTGAACATATTCCCAGAAATGTAATTCCTGGACCATATGGTGGTTTTATTTTTCATTTTTGAGAATTCTCTATGCTCTTTTCCACAGTAGCTGCACCAATTTAAAATCCCACTGATAAGGCACAAGGATTTCCTATTGTTTACATCCATGCCAGCATTTCTATCTTTTGTCTTTTTTTTTTTTTGATGCCCATTCTAACAGACATAAGATGATATCTCGTTGCACTTTTAATTTACATTTCCCCAATGACTAGTGCTATTGAGCATCTTTTCATGTACCAGTTGGCCTTTTATATGTCTTCTTTGAAAAAATGTCTATTCAGATCCTTTGCCCACATTTTAATATCAGATTACTTGTTCTTTGCTCTTGAGTTGTATGAGTTCTTTGTGTGGTTTTTGTTTTTTTTTTTTAGGTTGACACCATATCTGATATATGGTATGCAAATATTTTTTTCCTGTTCTGTAGATTGTATTTTCACATCATTGATGATTTCTTTCACTGTGTGGGAGCTTTGTAGTCCAATGTAGTCCCACTTTATTTTTTATTTTGTTTCTTATGTTTTAGAAGTCATATACAAATAACTGTTACCAAGACCCAGGTCAAGGAGTTTGTTCCTATGTTTCCTTGTATGGGTTTGAGGTTTCAATTCTTACACTTAAGTCTTTATTTATTTTGAGTTAATTTTTGTGAAGTGGCTTAAGATTTGGGTCCAGTTTTATTCTTTTACATGTGAATATCCAATTATCTCAGCACTATTTATTGAAGAGACTGTCTTTTCTCCATCAAGTATTATTGGCTTCATTGTCAAATAATAATTTGTTATATATGCTTGGATTTATTTCTGGACTCTTGATTCTGTTACATTGGTCTATTTGTCTGTTTTTATGCCAGTACCATACTGTTTTGATGGCTTTAGCTTTATAGTATAGCTTGAAATTAGGAAGCGTGATACTTTCTGTTTTGCTCTTCTTCCACAGATTTCTTTGGCTACTCATAGTCTTTTGTGGTTCCATATCCATTTTAGGAGTGGTTTTTTTTCTACTTTTGTAAAAAATTCCATTAGAATCTTAATAGGAATTGCATTGAATCTCTACATGGTGTTGGTGGTACAGTTGATCTTAGAACAAACAGGGGTTAGGGGCATGACTCTCATGCAGTCAAAAATCCATGTATAATTTTTGACTCCCCAAAGCGCTACTAATAGCCTACTGTGGAGTGGAAGTCTTACAGATAATATAAACAGTCAATTAACACATATTTTATATATTCTATGTATTATATATATGATATATTGTATTGTTGCAATAAAGTAAGCTAGAGAAATGAAAATGTTAAAGAAAATTGTAAGGAAGAAAAAAATACATGTACAGTGCTATACATTATTTATATAAAAAACAAAACAAAACTATGTAAGTGGACCCATGCAGTTCACACCCATTTGTCAACTGTATTGACATTTTAACAGTGTTAATTCTTTTGTTCTATTAACATGGAATACCTTTCCATTTATTTGTGTCTTCTTCAACTTCTTGCAACAATGCTTTGTAGATTTCAGTATGAGCTCATTCACGTCCTTACTTAAATTTATTCCTAAATATTTTATTGCTTGCAATGTTATTGTAAATGGGATTGACTTTTAAATTTCTGTCACAAAATTTTGTTCTTAGTGTATAACAAGGCTACTGATTTTTGTATGTTCATGTTGTATCTTGTGACTTTACTGAAGACTTTGATTAAATCTAAGAGTTTTTTTGTTGAGTCCTCAGGATTTTCTATATGTAAAATCATGTCCCCTCAAATAGAGACAGTTTCAATTCTTTTCCAATTCTGGTAACTTCTGTTTCCATTTCTTGCTAGGACATCCAGTTCCACGTTGAATAGAAGTGGTAACAGTGGGATCACTAGTCTTATTTCTGATCTTAGAGGAAAACCTTTTATTTTTTCACTATTGAGTATGATGTTAGCTCCACAGCTAACATTTCTCACATATGGTGTTTGTTATGTGGAGATATGTTCTTTCTATGCCTAATTTGTTAAGGGCTTTATCATTAATGGATGTTGAATTTTTTCAAATAATTTTTCTGTGTCTATTGAGATGATCATATGGATTTTTTCATTGTGTTATTAATGTAATGTATCTCATTGATTGATTTGCACATGTTGAAAGATCCTTGCATCTCACTAGATAAATCCCACTTGATTATGTGGTGTTATCCATTTAATGGGCTGCTGAATTCTGTTTGCTAGTATTTTATTGAGAATTTTTGTGTATTCATCAGGGATGTTGGCCTGTAGTGTTTTGTTTTGTTTTGTTTTTCCTAGTAGTATACTCTTTCACTTGTAGTATCAGGATAATGGTAGTCCTGTAAAATGAGTTTTGAAAATGTTCATTTATCTTTGATTTTTGGAAGAATTTGGAGAAGATTGGTAATTCTTCTTTAGATGTTTTAGAACATCTAAAGAAATTAGAAATTTTAGAATTTGCTAAAATTCACCAGTGAAGCTAGGGGGTCCCTGGCTTTTCTCCTTAGGGATATTTTTGATTACTAATTCTATCTCCTTACTTGTAATTGGTCCACTTAGACTTTCTACTTTATTCTGTTTCAGTCTTGGTAAGTTTTTTGTTTCTAAGAATTTTTCTGGTGTTTCCATGTTGTATGATTATTAATTGCAGCTTCTTATGATCCTTTGAATTTCTTGTGTTATCAGTTATGCTGTCACCTATTTCATTTATAATTTTGTTGATTTGGGTCTTTTTAAGATTTTTGCTTGGTTAGTCCAGCTAAGAGTTTGTCAGTATTGTTTATCTTTTCAAAGAACCAACTCTTAATTTGGTTCATCTTTTCTATTGTTATAGTTATTCTCTATTTCATTTATTTCTGCTCAAATCTTTATCATTTCCTTTCTTCTGATAACCTTGGGCTCAGCTTGTTCTTCATTTTCAAGTTCCTAAAGCAGTTAGGTGGTTTATTTGGAATCTGTTTTGTGTTTTGATATAGGTGTTTATTGGTATGAACGTCTCTCTTAGAATTACTTTCGCTGCATCACATGAGTTCTGGTGTGTTGGGTATGTTGTGTTTGCATTTTTCTTTGTGTCAGTATACTCTTTTTAAAATTTTTTTAATGTTTATTTATTTTTGAGAGAGAGAGAGAGAGAGAGAGAGAGAGAATGAGCAGGGGAGGGGTAGAAAGAGAGGGAGACACAGAATCTGAAGCAGGCTCCAAGCTCCGTGCTGTCAGCATAGAGCCTGATGAGGGGCCCAAACTCACGAACTGTGAGATCATGACCTGAGTCAAACTTGGACACTTAACCAACTGAGCCACCCAGGCACTTCTGTCTCAGTATACTTTTTTTAGTTATTGTGTAATCTCTTTTTTGATCCCTTGGTTGTTCAGGAGAGTGTTGTTTACTTTCCATGTATTTGTGAATTTTTCAGTTTTCCTCTTGTTATTGATTTCTAGTTTCATGCCATTATGGTAAGAGAAATCCTTGGTATGATTTCACTCTTCTTGAATTTGTTGACTTATTTTGTGGCCTAACATATGGTCTATCCTCGAAAATGTTCCATGTGTCATTGAGAAGAATGTGTGTTTTGGTATTTTGGATAGAATGTTCTGTATATGGCTGTTAAGTACGTTTGGTCTATAGTGTTGAAATTCACTGTTTCCTTATTAGTTCTGAATGGTCTATCCATTGTTGAGAATGTGGTATTAAAGACCCCAATTATTGTTGTATTGTCATTTATTTCTCCTTTTAACTCTGTTAGTTTTTGCTTTATATATTTACATGCTCTGATGTTGGACACATAAATACTTACATTGTTATATTTTCTTAATATTTTGATTATTATGTAATAGCATTATTTGTCTCATTTTACAAGTTTTAGTTTGCAGTCTATTTTAACCGATGTAAATTTAGCTCTTCTGCTTTTATTTTTTTAGCTGTTATTTGCTTAAAATGTCTTTTTCACCCCTTTATTCTCAGTCTATGTGGGTATTTAGAGGTAAAGTGTATCTTCTGTAGGCAGTATATTGTTGCACATATATATTTTTTAAATTTCTTTTAGTCATTCTATAGCTTCTGTTTGGAGAATTTTATCCATCTACATTTAAATATTACTGATAGATTAAGACTTACTATTGCTATTTTATTGTTTTCTGGTTGTTTTGCAGATTCATTGTCCCCCTCTTTCTTATCCTTCTGTCTTTTTTTGTGTTTTCATGTCTTTTGGTTAGTTGCTTTTTTTCAATATTTTAAATATGTCATCTCATTATCCCATGATTTTTTAATTGAATTATAGGTAACATGTAATGTTATAATAGTTTCAGGTATATAACATAGTGATTCAAAACTTCTATACCTTACTCAATGATCCTCATGATAAGTATAGTCACCATACAACATTATTACAATATTAACTGTTCCCTATGCTGTGCTTTTCTCTCTCTGTTTTCTTTATTTTATAACCAGAAGTTTTTCCCTTTAATCCCCTTCAACTATTTTACCCATCTCCTCACTCTTGTCCTCTCTAGCAAACACCAGTTTATTCTCTGTATCTATGATCCTGTTTCTGTTTTTTGTTTGTTTGTTTGTTTGTTTTGGCTTTTACTTTATTTTATTTTTTAAACAGAGTGCTGACAACCTTCCAGAACAGCAGAGTCTCCAGGCAAGTGCTAGTTTGGGGCAAGCACGTTGCCTCTGCCAGAAGCCAAAGTTTCCATTTTTTTGTAGTTGTTGTTAATGTTTATTTATTTATTGATATTGAGAAAAGAGAGAGAGAGCGAGCAAGCATGAGCAGGAGAGGGGCAAAAAGAGAGGGAGAGAGAGACAAACCCAAGCAGGCTCTGCATTGTCAGCGCAGGGCTCAATGTGTAGCTCGATCCCACGAACCACGAGATCATGATCCAAGACTCAACCACTTACCCAACTGAGCCATCCAGGTGCCCCTGTTTTGTTTTTTTAGATTCCACATATAGATGCAATCATATATTTGTGTTTCTCTGTCTGATTTATTTCCCTTAGCATATGTCCTCTAGGTCCATCCATGTTCTCACAAATGGCAAGATTTCATTCATATTTATGGCTGAGTGTTATTTCATTGCATATATTATACCACATCTTCTTTATACATTCATGTATTGATGGACACTTGAGTTGTTTCCTTATCTTGGCTATTTTAAATAATGCTGCAATAAACATAGTCTTGTGTATATCTTTTTAAATTAGTAGTTTTATTTTCTTTGGTAAAAAAAAAGTGGAATTACTGGATTATGTGGTATTTCTATTTTTAATTTTCTGAGGAAACTCCATACTGTTCTCCACTGTAACTGACCATTTGCTTTACCACCAACAGTGCACAAAAGTTTCCTTTTCTCCAAATCTTTGTCAACACTTGTTATTTCTTGTATTTTTCATACTGGTGATTCTAATGGGTATCAGGGCTATCTCATTGTGGTTTTGATTTGTGTTTCCCTGATGATTAGTGATGTGGAGGATATTTTCATTTGTCTGTTGGCCTTCTGTATATCTTCTTTGAAATAAACTGTATTCATGTCCTCTGCCCATTTTTTATTGGATTACTTGGGTTTTGTTGTTTGTTTTTTAATTTGGTGGTGTTGAGTTGAATGGTTTCTTTATATATCTTGGATATTAACCCCTTATCAGATACATCATGTACAAATATTTTCTTCCATTCGGTATGTTGCCTTTTTGTTTCACTGTTTGATTTCCTTCACTGTACAAAAAGCTTTTAAGTTTGATATAATCAAACTTTTTGTGTTTTTATGATGTTAATTAGTGTTTTGTTTTGTTTTGTTTACTTTTAATGCACATAAATGGTACATTATTCTCTTTTGTCAGGCTGCTTTTAAAATTCTTTCTGTGTCCTTGACTCCTGATGATTTAATTGCAATATATCTTAATGTAGTCATATTTGGGTTTAGCCTATCTGGAGTCTTTAGGGCCTCCTGGTTCTGGATGTCCAGTTCTCTCCCCATGTAGAGAAGTTATCAGCCATTATTTCTTTAAATATACTTTCTGTCTCTTTCTTTTTCTTTTCACCCTTTGGAATACCCATATTGAAAATAGTGTTTCTTATTTTGTTTGTTTGTTTCCCATAGGGACTTTAATCTTTCTTATCCTCCCCCCGCCTTTTTTTCACTTCTGAGTGGGTAATTTCCAATGTCCAATCTTCCAGGTCACTAATTCTTTCTTCTGCATCATCCAGTCTACTTTTGAAACTATTGAATTCTTCACTGCATTTATTGTATTTTTCAACTTTAGGATTTCTGTTTGTTTGGAAGTTTGCTATTTCTTTATAAAACTTCTCGTTTTGTTCATGCATTATTTTCCTAATTTCATTTAGTTGTGTATCTGTGTTTTCCTGTAGTTCATTAAATTTCCTTAAAATGATTATTCTGTATTCTTTCTCTGAAAGTTCTAGATTTTTATATTTTTAGAGTCAATTATTGGAATTTTATTAATTTACTTTGATGGTGTCATAATTATCTGATTTTTTTTTTTTTGTATCTGTGAACTTGAATAATCTGGCTCCTGTAAAAGACTTTACAGGTTTGCTTGGCAGAAACAGTTCTTTACCAGTCAGTTCAGTTTAGTTTTCTGTATGTGTCTGCTGGCGATGTGTTTGGGTGGTTATGGTCTGTTATGGTTTATTTGAGGGTGGCAACTAATCAAGCTCTAGGGACGGGATGGGAGGATGTGCTACTGGCTGAGAAAGGCTGGATAGGACTGCTGGCTCGATTCCCTACCTATATGAGTCTTTAGGAAGGGCTCCATGTCTGTGTGGCTTCTCTGGTCACGAATATGGGCTATATTCAGTAGCAGATATAGCTATGAATTAGCTTTCCTTCCCTGGCATGGCAGCAGGACAGGACTCAGAGACTATAGAGTTTGTTGTTTGAAGGCTCAAATCAGGCCTAAGTCCACCCTGAATTTCTTGGTCAGAGGCTAGCATTTTTGCTCTGCAGGTGGTAGAATCCCAGAATGTGTTCTCTGTTAAAAGGCCAATGCATGTAGGGCTGTTGAATGGGTTACACAGCTTTCTGTATGTTCTGATAAGTTTTCCTGGTTGGAAAAGCGAAACGCTGCATTCAGCAATGAGAAGGGCTACAGATTAGATTCCCTGCTCTCAGAGAAGCAGTTCTAAAACCAGTAAAACTCTTAGTTTATTGTCATTAACTCAAACTGACCCACACCACAAGGTCTCTGGCTAAACAAGGTCCCTGGCTTTACTCTGCAAACTATTAGCTCTGTTTGCCCTTCTCTGAGTTTGTGTTCCACTGGGCTGTACACTTTTCAGGCATTTCTACCACTTCTTTTGGCCAGTTGGGTTGAGAAGATACTCTTCCCAGTGGATGGGACTATGCTTCAGCTCTTTTGCCTAGGTGGGCGAGGAGAGGATGCTCTAAACTACTCTTTCCAGTCTCGCCAGTTGGGGGGCCTGCAGCTATGAGTTAATCATAGTCAGCATGGGCTATGAGTTAAGCCTCTGTCAGTGTATAGCATGGGGAGCCTCTATGCTGGTATTGCTTTGGTATGCTGGTATCTGCTCATCTGCCTCTTAGCTTGATTGCCACCGAGCTGCACACCTTCCAGGAGTTGTCATTAGCCCTTGGGGTCAGATGAGGCTAGAAGGCACTTTCCACAGTGGTTGGGGCTGTGACTCAGCACCTTGAGTGGGTGTGGGTAAACTGGGCTCTAAGGCCAGCAGAACTCCTCATTTAATCAGGCAAATCTGCACCTCATCAAGTTTCTGGGTCAGAGTACATCCCCTGACTTGGTTCTGCAGATGAACATAGCTTCTGGTTGGGATTACTACTTTGGGCACTGCATGTTAAGTTCTGCCAAGATCCATGTGCTTGTTGTTGCGAGTCCCTGCCCTGCTGTCTCTCACAGTCAGACTCCCAGTGGCTGAGCCCACAGATTCCCCTATAATCTCTGTGGCGCAAGATCAGAGTAGGAGTCCCCCACAAAGGGACCCATAACTTCTACAAAGGGAGGGGGCTGGTTGTCCCCTCTGAGTTTTCTTTTCCCTCTGGAGGAACCTGAGTCTCAGGGGAGCCCTCTCCAGGTGGTGCTGTGCTGGCCTGGGGGAAGGGCAGTGTGGCCAACATGTAGCCACATCTCTTACCCTTCTAATGCAGTCTGTGTAGGTCTATGTGGCCCCAGGGGTGCTTCAGCCTCACTCTCTTGTTGTAGGATTCTCTCAGTGGTGTTTTGTTTTTGAAGAGATTATGGTTGTTCTTATGAAAGGAAGTGAAGTCAGGAATGACCTGCGCCATTATCTTAGTGATATCACTGTTCTCATGTGTAATTTTAAATTCTAATTATTTGTACTACTTACAATGATGTATTGTCTTTCTGTGCTACATATTTGCCTGAAAAAGAATGTATTACTTCACCTTCTGGCAAGGGCAATATAGGAAGGCAGCCTTCTTTCTTAACCATAAATTGTTTAAAGTCCATTTGGTCACAAATATGTCTTGTTTCACAGTTATACAGTTGCATTTATGACTTAGAGGGAAATATTATTTTAATACATATATATTTTTGGTTTAATTGTTTGGTAAATACCCAAGAAAATATGATATTAATGTCAGAAGACATATGACCAATTTAGTTCAGTAAGATTTTTTTCTAATTGGGTAAGTTTAAATAATTTATGACAGAGAAAATAGGACCTACTTCCAAAGAGCAAACTGAAAACAACAAATCATCCTGAATCAGAATTCAATTTAAAACATATGTAAGGAGGTTTTATTTATCTGGTTTTAGAAAGATATTATAAAAATTATTCCATTTCTTGAAATAGATAAAAATAGGTGATACTTTTCTTTCAGGTGTACTTCTAAGCACTTAATATTAATATATTTAAATATTTTAATAGCCCTGTGTATCTCTTTCCTACACACTAGGAAACAAACAATATAGTGTGAAAAGTTGCACAGGGTCATTTAGATCATAGAGGGTGAAGTCAGAATTTGAACAAGGCTTTAGAGTCTCTCTCTATTGCCTTCAACAGAGTCTTTTGAGAACTAATTTATAATTTTCTGTTCATAGTAATAAAGTACTCTTTACTTTTCTTGAATATTTGAGATTAAAATATTTGGACTTTGGGGTGCCTCGATGGCTCAGTTGGTTGAATGTCTCATTCTTGATCTTGGCTCAGGTCATGATCTCACAGTTCCTGAATTCTGGCCCCTAGTTGGGCTTAGCACGGTAAGTGTGGAGCCTGGTTGAGATTCTGTCTCTCTGACCCTCCCTTGCTCATTCTCTCTCTCTAAATAAAAATAAATAAATAAATAAATAAACTTTAAAAAACTTGGATTTTAAACGAATGCTAGATAGCTCAAATGAATTTTGTTGATGTACCTTCAGTAAGTATATAGTAAGGCAAAATAAAAGAATTTGAGACAATATAGAGGAACACATTTTATACATGGGGACAACTAGAAAGCATATTCTTTGCAAGAAGTAGTTCCTGACTTTTCCCAGTTGTCTTCCAGTGCCCCAGTCCTGATTCTGGTATCTCTCTAAGTCTATTGACCGAGACAACGTTACTCTTCCCCTCAGCTTCGCTAAATTTTAGACAGGTTTCTAGATTATAGGCCCCTGACCTCCTTTTCTAGGAGTGTTTACCTAAGTGAACTTTCAATTGTAAATTCTTTCTCTTTGAGATGTAAAACTTCTCACAGACTCTCAACAGTTTTACAACCCAGGAGTACCTGGGAACCTTCCCACTGAAAGGTAAACCTCAAGAAAGACAGCCCTGCCTTTCAGACTATAAGAGTAGGAGCTTCACTTTGATAAGAACCAATTGGCCAACAGGATGGCCTCCTCACTTTGACCAACATTCTCTAGTACTTTTCCACTAAACTATAGCTCCCCCTAGTGTTTAAACACAAAAACCTTTTGTTTCAGTGGAGTGGAGTTCATTGCCTCTGCCCCGCTGTAATAGTCCTGATCTCTATTGTAATTTCTTTGAATGAAGTTTTTTTTTTTTTGCTGTTTTAAACCAGGGTCCAATGCAATTTTTCTTTCACATCAAGACATTCCATCACACCTCTGGAGCCACTCTGTGTCTTTTAATTAGAGATTTTAGTCCATGCACATTTAAAGTAATTGTGGATATGAATGTACTTTTTGCAATTTTGTTCATTATTTTTATTTTTGACTGGATATTTTCATAGTTCCTCCCTGTTCCTTTCTTCCCTTACTCTCTTCCCTTGTGGTTTGATAAGTTTTTTTTCCTTTTTTCTTTCTTTCTTTCTTTCCTTCTTTCTTTTTCTTTCTTTCTTTCTTTCTTTCTTTCTTTCTTTCTTTCTTTCTTTCTTTCTCTTTCCATGTTACATTTAGCTTCCTTTCTCATTTTATGTACCTGTTATAGCTTTCTGCTTTGTATTTACCATGAAGCTCACATATTACATCATATGTAAAACAATCTATTTTTTAAAAATGTTTGTTTTGAGAGAGAGTGAGAGAAAGAGTGAGTGGGGGAGGAGCAGAGAGAGAGGGAGACAGAAAATCCCCAGCAGTCTCCATGCTGTCAGCACAGAGCCTGATGTGGGGCTCAGTCCCATGTCCATGAGATCATGACCTGAGCTGAAATCAAGATCACTTGTTTAACCGACTAAGCCTCTTGAAAACAACTTATTTTAAGTTAATAGCATCTTAAATTTGAATGCATTCTAAAAATCTACATTTTTATTCTCCCTCCTACCATGTGTTATGTTTTTGAAGTCATATTTTATATATTTTTATTTTGCATGTTTCTTAACTGATTATTATAGTTACGCTTACTTTTACTACTCTTGTCATCTAACCTTCATATCAGGTTTATAAGCAGTTAATCTACTACTTTTGCATTACTAGTAAGATTTTTACCTTTCTATTCTCCTTATGCCTTACCTTTTCAACTTTAACATTTTTGTAAGGCCAGTTTGGAGGTGATGAATTTCTTTAGTTGTCTGGAAAACTATCCCTACTTCTGAATGATAACCTGCAAAGGTAGAGTATTCTTGTTTGGAAGTGTTTTCCCCTTCTAGCACTTTGAATAGATCATGCTACCCCTTCTGGCCTGTTAAGTTGCTGCTGAAAGATTAGCTTAATAGTCATATGAGGGTTCCCTTGTATGTAACCCATTGTTTTCGTCTTGCTGAATTTTAATATTCTCTCTTTAACTTTTGATAATTTAATTATAATGTGTCTTGGTGTGGAGAAAGGACAAATCTGAATGAATTATTCTTCAGAAAGACAATCTATTTCTGAGAGGAATTTTGTGCAAAACAACTTTGTTCTGCTGTAAGCCTTAAATTAAATCTTGTTACTAACCCGAAAGTTATAGACTATTGATTTTCTTGACCATTAATTCATGTAAGGCATTATCTCTGTCTCCATAGTATTTAGTTACTTTAATTTACTTATCAAAGCTAAGGGATTTCCTTAGCAGTTTCCTTTCCTCTTTCCCTAGACACACTGACAGGGTAATTTTTTTTTTTTTTTTTTGTAATGAGATACTCTTTACTGCAAAGAAACACATCTCACAGAACCCTGGCTGTTACCTTCAGATAACACACACACACACACACACACACACACCACAAAATCTCAATGTAATCATTATTGTAGTTTCATAAAGGGTGATTGAAAATAAAGTGAAATCTTTGCTTTGTGCACTCCGACACCATTAAACATCAAATTTGGGGTTTTTATTTATTTATTTTGTGTGTTTGTTTGCTTGTGCTTTCTCTGTGTGTAGGTGTTTCTGTGTATATGACAGACGTAACAGTTAAAAAGTTGGAATGTATTGGGTTGTCCATTATGTTTACATTTTGAATTTGATTCATATCAAATTTAACTTCTGTGACAGGGAAAACAAAACCTTTACCCAGCTCTACAAGGCTAAATCTCTAGTTGAAAGTTTGGCATTTGTTCTTTTTTGAACTTTGGACGCTATGAGCCCATTGTTCTTCTTTTTAAATCCACTTTACCAAGGAAACTCAACTCTCTTCAAAGTTTTCATTTTAATCTCCAAGGACACACCACTAGTCTTTTTAAACTTGAGCCTCCTTGAATCTCAGCCTTGTCATACTGTAAATGTTAATAATAAAGATAATAATAAAGCATCTTTAATATAAACTATGTTTACATTTACATATAAGCTATATGTAGGCTTGGAAAACACTTTCATACCTATTATCTTGTTATACCTTTGAAATATTTTGAGGTTGGTGGAGAAGATAATATTTTTTTCTTGAAATACAATCTACACAGACTTCTCAAGCCTAACACTGACAAAATTCACCTCAGTTGCCTTTCTGCTCATTTATTCCTACCAGAGGAATTCAAGCTAGACATCTCTGTTGCCTCTCTAGTTCTTTTCTTCCTGTCACCTGCTCTGTCGGGATGCATTATCATTTGTTGGCTCCTGAATCTGTACTTTCTCTACTTGCACATTCATTATACATTTTTGGTCTTCAGGATTACTCAACTAACTCATTCTAACAACATCCAGATTGTTTCCTACAGTTGGCTCTACAATTTTCTGTCTTTACACTGCATATTGAGACCAGGTCATCCTCCTAGGGCGACAGCCAGCGGCCAGGGTCCAAGGACGTTGACATTTTTCCACTTTCGTTTGCATGTATTCAAACGTTTCCTGGGCATCGAAGGAATTCCATATTCTGGCTCTGTCTTGCTTTTCTCTCTTTATTATTGTTTACTGTATCCAACATGGCCACCTGATTTCTGTCAAACTTGACTAGTATTGGGGTACCTGGGTGCCTCAGTTGGTTAAACCTCCAACTCTTGATTTCAACTCAGGTCGTGATCTTGCAGTTCATGGGTTCCAGCCCTGTGCTGACAGTGCAGAGCCTGCTTGAGATTCTGTATCCCTCTCTGTCTGCCTCACCCCTGCTCTCTCTCTCTCAAAAATAAATAAACATTAAAAACAAACAAACAAATCACAAAAAAAGGACTAGTATTATTCCCACACAATTTTTTTTGATTTTGACACCTGGGTTTTGCTTATGGTGCCTGACTTCTGTGACAATATGCCCTTTCCCTCTCTTCATATTTGCTTTTATTCATACCTTAAAACCAAAGTCTCATCTCAGTTTCTGAAATCCTTCTGGATCAGACTTAACTCATCTTTCAGACTGTAGTTTTTGTAGTGTGGAATTTAGGTCTTCATTTTTCATATTGTATTTTCATCACTCACTACTTCATCCACTTAGAAGTCATATTGTAAACATAATTTTTTTCCTGTGTAATATTAATCATCTAAATAGCATGTTTTGGAAAACTAGATGGTATGTTTTTTGAATCAGCCAAAAAATCTTTTGTCCCTTTTATTTTTTTTCCTTTTGCCTGAACTTACATGATTGGTTAAGCTTTAACGTCCCACAGGGAGGTTTATATTAGCATCCAGATGGTGAGAGCTTTGCATTTGATATGGATCCTGGTGATTGTATGTCTCCCTTCCTCAGGCTACCAGTAATTTCCTAAAGCCTTAAATACCAGCATCATGGCAGCTTGAGGCTCTAAGTCACTGTGGTTTAGCATGACATTTTATCTGGAACAAACTAATTTATTTAAATGACCAATATATCTGTAAATATCAATAAAATCATTTATTTCTCCCTCTTAAGATGGGCAGTACTTTACAATGAGTGTCATGTGTGTATCTTAGAGATGATTACTGAACATCTCAGGGGCTAAGTCTGAGGCTAAACGTCATATATGAGATCATTGCCTATGGCGCAAAACAATAACTAATAAGCTTACTTGTAACGTTTAGCTTCTAGAAAAGGGTGAAAAGGAGTCATGATTGGAGAATTGTAGGAATCATCACTTTTAATCCTCTGTTAAAAATAGCTTAAAGAGATAATATTCAATAATCCAAAGCACTTACCTTTTTCGAAGTGGATAAATTAAAATGAAAATAAGTATTTGAAAGCTGCCTCTTTTACAACTTATGTCAACGGCAAATATGGTAAAGAATGGACTCTGTCAAGCACCACAAAATTAACATGACTTGTGCTAGTTCCAGCACTGGATTTGCAGGTAGAAAGGGCACCATAGGAAGTGTGACACTGATGGAACTTATGAAGAGGAACATCAGTAAGATTCAAGGGTGGAAAGTTTTTAGCAACTGCTATGGAGTGTAGAGGGAAAAAAAATGCAATTTTGTTTTTGGAAATAATTACTTTCATTTGAAGCCACCTGTTTTCCTCATTCTATTTCTTTTCCTAATACTTAAAAAATTATGATAAAGTTCATATAAGATAAAACTTACCATTTTAACAATTTTAAAATGTTCTATTAAGTGACATATAATAAATACACGTTGCTATACAACAACTACTCTACGTAGTTCCAGAACATTTTCATCGCCCCAGAAAGAAATCCTGGACCCATTATGCAGTCACTTCCTGTTTTCCCTCTATTAGTGGGCCTTGGCAACCATTGATCTATTTTGTTGTTGTTTGCTTCTGTGAATTCATCTATTCTGGATATTTCATGCATATGCAATCGTACAATATGTGACCTTTTATATCCATCATATTTCACTTAGTATGTTTTCAAGCTTCCTTCATCTGATAGCATATATCAATCAGTACTTGTTTTTTTTTATAGTTGAATACAGTTGTATGTATTCAACTGTATTCGACTATATATATTCAACCATAGTTGAATATAGTTGTATGGCTATACCATATTTGTTTCTCTGTGCGTCAGTTGATGGGCATTTTGGTTGTTTCCGCTTAAAAAAGATTTTTTTAAGTGTTTATTTTTGAGAGAGGGAGACAGAGTGTGGGTGGGGGAGGGGCAAGAGAGAGAGGGAAACAGAATATGAAGCAGACTCCAGGCTCTGAGCTGTCAGCACAAACCCCGATGTGGGGCTTGAACTCATAAACCATCAGATCATGACTTGCACCAAAGTGGGACCCTTAACCGATTGAGCCACCCAGGTGCCCCAGTTTCTACTTTGTGACTGTTGTAAATAGTGCTGGTATGAATGTTTGTGTGCAGATATTTGTTTTAACACTTGTTTTCAGTTCTTTTGGGTATCTAACTGAACATGGAGTTGCGGAGTCACATGGTAATTGCTTGCTTAATTTATTGAGGAACAATCAAACTATTTTCCACAAAGGCTGCACTATTTGATATTCCCACTAGTCGTGTATGACAGTTTTAACTTTACCACATCCTCACCAATACTTGTAATTTCCATTTCCTTTGAAAATTTTGTATATAGTCCTAGGATAAGGGCAGTGTATTACACTGAGGTTTTTACTTGCATTTCCCTTATGTTGAATAATGTGGAATATTGCGTCCTGTGCTGCTGGCCTTTATTATATCTTTCTGTTTCTTTTTTCTTTTACATTTTTCTAAAGATTTTATTTTTACATAATTTCCACAGTCAATGTGGAGCTTGCACTTACAACCCTGAGATGGAGAGTTGTATGCTCTACTGACTGAGCCATCTAGGAACCCCATCTGCCTGTTTCTAGTGCTCGAAAATTATCCTGTGATTATAAACATTTCAATCTATATGTTAATTTTGTTTATTTTAATTTTTTTATGTTTTATTTATTTTTGAGAGAGAGAGAGAGAGACAGAGACAGAGCATGAACAGGGGTTCGGGGGCAGGGTACTGGGCAGAGAGAGAGGGAGACCCAGAATCCCAAGCAGGCTTCAGGGTCTGAGCTGTCAGCACAGAACCTGAGGCGGGGCCCGAACCAACGAACTGTGAGATCATGACCTGAGCCGAAGTCAGATGCTTAACTGCCTGAGCCACCCAAGTGTCCCTAAATTAATTCACTTTAAATCCTTTCAGGATTATCCCTAGGCTAATGCTGCAATATGTAAAAACTTTTTTTTAAACTAATAATTTGAGCAAAGGGTTGTCTATATAATTTTATAAACTTTAATTCATCATTGAATTTTTGGCTTATTTTTATGCCAAATTTATTTTTATGTGCTATTTATTAAGAATTTTGTGCCATTCAAATGATATGAAATAAAAAACGTTTTCTGAAAACTACTCATTAACCAAAATAAGGTTCAAATCTTACCACTTTTTTCCAAAAAAATTTTTTTCCAGATACTTTTTACAAAATTCAGTTAAATAATGGGTAGTTCAGTGTTGGGTATTCAAAGGGGGCAATGTTTTCTCTAAAGACACTTAACAATAGCACAGTTTTAGCTTCGGATTGCCCCCCTCCCTTTCTTCTTTCCTGTTCTATTACTATCTTTTCCATCTCTATCCTTTTTGGCAGAAACAGATTTGCCTACTTCTCAAAGTTAATATTCTGCCCAGAAAGGTGAGACGAATTGTCTCCTATTCTGATGATGCTTTTCTAGGATTTTAGTCATGTCTCTTGAAGATCTTTGCTTTCATACAACCCTTGACCAATTAAACAGAACCTGAGAGAAGACTTTGCTTATGATTACTAAGTTAGTAATGAAAATCTGACTCTTTCAGGGTTTCCATTTGGCCCAGTTTGGTTGGCCACAGGTGAAATGTGAGAGAATCCTGATGGATTTTTACATGGAGGGGTTGGATTTGTTGGAAACAGTGGTGGGCCTTGATTCAATCACGCCGATTTCCTCTAAGGTTCTGTGGAGAAAAAAAGGAACAGCTAAATTCTGCTTTTACTGCTGGTTCCAGCTATTCTTTGTTTTCACCCCGAGTTTTATACTTTTGCTTATCAGTATACATGATTTTCCAAAGAAGAATCTGATGAATTTGACTCTTGTCACAATGGAAAGTTAAAGCAAATTGTTCCCAAAGGATTTCAATATCTCTTCCATGGCCCCAGTTGATAACCATAATACAGTGGGCTTACCATAAGCAATAGTGTATATTTACTGAACATAATATACCCACATACTTTAAAAGATGAAGCCAATTACATTTGTAATGCCTGAAACTTTTCTATTGTACAAAAAGTCCTGTAGATAATTAATACAGTTAATTAACTGTGGATGTAATTGGCTACTTTAGAGAGCAATTCACCACTTCACTGTCATATGAGAGCAGAAAAGACAAGACACATACAAATTAGAGGGCATTCATTTAATTATTTGAGGTTATTGTAAGAGAACTCTTGTCTCTATTAGACATTTAAAATGACCTTGCATCAACACAGGCAAATTAGAGATATCTATTTTGACACTTTGGAAAAATACTACTTTCGCTTTTTTCAACTAATCTGTTTAAAACTTTGAGGCAACCTTAATAACATTAAGCAAATTTAAAGATGGTAGGCAACCCTCAATGATGTTAAAAACAAATTATTTGAGGGGCATCTGGGTGGCTCAGTCATTTAAGCATCCCACTTTGGCTCAGGTCATGATCTCACGGTTCATGAGTTTGAGCCCCATGTGGTGCTCGGTGCTGACACCTCAAAGTCTGAAGCCCGCTTCGGATTCTGTGTCTACCTCTCTCTCTCACTCTCTGGCCCTCTCCCCCCCACCCCCTTCAAACTAAACATTAAAAAGATTAAAAAAGCAAACAAATTATATAAAAACTTGTAGTGTTCATTTGTGTTATTTCCAGAGAATAGGAATTTAGAGAATTTAGAGAATTTCACCTTCTAATTTTATTGTATGGAGATACTTTTTTAAAAAAATATAGAAATATTTATAGCCTGAAGAACATTAATCAGCTTTGAACACAACTTGGTATATATACAAAGAATTGGCCACTATTCAAAGTTCAAAAATTCTGCTTTTCCTTAGCTGCAGAAACAAATCATTAGGGAAGAAATCCCTGATGGGCATTAACTCTGACAGATGGTCCTACACTCAAGTTAATACTAACCATTTTCTTGCTTGGAAAGTTGCTTTCTTTTAGAATTAATTTTCAAATGGTGACTCACTTGCAATTTACTGGAAAAGACAAAGTATGGTAGAGTTCATTAAGGGAATGGAAGAACAATACATCTGATTATTTTTGGCATATGATATACCTTTTAGATGATCTCCAAACAAAAGAATTGGGTATTGAAACAGAGCCAATTCGTATATTCCATCAAAACTTCTTTCATTATAATTGTGTCATTGGGGCAAATCAGTTAAAGTTTTGTATCAGAACCTCAGTTTTGTATCAGAACCTTTTAGCAGAGTCTCCCGAACATGCTTCAAAGAGTGGGTGTGATGAGGAACATTTTCCTTAGTGAAAGACCAAGCACACGAGGGGCAGCAACAGACTGAAGTGTTTTTGCTCGTGGACGTAAGGAATGGTTTGTACAATGCCAAGTTTTGTGCAGTTTTACTTATTTCTGCTTCCTGGTGAACCACATAAACTTACATAAAGCAGTGCTGTCATCAAGGAGGTATCAATCTGATTGGACCTCCGGAGTGTCAAGTTGCCCATTGTTTCACTCATTCATTCAACAGACATTTTTGAGCACCAGCTATGGGTTCGAAATCTTGTTGGAATGAATAAATCATGATGTATCCTCAGGGATCTTGCAGTCCAGTAAAGTGAAGGAATCAAATAAATACATTGGTATCTTAGTTTCTAATAAAGGTATGTGTAGAGGGTACAAAACACAGGGTCTATATCATAGATGTATGTCTCATGAAGTATAAGGGAGGGAGAGGACTGTGTTTGTTTGTTTTGTTTGTTTGTTTTATAGATTTTTTTAATTTTTTATTTTTTGCAAAAGACAGGAAAGATCTTATAGGGAAGTGACAAGAGTATGTCTGCATTAATTTGACAGCTATTTATAGGTTGCCTAGTATTTTCCAGGCTGGAGATAAAACAAGAAACAAGACACAGTCTCTGTCCTCAGGAAGATTGTAGCATTTTGCAAGGTGGATAGTTATCAACAGCAGACGATGGGGATAAAAGTGTATTCCAGGTAGAAACACACAGGCTTTGTGTAGGTTAATCTGTGTACCTTCCACACCCATCTGCTGCTTCCAGCTTAGCTTTCCACCACCTACAGAAATAATGCTCAATATTTAATTTTGTTTTGTTTTGTTCTATAGAGAAAGACACAGTTAGTGAGTGGAGGACATAAAAATTGAAAAAAACCAATACATGGTATAATCATCAATATGTTTTGCTAAGCAGTGATGGTTTGAGCTAGATTTTTAACTCAGTGACATGGAACAGAATAATTAATTGGTGATACGCTCTGGAGCTAGGAGGCATCTGGATCGTGGGCATGCACAAGGTGAGCCGAGTAGAGAAACCAGGTCAAGAACCTGCAAAGAGTAGTGCAGACTTGGGAGACATAGATTAGACACCATGCATTAGATAATAACTTAATAGAAATGTTCTAATTCAGAATTTCACTCCCTACGACCTGAGTTATACTTCTAACCCACATCAGAGTCTATGAGCTGTTCTTACCTTTATCACAAGTGTCCCTTTCCATTTTTGCCTCTAGATATTTTGGGTGACTTTTTGTTGTTTGTATCCAAAAGTGGCATGGGATGCTGGAGAATCTCCAGGTAGTTTTGTAAAACTAGAAAGTAGAATATAGTAAGGGATGAGTCTGGAAAGAAAAACAGGGCCATAACATAAACAGTTTTGTGTGCTAAGATGAGAAGTTTGGGCTTCATAATATAAACAATTGAACTCACTGTAGGCTTTCAAGCAACATGACCAGATTGTGTTGTCTCAAAGTCACTTGGGTGTTTTGGAGGGGTCATAAATGGAGGCAGAGGGGGCCTCTTAGACTTTGAGAATAACCATAGGATGAGATATTAAGAGTCTGTAGTAAGGCAGTAGCTTTGGGAATAGGAATTTTATTTAAGACATGTCCATGTTGTGGAATTTATGTGATGTGGACACTGATTTTGTGAACAGAAATAGTGGAAGATTAATGACAAAGGAATGCGAGTACTTTATCAATAAAGGAAACTCTGGAAATAGTGTTACATTTGAGGGGTGAAAAAAGTATAGTTGCAGAGATGTTAAGATTGGGGTGTTCCTTCAGGTGGGAATCAGTCAGGGAAACAGAAAGTGCAGTAACAGTCATTTGTATTTAAAAATGGTTGAAAGGGGCTCCTGGGTGGCTCAGTCAGTTAAGCATCCAACTTTGGTTCAGGTCATGATGTCATGGTTTGTGAGTTCGAGCCCCATGTCGGGCTCCGTGCTGACAGCTCAGAGCCTGGAGCCTGCTTGAGATTCTGTGTCTCCCTCTCTCTCTACCCCTCCCCTGCTTGTGCTCTCTCTCTCTCTCTCTCAAAAATTAATAAACATTAAAAAATAGCTTACAGTGTCAACGGAGAGCAGAATTAAATACAGGGGTAAAGTAGCAAAGTAAAACTGGATGATAAGCACTTCTTAAGATCACTTATTAAATTACACCTTTATTTAATTAATTTTGTCCTTTTAAAAATTGCAGGTGCTTCCATTTGTAGAAGCTGGTGACAATTCATGTGTATTATTTAATTTTTCCTAATAATCATCCCCTGAGGCAGCTTAATATCACTATTTTTATAGGTGGGGTAATTTGGACATGCAAAGTTTAAATAACTCGCCTGAGGTGATACTAAATAAATATCCAAGCCACCTAAAGCCACTTGTCTAATTCCATACCCTGTGCAGTTAACGATAGTGCTGTACCTTGCCTTCCAAATATCAAATACCAGGTGAACTGGAGAAGGCATTTCTGTCCATAAGATACATCACACCCATATGTCATGTGAACACTGCAATTCTGTTATACCCTGGTACAAACTTTCTTGTGACTCTGTGGCCTTAGTAAGAATGTGCAGGGCAAGGGACGCCTAAGTGCCTCAGTCATTTAAGTGTCTGAGTCTTGGTTTCAGCTCAGGTCATGGTCGCATGGTTCATGAGTTCGAGCCCCACATTAGGCTCCATGCTGACAGTGTGGATGGAGCCTGCTTGGGATTCTCTCTCTCTCTCTCTCTGCCCCTCCCCTGCTCTCACTGTCTCTGACTCTCACAGGATAAATAAATAAATAAACTTAAAAAAAAAATCTTTTATCTAAGAGGGCAGGGGAAGAAGGAAGAAGGTGCCACGGCGGAAAAGTAGATTGAAGGGCAGAGAATTAAATGATATTTTCCTCTTCTTTTGCCTCGTGTCTGCAACCTATGAACCTTACTTTTAGCCTAAGCAGCCTGTGAGTAGAAGAATCATGGAATTTGATTCTACCTGATGGTATCACCTTGGGCAGGTTGGGAGACAGACTTTGCTATTTATTTCTGTATGAAAATTGTTTGCTTTTGACAGATGACAGCATAGGACACAGACTTGACACCAGTCTTTCCTTTCTCTTCTCTTCTCTTTTCTTTTCTTTTCTTCCTCTTTCTCTCTTTTTCTCTTTCTTTCTTTCTTTCTTTCTTTCTAAGTAAGAACAATTTCTCTTTGTTGCAAAGAGTAGATAAGTCACAAATAGTTAATGTGAGTAACATCCTGGGAAATCTTTGCAAATGCCAACTCTTAGCTAGTTCTCTAAATGCAAATGTTAGATACCATTTGAGGAAGCATGTTCACATGTTTTATATCACTTCTCTTTTCATTTAAACAGCTGTACGTGTATATATATAATTCATTGTTTTGCATTAAGGAATAATGCCAAGAGAAGAAAATGACAGATAAATGAAGAAATCGAACTTTGGAGAGGGAGCAAGAAGCCAGGTGTGAACATACTTCTCCACATGCTGTAGTGCCTTTCTAGACAGAATATTACATAAGGCTTAGATGGTTTGTTTGGGGATAGAAGAGAGATAATCTGGTCTTGCACTGTCCATTACCAAACCTATTAATATAACCATGTGTGGCTGTTTGGACTTAAATTAGTTGAAATTAAATACAATAGTTAATTTATTTCCTCACTCATAGGAGGAATCAAAGAAACAGAAAACAGATTTTAAAAAACAGTATCAAGGAGAAGAGGGTTGTCACTTAAAAAAAAAATGCTTAATTAGCCCTGCTTTATGTATGGGAGATTATGTATCAAATACTTATTGTCTAGTTTGACATAAAGTTATTCTTCATTTATCTATTTCCAATTTTTTAATACTTAAAAGTGTGTATGTTAGTAATTACTTCTTCTTGTGTTAGCTAGACACACTTTTGAACAATGCAAAACCTATGATCATTCACCTATCCATTCATCCATCCATCTGTGTTTCTAAAAATTTCTTTAACTTCATAAATGTGAAAAAAATATAATGGTAATGTATCATTTTTCTATCTGTTATTTAAATTCTTTTAAAATAAATAAGTCCCCTAGTATACCATGAGAGATGTGTCTCCATAAGCATTATAGATATCAAATGACCTATCAAGTTAAATATATATAAATAATATGTATAATAGTTATTTATTATATATTTATATGTATCCCTCCTCAATTAATAATGTGTTTATTATATACAAATATATTTTATTATATACATATATAAAATAAGAAGAGAATGTTGCAAAATTATTAATTTTTTGAAAGACAACATTAACTGAGGGACTGCCAAATCCTTGGACCTTTCAATAGGTCCAATATGTAAAATTGTTTGCTGTAACAAAAACTCAAAACTTCGGTTTCCCAAAGTGAGACAATTTGTGTTATTTAACATTTTTACCTACCTGGACTCTTCCCATCCTGTGTCTATTAATAAAGTTCAATAGATGTTGTTAAAAATACCAGCCTACTCATTAGATCCTTTCAAGTTCTCTTATTGCATTCCAAATATCCTCCTTTAATAATCTATGACTATATTCAAATTATCCCATTCATGAGCTCAAACTGTTGAATATTTGATTTTGTTAGCATAGAAAAACAGTGTGAAATTAGATATTTATATAAAAGATTTGTCAACCTGTGGGCTAAAATTATAGGGTGAATTTGTCTAATAGTTTTGGCCAATTAACTATTGAATATTAAATTTTGGGGGTTGATATCTATTTTCAGTGCTTTATTATTATTATTATTATTATTTCTGTTGCAGTTCTAAATTCTTTGGACTCTTGCTCTGCTCCCATGTTTTCAGTTTCTTCCCACTACCCTTGAAAGAATGCAAGAATTTTAGTGCAGTTTTCTATAATTAGATAATGTAATGAAAGTACATGCAAACATGCAAAAATGTATGAAACTAACTTCTGAATTATTGATATTTCTTGTATTACAGAAATTGAGTGCCACATGTCTGAAAAAAATAGTTTTTTGGAATTAAGTTGGATATGATATCAGTGGATGTGAAGCTTACAGATTATAAGATATAAGCTTCCTGTTAAAATTGCTACTTAATTCCTTCTTGGGACAATGAAAAATCTGTTGTTTGAGAATGGAAATCTTCTCGATATGGTCTCAACCAAAAGATCATCTGTAAGATGATAGAGGACAGAATGTCCCATTTTCAGGATGAAAAAGTGTAGTGTTATAAACAATGAATGATTCTTCTGAACGATTAATCTTTGTTGAATGTCAGCACTAATATTGCTAAGTATGTAGAGTTTTCTTTTTTTTAGCAAAGTTTTTGTCCTCGACTGAAAAGAATTGGCATTTACTGGCATTTTGTTTAGATCTTTCATTTTGGCTTTTAGGTAGCATGACACCCTGTTGACTGACAAAGTTGGAGGGGACCTGCAAGGCTATGCTTTTACTAAGTCATACTAGTCATCTCATCAGTGTTTGATCCAAAATGGTACACTGGACACAAACAAGGCACATTAGCTTTCTTTCTCATGGTAGGTGTGTATATGAGTGTGTCTGTGATACACCAATGTATATCACATCATATATATATATATATATAGTGCAATATAAATAGCATAATGCAATATAGCAATATATATAATATAATGTATATCACATTAGTATATGTGTGTGTGTATACACATATGTACTCAAAGGTGTATGTTTTTTGAGTTGAAATTAATCCCGTGTATACTTTCAGAGATGTGCCTTGATAAGCATTACGCATAAAGATATCAAATGATCCATCATATTAAATATATATATACATATATATACATATATACATACATATACTTATATACATATATATATCTAATTATTTAAATCTTGTAATAAATTAAAATTTTAAATATAAATTTAAAATTATTTTAATTTGAGTTTAATTATAACATTATATGTATGTCTTTAAATAGAAATGCAGAATATGTACGTATACATACATATATATTACATACATATTATATATGTTCTTTGCATTATCACCACACACACACACACACACACACACACACACATACATATACACAGAGAGAGAAAGAAACAGAATCAACTTCTTTTAGTAATTGTATCTGTAATAATCCAAGAAGCTTTAAAAAGATATTTTCTATCACATGGCATGGTGCACAGCCGAAGCCAGTGTGTAGAAAGAAATATAATAGGACGATATGTGCAATGAAGCAGGAGTAAGACTCCGCTTCTGTGTCTCCAGCAGTATTTAGGTTCGCATTTGTGTAATCCTGACGCTCTGCTACTTCCCCTCCCTCTCCAAACAGTCATTAAGTTCTGAGAGACAGCCTTATAGCTTTTAGACAGAGCTTCTCTGTTTGGTATGAGCTCCCTCTACACAAAATCAAAGAGTCCAGATGCCATATTGGGGAAGAGAAACATTGCTTAAAGGGCAAGTAACCAGTTCTTCTGAAGATGCCTTATCTGTTTACCTGCTACAGAATGTTACTGTAGAATAAAGTACATTTTGAGTCTGGAGAGAAAGGCTTTATGTGTTTGGCTTTGCTTGACATTTAAAGATGTTTGACTTCTGTGAAAAAGTTTTCATCAAAGATGCTTATAATGGGCCACAGAGACAACTAACTGTTGGGGATCGTTGCTCTTTAATAGGCTCAGTAAAACCCATGGGATTGTCATTTCTGTAGGCTTATGGGCATACTGTGTCATGTAGTAAGAGGAGTTGTCACTGGTTTTTCTTCTTAATCTGCCTTTCTGTAAATATGGAAGTAGCATTTTGGAAACTTTGACAGAGATAGAACATAAAGGTTTTTTAAACTAGTCCTTAATGTTTATTACGTAGAGATAGCCATGCGAAAAATGTCCTCCCCAGAATTAAGAAATTAAGACCTTGATAAGAAATCTGCAGAACTGATTCATATTTATTTGTGATTCAGTCTCTGCAAAAGTGCAGAAAAGCTATAACACTAATTAACATTTTGGGTTCATAAATTCCATATTGCCCATGGCGAATAATAAGATATTCTCTAATGCCTCTCCCCCCAAAAAAGTTGATTTCAGTAAAAACCATTTAGACCCAGCCAGGGAAAGAGTGACTAGAAGGTGATCTGAGTGAACTGGAAAAAAGTTGCCTTAACTTTCAGTGATTGTACAGTGTAAATCTTATGTGTGTTTTCATTAAACTTAAGTTAACTTCCCCTTTGCAGCCCTTTCTACCCAAGTACAGTACAATTGATAAAAATGTGTAAACAAGCAGACTTTTCTTGATTTTCACAATTAAAGCTACCTTTTTCAACCAAATGACAGGCGATTTAATTCAACAGTATTTTATCAAGAGCTTAGTATATGCCACACGTTGTGCTTGGCACTGAGAACATTGAATGGAGTAAGACCCATACTTTCCAGGAAAAGATAGACACATAGGCTGGTAATCACAACAGTTGCAAGAGCTTTTACTGAAACATAGCAAGGTCCTAATCTAATACAAAGGAAATAAACTTAATGGAGACTTGAGTTTCATAGGCAGTTTTCTAGAGGAAGTAGCCCTTAATGAGGGAGACAAATTAGTTACATGGATCAGGAAATTCCATAGATTCCAAATGGCACACCAAAAGCAAAATCACAATAGAGACTGTTTTGTGTGGTTTGAAGATAAGGTATCTCTATGACAAGGGGGGCAAAGGAGACCCAGAAGACAATTTGAAGTGCTTGTGAATTCTCGAAGGCATGGGAAGCCATTGAAAGATTCTATGTTGTGGAAAGACATGACAACACCGAAATTTCTAGGTAAGATATTTTTGCTACTGAAGTATGAAAAGTAGACACAGAAGTGCATATACCAAAACATCATAACTCCATAAATTACTTCCAAGTGAACTCCACATATGTCAAGAAATTAAAATATCAGGTGCACATCAGAAACTCTTCTTATTCTCCATCATAACCTTACTTCCCTCCCCAAGGTAACCACCATTTTAACCTGAAACACTAAAGTTTTAAAACTTTATACAAATGGGATCATCCAGTATGCATCTTTCTGTCTGATATTTTTTCACTGAAAGTTTTACATTCTTGTTAGATTTATCCTATTGGCTGTGGTGGCTGTTGTTCATTAATTTTATTTCTGTATAGCATTCCATTACATAGTGGCATTCCCTAGTATAGCCCCACTTATTTAACCTTTCAACTGCTGATAAACATGATCATATTTCTAGCCTGGAGATATTATAGATGCTGCTGCTACGGACATTATTGTACTTAGCTTCTGGGTCATGCAAATCTATTTCTGTTTGTTATGAATCTAGGAGGATGGATGTATCATGTTCAAAGTTAGTG
Organism: Neofelis nebulosa; assembly: GCF_028018385.1. Taxonomy (NCBI): domain Eukaryota; kingdom Metazoa; phylum Chordata; class Mammalia; order Carnivora; family Felidae; genus Neofelis; species Neofelis nebulosa. Next base: position 140,554,586 of record NC_080782.1, read on the forward strand.
TATCCTGCCCAACACTTTTTAAAGTGACTGCGCTCATTTATATTTATAATTCCATTAATAGTGGACGAGCTTCCAGTTGTTAAATACCTTTGCCATTATATAATATTGTTAGGTATGTGCATTTACATTTTAACCATGCTGGTGGATTACACGGTGGCATGCTATTGAAGTTTTAATTTGTGTTTCCTTGATCAATATGAATGTTGAGCAACTTTTAAAATGCTTGTTGGTGGGGCGCCTGGGAGGCTCAGTCGGTTGAACGTCCGTCTTCAGCTCAGGTCATGGTCTCGTGGTTCGTGAGTTCTAGCCCCTTGTCAGGCTCTGTGGTAACAAACAGTTCAGAGCCTGGAGCCTGCTTCAGATTCTGTATCTCTCTCTCTTTCCCCCTCCCTTGCTCATGCTCTGCCTCTCTCTGTCTCTCAAAAATAAATAAATGTTAAAATGCTTATTGGTCATTTGGCTCTCTTCTTTTACACAGTGCTGATTCAAATTTCTTGCCCACTTTAAGTATTGATTTTTTTATTTAATAAAAGATCTTTATTATTTTCCTAATATGAAATCCATTGTCAGTTATATGTATTGTAAATATAACCTCCCAATTTAGGCTTACTTTTTTATTCTTTTTGTGTTTTGTGGGTTTTTTAAAATGGAAGTTATAATATTAATGTACTCTAATTTATTTACATTTTTCTTTGTGTTAGATCATTTTTTCCTATTTAATGAAGCATCCCATGCTATGAAGTCAATTTATCTTTACTCTAGAATTCTTATTTTTTAACCTTTTGCATATATAGCATCCACTTGGGTTTGATACTTGTGTATGTTGTGAAGCAGGGATTTCGCTTTTCATTATTTATTTATGTAGTTCATTCATTTGTAATTTACCAAAAGCCATTTATAGAAAAGACTGCTGTTTTCTTCACTGCTCTAGAATGCTAATTTTGTCAAAATCAAAGTGGTTCTAGTTCTGGACGATCTTAGTTCCACTGTCTTGTTTGTCTCTCCTGGCACCCATAAACACACTGGTTACTATAGTTTTATAACAATTCTTGATGTGTTAGGCGTTCATACTTTGTTCCTGGCAATTTATGGCTCTTTGCAGACCTATGTTTTTAGAATCAGCTTGCCCATTTCCACAAAAATGCTGCTTAGGTTTTCACTGTGTTCACATTGTATGTGTACATCAATTTGGAAAGATTTGCAGATTTTCAGTCCAAGGACATGATATTTTCCTTTTTTTTTTTTTAAACTAAGATAGTCTTTAATTTTACTCAATAAAGTTTTACATTCTCCTGATGCAAAAGGTTTTGCATATCTTTTGTCAGACCTATCTTTTATTATTTTATTTTTTTGATGTTATTACAAATGGTATTAGTTTTAAAGTTTTATTTCCTAAGATTTTGTTCTGACAGAGAGAAATGTAATTATTATTATTATTTAAAAAAAATTTTATGTTTATCCATTTTTGAAAGACAGAGAGAGACAGAGCACAAGCAGGGGTGGGACAGAGAGAGAGTGGGACACAGAATCCAAAGCAGGCTGCCCGCTCTGAGCTGTCAGCACAGAGCCCGACGCGGGGCTCGAACTCACAAACAGCGAGATCATGACCTGAGCCGAATTCTGATGCCCAACCGACTGAGCCACCCAGGCGCCCCTGTAATTATTATTTATATTGACTTTAGATCTAGGAAGCTTAATTAATTCCCCAATAACTTAAGTATGTTAGATTTTTGATTTTCTACATGCCTTCTTCAAACAAGGACGATGCTGTATATTTCCATAAGCCTAGCTTGAGCCATATACCACAAATTTCAATGCTATATTTTCAGTGTCATTCAGTTCAAAATATTTCACAATTTCCATTTTGGTTTCTTCTTTCACTAATGGACTATTCAGCAGTAGACAACTCAGCACTCCATGTCAATAATATATGGTTCTTTTCCATTACTTACTGCTATTGATTTGTAGCTGAGTTACGCCATAGTAAGAAAACATGCTCCATATAATTTTATATATATGAAACTTTTGAAACTTGTTCTATGGCTGGTAATGTTTGATGTATGACATCCTAGGCCTTCCGTCATCCAAGTTTTCTCCATTAGCCTCTCGAATCAGTTTAAACCAGCTCTACATCTCATTCCAATCTAATTATTTTTGGCACAACATTGTATTCATTTATTTCTGATATTTACCACAATTTATTGCGTGTGTGTGTGTGTATGTGTGCACGCTATATGATTTCTGGGACTATGCCCATTTTTTTCAGGGCTTCTTCCTGTGCCAATTGTGGACCATCAAAGATAAAGGCATTGAAACAATATTTGATGAATTAAGAAATCTATGTATTGGTTTCTTGAACCTAGTGCTTGAATCTAGGTTCACCGAGGTATAGGTGAAATAGGCTAGGTAGTGCATGTGGTTGTACAGAGACAGGAAGGACTTGGCATGCAAGTAGATTAGGATAGTATCATGGCATGCTTGCCAAAGGAGCAGAATATGTCACAAGGCAGCAATCAATAGCCAACTGTCAAAAGTTACCAGGAGTTCAAGAATATTAAGAGCTGAGGTATGTCTGTTTGAGGTGGGAAGGATATACTGATAATAAGGGTAGAAAATAGATTAAATGATGGGGATGCTGGACTTAAAGCAGATTTAAAAGAGTTGTAATATAGTTTATTTGGCTACTTTCTAAAAGTAAATATATTCTCATTAAAAGAATCCTTTATTTTCACTTTATACACTGTATGTAGGTATTGATTAGATTTTGTGGCTAGGAAAAAACTTGGTTTAGCTTTTCTTTTTGACAAAGGCAAGAGCTAAAGCCTGAAGTTGTGGAACCAAAACTAATTCTGTGCCTTGTTCTGGTTCCATTCTGTTTTCCTCTGACACCACTTGGCAAATGCAAGTCAACCTGCTCCCGGAGGAAAGCGCAACATCAGACCAGCGACCAAGAGCAAGGTTGGCCTCAGGAAACAGAGCTGGTAGTTTGCTGGGGGTACCATTTACTCTGATGGCTAGGGTGGTGTCTGAATTTTCACACACTGTCAGTGCTCTTCAGGTCTCCTTTAACAGCATAGGACTTTGGAGGGGATGAATGTACAGAGCCAATAAAATACTGGCAAGTTTCAGTTGATCTCAATGCTAAATGTGGACAAGATAAGGTGGCCAGTTCAGGAAACAACATGCAAATTGAATGAGGAGATAAAAAGTTCGTGTTGTGATGTAATATGGGACCAAAAAGCAAAACTGGAAAGAACATGATAACCTCGTGGCAACAGAGAGATCCTGAGCTCCTGGGTGTGAGACAGAAGGAAATGGGGAGGAAGAAACTCACATGTAGTGAGGACCCGTTCTATTGGGCATTTTCCTAAGCAGTTTAATCCTTACAGTGAATCTGGGAGTAGGGATAATTGTTATTATATTTACTTTTTAAAGGGAATCTCCAAAGTACAAAGAAGATATAGCAAGTACTCAAGCGACTAAGTGACAATTCTGGGATCTGAGCATTAGCGTGTCTCTCTTCAGAGACTGTCCTATCCGCTGTGTTCATATGGCGGGTGAGGAAACTGAGGCTTGGAGAGATTTTTACTACCTAAACCTGTAGTGTGACAACAGCATAAACCTGAATCTGTGTCCAAGTTTGTCTATCTCTGCAGTTCGTGTACTTCTTCCTCCACCTGCTTTGAGAAACTATTCATAGACACTCTCATTCTTGGGGGTTCCTCATTCAAATTAATATATGGAAAGCTTAGGGAAATTGTGCAAGAAAGCCTATCTTCTTGTACTCAACTCAGCTTTCCTGGTGTGTCCCCAATTTTTTTTTTTTTACCACGTTTTGACTATTTTACTTGTAGAATCTATTCACTTTGTGTCAATATCATATGTTATGGAATGCATTGAGAAATGGTGCTTCAGGGCAGTGGCGTCACAATTGACCAAAAGCTGTTTAATGAAGAAACAAAGACAAATATCTCCCAGACTTCCCATAAAAGCTTTCGTGATGATGGTTGAATATGCACCTCTTATACTGTTGGGGAGGTGGGGGTAATACTGTTTCGGAGACTGGGGCACCTGGGTGGCTCAGTCGGTTACGTGTCCGACTTCGGCTCAGGTCATGATCTCACGGTTTGTAGGTTTGAGTCCCACATAGGGTTCTGTGCTGACAGCTTAGAGCTTGGAGCTTGTTTCAGATTCTGGTCTTCCTCTCTCTCTGCCCCTTAACCACTCACACTCTGTCTCTCTCTTTCTGAAAGATGAATAAACCTTAAAAAAAATTTTTTTTAAAGAATATTACCAAGACATTTGCTACTTTGTTTGATTCAAGTCGTCTACTCCTGAGGGTGAGACATATTGAATGTTTATGATTTCATACTGTGCAAAGAATATTTTAAAAGACCAGAGGGGGGAGACTATGAAAGTATTTTTGATACCTGAAATTCATGTGTACTGACTGAAACAGAGATATTAGGGGTGGAGCTGAGATTAGCATTCAACTCTCATTCCTGGCCTGGGCATAAAGTGGAATTATGTAGCTTCCTGCCCAGTCTTTAACAGAAAACCAGACTTTAAAAAAAATTTTTCACACTAGGGATGAAAGGGATTTAACTTTAAAAACAGACTATCAAAGGAATTTGACTGTTGTTGTGGGAAAGTGTTGTTATTTCCACCGTCCCTGCGAAGAATCTGTTCCTTAAATACCTAAAAACAATTTAAATGCAATCAGATAATATGATGAAGTGTTTGGTGAGCTGTGGCTTAACTCCTACTTGAAATCCAATTGAGTTTGAAACATGATCTGGGTCAAGTGTAGCTTTGTGAAAATGGGAGAGGCAACATCTTCTTACATGATTTTTACCTAAAATTGTTTCATGCAATTGTGCATTACATTAGGATTAAAACTGTGTTTAAGAAAGGCAGACATTAAGAGTATGCTGTATAGGTTAGAAGAAGCACGAGATATTTAAAGTCTATAGTAGCTGTCCACGCAGCTTAGTAGTTAAACTTGTCTGCATAATTAATGAATCCCAATTGAGTACTCAGAATATGGATTTGTATTCAGCCATGATAGGATTTGCCTAAAAATATTATCCTAAATACCATTAAGCATATTATACTTACCTTATTTTTTCTTCTTTTGTGTATGTTTGCATTTGCCCCATTATATAAATGTTAAAAATCATCACATGAATCATTTCTGGGGGAGTCAATATTTTGTTTTCAATTTTGAGAGAGAGCAAGAGAGTGAGCACGTACGCATATGGGCCGGGGACAGGCAGAGGGACAGGGAAAGAGAATCTTAATCAGGTTCCATGCCTACCACAAAGCCACAGCCTCACGACTGTGAGATCATGACCTGAGCTAAAATCCACAGTCAGATCCTTAACCAACTGAGCCACCCAGGCACCCCTGAGGGAGTCAAATTTTTCATTACATTGTATAAAGGGGGAAAGGAATCTTTACGTATAGACTTTTACCAAACATAGTCCCAAAGATAAAATGCGTTGTCGTGGAGCAAGAAAAAGTAAATGGTTTGTTTCCATTTATGGTTAATAGGTTTTCTAAAGTTATCAAAATAAAGCTTTGTTTTCCAAAGCTAAGAATTCATAAAGAAGCAAAAAAACCCAGAAACCTCACAGTGTTATATTTTATTTTATTTTATTTTATTTTGAGAGAGAGTGCGAGTGGGGAAGAGGAGAAGAGGAAGAGTGAGAGAGAATCCCAAGCAGGCTCCACACTCAATGCAGACCCTGACGCAGGGCTCAATCCCAGGACTCTGGGACCATGACCTGAGCTGAATTCAAGAGTCAGATCCTCAGCTGACTGAGTCACCCAGGTGCCCCCCAAAGTTCAGAATTTTAAAAATCACTTTTCTAGAGAGTATTATTGGGGGCTGGTATTATGGAAAATGGGGTGACTAGAATTTATTACGAACATGACTGTTACGGGGGTTGGCACATGAAAAAAAGAAAAAGATTTGGAATAGTTTGTGTTTGAGATTTGGAGTTGAGAGGCATACCTGAATTGAGAGTATGTAAAAACGGGGCAGTATTTGTCTTGTTTTTCCTTTGTCCCTAACCCATTCCATAAACATTCGTGTTGCTCGTGAATGATGTACACACTAGAATGTGGGTAGGGAAGGGACTATGTGTATTTCCACTCCCATCCTTCCTCTTGCATAGGTGCTATAGATGGCATTTCTTCTAGTGAGAATTTGAAGCCATTTCTGAAGTGATCATCAGAAATGGCATGGGGTAAATTCTTGCTGCTTGATTCCAAAGATTGAACAAGCCTTTAAAGAAGCCACATAGATGAGATCACTTTTCACATGGCTTTTCAGTATGAAACAAAGCCTTCACTGTTCAATTCTGCTTTTTAAAACAACTTTTCAGGGCATTGTAATCTTTGTGTGTGCATAGATGAGTGATAGCATTATTCTTTGGTAGTAAAGTGACTTGCAAATAAATCTAAGCATGACTTTGCATCTAGATAGCTCATTAGATTATAGAAATGGAAAGAAAACATTGTTTCATGGATATTGCAACATAAAAAAGTAAGAATATACTAGAATGTAAACTGGGGCAAACTATTGATAGATTCATTGATTTTTTTTAAATGTGTGGGGAAAAATGTATAGGGAAATGTATTTTTTTTCAATAAATGGATCAATGTAATCATATTTGAAAGTCATAAATCACTGAAATTTTCCTTCCTATTTTGGGTTTTCCACAATTTTTATCTACCCTTTTAGCTCAAATTTCATGTTCACATAAATGACTCATTAGCCAGTGTATCTAGCTGTGCTCTCTCTCTTGAAAACATTACATACATTGACTTCTTCATTAACAAATTAGATAACAAAATACAATAAGGTTACTTCCCTAACTTTTGATCATTTGCAGTGTTGTAGCTCCTTTTTGTTTGTTTATTTATTTTGAGAGAGAGAGAGAGAGAGAGCGAGCAAGTTGGGGCGGGGCAGAGAGAGAGGGAGACACAGAATCCAAAGCAGGCTCCAGGCTCTGAGCTCTCAGCACAGAGCCCGACACGGGACTCGAACCCACGAAACTTGAGATCATGACCTGAGCTGAAGTCGGCTGTTCCACTGACTGAGCCCCCCAGGCGCCCCTACAGTGTTGCTGCTCCCGATACTGTGCCAAGATCTATAACATTTACTATCACGTACATTCCCTAAAAAGTCCCACCAGAAGGAAGGTCAAACTAGTTGTGATAAATAAGAAAACAAATAACTAGAAATTGTCAGAACTGGATTTCACATTTAGCTCATGACATTTTTACTGTAGCTTTTCTTTCTGGTAGCATTATTCCAATAATCTATGGGAATCTGTCATTTCATTAATTTATAGCAAATCAATATTTACCGACAATGTGCTTAATGTTATTATGGTAGCAATAAAACATTAGAAACAAAAATTAAGAAACCTGACATAAATGTTATTTATTTTCTTTGGAAAAATCTAACTGAATTCTATCATATCATCACTGAAGACTAAGGAATATTCATATCAGTAAGGCTCTACGGAAATAATGTAAAAGCTATTTGTCTCTGCCTTAGCTTTAGCACAGACCACCCTGTTTACTAATACCCTTTCAGCAGGCTAGATACTGCATGCCTAGTGGTGGCTGTAAGGACCTGCTTCTTTTTCTACCTGTGACCCTCCTTGCCTTGCCTAGAACTTTTTGAAAACTGGGCTCCTTCTCCTTGGCTGAGTTCCAAGGTCGGTGGTAGGTGCTTGGTGGATGGAACAGACTTTGGGCTGTCATCCTGAATGTGATTCTCTAGAGGGAGATGCAGATTGTACATCCATCAGTGTTGTTTGTGTGTGTTTATGTATGTGTGCATATACATATTTATGTATACACAAGCATTCTTTATACACACATATATGGATATGTATGTATATACACATGTATACATGCCCATACACAGATACATATGCTTGTGTCGATGTATTCATAAGTGATGTAAAGGTAAAATGAAATAGTTTCATGAGAGACAATAAAAGGTGGGGATACAATTTAGATGGGGTGTTTCTGTCTGTCATTACTTGGAAGTAATATTCAGGGTGAAAGCTAAAAGATGTGCAGGAATTAACCCAGTGAAAGGGGAGGGGAGAGGTCTGTCTCCTTGGAAGGCACTGTAAGAGACCGTGTGTCTGGAGCATGAGGAATGTGTCAGGGGCCCATGATGTGATATTGGAGAGGTCCTCTGGTCTAGATCATGTGCTAGTCTCCTTTCCTTAAAACACTTTGGATTTAGGTGGAGGCACATTAGAATGGCATTGGGAAGAGAGGCTTTTAGCAGATGACCTGATTTCATTTTTTTTTTATCTTTTTTTCACGTTTTTATTGAAATTCCAGTTAGTTAACGTACAGTGTAATATTAGTTTCAGGTGTGCAGTTTAGTGACCCAACACTTCCAGGCAACACCAGGTGCTGATCACAGGTGTACTCCTTAATCCCCGACACCTGTTTAACCCACCCTCCCCCACCTCCCCCCTGGTCAACTATCAGTTGATTCTCTATAGTTAAGAGCGTCTTTCTTGGTTTCTCTCCTCTCTCTCTCTTTGCTCATTTGTTTGGTTCCTTAAATTACACACGAGTAAAATCATATGGTATTTGTCTTTCTCTGACTGACTTACTTCACTTAGCATACTACTCTCTATATCCATCCACATTGTTGCAAATGGCAAGATTTCATTCTTTTTTATGGATGAGGAAGATGTGGTGTGTGTGTGTGTGTGTGTGTGTGTGTGTGTTTGCATGTACATACACACACATATACACAATGGATCTAATGTCATTTGCAAAAGAATACTCTAGCTGCTGCATAGGAGATGGATAAAAGGAAACCAAAAGCGAGGACTTCAGTCATGAGGCTGTTGTGTAAGGTGAAAGGTATTCCTGCTCTCCACCAAGGAGGCAATAATGCTGTTAGAGAGACACATAGAGGTAAATGGATTCAAAATATATTGCCGGTAGGCTAGATGTCAGAAAAGGGTCCAGGTTGACTCCTAAGTTTCTGAATTGACTGACCAGTAACTGTATCATTTTAGCATGTTTCTGGTTCCCGTAGAGGAGACTTTAGTTGGAATCATCTAAATCTCGATTTTGGACTCGTTCAGCATGAGAGATCATGGAATATGAAAGTGGCTATCTCAATGACATAGTCAGAAATATGTACCTGGGACTAAGAGCGCAGGTCTGTAGCAGAGATGTGCATGTGGCGATAACCAGGTTAGAGGTGGTATTAAAAGCCAAGGGAAAATAAAATCAACTATGGGGAAAGTATAGAAAAAAAGGAAAGAGGTCCAAGGCCAAATTCTAAATTTAGGTGATTGACGCAAAGGGAGATCCAGATGTGTCTGGTGATAATAGAAAAAAAATAGGAGATTTTAGTTTTTTTAAAAAAAGCCCTTATATTTCAAGAAGGGAAAAACTGGTAAGTGTGTCAATGCTTCTATAAATTCTAGTCAAGAGAAGAACTGAAAGGTGTACGTGGGATTTGATAACATAGGGAGGAAAACACTGCATTGGCTGCAAGCGACAGTAAAGAGTAATGGAGTTTATTCCCCCACATAAGAAGGGCAATCAGAGTTGGTCTAAGGTCGTGTGAGACTGTGGCACAATGAAGTAATCATCTTTTGTCTCCATAGTCTTTGCCATGTTAGCTTCACCTTCAGGCCAGACTCCAGGCTGCCACACTTCCAGGTGTCATATCTAGATACAGCAGTTGCTGCAGGGAAGAGACGACCTATGTTTCTGTGAGAACATCTTTCCCAGGATCCTGCACCAGTCTTGGCACTCAGCTTGCAATGGCCAAAATTACATCACACATCTAAACCCAGACCAATTGTCAACGGGAATGTAATGACTGAGATTGGCTTATATCATTTAGGACCCACTTCTTGGGGCTACAGATTGTTCCAGACTTCCCAGAAATGTCAGGATGCGACTGGATCCATGAACAAAATCATACTCTTTAAGGAAGGAGAGAGGGCGTAGGAGTACATGGGGAAGCAATCAACAGTGTATCCTACACAGGAATACAGGGTGGAAACCAACCATTTCACTTGGCTTGGAATATTCCATCGCATTTGAAAATTCTCAGACTGGGATAGGGTCCTATTTTTCAAATATACAATACACCCTCAGGAGATAAAATGAAAGGGATAAATTACATCTTTGCCGCCCACATTTTTCCTTTCTGTTACCTCCAGCTTTCCTGTCATCATCAGCTTTTGGCTTTGCAATCTTACATTATTGACCTTCTCTCTTCTCTTCTATGTCTGAATTTACCAAGCCAGTGTTCCCATCCTCCCTAGGGAAGTATTGAAGTACTTGAAGGTGTTCATTTAGCTTCTCAGAGTACCCCTCATAGGCAGTGTTTGAATTGTGAAAGCCATATTTAACATTAACAGGACAGAATAGAATGGAGGAGGTGTAGTCTGCCCTTGGTAGTTGTTCAGTTAATATAACTAAGTAATACCGACATGCATAAGTAAATAAGTATTCTTTTTGCTTCCACTCATTTGTACACAATGAACATACGCTGAGTTCTTTGTGTGGGCACGTTCATTCAGTGAAATGGGAAACTACGCACAGAATCTTTTCGCTATTTCTCACTTCAGAGGCTGTCCTAGTTCCATTCATACTACCAACTGACAGGCCATGAAAAATATACATTCTTTTTTTTGTTTGTTTTTGGATCTTTTATGTACTTTGAGAGAAAAAGAGAGAGAGAGCAAAAGAGCAGGAGCATGAGCAGGGGAGCGGCAAAGAGAGAGGGAGAGAGAGAATCCCAGTCTGAGCTCCATGCTGAGCCCAACACAAGGGCTAGATATCGTGACCATGAGATCCTGACCTGAGCAAATGCTTAACCGACTGAGCCACCCAGGCACTGCCCCCAAAAATACACATCCTAATTGTATTGTTCTTTGTTACAGACACTGATTGTGCATTGTGTGTTTAGTTTTGATCTATTGACTATAGGGTTCTACTTTCTAATAGAAAGAGGAATACGTTTTAACATTACCTGTGGACGTTAAATCTATATATTTTGAATAAGTGAACATTTATTTGTTGTTAGCCTTCTCTTTATATATCCTACATAGTATAGGTTAATCACCCCCATCTGGATTTATCATATTCTTATCTTCAAAGTTACCCAGAGCATGATGATGATGTTTGGTCAATGTTATGAAATAAATGTTTTTTAATGTTTATTTACTTTTGAGATAGGCAGAGAAAGTGAGCAAGGGGCAGAGAGAAAGGGAGACACAGAATCCAAAGCAGGCTCCAGGCTCTGAGCTGTCAGCACAGAGCCCAGTGCAGGGCTCGGACCCACAGACCGTAAGATCATGCCCAGAGCCAAAGTCGGATGCTTACCCGACTGAGCCACTCAGATGCCCCATAAAGTAAATTAACTAGAGATAAATAATGTTTTATAAGCATGGTTTTGTAAATTGTTTCAGGAGTAGAATGTACTAGCCTATCAGACAGAACTGTTTAGTAATTATAATTGGATTTTTATGATTTGTACCTTGTTTCCATGGAGTATGACAGATTTCAATAGTTAGGGATGGTGTGGTATTATATGTTTGCCAAAACTGGAATTTCCTGAGTAATTAGAGGTGTTTTTGGTTTTGGTTTTGTTCTTTTAATACTAATGAGATGACTCTTCTGGATGGAGGCTGGTCACCAAAGGAAATAGCCATATGATTAGAGCATTGGAACTGGTAACTCTTCTGTCTCCCGATTTCGGGGGAGGAGGGGGGAGGTCTGGAGATTGGGTTGTATAAACTCTTGAATGATAAGATTTGGAGAGCTTCCAGATCGCTGAACACATCAACACGCTGGTAGGGTGGCATGCCTGAAAAGACTCTCTGCATCACCTTTGTCTCTCTACTTTGCACCATACGTCCCTTCCATTTAGATGTTTCTGATTTGTATCCTTTATATTAAGCCTGAAATAATAAACACAACACTTCACCAAGTTCTGTGAGTTGTTCTAGCAAACTTTGGAAGCTGAATGGAGAGGGTCATGGGAACCTCCAAACTCGTAGTCAAGAAGGCTGAACTGCAGATAGCTTGAGTACCCCATTTACAGCTCATATCTCAGGGCAGTCTTGTGGGACCGCACCCTTAACCTGTGGGGTCTTTGCTGATTATGGATACTTAGTGTCACACCTAATGTTGGGAAGTAGAGAATTGGTTGTTGATGTTGGGAAACACATCACAGATGGCCACCTAGCTTGAGTGTGCGTAGAATGTGCCTACATGACCAGCTCACCTCAACAGACCTTCCTCTCCACCAGGGGCAGATTTTACACTTCTTGGTATCAAGGTGTTTTACATAGGCATAGGTAGTGCTTCTCTACTAGAAGAGAAAAAGTATGTCCTTTGGACCTAGATGTGAGAGGACAGGAGGGGCTATATCTGTGGCCTCAGATGCTTACTGATGCATGTTTCTCTTGCTGTGGTTGCATTGTATCTTCTGCTTGTAACTGAGCTCTTCACTGTGTAGAGAGGGTTTTAGTACTGTGAATCTTTTCAGCAGTTGAACACAAGGTGATCAATACATTGTTAATACAGATCCTTCCAGCAATCTTCCATAACATTCTTAGCCATTTCAACAAACAGATGAAGGAAGTCAAATATTTAAAAATCCATACTATCCAGGGAAATATCAGCATAACTGGCTACAATGTGTTTATTATTTTATTTTATTTTTTTAAGATTTATTTATTTACTTTTGAGAGAGACAGGAAGAGAGAGAGAAAGCACAAGCTGGGGAGGGGCAGAGAGAGTGAGAGAGAAAATCCCAAGCAGGCTCCGCACTGTCAGTGCGAAGTCCAACGCCAGGCTAGAACTCATGAACCGGGAGATCATGACCTGAGCCAAAATCAAGAGTTGGTTGCTGAACCAACTGAATCATCCAGGCACCCCCAATTATTTTAATCCTCTATATTTCCAAAAGTGAAAAAATCAGTATGCCTCTGAGGATTTCCCTAGAATATTGAGTTCTTTCTTTTTAAATTTTTTTTTTCAACGTTTTTTATTTATTTTTGGGACAGAGAGAGACAGAGCATGAACAGGGGAGGGGCAGAGAGAGAGGGAGACACAGAATCGGAAACAGGCTCCAGGCTCCGAGCCATCAGCCCAGAGCCTGACGCGGGGCTCGAACTCACGGACCGCGAGATCGTGACCTGGCCGAAGTCGGACGCTTAACCGACTGCGCCACCCAGGCGCCCCGAGTTCTTTCTTTTTAAATCAAAGTATAAAACTTGTAAAAAGAATGCAGAATAAAAATTTTAGTGTAAATTGTAGCAATTGAGCACACTGAATTATTTTCAGCTAGTCATTGTATTTATTGATCTTTCTAAAAGCTATTATTAACAGAAATGCAAGGAGCATGGTCACTGGTAATTATAGGCATTTATTCATTTCATATGCTATTTGAATCACAAAGAAAATTTTGGTAGTCCTGTGAATTTTACACGGAGTTTAGTCAGAATATGTATTTATCACATTCATCTTTCTGTACCATTCCTATAAATTACAAAATTTACATTTGATTATTTTAGAATTTTTGTGAGTAGATATAGTTTTACCACAACATTGCTAGCTATTATGAATAGACTTTTAAAAAATATATGTAAACAACAGCTGTATGTATAAATGACTAATGGAAGGATATATTAACATCTTAGAATTTAATTGTGGCACCTGGGTGGCTCAGTCGGTTAAGCGTCTGACCGCAGCTCAGGTCATGATCCCGTGGGTCCGTGGGTTCCAGCCCCAAGTCGGGCTCTGTTCTGACAGCTCAGAGCCTGGAACCTGCTTCAGATTCTGTGTCTCCCTCTCTCTCTCTGCCCTTCTCCCTCTCGCACGCTCTCTCTCTCAAAAATGAATAAACATTAAAAGAAATTTTTAAATATCGTCATCAAGCACAGATGAAGTTTTATGATATTTAAAAATACTGACGAAGTGAATGATAAGTGCTTTATTTGCTAGTAATGAAATTATGTGGAGTATAAGCACTGTTCTATAATCAGTGATTAGTGTTCATGTGTCTACTTTGAAAAATTAAGAAAATTCAGTTACTGCGGCTAATTAAGAATTAAAGTGTTGTTTTCAGTACTACATGTCGACACAACTGTCTCACTCAAATTACATTGTCTATCGACCAGACAGTCTGTGTGTGGCAGATAAACCCAAGCGATCTCTTGGCAATAAGCAGTTTTATTTTTTCAGGCATTCTGTGGGCATCATCTGCTTTTTGACAGCCATCCTCCCCCATAATCACCCACACATGGCGAGGAATGAAGCAGAAGCACCAGGTTCTTATTATAAAGGGAATAAGGAGTTCCAGATAGGCACTACATTAAAAGAAAAAGAAGAAGAAAAAAATACCATACGGCCATTTGTCCACTCTTGGATTTCTTCCCACACTGGCTACTATTTCTCTAATATCAGTCTTGGAAAATGATTTATCTGGATATGTTTTTCTGAGTCATAGGTTACCAAGGAAATGGGGTTTCATATTTTCTTTGTGGAAAATTCCACCTCCTATTTCTTCCTCTGTAACTTACCAATGGAAACTTCTGAAATTACTTTGGTATATGACATATGTCACAACTTTTTTTTATATGTTACAACTTTAGAGGACTTGATAATTCACTTAAGATCATCGATATGAAAATGTCTGCTTTTAATCAGAGAATGCAGTGAGCGTAAAATAATTTTTAAGTGATTTGGTCTAGGTCAGTTAGAAATAGAAGGCAGAGCTCTAAAAGTAGAATGCATAGTTTTTTCTACATTTGAATTTTGATGACTTGAATTAGAATAATTATTCTTTTTATTACCTCTTAGCTGGATGAATATGGAATAAGCAAATGGATGCTGAGAGCATTTATTAAGTGAGGATAATAGTCACCTCTCTTCTGTGTATCTTCTAAGATTACTGTGTGGATAAAAGCATGCCATGAAGATTATTCATGGAGCCTTTCCTCATGCTTCTGGTATTATTTACCTTTTTCTTTTTTTTAAAGAACATTCATCCCCGGAAGACCTTATCTTCTTTGAATTATATTTACACAGTTGTTTACTTCAATATTAATGTTGAACATTAAGCTCTTTTAGTGCAGAAACTACCTATTACTACTGTTGTATCTTCAACAATAACACACAGAGTGCTTTCTGTACTACAGTGATGATAAAAAAAATATCCTATATATCACTTTAGGAGTATATTCACATTCATTTACCAGTTTATTAGATTCAGTTACTAAGAATATTTGTATAAAATCAAACCATTAGGATTATTTTTAGAGTGTATAGATCCTCTCTCTCTCTCTCTCTCTCTCACACACACACACACACACACACCTGTATATCTGATATAAGTAAGACTTTGGAACTATGACTTTTTTTTTTTTTAATTTTTTTTTCAACGTTTTTTATTTATTTTTGGGACAGAGAGAGACAGAGCATGAACGGGGGAGGGGCAGAGAGAGAGGGAGACACAGAATCGGAAACAGGCTCCAGGCTCCGAGCCGTCAGCCCAGAGCCTGACGCGGGGCTCGAACTCACGGACCGCGAGATCGTGACCTGGCTGAAGTCGGACGCTTAACCGACTGCGCCACCCAGGCGCCCCGGAACTATGACTTTCTAATGTTAAACCATTAGGAACATTGAAAGCGGAGTTTCTTCTCCATCCTCAAGCATACAGCACTAGAAGCAAGCCTGGAGATCACTTTCACCAAGAGTGGTTATGAAGTCTGGAGTGACGTAGTTGAACTTCTTCTCGCTAAATCAGAGTAAAGATACCTGTGTTTTTTCTATGTGTTTCAGGGTTTTGGGGGGTGGAAATGGGATACTTTAGTAATAGGCTGTAAACCTTTTTCAGGTAGGACATGCACAAAAGGTAATGGTCTTGGAGGAAAGCACCCAGGACAGAGAGCCAGAAACCCAATAATCACACCAGGGTCTGGCTTGTTACTTCAGTTCCATCAGTTAATCTCTCTGTGCCATCCTTTCCTTGTCTGAGAAATGATACAGAAGAATGTTTGAGTTTGAGACAGGGAATGGTTGAAGGAGTCATGAAGGGTGAGAGTGAGATTTTAGTCCTGTTTTTAAATGGAATCCAGATCTTGTATTGTTTCTCAGGGCAGGTTAAAAAAAAAGTATGTTTTGCATTAAGAACTACTTATCAGATATGTTATATCCAGGGAAATTTATTGAAATCACTGAAAAATATGGCAGGTGGTTCAGTTTTCTAAAAGTTGATCATTCTGCCCAAAGATCTGTAATTACATCCCAGCTCAGAACAGAAAGCCCAAGTTTTCCCTGATAATCTCCAGACTGTCATCTTTAAAGGAATGGAACCCTTTGACTACCAGGATGGTAATAAGAGACACACTTAAAGATACAAGCTGAGTTAAAAGTAAAAAAAAAATGCAAAAGGTATTACAAGCACTCGATAATGATAAAATTCAGGACAAAGAATACTATTATTAGTAGAGAGGGCATTCGTAATGAATGACAAAAGAGTTTGTTCACCAGAAAAATATATCATAAATGTATATATGTATATATATGTTAAAAGCTCAACTTCTAAGGGGCACCTGGGTGGCTCAATCTGTCAAGCGTCCCACTTCAACTCAGGTTATGATCTTGTGGTTCAAGAGTTTGAGCCCCGCATCCGGTTCTCTACTATCAGCTCAGAGCCTGGAGCCTGCTTTGGATTCCGTGTCTCCTTTTCTCTCTGCCATTCCTCTGCTCACTTTCTGTCTCTCTGTCTCTCTCTCAAAAAAAAAAATAAATAAAAACATTAAAACAATAAAAAAGCTCAACTTCTAAATATGTGAGTGAAAAAGAGACAAACTGAAAAGAGAAATACATTCATGATTACAGTTGGTGATATCAACAATCTTCTTTCAATAACGGAGAAGTAATCAGAAAAGCTGTAAGGATATAAAAGAGTAACAATAATGTTAATGGATTTGATTTAAATGACATTTACAGACCTTCACAGAACTCAGAGAAGTCACTGTACTAATGGTTAAGGTTTATTACTGAGGTAATACGCTAATATCCAAAATTCTTGAGGTGAACTAACGTTGTTTGCTGAAAGCCCTCCAAACCAGTGTGTGTCCAAGTTCACGAAGACTGTAAAGTTGCCTATTTCTGAGCCTGTCTTTAGGCTTCACCTGCTAGAGGCAGTGAGAAGTTTCCCAGTCTTACCTAACCTTATGGCTAAACTAAAGAGATTGATTGTCTGACATTATTAAAGATGAAACTGATGTCCGAAGAGAAGTTAGTACGGACAAAACAATTTTAAGGTGGAGTTTGCTTAAGGAACGTCTTTGGCTGTATCATCCATCTGTAGACTGTTTCCAGGCTACCATCGGACTATGAATGTAAACGGCCTTATTAGTCCTGTAGATGCTCCAAACAGATTCAAGAAACTACTCTCCAAATCCATCCTCCTCTCTGGATGTTCTTGCTTGATAGGCTGAAAGGAAAAGCCCACAATAATCAGCCAGAATAAAGACTTGGGGAAAAAACAGTTTGAAGCAACTATGATTTTCTTGAGATTCACCATTTTCTCTTGATACACTGTTTGTAGTTGAGAAAAACTGAGTGGTTTATCCTTCCGTGGAAGGAAAGGTTTAACCAGCCTTAAATTAAACATTATAAGGGTTTAGAGATGTATTAGTTTTTTAAGTTTTTAAAAAATGTTTATTTTTGAGAAAGTGCGAGTGGGGGAGGGGCAGAGAGTGAGAGAGAGGGAGATGCAGAGTCCGAAGCAGGCTCCAGGCTCCGAGCTGTCAGCACAGAGACTGATGCGGGGCTTGAACTCACAAACCCTGAGATCATGACCTGAGCTGAGGTTGGATGTTTAACCGACTGAGCAACCCAGGTGCTCCAAGATGTATCATTTTTTGCCAGAGGTCATGATATCTTTAATTTCTAGTCATACATATGTCCTAGTGCTCAGTTTTGCAGTTTGAAAAAAGGCAGAACTCTCACTAAAACTGTGTAAAACTGAACTGCTATAAAATTAAAGGAATTTGTTGTTTTAAACGTAGGCAGTTTAATTATTTTTTTATAATAGGGAAAGCAAAGGTAAAAATATTTGGTCTGACGAGAACTTTGTCATTTTCTCCCAATAGACATCCATACCCTGTAGGATTATCTAACTTTGATTTGTTTTCAATATTGGTTATAAAGTAACTACAATAGTGGGGCACCTGGGTGGCTCAGTCGGTTAAGCCTCTGGCTTTGGCTCAGGTCATGATTTCATGGTTTCTGAGTCTGAGCCTCGTATCCGGCTCTGTACTGACAGCTCAGAGCCTGGAGCCTGCTTCAGATTCTGTGACTCCCTCTCTTTCTGCCCCTCACCCACTCATGCTCTCTCTCTCTCTCTCTCTCTCTCTCTCTCTCTCTCAAAAATAAGCATTAAAAAAAAAAAAAGTTTATTCCGCTGATCCAGTCACGAGAAGCCCTGTCTCTGGTGCTCTGTGTATGAGACTTGGTGAATGAGTCTGGGTGATATGTAGTTTAAAACAGAAACAGTTTATTTCTACACCTTTCCTCCTCACCCACTCTCCTATTGCTCATGCCTTCTCTTTTCTATGTTTAGCACCAATGTTTTTTTGAAAGATGGGCCTCTATTTTTAAGAAGAATTTTTTTTCCTCCCCATTTTCTTTACTAAGCATCTTCCCCAGACTGGTTTTAACGTCACTGAATTGACAGGATTGTTTTACTTGTTGCTATTGCTGTTTTAATTTTGCATGAATGAACAGTCAGACCATGTTGTGACTGTGTACCTTTTTATATTTGTTACTTGAAAAGGCACTCAGAGTAATTGCTTTTGTGACAAGTATGTGTGACAACCACAGCATTTCCCAGAAATGAGATGTCAGTTCAAAGAAGTTCATATTCAATTTTGAAAAATGTTTCTTTTATGTGTGTACCAGAAAATGAATTTTGCAAATACAAATGGAGTGAAATGCTGTGCAGTGACCAGGTTTATTATAGTTTCAGGGGTGTGTGAGTTTTTTTTTTTTTTTTGTACATCCATTAAAATTGTTCAATTATTTCCAAATGCTCATGATTTCCACTTAGTTTTAAAGACTTTTTTTAAATGTTTATTTATTTTTGAGATACAAAGAGAGACAGAGTGTGAGTGGGTGAGGGGCAGAGTGAGAGAGAGATAAAGAATCTGAAGCAGGCTCCAGGCTCTGAGCTGTCAGCACAGAGCCTGATGCGGGGCTTGAACCCATGAACCGCAGGATCATGACCTGAGCCAAAGTCAGACACAACGAACTGAGCCACCCAGGCGCCCCAGCTTTAAAGACTTTTCAAAAAACTAAATTTTTTTCCATGATTATTATTAAGATATTATACTTCTGTGTCCTTAAAATGTGCTTCATACAGTCAATTTCCATATTTTTATGTACCACCAAAATCCTAAAATAATCTATATCCATCTCTTTGCCATTTCTCTAAACTGATGATTTTTTACTTAAAACTCCAGTTTTGAATAAGGGGGATCTCCCTAGGGCTATATATAGAATAATACTCATTTTCCAATTTGTGGGAAAACACAGATTGTATAAAAATAACTACGTAGGTGATCACTTTCCAAAAAGGTGTTGTTTGTATTTTGACATAATCTTGTATTAATCAGAAATTACATCTACATGTCAACAAAATAACCATTTCCATTCTGTAATTTAATTTTTACTGTAGGGGCATCTGGGTGGCTCAGTCAATTAAGCGTCTGACTCTCGATTTCAGCTCAGGTCATGATCTCATAGTTTGTGAGATCGAGCCCTGCATCAGACTTTTTGGTGACAGTGGGGAACCTGCTTGGGATTCTCTGTCTCCCTTGCTCTCTGGCCCTCCCCAGCTCACACTCTCACTTTGTCTCAAAATAAATAAACTTAAAAAATATATTATTTTTTACTGTAGTTGCTAACTGATCATATTATGGTTGCATAGTTGCATCCCTATCAAACTCATTCTATGTTGAATAAATCCTAAGATTCCATTTCACATGCTTATTGTGATGTAAAATAAAAATAATTTCACCCACCGCTTGAGTAAAGTGTGGAGGAGCATGGAATTTCTTAACTCTCTCTTTCCCAAACCAACCAAAATCAATATCAATAAGATGCAGCAGAGATTAAAAAACAAAAGTTCCTCTGTAAAAACATAACCTTTAAGGAGCATGATTTATGAAGAAACTGACCTCTACAGTGATCGTTAGGCAATGTGCAGTAAGGATGTTTGGCAACAGTCCACACCGTGGAGAATTTCAGTCATGAGAGAGTAAAGAGCTCACCAAACTGAAACAGAGAAAGAGCAAGTTGGACCAACAATGAGAAAAGCAGCCCAGCAATGATTCAGTCTAGAGAACATACACGGTAAAGCCAGCGGCAAAGTTAACATGAAACATCGTTCTCCCCAAAGGCAAGTTGTGTTGCTGGTGAAGAATGCGAAACAGCCCCCCTCTTTGACTGATGACTGCTTTGTTATCAATGATGATCCCAACCTATATTTCTACACCCATGTATTACTGAGGATACCTTATTGCTAAGCTATTCTTACCACAGAGTAGTGCTCCATCACTAGATTGTTCCCACTGTCCCTAATCTCAACTCAGAAAGAGCAACCAATCCTACACTGATCCCTGCATCTCTTAGGGTCTCCCAAAATGATTCAGAATGCACCCAAACTGAGCAGAACAGCCTTCCCTTCTTCCTCTTGTGAACTATCATTAAATGGTTCCCCTGGTGTGCTGCATTGAATTATACAGAAAAAAATGATAATGACTAATCAATGTATAAATATAAATCCTGGGAAGAAAGCCAATTTGGTAATTCTTTCTCGTTGAAAGAAAGGAATCCCTAAAAAATCCAAGGGAAAAAAGAGAATTGTGTCCTTAGAAAAGAAAAAGACACCTAAATTATAGGTATCTTACCAGGGGAGAAAAAAATAAAAAGGAAAGAAGAGACTTGATTACAAAATTGCTCATAGATCTTCCTTACCGAAATGGCTTGGTCTCATTATGGGTTGACTTGTGTCTCTGCCAAAGATATGTTGAAGTCATAGCCTCTGGTACCTGGACACAGGACCTTATTTGTGAACGGGGTGTTTGCCGACACAGTCAAGTTATAATATGAAGTCATAGGATGGGCCATCACTCAATATGATTGGAATCCCAGTTAGTAGGGAGGAATTTGGATGGAGACACGCAAGGAAATGTCATGGGATGACAGAGGCAGAGATTGTAGTGATAACAGCTGCACACTAAGAAACAACAAAGGTTCATAGAATAACATGGATAACCTTGAGGGCATTATTCTAAGTAAGTCAGACAAAGACAAAAACCCTATGATCTGACTTATATGTGGAATCTAATACAATAAAAACTGGGGTGCCTGGGTGGCTCAGTCAGTTAAGTGTCTGACTCTTGGTTTTGGCTCAGGTCATGATTTCATGGTTTCATGAGTTTGAGCTCCACATTGGGCTCTGCACTGACAGCATAGAGCCTGCTTGGGATTCTCTCCCCCTCTCTCTCTTTGCCCCTCCCCTGCTCATGTTGTCTCTGTCTCTCTCAAAAATAAATAAACATGAAAACATTATTTAAAGAAACAGCAAAACTGAACTCACATATACAGAGAACACATCGTTGGTTGCCCAGAAATGGGAGGTAGAGGGTGGGCAAAATGGATAAAGGGATTCTAAAGGGATTGCGACTATAAAATAAATGAAGTCATGGGGATGTCATGTACAGCATGGTGACTAAAGTTAATAATACTCTATTGCATATTTGAAAGTTGCTTAGAGAAAATCTTAAAATTACTCATTACAAGAAAAAGTGATGTAACTATGTGTGTTGATGGTTGTTAACTAGACTTACTGTGGTTCTCATTTTGCAATATATAAAAATATGGAATTATTATGTTGTACACCTGAAATGAATATAATGCTCTATATTAATGACATCTCAAATTTAAAAAAAAATCCTAGAAATAGAAATTTTCTTAATATAACAAATGTCATAAATGATAAACGCACAGCTAACATCATACTCAAAAGCAAAATATCTGGAAACTCTAGGATCAGGAACAAGGCAAAGATGCCCACTCTCACCATTTCTAGGCAAGCTAAGACTGGTTCTTAAAGAGTCACAATATTTTTCTCCGTGAATCAGCCTCTCCTTCCATTCTTATTAGCACCTGTTAGGGTTTCTAACACAGTGGTTCTCAAGGTGTGGTTTAATGATTAGCAGGATTGGTTTTACCTGAGAACTTGTTAGAAATGCAAATTCTTATGCTCCCCCCAGGTCAACTGAATGAAGAACACTAGCTGGGGGTGTCATCAATTGTATTTAACGAGCCCTTCAGGTGAAATGGTTTCACACTGAAGTATAAGAACAGTCTTAGCATTAGTCAACAGAGTACAGCCAGCCTGCAAAGGGAGGAGCTTTTCCGTGGTATGCTTTACGAAGTGGCAGCCTACAAGATGACTACTTCTAGTATTTATTTTTGTAAATGAAAGGAAGGGGAAAGGATGTAGAAACAAAGAGTAGTGAAGTACTAAATCCAGTAATTAAATTAGCCACACTGGCAGTAGCAGGTCAGATTCCTGAGGACAAAACCCCAGAATTGTTTGGTGATTCAGTCATCTGCGGAGCATGGATTGGTGTTTGGTGCATGGTAAGCTTTCAAAAATATCTATTAAACTACCACAGGCCAATTTTATGGCAAATAATGTGGCTTATTCATATATTTTAAATATAAGTGTGTGTGTGTGTGTGTGTGTGTGTGTGTGTGTGTGTGTGTGTGTGTGTTTTAATAGTTCAGGTCTCTTGCTGTACAGCAGAGGGAAAACCAGCACGAATACTGTCTCAGGGAGCAGATTTGAGGACAGACAACTGAGAAGGGACTCCTCCAGGTGTGGGCCATTTTCTTCTCTGGAGTTCATCATCAAATCATATCACTTCCCTCTGGTGTGAAATTCACGAAGGTATGGAAGATGCTAAGATTTTTGTTGGACTACAAATTCTAAAACAATAATGCTCAAAATTCAGCAGGCATATTTTCTTAATTGTTTGATTAAAAATGCTTTTAAAACTATTGGAAGTTGAGAAATTGATCATCGTTTTTATAGAGTGTACTATTTAAGTTTTGTCCTGTATAAACATCTGGGAAATTACCACTACAATCAAGGTAATGAACATATCACATCCCCGGAATTGTCTTGTGCCTATTTGCAATCACTTCTGTCCATATCTGCACCTCCTTGTCCCCAGACAGCTATTGATGTGTGTTGTGTCATGAGAGAAGTTAGAATTTCTACACTTGTGTGTAAACAGTTCTAGACCGTGTAGGTTTTTTTGGTTTGTTTGGCTATGTTCTCTTTAAAAAAGTTTGAGGTTGATCCACGATGTGGAGAAAATGTATTTAATTGTAAGAATACATCAGCATTTGTCCCTTGATCTTTATTGGCTATTTGGATTATTTTTAGTTCTTGGCAGTTAGAAGTAGAGGTGCTATCAACGTTCATGAACAAACCTTGGTGTGAACAGATGGTCTCATTTCTCCCGAGTGAATGCCTTGACATGGATTTGCTGGCTTATATGTCTTTTGTATGTTTCGCCTTTTAAGAAGCTGCCAAAATACTTTACGAAGTGTTTTCTCATTCGTTCCTTAATGTTTGAGTGTTGGAGTTTGTTAAAAATCTCACTATGCTCAAGCTCCTTTTTTTTCTTTTTAAGTAGGCTTCGTGCTCCGTGTGGAGCCCAACACAGAGCTGGAACCTATGACCCCCAGACCAAGACTTGAGTTAAAAGCAAGAGTCGGAGGCCCAACCAACTGAGCCACCCAGGTGACCTGGTATGATGAAACTTTAAAAATATTAATTACTTAAACATGTGCATGTTATTGTTTCATAGTTTTAATTCACATTTTCTTAATGCTTTTGAATATTTTTTTTTTCATTTAGATGTTGGTGATTCTGTATCTACTTTGGTGTATTAGGGGTTTAAATATTCAATTCAGTATTCGGAGTTCTTTTATAGTCTGTATAGAAGTCCTTTATCTCATACGTGGCTTGGAAATGATTTTTACCGTCTGTATCTTGTTTTTAATTCTTGTAGAAGTGTTTGTTTTTTTTTTTTTAAGTGCAGGCATTGTGAATGTTGATGAAGTTCAGTTTATAAATTGGGCTGATTTATTTATTATTTTTTCTATTAATGGGTCATAGTTTGCCCTGCTCTACCTGCCTAGGGATTTTGTATTTGGATGCCTTTGTGGATTTTACCTTTGTGGGTGCTGGATTCTAATGTGTTTCCATAAATATTTTGGTGCTCTGTTATGAGATGGAGTCAAATTACTTGGAAGCTTTTGATTCTTTGGGGTCTTTCTTGTAAATTGTGTTAGATTGAGCGAGGACAGTGGTTTATTTAGGGACAATTTAATCCTTGTTCTGAGGCAAACCTCTATTGAATGCTGGACGTGTGCCTCTTGAATTAGGTTTTCTGCACAAAAGAGGTTTCTTCCTTTTAATACATTGAGGTGACTCCTTCCTGCGTGTAAGGTAATTTCCTCACATATGTGTGTGATGATTCTCTGTAGGCTAGTGTCTCTGCCCTTTATGATAAGCTACCCAATTAATTTTAGCTGCCTTGGTTTCTCTAGACTTCAAGATCCATTTGGTTAACTGAATGAGATGACTGGGCTCTGCTTTTCCTCCATATTGTGGTTTTCTCTTCACTATACTGTGACTATGATCTGTTCTCTGGGCAGTAAAGTGGGACAATAAAAAGCGATTATTTCTTTTGTTTCTCATTCCAGGCAAAGGGTGACTTCGATAATGTTTACTCTTTGCTTCCCAGAGCAGTTGACCTATTGAATTTCTAATACTAAAAATAAGAGGAATAAAGGTAAATATGTATTACATATGATTTCATACTTATGTGCTATTGTGTTTAATTGACAGAAAAGTTTAACAGAAAGTATATGGTAATCATAAGTTTTTTATATAAAAAACAAAATGGCTGGGGCTTCTGGGAGGCTGAGTTGGTTAAGCATCTGGCTCTTGATCTTGGTTCAGGTCATGTTATCATGGTTCATGATTTCAACCCCTGCATCACGATTCCTTGCTGTCAGTGCAAAGCCTGCTTGGGATTCTCTCTCTCCACATTCTCCTTCTCTCTACCCCTCCCACACTCAAACATGTGAGGGTGTATGTTCTCTCTCTCTCTCTCTCTCTCTCTCTCAATCAATCAACAAACTTAAAAAAAATTAAAATGGCTGCTGTAGTAATTTCACTGAAGCATTAAGGTTGTCAACCTTCTTCACAAAACAGACAAGTTGCTGGTAAAATACATAGGATAGGAAAAATGACAAATTGAAACTTGATACATGATGACTCTTCAGGAATATAGTTCTGCATAAATCTGAGGTAAGTGGGAAGAATGGTATTGGAGGGATTGCAGCTGTTGGAGAAACCTAGGGAAAACAAATCCTACTTAGCCCAAAACAGAAGCTATGGGAAATTTAGTATTCCTATTTACACCAACATCCCCTAGGCTGCATAAATGTCCCCCAGCCCAGAGCTTCCCAGTGTGCTACACATGGGTGATGGACATGTTTGAGATTCGGATCCTGTAGCCCTTGACATGGTTTTATAGAGTGGGAAATTTACAGAACTCTCTCCAGCTATAACTCGCTTCACCTTACCATGTTGTACTTAGAAATGTTACCTTTCCCTGTGTGTGCTCTATTGTAAAAAGGTCAGGACACTATTCCAGCATTTAACTGTTGCAGGTTTTATCTTCTATAATGCTGTGCACAGTTTATAATACGTCTTGATTTTCTTCAAGGGATGACTGACTTCCTTGGACAAGGGATTGAACCAGTGGCAAACAGAAGAATGTGTTTTCTTTAACAGTCCTATTTGTGAACTCTATTTTAGGGAGATACTATTTTTAAATAGAAACTTCCATGTAGGTGTCTTGCCTAATTCACATTTATAGTGGAAGAGGTAAAACAATACGGTGTAATTCAATGCTGCATGTGCTTAAAAAAATGATTCTTTTAAAATTACCTGAAAAGAATTTAATTATTTTAGAATAGATTGGATAATAAATCCAAATATTTATGTCGTTGATTATGATACCCGAAGAGAAAAAAACTGGAACACAGGTTTTGCCATGGATAAAATGTCTACCTAAACCTTGTCATCATTACTGTACAAGGATTTATGTGAAGATGTGGAAAACATGGTATCAGTTTTCAAAGGAGCATTGTTCTCAAATGAGCAACTGAAGTGGAAAAGTAAAGGGAAGCAATACTTTTATTAGGTAGAGGGAGAAGTCAGTAGAGTGGGCAACTTGACATATTCTGGCCTTCCTGTACACAGTGATCATAAAGAAACAGGTGCAACAGTATGATGGAGGTAGAGATAACCTATGATAAATGCATAAATTTCAAGTACATAATCTGATATTTTGACATAGATAAATAGACATGAAGCCATCACTGTTAACCAGATAATGACCGTATCTGTTAATGCAGAGTTCATTGGTGCTCTTTGTTGTAAACCTTGCAAACCACTGAACTTATTCCGGACCATCATGGATCAATTTTGGTTTTTGTTTTTTGTTTTTTTTTTTCCATTTTTAGATTAGTTTTTATTTTACGTAGTTTGATACAAATGTGACCCTATAGTATGCCCACCTTTTCATTCAGCATTATTTCAAATGATCCATGTTGTTACATTATCATTAGATTGTTCAATTAGTTACTCAGCAATGGACCCTTTTTTTGAAGGTTACATAATTCATTTATGATTCACTCGTTGATGGAAATTTGGATTGTTTCCAGTTTGGGGTTATTAGAAATAAGAATGTGATTAACATTCTTGTACAAGTCTTTTGTAGGAACACACCTTTAGATTTATGTTTTATCCATATAGCTAGAAGTAGAATGGCTGGGTTATATGCCAGGCATATGTTTAACTTTGAAAAAAAAATAAAAATTATTTCTCAAAGTGGTTGTACATTTTCTATTCCCAGTAACAGTGCTGAATTTTCTCCACCTTCTTTCCAATGTATGCTGTCCTTCTAATTGTACACATTGTAAAAGGTGTGGTGTCGCATTGTGGTTTGATTGACATTTCACTAGTGAAGCATGATGTTGAAAACTTTTCTTATGGATCCTTGGTATGTCTATTTTGGTAAAGTATGTTTTGACATATTTCATCTGCTTTTTATTTGTGTTCTTATCGTACTTTGATTTTTTTTTTTTTCAAAGAGATACATTCTGCATTACAAAGACTTCTTCAGATATGTGAGTTCTCATTATGGACTTCATTTTTGTTTTCTTGAGTGGTTTTCAAATAGCAGATGTTGTTAATATTGATGGAATACTACTAGTCATTACGAAATTATGCTTTTTCTGTTTGATCCATGAAACTTTTAACCTTAAGTCAGAAAAATTTTTTACCTATGCCTTCTTGAAGAAATGGTACAAGGTTCCCAGCTTTTACATTAAGGTCTATGATTGATTTCGAGCTTATTTTATATGACGGGAGATAATATTAGAGAATTTATATTCATATAAATATCAAATGATTCCAGGAATAGTTTTTGAAAATACTTTTAAATTGTTTTTGTACCTTTTTTGGAAACCAATTGACTCTAGATGTTTTAGTGTATTTTTGGACTCCATTTTCTGTGTATCTATCTTAATGCCAATACTCCGCTGGTTGCTTTAAAACTTTAAAATCGGTAGCGCAAATTCACCACCTTTTTTCTTTATCAATATTTTCAAAATGTATGGGCCCTTGACATTTCTATATAAACTTAAGAATTGGGTTATCAATTTCACTAAAAACAGTGGGATTTTGGTTGGACTGTAAGGACTCTAAAGTTGGGGAAGGGGCATCTGAGGGGCTCAGTCAGTTGAGCCTCCACCTTCTGCTCAGATCATGATCTGCAAGTTGGTGAGTTTGAGCCCCACCTCAGACTCGCTACTCTCATTGCAGCACCTGCCTCAGATGCTCTGTCTCCCCCTACTCCCTGCCCCTTCCCTGCTTGGGCACACACTCTCAAAAATAAAATTTAAACAATGAAAAAAAAAAAGTTTGGGAAAAAATGGCATATTAAGAATGTTGAGTCATCTCATCTAGGAACACAGTATGTTCCTGAATTTCTTTCATGGTTCATTTTCTCTCAGCAGTGTTTTGTGCAAGATCATGTACAGGTCACCAGCATCTTGTGTAACACATAGATCTTTTTGATAACACATAGTAATAAAGTTTAAGAGTTCAAATTAAGCCTTGTCATATATGTACATGTACACAAATGACCAATAAAACTTTCTGTATGTTCCCCTGATTATAACAGAATCTTTGTTGTTAACATGTGAAAAGTCTTGTTTTTTCTTTGATGCAGTGTGGGAAGAAAAATACTTCAAAATCCTTAAGCATTCTTCATGGGCTTTGATTTTGTTTTTTTTTAAGGAGCCATATTTAGTTGCCCATTTCCAAACAAACAAAAAAAACACCTTGCCTCATTCCATATTATTTTTTGAGATACTGCCCTATAATGGGGAATAAAGATATATACTGTGATTTTTGTGGTAAGAGGCTAAGCTTCCATCAAAACCTCATAATGAAGGATTTTTCCCCTAAATATCTTCGGAAAATAACTTTTAAGTCATAATATCTTAATGCTTAAAGGAGTTCTGGGGCTTATCACTATTGGAGATACGAAATTTTGATTATATGAAATTTTCTTTTGAAAATGTTATAACAGTGCATGTTCATTAGAATAGTTTTCTGGCTGTACTTTGAAACTTACTTGGCTTATTAAATAGAGTTGGCTTGATTTCACATAATTTAATGTACTAAAATAGAGTGAGGTAGACTACAGATTTTACAATGGACTTCTGAATCAGTTCCTCCCATGAAAAGTTGTGTCAGTGCAAGAAACCCATCTGCCATGAATATCTGTAGAGAATTTTTCTGAGTCAACTAGTTGTTAGTTTTGAGTTTCCATCTTGACAAATATTTATAGTTATTACATTGACAGTGCTAAGGTGAATCATGTATGTTTGCCATTTACATAACTCATGACATTATTCATCCTGATGTCGTATTAGGCATAGGATTGTTAATGTTTGTGAGATTTGGGTATCCAGGTTTTAACATGCAAACTTCATTTTGATGTTTTCTGGTACATTATGATCTCACTGCTTTCATTTGCTACGGTAAGAAAACCTGGTTGTCTATAATGAACAGAACATAAAAGTGGTATGATACCTATTACTTGGTTTTAATGAATGTAAAATCAAGGGAAGTTAGAAAAATATACCCATGGAACAAATAATAAGTAGCATAAACAAAAAAGTACTAATTTAATAAAAGCCTGAGTGTAGCTTCATGTAATGGTAAACTTACAGGTTTTTGCCTAAAGCGAATTTCGTTTCCATTTTTTCCACTGGATGAGTCATCTTTGAGAAGTCAAGTGCCCACTACAAAGATTCCACATCTGTCATTTGGGGACAATAGTACCTACGTATCTCATAGGACTGTTGTGAAACTTAAATGGAACAGTAGTTGGAACTCTTGTAATGTCTGTGTTTACCACATATATCCTCCCTTTCTTCTAGTTCATTCTACAGTGTTCTAAATAATATGATAAATGCAGAAGTAAAATATATATTCCTTTTGCTAATGACTTACTGAGCAATACTGACAATTTGAGGTATGTATTAACATTATAGAAATGTGTAACAGACATCGAGATAGAAAATACAGATACCTTGAAGGTTTTCAGATGGGGTAGGCCAGGAGTAAAGAAGCCATGTTGGCCTTAGATGTATTTATAAAAGATGCTAGTAAATAGGATATTTTCCTAAAAAATGATAGTACCTTATCCATTCACTTATATCAATTAAAAATTGAACAGATGTTTGGGACACCTGCGTGGCTCAGTTAAGGGTCATACTCTTGATTTCTGCTTAGGTCATGATCTAATAATCATGAGATCAAACCCCACATTGCGCTCTATGCTGACAGTGGGGAGCCTGCTTGGGATTCTCTCCCCCCTCGCCACCTGTGTGTGCTCTCTCTCTCTCTCTCTCTCAAATAAACATTAAAAATGTAAAGATATGCAACATCACTAAGCATGAGGGAAATGCAAATGAAAAGTACAGCGAGATATAGTTTGGTACAACCACTAGGAGAATGATAGGGAATTTCCTCAAGAAATTTAAATGTATTTATCATATGATACCCCAATTTCCAGTTATGAGTGTATACCTAGAGGAAATTTAAAAAGACTTTGGAAGTCAAACATAGTCTCGTGTTTATTATGGCATTGTTTATAATAGCCCACATAGGAAAACTTTCAAAATGTCCATCAATGAATGAATAAAAAGGTGGGGTATATGTATAAATGGGAATGTTATTCAGCCATAAGAAGGGGTACCATTTATGAGAACACTCATGGACTTTGCAGAAATTGTGCCAAGTGAGATAAGCCAGGCACAGAAAAACCAGGACTGGATGATCTCATATTCGGAATCTAAAAAAGAATAAACTCCTGAAAAACAGTGAAATTGTGATTATTGGGGATGGGGGCTGAGGTGATTAAATTGATGTTGTTTAATGGTACAAACTTGTAATGAGTAGTACATCATAGAGACTGCACATTATAATATGGACTAAAATATTCTATTACAATTACACAATGTGGTTGAGGTGCTAAATATTGCTATAACCACAATTGTTACAATATATACTTTTATCAAAATAACCTGTAATACACCTCAAATTTATACAATGCTATATGTCTAATAAGTTCAATAAAAATGAAAAAGAGTTAAATGAATTTATTAATCACCGATTACTGTTTTAAAATTGATAAGCATATCTAAAATCTGAATAATGAGGAATAGAGAAAACTAGATAGAATAAGTAGAGAATGTTTGTAGACCCACTTAAAACTCTCAGCTTAATCTGAGGATTCTACACAAGCAGTATGCATTTTTCTTTTATAGCAGTAGGAAAGTATTGAAGCTTACATAAAACAATTATTAAAAATAAGAATTTAAGAAATACTGGAATGACTTTTAGTAATTTGAAAGATCGACAGAAATAGGCATGAAGATGGGGGGGAAATCACATAAATACCATTCCAAGTGCAAAGAGAATGGTTTCCACTGCCAGTAGCATCCAAAATGGTTTTCTAGCAGAAAACAGTTTTTGACTGGAAAGCTACTGCTTTCCCCAGAAAGGACCCCTTGCCCCTACAAAACACCTGTAGAAAACCAGAAGATAATTGTTAACTTTGCTAATGCCCAGAAAGTATAACAAACAGAAAAGACATTTGCCCAAACAGAAAAGTTAGAAAGTGTAAGTATTTTCTGGAAGTATTTGGCAGAGGATCATAATATGGTGTATTTCTGAAAGAAATATATGGTAATGTAATTCAAATTGGCTCCTTGCTTCAGAAGTTAGTTGAGTAACTTCCCACTTTGATGAGCTATTGGAAAAAAAATAAAGGCCATTATTTTTTTAACCAATTTTTCAAATTTCTGTTGGCTAGTTGGAGGTCTTCTTTGGGAAAATGTGTATTTACTTCTTCGGGCCATTTTTTTAAAGATTTTTCAAAGTGTTTATTTTAGAGAGAGAGCATGAGTGGGGGAGGGGCAAAGAAAGGCAGGGAACATAGGATCTGAAGCAGGCTCTGTGCTGATAGCAGAGAGCCTGATGTGGGTCTTGAACTCACAAATTGTGGTATAACCCGAGCCGAAACCAAGAGTCAGCCGTTTAACCTACTGAGTCACCAGGCACCACCATCTGGCCATTTTTAATCACATTATTATTTTTTGTTGTTATTGAGTGTTATGAATTCTCTATATTGTGGATATTAACCACTTATTTGACATAGCGTGTTTGAAAACTGTTTCCTGTTTTGTAGGTTGCCTTCTTGTTTTAATTGTTTCTTTTGCTGTGTAGCAGATTTTAATTTTGATGTTATCTCATTTGTTGATACTTGTTTTTGTTTTGCTTTTGGTGTCATATCCAGAAAATCATTGTGAAGACCAATGTTGAGGAGTTTTTCTAAGATTTCTTCTAGGAGTTTTGTGGTATAGGGTTTCATGTTTAAGTTTTTGATCCTTTTTGCGTTAATTTTTGTGAGTACTATAAGACAGGGATTTGGTTTCATTATTCTTTGTATATTTATCTTGTTTTCCCCAACATTATTTGTTGAAGGGACTCTATTTTCCTGTATGGTGTTGTGTGTTCCTTTGTCAAATAATTGTTGACTGTATATGTCTGTTTAATTCGTCTTTGTGATTATTTTTATGCCAGTGCCATATTGTTTGTATTACTAAAGTAGTATAGTCAGAAATTAATAAGTGTCATACTTACAGATTGGTTCTTTTTCCTCAGGATTGTTTTGGGGTCATTTTTGATTCCATACTAATTTGAAGATGGCTTGTTTTTTTTACTTCTTTGAGGAATGTCATTGTTATTTTGATGGGGATTGCATTGAATCTACACACAGCTTTCATTTTAACATTAATTTTTTCCATCCATGAATATGTTTGTGACTTTGCCAGATTTTTTTAGCAAAGTCTTTTAGTTTTCATCGCACAGAATTTAACTCCCTTGGTTGAACTTATTCCCAAGTATTGTATTGATGCTTTTGTGAATGGGATAGTTTTCTTAGTTTCTCTTTCAGGTGTTTGATTATCAGTGTACAGAAATGCAACTGGTCTCTATATGTTAACTTTATATCCTGAAACTTAACTAAAATTGTTTATTAGGGTCAGCAGTTTTTTCATTAAATATTTTGGATTTTCTGGGTCGCCTGGATGACTCAGTTGGTTGAGTATCTGACTTTGGTTCAGGTCATGATCTTGAGGTGCGTGGGTTCGAGCCCTGCATCAGGTTCTGTGCAGACAGCTAGGAGCTTGGGGCCTGCTTGGGATTCTGTGTCTCCCTTGCTCTCTGCCCCTCCCCTGCTTTCTTGAATGAGAATGTGTGTTCTCTAAAGCAAACATTAAAAAAAATTCTTTAAATATTTGGGATTTTCTGTGTACCAAATCATACTGTCTACAAATACTGACAATATTACTTTTTCCCCTCTAATTGGTTTGCTTTTTATTTCTTTGTTTTGCCTCACTGCTCTCACTAGGACTTCTAGTACTAAGATTGAGTAGGTTTTGTTGTCTAGTTCTTGATCTTAGAGATAAAACTATTTTCTGTTGAGTATGTTAGCTGTGAATTTGTCATATGAGGTCTTTAATTTGTTGAAATATATCTTTTAATATCCAGTCTGTTGAATTTTTTTTTTTTTTTTTTTACCAGAGGATATTGTATCTTGTTAAAAGTTTTTTCTGGAGCTATTGAGATGATCATGTGAGTTTTATATTTTATTCTGTTAATGCAATGTATTACATTTATTAATTAATAATATGCTAAACTAACCTTGCAACTCAAGGATAAATCCCATTTGGACCTGGT
Organism: Neofelis nebulosa; assembly: GCF_028018385.1. Classification (NCBI taxonomy): domain Eukaryota; kingdom Metazoa; phylum Chordata; class Mammalia; order Carnivora; family Felidae; genus Neofelis; species Neofelis nebulosa. The sequence continues at coordinate 140,588,169 of NC_080782.1, forward strand.
ATAATCCCTTAATTATGTCTTGAATTTGGTATGCCAGTATTTTCTTGAGAATTTTTACATCTATATTTATCAAGGATACTGGTCAGTTTTCTTTTTTGTAGTGTCCTTATTTGGGTATAAGAGTAATGCTTGCCTCATAGAATGAGTTAGGAAGTATTCACCCCTGAAGAGTTCCGGAAGATGGCGGCGTAGGAGGACGCTGGGCTCACCGCGCGTCCTGCTGATCACTTAGATTCCACCTACACATGCCTAAAGAACCCAGAAAACCGCCAGAGGATTAGCAGAACGGAGTCTCCGGAGCCAAGCGCAGACGAGAGGCCCACGGAAGAGGGTAGGAAGGGCGGCGAGGCGGTGCGCGCTCCACGGACTGGCGGGAGGGAGCCGGGGCGGAGGGGCGGCTCGCCGGCCAAGCAGAGCCCCCGAGTCGGGCTGGCAAAAGCGGAGGGGCCGGACGGACTGTGTTCCGACAGCAAGCGCGACTTAGCGTCTGGGAGGTCAGAAGTTAACAGCTCTGCTCAGAAAGCGGGAAGGCTGGAGGACAAAGGGAGGGAGAGCTGCTGAGCCCCCGGACGGCAGAGCTCAGCTTGGCGGGGAACAAAGGCGCTCGCCAGCGCCATCTCCCCCGCCCATCCCCCAGCCAAAATCCCAAAGAGAACCAGTTCCTGCCAGGGAACTTGCTCGCTCCGCGCAAACACCCAACTCTGTCCTTCTGCAGAGCCAAACCTCCGGCAGTGGATCTGACTCCCTCCTGCTGCCACAGGGCCCCTCCTGAAGTGGATCACCTAAGGAGAAGCGAGCTAAGCCTGCCCCTCCCGCCCCTGTGCACCTTGCCTACCCACCCCAGCTAATACGCCAGCTCCCCAGCACCACAAGCCTGGCAGTGTGCAAGTAGACCAGACGGGCCACACCACCCCACAGTGAATCCCGCCCCTAGGAGAGGGGAAGAGAAGGCACACACCAGTCTGACTGTGGCCCCAGCGGTGGGCTGGGGGCAGACATCAGGTCGGACTGCGGCCCCGCCCACCAACTCCAGTTATACACCACAGCACGGGGGAAGTGCCCTGCGGGTCCTCACGACTCCAGGGACTGTCCAAAATGACCAAACGGAAGAATTCCCCTCAGAAGAATCTCCAGGAAATAACAACAGCTAATGAACTGATCAAAAAGGATTTAAATAATATAACAGAAAGTGAATTTAGAATAATAGTCATAAAATTAATCGCTGGGCTTGAAAACAGTATACAGGACAGCAGAGAATCTCTTGCCACAGAGATCAAGGGACTAAGGAACAGTCACGAGGAGCTGAAAAACGCTTTAAATGAAATGCAAAACAAAATGGAAACCACGACGGCTCGGATTGAAGAGGCAGAGGAGAGAATAGGTGAACTAGAAGATAAAGTTATGGAGAAAGAGGAAGCTGAAAGAAAGAGAGATAAAAAAATCCAGGAGTATGAGGGGAAAATTAGAGAACTAAGTGATACACTAAAAAGAAATAATATACGCATAATTGGTATTCCAGAGGAGGAAGAGAGAGGGAAAGGTGCTGAAGGGGTACTTGAAGAAATTATAGCTGAGAACTTCCCTGAACTGGGGAAGGAAAAAGGCATTGAAATCCAAGAGGCACAGAGAACTCCCTTCAGACGTAACTTGAATCGATCTTCTGCACGACATATCATAGTGAAACTGGCAAAATACAAGGATAAAGAGAAAATTCTGAAAGCAGCAAGGGATAAACATGCCCTCACATATAAAGGGAGACCTATAAGACTCGTGACTGATCTCTCCTTTGAAACTTGGCAGGCCAGAAAGGCTTGGCACGATATCTTCAGTGTGCTAAACAGAAAAAATATGCAGCCGAGAATCCTTTATCCAGCAAGTCTGTCATTTAGAATAGAAGGAGAGATAAAGGTCTTCCCAAACAAACAAAAACTGAAGGAATTTGTCACCACGAAACCAGCCCTACAAGAGATCCTAAGGGGGATCCTGTGAGACAAAGTACCAGAGACATCACTACAAGCATAAAACATACAGACATCACAATGACTCTAAACCCGTATCTTTCTATAATAACACTGAATGTAAATGGATTAAATGCGCCAACCAAAAGACATAGGGTATCAGAATGGATAAAAAAACAAGACCCATCTATTTGCTGTCTACAAGAGACTCATTTTAGGTCTGAGGACACCTTTAGATTGAGAGTGAGGGGATGGAGAACTATTTATCATGCTACTGGAAGCCAAAAGAAAGCTGGAGTAGCCATACTTATATCAGACAAACTAGACTTTAAATTAAAGGCTGTAACAAGAGCTGAAGAAGGGCATTATATAATAATTACAGGGTCTATCCATCAGGAAGAGCTAACAATTATAAATGTCTATGCGCCAAATACCGGAGCCCCCAGATATATAAAACAGTTACTCATAAACATAAGCAACCTTATTGATAAGAATGTGGTCATTGCAGGGGACTTTAACACACCACTTACAGAAATGGATAGATCATCTAGACACACAGTCAATAAAGAAACAAGGGCCCTGAATGATACATTGGATCAGATGGACTTGACAGATATATTTAGAACTCTGCATCCCAAAGCAACAGAATATACTTTCTTCTCGAGTGCACATGGAACATTCTCCAAGATAGATCATATACTGGGTCACAAAACAGCCCTTCATAAGTTTACAAGAATTGAAATTATACCATGCATACTTTCAGACCACAATGCTATGAAGCTTGAAATCAACCACAGGAAAAAGTCTGGAAAACCTCCAAAAGCATGGAGGTTAAAGAACACCCTACTAACGAATGAGTGGGTCAACCAGGCAATTAGAGAAGAAATTAAAAAATATATGGAAACAAACGAAAATGAAAATACAACAATCCAAACGCTTTGGGACGCAGCGAAGGCAGTCCTGAGAGGAAAATACATTGCAATCCAGGCCTATCTCAAGAAACAAGAAAAATCCCAAATACAAAATCTAACAGCACACCTAAAGGAAATAGAGGCAGAACAGCAAAGGCAGCCTAAACCCAGCAGAAGAAGAGAAATCATAAAGATCAGAGCAGAAATAAACAATATAGAATCTAAAAAAACTGTAGAGCAGATCAACGAAACCAAGAGTTGGTTTTTTGAAAAAATAAACAAAATTGACAAACCTCTAGCCAGGCTTCTCAAAAAGAAAAGGGAGATGACCCAAATAGATAAAATCATGAATGAAAATGGAATTATTACAACCAATCCCTCAGAGATACAAACAATTATCAGGGAATACTATGAAAAATTATATGCCAACAAATTGGACAACCTGGAAGAAATGGACAAATTCCTAAACACCCACACTCTTCCAAAACTCAATCAGGAGGAAATAGAAAGCTTGAACAGACCCATAACCAGCGAAGAAATTGAATCGGTTATCAAAAATCTCCCAACAAATAAGAGTCCAGGACCAGATGGCTTCCCAGGGGAGTTCTACCAGACGTTTAAAGCAGAGATAATACCTATCCTTCTCAAGCTATTCCAAGAAATAGAGAGGGAAGGAAAACTTCCAGACTCATTCTATGAAGCCAGTATTACTTTGATTCCTAAACCAGACAGAGACCCAGTAAAAAAAGAGAACTACAGGCCAATATCCCTGATGAATATGGATGCAAAAATTCTCAATAAGATACTAGAAATCGAATTCAACAGCATATAAAAAGAATTATTCACCATGATCAAGTGGGATTCATTCCTGGGATGCAGGGCTGGTTCAACATTCGCAAATCGATCAACGTGATACATCACATTAACAAAAAAAAAGAAAAGAACCATATGATCCTGTCAATCGATGCAGAAAAGGCCTTTGACAAAATCCAGCACCCTTTCTTAATAAAAACCCTTGAGAAAGTCGGGATAGAAGGAACATACTTAAAGATCATAAAAGCCATTTATGAAAAGCCCACAGCTAACATCATCCTCAATGGGGAAAAACTGAGAGCTTTTTCCCTGAGATCAGGAACACGACAGGGATGCCCACTCTCACCGCTGCTGTTTAATATAGTGCTGGAAGTTCTAGCATCAGCAATCAGACAACAAAAGGAAATCAAAGGCATCCAAATTGGCAAAGATGAAGTCAAGCTTTCGCTTTTTGCAGATGACATGATATTATACATGGAAAATCCGATAGACTCCACCAAAAGTCTGCTAGAACTGATCCATGAATTCTGCAAAGTTGCCGGATACAAAATCAATGTACAGAAATCAGTTGCATTCTTATACACTAACAATGAAGCAACGGAAAGACAAATAAAGAAACTGATCCCATTCACAATTGCACCAAGAAGCATAAAATACCTAGGAATAAATCTAACCAAAGATGTAAAAGATCTGTATGCTGAAAACTATAGAAAGCTTATGCAGGTAATTGAAGAAGATATAAAGAAATGGAAAGACATTCCCTGCTCATGGATTGGAAGAATAAATATTGTCAAAATGTCAATACTACCCAAAGCTATCTACACATTCAATGCAATCCCAATCAAAATTGCACCAGCATTCTTCTCGAAACTAGAACAAGCAATCCTAAAATTCATATGGAACCACAAAAGGCCCCGAATAGCCAAAGTAATTTTGAAGAAGAAGACCAAAGCAGGAGACATCACAATCCCAGACTTTAGCCTCTACTACAAAGCTGTCATCATCAAGACAGCATGGTATTGGCATAAAAACAGACATATAGACCAATGGAATCGAATAGAAACCCCAGAACTAGACCCACAAACGTATGGCCAACTCATTTTTGACAAAGCAGGAAAGAACATCCAATGGAAAAAAGACAGTCTCTTTAACAAATGGTGCTGGGAGAACTGGACAGCAACATGCAGAAGGTTGAAACTAGACCACTTTCTCACACCATTCACAAAAATAAACTCAAAATGGATAAAGGACCTGAATGTGAGACAGGAAACCATCAAAACCTTAGAGGAGAAAGCAGGAAAAGACCTCTCTGACGTCAGCCGTAGCAATCTCTTACTCGGCACATCCCCAAAGGCAAGGGAATTAAAAGCAAAAGTGAATTACTGGGACCTTATGAAGATAAAAAGCTTCTGCACAGCAAAGGAAACAACCAACAAAACTAAAAGGCAACCAACGGAATGGGAAAAGATATTTGCAAATGACACATTGGACAAAGGGCTAGTATCCAAAATCTATAAAGAGCTCATCAAACTCCACACCCGAAAAACAAATAACCCAGTGAAGAAATGGGCAGAAAACATGAATAGACACTTCTCTAAAGAAGACATCCGGATGGCCAACAGGCACATGAAAAGATGTTCAACGTCGCTCCTCATCAGGGAAATACAAATCAAAACCACACTCAGATACCACCTCACGCCAGTCAGAGTGGCCAAAATGAAGAAATCAGGAGACTATAGATGCTGGAGAGGATGTGGAGAGACGGGAACCCTCTTGCACTGTTGGTGGGAATGCAAATTGGTGCAGCCGCTCTGGAAAGCAGTGTGGAGGTTCCTCAGAAAATTAAAAATAGACCTACCCTATGACCCAGCAATAGCACTGCTAGGAATTTATCCAAGGGATACAGGAGTACTGATGCATAGGGGCACTTGTACCCCAATGTTTATAGCAGCACTCTCAACAATCGCCAAATTATGGAAAGAGCCTAAATGTCCATCAACTGATGAATGGATAAAGAAATTGTGGTTTATATACACAATGGAATACTACGTGGCAATGAGAAAGAATGAAATATGGCCTTTTGTAGCAACGTGGATGGAACTGGAGAGTGTGATGCTAAGTGAAATAAGCCATACAGAGAAAGACAGATACCATATGGTTTCACTCTTATGTGGATCCTGAGAAACGTAACAGAAACCCATGGGGGAGGGGAAGGGAAAAAAAAAAAAAAAGAGGTTAGAGTGGGAGAGAGCCAAAGCATAAGAGACTGTTAAAAACTGAGAACAGGGGCGCCTGGGTGGCGCAGTCGGTTAAGTGTCCGACTTCAGCCAGGTCACGATCTCACGGTCCGTGAGTTCGAGCCCCGCGTCAGGCTCTGGGCTGATGGCTCAGAGCCTGGAGCCTGTTTCCGATTCTGTGTCTCCCTCTCTCTCTGTCCCTCCCCCATTCATGCTCTGTCTCTCTCTGTCCCAAAAATAAATAAACGTTGAAAAAAAAAAAAAAAAAAAAAAAAAAAAACTGAGAACAAACTGAGGGTTGATGGGGGGTGGGAGGGAGGGTAGGGTGGGTGATGGGTATTGAGGAGGGCACCTTTTGGGATGAGCACTGGGTGTTGTATGGAAACCAATTTGACAGTAAATTTCATATATTAAAAAATAAAAAAAAATAAATAAATAAATAAAAAAAAATAAAAAAAAAATAAAAAAAAAAAAGGAAGTATTCACCCCTATTCAAGTTTTTGGAAGAGTTTAAGGATTGGAATTAACTCTTCTTTTAATGTTTGTTAGGTTTCATCAGTGAAGCTGTCTAGTCCTGGGTTTTTCTATGTTGTGAGATTTTTTATTATTGATTCATTCTCTTTATTTGTTATTGGTCTGTTCATATTTTTTATTTCTTTCTGATTCAGTCTTGGTAGGTTGTGTGTCTAGAGATGTATCTATTTTTTCTGGGCTATTGAGTTAACATATAATAGTTCATAGTAGTTTCTTATCCTATGTATTTCTGTAGTATCAGTGGGAACGTTTACTTATTAGTTTCTTCTTATTCTTATTTTGATCCTTCTCTTTTTCTTATTAACATAGGTAATTTTATACATCTTTATGAAAAGCCAGATTGTAGTCTTATTTTGTCTGTTGCTTTTTAGATTTATTTATTTTTATTGTCATCTTTATTATTTCTTCCTTTTGCTAGCTTTGGGTTAATGTGTTCTTTTTTTAGTTCCTTGAGATGTTCTTTGGGTTGTTTACTAGACGTCTTTTAAATTTCCTAATATATGTATTTATTGCTATAAACTTTCTTCTCAGAACTGCTCTTGCCCCAATGCCTAAGATTTGCTATTATTTTTATTTTCATGTGTTTTTTGGTATTTTTAAATTTTCCCTTTTGATTTTTTTTGACCAGTTGATTGTGCAGAAGTGTCTTACTTAGTTTCCACATACTTGTAGATTTTCCAGTTTTTTTTCCTATTTATTTCTACCTTTATACCATTCTGGTCAGAAAAGATAGTTGGTATGATTTGAGTTTTCTTAAATTTGCTAATATTTGTTTTGTGTCCTATCATATGATCTTTCCTAGAGAATGTTTCATGAGGATTTGAGAAGAATGTGGACTTTGTTGATGTTGGGTGGAATGTTGTATCTATGACTAAGTCCATTTGGTTTAAAGTAGAGTTTAATTCCAGTCTTAAAATTGATTTGTATCTCACTGGCCTGTCATTGCTGATAATGGGATATTTAAGTGACTTACCAGGATTGCTATTTGTGTCCCCTTTCAAATATGTCAGCATTTGCTTAAAATATTTAGAGGATCTAATAGTGGGTGCATATATATTGCTTCTTTTACATTATGGTATTATGCTATGCTCACAACAAGTGTAGCTACCCTCTGTCACCGTACAATGTTACTATGATATCATTTATGGTATTCCCTATGCTGGGATTTTTATTTCTGTGACTATTTATTCCATCACTGAAAGTCTGTATCTCCCATTCTCCTGTATCCATTTTGCCCATCCTCCTCTCCCCTGGCAACCTCCAACTTGTTGTTTAGTGTATATGGGTCATTTTGAGTGATGGTTGATACATAAGGGCTTACCACTACAGGAGTATTGTTTGCCTTCTAATTGTTTTGTACATCTACTCCTCCCCACCCTCCTCCCGCTCTGTTTCTGCTTACCTTTGTAAATTGGTGGTTTTCCATGGTAATGTGACCAATCTCTTTGTTCCTTTTTTATGTTTCCTGAGTCTACTCTGGAGTTTTGCTTGTGGCTACCATGAGGCTTACATGAAACATCTCACAGATAAAATAGTCCATTTAATGTTGATGCAGCTTCTCTTTGTTTGCCTGTAAATGCTCCACCTTTTTATTCCTCCCCTTTTGTATTCCTAATGTCACAACTGATCAGTTTCATTAACAAATTATAGTAGTTACAGTTGTTTATAATGTTCTTTTCCTTTAACCTTTTTGCCTAGTTTAATTGGTTAATAGATCATAATAATATACAGTTACAGTTTTCTACCATAGTGTTGTGTACTTTCACATGTTTTTCAATTCATTGGTGACCATTTCTTAAAATTTCTGCTTGAAGAACTCTTTCAAGTATTTCTTGCAAGGCAGGTCTAGTGGTAGTGAACTCCCTCAATTTTTGTTTGGGGAAAACCTTTATTTCTCCTTCCTATCAGAAGGACACCTTTACCAGATAAATTTTGAGTATGCCCTTCTACCTTCTCCTGGATTATAGACTTGCTGCTGGGAAATCCACATCAGGGCTAATGGCGGTTCCTTTGTATGTTACTTTTTACCCCCATGGCTGCCATTAAGAAGTTTTTATCATTGGTTTTTGAGTTTTGTTATAATGTGTCTGGGAGAAAGCTTTTGTTTTGTTTTTGTTTTGCTTTGAGATGATAGGGTGTTCTTTTAGCACTATGGACTTTGGTGTTTGATGCCTACCCCAGATTTGGGAAGTTCTGCTACTATTGAAGTAAACGCTCTTCACCTTTCTCCCTTTCTTCTTCTGTTACACATTTATTCTTATATTTGCTTCTGATCAAATCTGATAACTCTCATCAGATTTCTTTGCTTTTTAAAATATTTTTAGTGTTTATTTTTGAGAGACAGAGCACAGCAAGGGGAGGGGCAGAGAGAAAGGGAGACATGGAACTGAAGCAGGCTCCAGGTTCTGAACTGTCAGCACTGAGTCCCACAGGGGGCTGGAACTCACCAACCACTAGATCATGACCTGAGCTGAAGTTGGACGCTTAATCGACTAGGCCACCCAGGCGCCCCTCTTTGCTTTTTAAAAATTATAATTCTATGTTCTCCTTTAACTGAATTTTCCTATATTTCTGTTCTCCAAGTCCCTTCTTCTCTACACATCTGGTTTGCTCTGTTAGCTATGTTCTCTATTCTTTATCTCGTTCATTGATGTCTTAAGCTCTCGTATTTGGTTCTTTTTTTTATAATTTCAATTTCTTTGGCAAAGAGCCCCTTATATTCATTAATTTTATTATTGAGTTAATTGATTGAGTTATTATTGAGTTAATTGAGTTAATTATTGAGTTAATTTCTGAGTTTTCTTGAAGTTGGTTGATTTCTTTATAAGTACTGTTCTGAATGCTTTTTCAGATTGCAGTATTCTGTGCCTTTGACTTTAGTTGCTGGAGAATTAGAATTTTCTTTTGTGATACCATAATTACTTGATTATTTTATAGTGTTTGATGACATGTGCTTTTGTCACATTTGAAGCAGCAGTCAACTTCCTTTGCTAAAAATTTATGTTTACTTTGTTTCTTGAAGTTCAGCAGATTGGTTATTCGATATCTTTCTTTTGTATTCCAGAAGGTGGTGCTATAGCCCAAATTTGTGGTTTCTCCTGCTAGAGCTGGATCTCTTGGCAACAGATTAGGGGAAATGTGGGCTTAGTACCTGGAGCGCTGGGGGGGTGGGGGGTGGGGCGGAGGGGGCTGATTACAGCCCTGTAAGGGGATCTTCCAGTGGGCACTTTCAGAGGTCCATCATGGACCCATAGCAGTGAGACAGAAATTTGTTCCCTTTGATAGTCTTGTCTTTTTCTTTCTTCTGTGTCTTCCAAGTCGCAGTGGTACCACCTCAGAAATCGAGATGCTACTGGAAGAAGGGGGCACCTGCACTTGCGACCTGAACATCTGAGACGGCTGGGTGGTTACTCACCACTTTGGCTTTTTGCCTCCTCTGCCAGAGTGATCACCTCAGGTGCCACTAGAAGCTCAACACCTTGCATTGTCACTCTGGAAAGGGGGGATGACTTGGCATGTTCGTCCATCTCCGCTGTCTCAAAACTCATCTCTTTCATGCTCAGATGGCCTGCTGGATTCCTCTAATAGACAGGCTGGATCTCCACAGATGCTCCATACCCATGGGTATCTGCCCAGTCCTGCACTCTCCCAGTTGCCCTTTTCCAGATCGCAGTGAGTTTGGGGGTAAGCAAGCTCACTAACTCGGCTACATGCTCTCGCCAAAGTCCTGTCTGCCCACTTTTGGAAACACAGGTGTGTAGAAACTCTTGGAAGTCTTGGTGTAGCGTGTAAAGGCAGTTAGTTTTGATTATGAGTATCCAATTAGTTTTAAATCAAAGGGAGAGGGAAAGGCATGCCTCATGCCACGATAAAGCTGACATCACTCCCCTACTCATTCTTGATAGTTGTACTTTGTGTGTGAGTTTTTTTTTTCTTGATCAGTTAAAGTTCAATGAATTTTATTGATGTTTTATAAAGTAATTCTTGGTTTTATTGATTTATTATTAATTTATGTTTCCAATTTCATTGAATTTGCTTTTGTCATTATTACTCTTTTCTGCTTATTTGAACTTTATTTATTTCTCTTTCTAGCTCTTTCTGGTAGAGGTTTGGAAAATTGATTTGATACCTTTATTCCTGTTACGAGTACTTAATGATGTAAATATTACTCTAAGCACTGTTTTAACACTAAAACACATAAATTTTGATTATGGTGTCTTTATTCATTCTTGTTAAGACATTTCCTAATATTTTTTATGGCTTTGACCCATGAGTTACTTATGTGCATTGTTTAATTTCTAAGTGATATCTGAAAAAATTCTGAAATATACTGGTATCGATTCCTATTTTTTTTATTGTCGTCAGAGTACACATTCTTCTATCTTTATGAGTTTATCAAGAATTAATGTTTTGTCTCGGTGAATATCCCTTGGTGAACATTCCCTTCAAGAATATACTTGAAAATGTATTCTGCTCTTTTTGGGTGCAATGTTCTTGAAATGTCACTAGATCAAGAGAGTAGTTTTGAAAATTTTAAGGATGATAGTAGCTTTGCTTGTTTCTTTTTTATTTTTATGTTTAACCTTTTCAAATAGAATCTGACAATCTATTCCTTTAATAGAAAAAATTTAGGCTATTTATTCCTAATGCGGTTTTTTTGTGTGGTTGACTTCGAACTTAACATCTTGATTTTTACTTTCTGTTTTGTCTCCTCTATCTTTGTGTTTTCAAATAGTTTCATGTCTTTTTTGGGGACCCTGAGTAGTTTTATGATTCAAGTATGTTTCCACTATTGATTCATTATGCAAACTTCTGAGTTTTAAGTTTTAAAATTTGCGTGAAAGATTACACTGTACATCTTTGAGATTTTTCTTGTTTCTTGAGATAGGCCTGGATTGCAATGTATTTTTCTCTATCAGAATTTGTCTACAAATGATATTCTATTTTATATATAGTGTAAGAATGTTCAAACACTTGTGTTTTTCTCTTCCCATTCTTTCAGCTTTTGTTATGATACATTTTACTATATTATGTGTTATAAGTTTCACAATGCTATGTTACTATGTACATTTTGGACTTTTACTTTCAGAAAGTATACAAGAAAAATACCTACATTTGTGTCATTTCACCATTTCCATTTTACTGTTTCTTTGTATGAATACAAATTTCCACTGTGTGTCATGTCATTTTTACATGGAAACCTACTTTTTGTATTTATTGCATCACAGCTTTACTGAAAGGAATACTGTAAGCATTTTTTTTTTTTTGCTAAAAATGTTTATTTTTATCTTTGTTTCTATTTACTTTTATACTTTGATATCTGGCCCAAAATAAACGTTTTTTTATTTTATTTTTTTAACCCTTGTTTATTTTTGAGAGAGAGAGAGAGAGACAGCACAAGCAGGTAAGGAGCAGAGAGAGAGGGAGACACAGAATCTGAAGCAGGCTGCAGACTCTGAGCTGTTATCTCAGAGCCCAATGTGGGGCTTGAACCCATGAACTGCAAGATCGTGATCTGAGCCGAAGTCGGATGCTTAACCAATTGAGCCACCCAGGCACCCCCCAAAATAAACTTTAGTTTTGATTATAGTTTTAGATTTTCAGAGGAAGGAAGACCTAGATAGCATTTTCATATACCCTCCACCCCATTCCCTCCTCTTATTTACACCTAACATGAATGATCTCTTTGATACAACTAATGAATCAGTATTATTAGTAGTAATAAAAGTCCATACTGTCTTCACTTTTTAACAGCTTATGTATTCATTTTGAGAGAGAGAGTGAGTGGAGGAAAGGCAGAGAGAGAGAATCCCAAGCTGACAGCATGGAGCCTGATGTGGGGCTTGAACTCAAGAACTGAGTTCATGACCTGAGCTGAAATCAGGAGTTGGAGGTTTAATTGGCTGAGCCATCCAGGCACCCCCATACTTTATTCACTTTTTAAACTTACTATCCAATGTCTTTTTTCTGTTCTAGGATCCCATCCAGGACTACATTACATTGAGTTGTTAGATCTCTTTAGACTCCCTTTGACCGTGAGAGTTTCTCAGACTCTATTTGTTTTTCAGGTTACTGACAGTTTGACAGAGTACTGGTCAGGCATTTTGTAGTATGTTTATTTGTTGGAATTTGTCTGTTTTGTCATGATTAGATTGGCATTGCGCATTTTGGGAAGGAAAACCATTGACCTAAAATTCCACTTTCATCATATCATTGCTACATACTGTCAACATGATCTACAAAAGTTGATATTGACCTTAAGCATTGTATTATGTATTCTTTGCCATTTTCCACTGTAAAATTACCTACCCTTCCCGAACTGTATTCTTTTGAACTAAGTACTATATGCAGCCCACAGTTAAGGAGTGCAGAGTTACATTCATATCAGTATAGCCTCATAGATATTTATTTAATACTCTGGATTATAACCTGCTACTATTTCTTTTTTGTTGTTTCTCACAGTGTTCCAGCATGGGCCCCTGGGGGATGTTTCAATTGGTTCCTGGATTTCTTTGATGTATCTCCATTTGTGTGTGTGTGTGTGTGTGTGTGTGTGTGTATAGTGTGTGTGTGTGTGTGTGTGTGTGTGTGTGTGTGTGTGTATACACACGTGTGTTGAGCACTTCCATAATCCTGGCACTGAATACTATTTCCAGCTCATCTGTTAAATTTCTTGCCCAAGTCCTAAAATTAGACATTTTTCCAAAGAGTCTTGTTCCCTTTTATTGTAGAATCATATTAGAAAACAAGATTTAAGAACTGGGTGATCTCATTGCTCCTACATGGCTTTGCTTTTAAGTTCTCTCCTCTGACAGAGCAAGGGAATGTGGGTTTATGAATCCATGTATAAATACATATCTATAAATGTTTCTTGATGCAATCATCTATATCTATATTAAACATGAGTTTATACCAATGTCTGCCACTTTAGTCCATCACCACCTAGATCATTCTAGTCTGCTTCTTTGGCTTATTTGTAAATTCACACTCCAGCAATGAAACACCTGGCTTCCACCATCTGCCATGCATTTACTTAATTGTTCATTTCCAGTATCCATATATAGCATTTTCAGAATTATTAACTTCAACCCCCATGTGGCAGAAATTTATCAACTCGACTACACTCCTTCCCCGGTTTCTTCTGGTGAAATTTATGGACTCCACTTATTCCAAAGTTACTTAGCACATTTTCTCCAATCACCTTCTTGGGTGAACTTATTTCATATGTTTCCCCAGTCTGCATTCCCTTCTGGGGTCCAGTGAATTATACACAATTTTTATTTTGTAAGTAGTTCACATTAAGGTTTACTCTCTGTGTTGTCTTGATAATTTCATGTCATGTATCAGCTGCTGAAGTATCATACAGAATAGGTTACCCTAAAAGTTCAGCTGTGCTACATGTATTCAAGCCTGCCTCACTTATTCCAACCCCCCAGCAACCACTGATCTTTTCCAGAATGCCATATAATTTGAATCCTACAGTATGTAGTTCTTTCACACTGGCTTCTTTCACTTAGGTGAACTTTAAATGTATATCACTATCTGTTTTTATGATTTCACAGCTCGTTTCTTTTTACCACCGAATGATATTCCATCATATGGATGCACAACAGTTATCTATTAACCTATTGAAGGACATCTTTTCTGCTTCCAGTTTTTGACAAATATTAACAAAGCTGCTGTAAATATTTACATGCAGGGTCTGGTATACACATAACTTGTCATATCAGCTGGGCAAATACCTAAAGCACTAGTGTTGGGTCATATGATAACTATATTAAACTTTGTATGAGACCACCAAAGTCTCTTGCAAAATTCTTGTACCATTTTGCATCTCAGCTATAAATGAATAAAAATTCCTCTTGTTCTACATACTCGCCAGAATTTAGTATTGCCTATTGATTGGATCTGAGCCATCCTAACAAATGAGGTATCTCATTGTTTGAATTTGCAATTCCTAAACGCCAAATGATGTTGAGCATCTTTTCATATGCTTATTTACCATCTGTATATTGTCTTTGGTGATGTATTTATTCAGAAGTTTTGCCCATTTTTAACTTTTTTTTCCCCCATTACTCTTCAGTTTAAGAATTTATTGTATACTTTGGACTTAATTCCTTTATCAGAAATGTGTATTGCACATATTTTGTCTCATTCTGTGGCTGCCTTTTCTCAGGAGTTTTTACTGGATCTTAAGTTTCTAAAGGGCCACTATGGCTGTTGAACAGCACCAGTTTCTCCCTATACCTCTTGTCCCTACTCTAGGGACACTACTTTTGATGAGTACTTAGTACAAAGTATATGGCAGGGTCAGAGTTTCTCAGTTCTCTCATAAAATGTCAATCTTTGTTGTTATCTGTGTTTTCAAAAGCTCCGTGGTCATATTTTTCAGCATTTCTGTTGCTCTCCTATTCATAGTGTCCTTGTACTAGTTGGAGGTATAGAGTAGAACATGTGTCCTGTCCCTCCCCCCATGACAGCAGTCTTTCACCTTATATCTACTTAGGATCATGAGAACAAGTGGATTTTCTCCCACTCCCTCTGCATGAGACTGCTTTTACTTTTACACAACCACAGGGCCAATTTTGCTTGGGATTAAGCTGGAGGAGGAATTTTCTCTTGTCTGTTGCTCCAATGACTGACAAGTTTCAATTGGCAAGAGAGAAGGAACTTGGTTTCACGCATGTCTGTCGGCATCATGCCATCACCTCTGGCATATCTGTGCCACTTTCAATTTTCTTCCATGTCTGTAATCTTTTCTCTTAATGCTAGTTGAGAGCTTTGCAAAATAGCTAGTGAGTAGTGAAAAACAAACATCCCTTTATACCTGGTATCTCAGAGAATCTAAACTATTTTATACTAAGTCACACGTAGCCCCTGAAAGTTTATTAAAACCTCAGTTTTCTTTTTACATCTTTTTTTGATCTCTCTCTTTCCTCTGTTTGTCCATGGGGAAAAAGGTCTATGTGTTTTGTCTTTCCTCAGAGGAGATTGTTACTCCTTGGAATTCATTATACCTGGTAGTCTGAGGACCTAAGTTTTCTGATGGAAAAGAAAATAGTTGTAAGTTTTAGATTACTTGACTTTTCCTTGTTGTTAATGTGAGAGTAACACTCCTGTATCAATTTGTTTTTTCTTTGCCTTCATTGGTAATATTTCTTCTAGTTTTACTTATACACTGATATACAACAGTGTATAAGTTTGAGGTATACAGCATAAAATGATTTGAGATATATATCATGAAATTATTGCCACAATAAAGATGAATTAACATCCATCATCTCCTATAGATACAATATAAAAGGGAAAGAAATAAATATGTCTTGGGGCACCTGGGTGGCTCAGTCGGTTAAGTGTCAGACTTCATTTCAGGTCATCATCTCACAGTTCATCGGTTTGAGCCCCTCATCGGGCTCTGTGCTGACAGCTCAGAGCCTGGAGCCTGCTTTGGATTCTCTCTCTCTCTCTCTCTCTCTCTCTCTCTCTCTCTCTCTCTCTCTCTTTCTCTCTGCCCCTCCCCTGCTCATGCTCTGTTTCTGTCTCAAAAATAAATTAACATTAAAAAAAAAGAAAGAAAGAAATCTTTTCCTTGTAATGTAAACTCCTAGGATCTACTCTCTTTTCTGTAAATCCTACAGCACTCCTCACTATACTTAACTTGTTTTTAATTTTATTTCTAGTACTTATTTTTCTTACAACTGAAAGTTTGTACCTTTTGGCCATCCTTACCCAATTCGCTTCACTCCCCATGTCTGGTAACCACAGAAAAGATCTCTTTTTCTGTTTTTTTTTTTTTTCTTTTTTACATTATACACATATGTGAGATCATATAGTATCTCTCTTCTTTGACTTATTTCACTTTGGACAATGCCATCAGGGACCTTCCATGTTGTGACAAATGGCAGGATCTCCTCATTTTTTATGGCTGAATAATATTCCATTGTATATATGTTTATGCCACAATGTGTTTATCCATCCATCTGTCAATGAGCACTTAAATTGTTTTCATGTCTTGACTATTACAAATAATGCTGTTATGAACATGGTAGTTCATTTATCTCTCTGACATAGTGTTTTCATTATCTTTGGATATATTCCCAGAAGTGGGGTTACTGCATCTGTGTTAGGGATTTCTACATCCTGCAAGAAAGCAGAAATCTTCATGTTGGTTTTTAACAATTATATTTCTTAGCCATTAGATTAGTGAGATGTTGTCATTGGTTTGACCATTATTGAAATTAGGACTTCTGACAATTAATAAATTATTTGCATGTTTTGGGCAAGAAGTATAAAAGTAGTATTACTATAAATGAGGTATGAAAGTATGTATAGTCCTGTACTACTGAAAAATTCATATTCATGCACATTTCAAGAACAAAGGCTTGATACATCTGAAATGTTCCACTTTACTAAGCAAATGTTAAATTATGGTACATTCGCACTATGGAATAAAATATAAATATGGAAAGAACAAGAGTGATATATAGTGATTTAGATGAATTTCTACAGGTGAGATTGAAAAAGACAAATTACAGAGTTTATGTACCCATTTTTGAAATAAAGAAATAACTATGTATGAACCCCTATTTGCACAAGGAAAGGAAAAAATATGAGATATGTAATTGGACTGGAACAGGGAGATTTTCATTTTATTTTAGATAACTTATAAATAGGTTTATTGTTGCAAGAAACAGGGCTTAATTTTGTAGGTCAAAGCCACATGCCTCCAAATATACTTATTTGGTATGTTGACTAATTTTAATTTTAATGTAGAATTTAAGAAAACAGATGCTTCCTTGCTGTGATTCTTATTTTTCCTGTGTAAGTGAGGATGCAAAATGGCTTTGCTGAGAGATCTTATACCTGTAGGTCCATATTTGTCATCTTTACATGTTTTGTAATTTGTCTCCACATTCCTACAACAGTATGTATAGTATAAGTTTAGAATGACCTAAGGGGAAATGCTACCTGAATATTTTGGTGGCAAAACTTTGACTTTGGTTTATCCCCATGATGCTAAGTAATGTATGTACTTCAGCATAAATCTTTTAGCAATTGGTAGACTTAAGAGAGCACTTAACATAACTTTGGTACACTTCCAGAAAATGATAATTTAAAAAGTGCTCAGTTAATGGCAACTGAAAAACTGATCCTTCAAGGGGTTCTGAAAGGTTAGATGATACGTCGTTCTGAGTCTGAGAAACATACACAGTAAAATACAAAGGTCAGACCATTGTGTTTCTCAGCACTCAGTATTTGACTCCACTTTTCTTGGTGGCTGAGTCTATTTCAAATGAATCCATGCATTGTTGATAGTTCTTTTTTTCTAGGACTGATCATGATGTCAGAATCATGAATGATGGTCTGCTTTCTACCAGATAGATAACTGTTAACATGTGTGTAGTTCTCCTGCATTGATTACCACACGGTTATATGTTCCATGTGCTCTTTAAGAAAAGTGTGAAACATGTCACCTTTCATGTGCTAATCTTAGGTGTCTGCCTTTACCTTTCTGTTCCCCATTCTCATCTCCACTTTGTGTATTCTTCCTTCTTTCCTTCCTCTTCTTATTTCTTGTCTCTCTCCCTTCCTTGCACTATCACTTCCTTTGTTTTCTTCTGTTGTTTTATTCCCATTTCCTCCACCTTCTTATTCTTCTACTTTACTGCTTTCTTACTCTTATCCTCCTCTTCCTTGTCATTTAAATGGATCTTCTTTCTTATTTCCTAGATTTTCTTTTTCTTGACTTTGGTCTCTTCTTGAAAAAATACTGAATTTGGAGAGATGGGCGTTAAATTACCTACAGCTATAATTCCTAAAACATTAAAAAAAAGAATTGATGTATAATGACATAAACACTGTATAAGTTTCAGGTGTTCCTCATAATGATTCAATATATTGTGAAATGATCACCACAATAAGTCTAGTTATCATCTGTCACCATACCTAATTACAATTTTTTTATGTGTGATGAGGATTTTTAAGATTTAGTCTTTTAGCAACTTTTAAATATACAATGAAGTATTATTAACTATAGTCATCATGCTGTATGTTATATCCCCATGACTGACTTGTCTTATAATTGAAAGCATAGAACTTTGATGACCCCCTTTTGACCTGTTTTTCTTAGATTGAAAACCATCGTAGAATGTATTGATCTCATGAACAGTTAAGGAAACATTTTATCAATGTGGGTGGCTGAAGGTAGTTAATCAAGACTTATTTTCTACATGGGGTGAATAGACAGGCTTGGGGAAAGTGAAAAAGATAGAAGAAATCATGACATGGCACATTTCAATTAATGGAGTATAAATTAAAGAGGAGTGATTGTATAAAGCTGATAACCATTCTTCCCCCATATAATCAGTAGTCATTCTAGACCTTTCTTGACCTAACTGAATTTTATACTTGACTGCGGTTAACTCGATGTTCTGCTTGTGACAGGCTCCTCTCCAGGCCTAGAGAGTGAATTTGGGTGGACTTGGGGTAGGCATATAATGCAGTTTTAGATAATTATTGTGAAAGTGGGACATCTACCAGAAGGCTCTAGGAGAGGTTTGTTTGAGTTTTATAAAGAGACTTTTAAATAGTTTCTATTTTTCAACTTGTATTTGACATGTCAGCATGTGGACATAAAATTTTAGCAACTGTCTTGGGCCATGAGGGAAGTGAAACTGAGGAGAACATGCTACAGATGATGGTGGAAAAGTGGAACGTACTTGAATCTTAAATAAAAGTACTGAGGCCCTGTATTAATTAACCTCCATTATTAGTCTTCTTCAGATTTCTGATTATGAAGGATCGTGTATTCTCTTATTGGTTAAACCTTGGCCTTGGTTTGTTACCTGTAACTACAGACTTTATAATGGCATCATGTTAAAAATTATGATTCCATAGGTAGTAAGATGTTTGGGGGAAGAAAGCCAGTCTATTTTTGTAAAGAAACTGACATTAAGGAAAGCCAAACGATTGAAATCCTTGAGGAGAGAATTTACATAAAAGAGGCTTAGCAATGAATACCAACAGCAGTATCTTAAACAATGAAAACACTTAATGAAATCAAGTGTTTTAGAATAATTATCAGAAATTTGCAGAAGAGATGGCAGTAGAAAAATTTAGATATTTAAAAAGATGTGGCAACACAGACGTTGAGTCCCTGTGTTATGCTGTCAAAACAATTTCCAAGGTAGCTAGAGTTTGTTTGTTTTTAAGAATGCAGAAGTTATATTTTTGAGGTGGCCTAGGTAGAATTCTCATGCCAGGAAATACACTAAAATATTTACTACCTTTTGGCCCTTCATTTAAAAAAAAGTAAGCTAAACACTCACCATGTAAGTTCCTCATTGAAAGTGTGCCCTTCAGTTTTGTTTAATGTATTCACAGAATGTGCAACCATCATTACAATCTAATTTTAGAGCATTTGCACCATCACGCTACCGAAAAATCCCATACTTATTAGCAGTCATTCCCGAATCCTTTTCTGCTTCCATCCACCCACCTGCCTGAGCCTAAGGCTACTACTAATGTCCTTTCTGACTCTCTAGATTTGCCTCTTCTGGAATTTCACTTAAAGGAAATCATATAATATGCAACTTTTGTGACTGACTTTTCTCTCATAGCATCAATGTTTTCAAAGTTCTCCCATGTTGTAGGCAGTGTTTAGTTAAGTTTTTTATTGTAATTCCAGTATACTTAACATCCAGTCATGTTCTGTGATGTTAAGATACAGTTATAGTAACTTAAGGTGTAGAATATAGTGATTCAACACTTCTATATATTATGCAGTGCTCATGATGATAAGTGTCTTCTTTAATTCCTTATTTTACCCATCCTCCTTCCCACCTCCCCTCTGGTGACCATCAGTGTGTTCTCCAGAATTAGGAGTCCATTTCTTGGATTATTTCTCTTGTTTTCTTCGCTCATTTGTTTGTTTCTTAATTCCACATATGAATGAAATCATAGGGGATTTGTCTTTCTCTGACTGACTTATTTTGCTATTATACTCTCTCGCTCCATCCATGTCACTGGAAATGGCAAAATTTTATTTTGTTATGGCTGAATAATACTGCATTGTATATACACATAACTCCTCTTTATCCATTCATCCATCTCTCCTTAAGGGCAGGGATTCAGCTTCCTAATGCCCCCAGGCTTTCTCAGAGCTGAGCCCACTGATGTTTAAAATTCCAGGCTTTAAGTCCTGCTGGTTGTAAGAACTCATGTAAGAACTTTGGCCCCTCTTGCTTCCAAAGCCAAATGTTAATGGGGATTTGTGTGGGCTGTGTGAGCTCCCCAGTGTGAGAGTTTGTTTATTGCCCTTCTCTGCACCCCCTCCAGACCACAGATGGCCATGGTATGTTTTACTCCCAAATTGCGTCTTTGCCCTTCCCACTTCTTCCAGGTTCTCAACCTTTAGTTGTGGAGTTTGTTCTGTCAGTCTCTGGTTCATTTTCTGGATTATTGACACCAAAGTGTTACCTAGTTTCAACGACGGGAACGGGGCAAGTTTAGGGTCTGTCAACTCTGCCATCTTCCCAGCCTCTCATCCTCTGTTGTAGCTTTTATGGGTGCTTCATTCTTTTTAATATTCCATTGAACGAATATTCTGTATTTTGTATATCCATTTATCAATTGATGTACTTTTTGCGTGTTTCTACTCTTAGTTATAATGAATAATGTAGCTATGAACAATCATGTATATGTTTTTGTGTGGAAATACATTTTTATTTCTATTGAGTATATGCTTTGGTGTAAAATTTCTGAGTCGTATGGTAAGTTAGCACTTAAGGAGCTGTCACACGATTTTCCAAAGTGGCTGCACCATTTGACATCCCCACCAGCAATGTATGAGAGTTTCAATTATCCATATCCTCACTAACGCTTGTTATTATTTTTTAATTTTAGATGTGCTAGTGAATGTTAAATGATATGTCATTGTCCCTAATGATGTTGAGTATCTTTTTTCTTCTTATTAACTGATTGTATCTATTTTTTTTTTTGTAGAACTATTAAAATCCTTTGTCCATTTTTAATTTGGGTGTGGTCTTTGTGGGTTGTCATTTCACTTTCTTTTTTAAAAAAAATTTTTTTTAACGTTTTTATTCATTTTTTTTTTTTTTTTTAAATTTTTTTTTTCAACGTTTTTTATTTATTTTTGGGACAGAGAGAGACAGAGCATGAACGGGGGAGGGGCAGAGAGAGAGGGAGACACAGAATCGGAAACAGGCTCCAGGCTCCGAGCCATCAGCCCAGAGCCCGACGCGGGGCTCGAACTCACGGACCGCGAGATCGTGACCTGGCTGAAGTCGGACGCTTAACCGACTGCGCCACCCAGGCGCCCCATTTTTATTCATTTTTGAGACAGAGAGAGACAGAGCATGAATGGGGGAAGGGTCAGAGAGAGGGAGACACAGAATCTGAAACAGGCTCCGGGCTCTGAGCTGTCAGCACAGGGGCCCAATGCGGGGCTCGAACTCACGGACCGCGAGATCGTGACCTGAACCGAAGTCAGCGCTCAACCGAGTGAGCCACCCAGGTGCTCTGTCATTTCACTTTCTTAATGGTCCCTTGAAACAAAAATGTTATTAATTTTGATAAGATTCTGTTTATCTTTTTCTTGTGATGCTGTGCTTTTGGTGTTGTGTCTATGCAACTCTTGTCTAACCTAATGTCATGAGGATTTCCCTCTATTTTCCACCTTAGGATTTTTAGTTATAGTGCTTACATTTAAGCCTATGATCCATTTTGTTAATTTCTGTGTATGATGTAAAGAAAGAGTCTAAATTCATTATTTTGCATGTAGATATCCTATCTCATGGTAATATTTGTTGAAAAGATCCATACTGCTTTGTAACATGATTTTGTAATTCCTCCCAACAAGTGTAGAGTCTATTTCCTCACCCCTTAAATCTTGTCTTGCCTTGTGACTTTATTATTTTCATTAGAGAGGATTCCACCAAATTCCTTACTCTGCCATTCCCGAAGTTGGCTCTGGACCTTCAATTTCACAATAACTTTTCAAAGGAAAAAAAAGAAAACATGAAAATAGATTTGGGAATATTTTGGTAATTTAAGACTATTACGCATTAATGTGCAAATATTTGTTTTAAAACTAAACGTTGTAGAGAAGAAAAGATGATAACTTTTGAGGAGAATGTGATTAGATTTGTTTTTCCTCCTGGTATTAAATAGGAAAAAATTTTTCCCTAGTGCTAGTATATGCTAGTATAGTATTTGGAAGTAGAAAAGACTTTTTTGTTTCCCTAAATTTTTCTTGTTTTATTTTTTGGAAAAAATAGCCTGAATTAATCTGGGTATTAACACATGTCACCATTTCTATAAATAGTGACTGTTTAGACACTGTTAAGTGTTATCCAAAACATCCACAGAGATATGAACCCCTCTTGCCAAGAAGACCATTATATATCATCTGACAGTTGCTGAAAACTACATTCCAAGCTCTGCCAGCTGAGACACATGGTTATAAGTTAAAGGATAAAAACTGCATAAGCAAGCAGACAAAAAATTTCCACAGATATTAAGCCCTGATGATGGATAGATACTATTCTGCACACTGAAAACCACTAGTATCTTTATCTCAGAATGTGACAGATTACAGTGGTTTTCAAGTTCAGACACATGCCTATGCTCTAGAGGTAGAAGGAATTAAAATATTGCCTTATAGAATTTCATGTGTGGCAGCATTTACGTTATAGAAGTGACTTGCTTATTATTTTTATCCTATCAGTGTCTGTGCCAAATAGGCTGTATGTGACCCTTGGTGAGTCCTCTCAATTCTCCTTTATGAATCACTTACTAATTTTTTTTCTATTAGCAAAAAGACTTTATATATTTTTGACAGGTTATATGTACTTAATTTATCACAGTGAAAAAAACAACCATTGTTAAGTATTTATCATTAGTGACAAAATATACATTAAGTATGCATTACAGAGTAAGTGGTTAGCCTGGTGCACAGCCAATGACGTAACTTTCATTATTCTTTGAGACGTATATTTGGGTTATTTTACCAGAGAGCAGAATATTTGCCCCTGAATGCCTAGGGAATGTACTCTTCAGATTTTACTTTTGTATCCAAAACCAGAGGAACATCCTCTAAATAAAGAATTGAGAGGTGAGCCTGAGAGTGAGTTGCGAAAGTCCAGGTTAAGGACATAATCCTCCACAAGACTAACCTCTGTTCAGACAGTAGCCACAAGTTCAGGGGTTTCTGGGTCCACCTTATTTACGGCTAGGTGGTTACAAATTGGGGAGTTTTCCCAACCACCCTCAGGCTTCATAGTTCACTAGAATGGCTCACAGTACTAAAGTAAGTACTGTGCTCAAAATTAGAGTTTTATAATAACAAAATAATGCAAGTTAGAATTGGCCAAATGGGGAGAGGCACAGAGAAAAGTTTCCAAATGTGAAGCTTCTGTTATCCTGAGAGATGTGTTAGTCTCCCAGCATCAGAGTGTGACAATAATTAGAGAGTATGGCCAACCAAGAGGTTCACTTGAGCTTTATGTCTAGAGTTTTTATAGGGTTTCATTATGAAGATGTGAATAAGTAAATCCTTGGCCATGTGGTTGAACCCAGTCTCTAGCTCCATTCCCCACCATGGAGGTTGGGCTAATATAATATGGCTCAGGTTCAAAACTCTGTAATCGTGTGCCTGCTCTTTTTGATAAGATCATCCTCCATTTTGAGTCAGTTTAACATAAACCATCCAATAAACGGCTATTAGCCTAAAATATCAGGTGTGGTACAAAGGGGTCACTTTGGATAACACAAACACTTCTAACACTAGGAAAATCCCAAGGGTCTAGAGGTTACCTCCAAGAAACCCAGGAACAAAGATCAGGCAAATTCCTTATTATACAAACCTTGACAAGGTTATCCGTATAAGAGCTTGATGCACCTTTAATGTAGGAGATAAATATAAAGTAATTGTCAATACCTATTACTCTATCTTTAAGTCTGGGAAAAATGAATCCATAGATGCCAAGTTGAAATTTGTATCACCATTCTTTTATTCTTCTCCAATATCAAAACATTATTCTTTGTATAATTGTAAGATGGGAGAAAAAAAGAAGCTGAAGTTATAAAAATAAATATATAAAGACATGGAATGTTTATATTTCATTGGACATTTAGTGTATACAAAAAGTTTGGCAGTAATGGATGCTTACATTTTTCTTTACATTATATAAAAGTAAATGATTTTCTCAGTGACTTTTTGAGTTTCACTCCAAAAGCTAGTTTATTTTAACCTAAACAACATTAAATCAGAAACCATGAATTTGATGGGTTAAATCCTCTTTTTCTGTTAATATGTAAAAAATATGTTAAAATCATAAATTTAAGTGTACTATGTAAAATCATATCACATATCACTAGTCACGTGTACAAAATTTAAGAACACCTTATATAAATTACATCACAAAGTCCACTGAAATGTGATTGAAATAGAACACTATATTAGTTTCAGGTGTACAACATGATTAAACATTGGTGTACATTGTGAAATGATGACCACAATAAGACCAGTTAACATCTGTCACCTTACATAGTTATAAAAAATTTTTTCTTGTGACAGGAACTTGAAGATTTATGTTCTTAGCAACTTTTAAATACTCAGTACAATATTAATTATAGTGACCAATAGGTACATTATATCCCCATGACTTAGTTATTTTATAACTGAAGTTTGTACCTTTTTTTTTTTAATGTTTTTTATTTGAGAGAGCTGGGGAGGAGCAGAGAGAGAGGAGAGAGAGAATCTCAAGCAGGCTCAGTGCTGTCAGTACAAAACCCCATGTTGGGTTCCAACTCCTGAACCATGAGATCATGACCTGGGCCTAGATCAAGAGTCAGATGCTTAACCAACTGAGCCACAAAGGTGCCCCTGAGAGTTTGTGCCTTTTTATCCTGTTCAGCTGTTCACCATGTTATCAGTATCTATGAGATTGGTTTGTGTGTGTGTGTGTGTGTGTGAGTGTTGTTGCTGTTTAGATTTCACATATAAGTGAGTCATGTGGTATTTGTTCTTCTGTCTTATTTCATTTAGCATAACACCTTCAAGGTCCATCCATATTGTCACAAAGGGCAAGATTATGCTATTTTTTTATAGTTGAATATTCCAAAGTGTGTGTGTGTGTATATATATATATATATATATATATATATATATATATATATATTCTATAGCATATTTATTCCATAGCATATATATTCCATATATATTCCAAAGCATGCATACACACACACACACACACACACACACACACACACACACACCTATTCTTTATCCATTCATCCATTGATGGACACTAAGATTTCTTCCATATTGTGGCTATTGTAAATCATGCTGCAGTGAACATGGAAGTGCATATAACTTTTTGAGTTAGTGTTCTTATGTTCTATTCAGATGAATACCTGAAAGTAGATTACTGGCTCATATGATGATTTTACTTTTAGTTTTTTGAGGAACCATCATACTGTTTTCCATAATGATTGTACCAGTTTATATTCCCGCCAATAGTGCACAAGGGTTCCCTTTTCTCCAGATCTTGCTCACAGTTCCTTCTTGCTTTTTGGTTTCATTTTTGTTTTTTTGATAATAGCCATTTTAACAGATGTGGGATGATATCACATTGTGGCTTTCATTTTGATTTTATAGATGCTTAGTGATGTCGAACATATTTTAGTATACCTCTTGGCCGTCTGTATGTCTTCTTTGGAGAAATGCTATGCCGATCCTCTACCCATTTTCCAATTGGATTGGTTGTCTTTTTGATATGGAGTTGTATGAGTTACTTATATATTTTGGATATAATTCCCTAATCAGATACCTGATTTGCAAATAGTCTCTCCCATTCTGCAGGCTGCCTTTTCATTTTGTTGGTGGTTTCCTTTGCTCTGTGGAAGCTTTCCCCACTTCTTTACTCTTGTTGCTTTTGCTTTTGCATTTGGTGTTAGGTTTAAAAAATCCTCACTAAGATCTATGTTAAAGTCCTTGCTGCCTATGGTTTCTTATAGGAGTTTTATGGTTTCAGGTTTTATATTCAAGTCCTTAACGCATTTTTTTGTTAACTTTTTGTGCGTGGTGTAAGATAACAGTACAGTTTCTTCTTTTGCGTGTGGTCATCCAGATTTCCTAACATCATTCATTGAAGACACTGTCTTTTCTCCTTTGTATATTCCTAGTTCTTTTGTCACACTAATTGAACAAATAAGTGTCACTTTATCTTTTTATCTATTCTGTTTCATTGTGCCTCTTTTTATGACAATACCATATGTTTTGATTACTAAAGCCATACAGCTTGAAATCACGGAGGATTATAGCACCAGCTTTGTTCTTTCAAGATTGCTGTGGCTCTTCAGGTCTTTTAGGGTTCCATACAAATTTTAAAATTATTGTAGTTCCATGAAGAATGTCATAGTTTTCAGGGTACAGGTCTTTTATATTCTTGGTTAAATGTATTGCTAAGTATTTTGTTGTTTTTGATGCAGTTGTAAATGGGTTTATTTATTTAATTTTTCTTTCAGATAGTTCATTATTAGTGTATAGAAACTCTGTAGATTTGTGTGTACTGATTTTGTATCCTGCTATTTTACTGAATTTGTTGGTTAGCTCTAATGGTTTGGGATGGATTCTTTAGGGTTTTCTCTCTATATAAATGTTACCTGTTAATACTGACTTTTTTACTTCTTCCTTAATAATTTGGATACCTTTTCCTTTTTTTTTTCCTTGCTTAAGACTTCTGACTAGGACATCTCATACTCTATTGAATAAAAGTGGCAATGATGGGCATTCTTGTCTTGTTTCTTAGAGGAAAAGCTTTCAGCTTTTAAGCATTAAGTATATTAGCCCTAGATTTGTCATACATGGTCTTTATTCTGGTATGTTCACCTTGTAGACTTTATTATAAGGTGATGACAACTTAAGTTGGATCGTATTCTAAAGGCCTACATTTTTACTTCCCCCACCTTCGTGTTATGTTTTTCATGTCACATTTTACATCGTTTTATCTTTTGGATCCCTTCACTAATAATTGTAGTTACAGTTATGTTTGCTATTTCAGTATTTTTCCTTCATACTGTCTTTATAATGTGATTAATCCACTACTGTTACTAGACATTTACCTCTCTCATGAGCCAGTGAGATTTATCCTTTTCTTTTTTTGTGTTGTTGTTGTTGTTGTTATGGTTATTAACGAATACCCTTTCTTTTCAGTTTAAAGAAATCTGATGAATTTCTCGAGGTTTTCCTTGTCTTGAAAACTGTATTTCTCTTTCAATTCTGGATGATAACTGTGCTTAGGTAGAGTATTCTTGGTTGGTTGGTAGGTGTCTGGTGTGGCTCTCTTGGGGTGTGTCTTATTTGCTGTCTTTCTGGATGACATCAGCAGGCTGGAGTGAGACAGAAGGAGAGCACAGAGATTGTGTCTACTGGCCTCTGTTCCCTAAAATTATTTATGTGGCTCACTAGATGTGCATCAAACCATAAGTTTGTCCCCCAGGCCAAAGCTCCTGGACAACTGCATAGTCTTTTACCAAATGACTGAGAGCGTGTTTCAGGTGTCTCTGCGTTCATTGCCCTGTTGGTGGTAGCCTGCCAGAAACCATCCCTCCGAATATGATAGTCCCATGGGACCCAGGAACACAGGCTTTATGGACCACGTGAGCCAGGTAATCAATGGTGTCCCTGGGTGATAGCCATAAAATTCAGGGCACCAGACATGCATAAAAAATCCCTTCCAAGAGATACTGGTGCTCTAGAACATGGCAGAGGGGGGGTATAAAGATGGTGCCCACTGCAAAAAGAAAAGAAAAAGAAAAGATAAGAGTAAAGCAGAGGGAGAGCCCAAATATGGTACCCACTAATGTCTATCCCCAGAAAATATTCCTGCTGGCTCTGACAGATGTGTGTGTTAGCTGCCTACCCCACATATTCAAACAACCCTCTCAGTTTAACTGCAATCAGGTTCCTTTGTGCCAGGCCCAACACTGGGGGGGCATGAGTGCATGAGCCTTCTGGGAGCCATTTCCCAGATCACTACAGTGTTGTGGGTTTTGTGGACAAGAGCCCCGCTATTTTTCAAAGCTAGATGTTGTAGGGGCTTGTCTCTCAGGTATAGGTCCTAAATTTTGAGGTGCCTGATGTGGAGTTCAAACTCTTCCCTCCTCAGGAAGAAACTCTCAGTTTAGACCCCTCCTGATTGTTGGTCACCATGCCAGGGGGGGAGGTATATGGTGAGATTATGTTTTCCAGCCTCTCCTACACAACTGATGTGGTTTTATTCTCAGCTGTTCTTTGTGTGGTGATTGCTCAGGCAGACTTTGAATTTTTTTCAGAGGACATTTTTCTTATAAAGCTGTAGAGTCAGTGCCCATGGGAGGAAGTGAGCTCCAGATCTTTCTACATTGCCATCTTGAACCTGAGCCCCTTAATATCTTAATATATATTCATAAAGACCCTTCTTATAATTCACAATTAACTATTCATATAAGGATATTCAGGTTACAACCCATTTACATATATTTCTTAAAGGAAATCAATATATTTAACTGCTCTACCTACTTAATTTTTTCATCAATAAACAGTTACTGAGTTGACTCAAATAATTGTTATTGGATTAAGTAATTGGTTCATTTTATGTGTCACCTTGACTGGGCCATTGGGTGTACACCTATTTGGTCTAACATTAATCTGGTCATTTTTAGATGAGATTAACATTAAAATCAGTCTACCACGGCTGTTGCTGTCTTGAATGTGGGTGGGCCTCATCAAATTAGTTGAAGGCCAAGATAGAACAAAAAGACTGACCCTCCTTTAAATAAGAGAGAATTCTTCCTGCCTGACTGCTTTTGAAGTGGGACTTTTTTTTTCTTTTTTTTTACTGCCTTCAGATTCTCACTGGAGCATTGGCTCTTCCTAGGTCTCAAGGAAGCTAGCCTTCAGGTTCTCCTAGGTTTACTGCTTGCCACCTTACTCTGCAGATCTTAGATCTTGGGAATTGCCAACCTCCATAATTGTGGCCTGGCTTCTATAATAAATCTCTGTGTATATGTATATGTGAATGTGCATGTATATGTATTTGTGTGTATGTATGAAGATATATTAGTTCTGTTTCTTTGGAGAATATTAGTACAATTCCTATGTGCAAGTAACTATATGTTTGCATCTAATCGGTCCTATTTGATTTACAGTCTTTTAAATTTAGGCATGCTTCTTGTATCTTTAATAGATAATTTTTAAAAAGACATTTTAAGATGAGTAAATTTCAATATATTTACAAAATTAGTGATTGTACCTTCTCTCTGGGATAGATGATTCCTTGAGTTTTTGATTGAATATTGAAATTTTTATTTATTTGTAAAGAGTCACTGATTAGATTTTCTCTGCCTTTATTGCCTTTGCAATTCTTCCCACAGTACTTTTTTGCTATGGACCACAGAAAAGACTCTTTACATATATAGCCCTTAATCTCTGAGATGCTGGCTTATTAGGTAGTGTTTGGGTTGAGATTGTATCCATATGGGTTTTGTCCTCAGCAAAAAATGGTGATTCTTACCAAAAAAAAAAAAAAAAAAAAAAAAATCCCCAAACCCTGACAAGGCATTTTTAACTTATTAAATATGATTTTTTTCTTATTTCTGGGAAGACTTACACAGAAGTACTAAAGTTATCTGCTTTTCCTGTAAAGGCATAAAAGAAATATAAGTATATGGGTTTTCAGGAGTTGTCTGGCATGACATGAAGATTTTCCTTAGCATTTCTATAATGGGAGATGAGGTGTTGGAAAAATAATAGGAGCTTTGCCTCAGTCTAGTCAATGCTGCTCTCAAGACTTGGGGAACTAAACTGACAGATGTGATGTCTGACAAGAGTGTATTTTTAGAATTACTGGCGCACCAGCACATCAGGTTACCCATTCCTGAAGTAAGAGGATCAGTGACACTGGTCC
The DNA here is from genome assembly GCF_028018385.1 of Neofelis nebulosa. Taxonomy (NCBI): domain Eukaryota; kingdom Metazoa; phylum Chordata; class Mammalia; order Carnivora; family Felidae; genus Neofelis; species Neofelis nebulosa. Next base: position 140,618,594 of record NC_080782.1, read on the forward strand.
TGGCTTTCTGATCACTTGTGTTGAAAGTTCCTGCCCTGTAGAGTTTTTGTAACACTCTGGAGGGTCCAGTTACCTTGTGTTGAAAGAAATGAGAGGATTTTTTTTTTTCAAAAATGCCATCTACATTACAGAGGTTCTACATGATTTTATTAAATGAACAATTTAGTATAGAGAAAAATTAAAATAATGATGACTAGACCAAAGCTGATAATTACATATCTATTGTACATAAGAATGTGAAACTTAGGGGGCCTGAGTGGCTCCGTTGGTTGAGCATCTGACTCTCGATTTTGGCTCAGGTTATGATCTCACAGTTCGTGGGATCGGGCTCTGTGCTGAGTGTGGATCCTGCTTGGGATAGTCCCCACCTCTCTCTCTGTCCCTTCCTTGCTCATGTGCTCGCTCTCGCTCTCTCTCTCTCTCTCTCTCACTCACTCAAATAAACGTTTTAAAAAAATCTAGAAAGAATGTGAAATTTTCCTTCATGGTATAAAGTTCTATGTAAATTGATCATGTTACTATCCCATCCTTTGCCTATTTTTGTTATGGGGACTTTTTTTTTTTTTTTTTTTTTTTTTTTCTGACAAAGATAAAGCATTGCCCCAGACCTTCAGAATCTGAGTGGGTAGCTGCTGTGTTTAAAAGCAGAGAGAAACCTGTCACATGACAGAGATCCTTTTCTGTTGTTAAGTTTTATTTGAGATTAGACCTTTAATCATGTGGATAAATCCAAAATCGACACCAAAAAAAAAATGTCACAAAGAAGTCGTAGCTTTTAATTTCTTATTTAGGTTCTTCCTCATAAGCTGTCTATATTTGAGGAAACAATAACAGAAACAGCTTTCCATTGACCAATTAATGGTCCCTGAGTCTCTCCCATTAGATGGTCTTTTTTGAATTATTCAATGTACTGAAGGAAAAAGCTTATCATTGAGATGTCCTTCGATCCTCTTCCACTATTTACTCCTCCATAAGAGTGCATCTGGAATGAGAGGGTATGGACACATGTTTCAGCTAAAGGGAGAAGGCTCTTAGATCCACGTACTTTAGCACTGAAGTACATGTCTCCCCGTGTACTTGCAGTCAGGAAGTCCCTGAACTCTGCAAACTCTTTGCCCTGATCTCAGTCTTCCATTGGTTTACCCATGCAGTCAATAACTGCCTGTATCCTCCCCCAACTAAAGAAAGGGAGAAATTTTAGATAATCTTTATACCATCTCAGGACAAGAAATTTTAGATAATCTTTACCACTTCTCAAGGTTACATAGTCACTTCCTTCTGATGAGGCTGAGGCACATATCTTGTATATCCTGGGAAATGGTTTCACAATAAATGTGAAGCTTCTGTTAGAAACCTAACCCTTACCCTTATTATCCCTAGGGAAGTAGGCTAGAACCCAAAGTATCTTCTTACTTATTTGCTTTCTTCCATTATCCACACTTCAAGGTCCAGCCTTAAGGCAGATAGAGAGCACAGAAGCATAGAAAACCCTGTAGCAACTAAATTCTTCAATTTTTCATTCGTATCTTATTACTTTTCTATACTCCTAAGGTTATGAATTAGACTTCTTATTCTTCTCAGGAACTTCCTCTATGTAATACCCTTTTTCTTTCCAATGACACAGTTTCTTTGCTTTACCTTAATGCCTTATAGGAATAGGAAGAAAATAATGGTCTGATAATAAGAGGGCAACTGTAGGGAAAAGAGTGTTTATAAAATAGCATTTCTTTTATAAATTGTTATTGCTTAGAGAAATCCCTTATGTTATTGGAGAATATTTATTGTCACCTAGGGATTCCCTTACTTTTAAGAAAGAAACTGGAATTTCTACAGGTTCCAAACTTCTCAGTTCTGAATCCCTAGCTTTTCTTTAAAGATGTGTCTTGGTTAAGCCTGGATAATAGGTGAAATGATCACCTTTTAACACTGGGGCTCATCTCTAGGAAAACTGCCTTTTAAGTACTGGGTCAAAAACACTTTGCCCAGCCACCTAAGTGGATAAAAACATTTACTGCATGAAAAAAAGTCTCAGACTCTAGCATTATGCTATATCCAACAGCTATCATTGCTCAAAGACAGAAGGAAGTGAGGCCTCACAACCCCAAACCCAAATTTTACCATGACCCATTTCCCCCAGAATTCAGATGAGAGCCTGTCAACTTTGGCTACACATTAAAATCATCTACAAAGTTTTTCAGGAAGAGGTGGCAAGGGACACATCCAGATCAGTTGAATCATAATATCTGGGAGGCTGATTTTTGTAAAGGTTCACAAGATGATTCCTTTGCATATGAAGATTAAGAGCACTTGAAATTCTTGTCCAGTCTCTGGTCTTAGCTTCTGGCTTCAGAAGCAACGAGTATATGCTGGGTTAGTTTTGCACAAGTCCCATGGTCTATTTTCAGGTTTGACAAAGTTTTCAATCTGACTTAGTATTTGCATTTTTGGCTCTGGGTTCTGTTTCCGGACTGATTGTGGAAGTTTGTCCTACAAAGCCAAAGTACACTCAAATGCAGCATAAGGACCCCTTTAATGGACAGAGCTTTTGCAACTGGAATTGAATTGAGGACTTTCAAATTCACTGTCTACAAAGAGGACTTGACAGAAAATGTCCCAATTTCTCTGTCTCTCTCCCTTACTTGCCTCTTATTTTCTCTTTGACTCTGAACATTTGGTGTCACAAGGTCACATCTGGGGCCTTAGGATGCTTAGCTCTCTTACTTCAAGGTTGGAATAAACAGTGCAGAGATTTTAAAGAATTCCAGAGAAGCTCTTATATGCATTTCATTTTCTAGAACTGATTTAATATGCAATATGGTTGCTAGAAAAATGTGGGATATGGAGAAAGTGATAAGACAGATAAAACTTGTTCAATTTCCATTTCATTATTACCCATTGTTAGACTCAGTCTTTGGGGGTGGGGGCAAATTTCCTCATCCTGTTCCTTTCTTCTACTGAAAGGACCTTACTTGCTAAAGGAGATGGGTTTGGGTCTTTGGATGGTCAAGCTCTTTTCTGGTTTTTAATGTGTTCTGATCCATGCTGGTTGGTCTGCCCCATACACTGTACTACTGCCCCAAAAGATCACCTGGCTCTTATCTGGGATTTTGCAGACTTTGATGGTTGAAGTTTGTAGTCCACACCAGTTGCCTCCTGTTGTAAAGAGCTCATTCATGATACATTGCTCAGTCTCAAAACTTGGCTGTTCTACTTGTTCTCTTAAAAGTTTTCTGTCAATTCCCTGTGGCATGTGGAACCTACTGGAAGCCCTAGAACTAAATGCAGGCCCAGGAAGCCACAAAATTTGTCTCTTTCTTATCTCTTGACACCCTCTTCTATCTGTGTCATCCTGGTACTCTAACTTCAAATTGGGTTGAGGAATAAATCAAATGTCATTCCCCTCCCACGATCTTAAAGCTTCACCCAGGATACACCTTGGGAATTGTGTTACTCACCCTGATGTTCTCATGTTCCTTCATAATTTCTTCTAACTGCTGACCTGCTCTTCTATGGTCTGTCCCCTCTTCTTTCTATATACTCTCAGGCCACAATAATGGGATTTCTCCTTTTTCTTTAGAGAAGGGTTCCTCTTTTGTTATATCTTCCTCCTTTGTAGGAACACTAAGCACTTTGTACCTCAGCATTAAATGCACATGAGTTGGAAAATAAACTCATCTGATGAGAGAACACATTCTGAAAGAGTTTTATCAGTTGCACCTTCTTGAAAATCATAATTGTTTTTGGGCTCTGTTACTGAATGCACCTGGAGCTAGGAGAGAGATTCTGTTTGTTTGTTTTTTTGTTTGTTTGTTTTTGTCTCCTGGACTTCTAAACCCTGACTCTACCACTAAGAGAAATTACCACCAATATTTTAATGCAAATTAATCAGCAAATTGATCAAATGCATCCTATATATCAAACATCATTCTTTAAATAAGATTATTGGGGTGCCTGGGTGGCTCAGTTGGTTAAGCTTCTGACTCTAGGTTTTGGCTCAGGTCATGATCTCATGGTTAGGTGGGTTCAAGCCCCACGTCTGGTGCTGTGCTGGCAGTGAGGAGCCAGCTTGGGATTCTCTGTCCCTCTCTCCCTTCCCTCCCTGCTTGTGCTGTTTCTCTCAAAATAAATAAACTAAAAAAATAATAAAAAAAGGTTATTAAACAGTGTTTAAGAATAAGTTGGTCTGGGGTTTTTGGTGGCTCAGCTTGTTGAGCATCTGACATCTGGCTTTTGATTTTAGCTCATGTTATGATCCCAGGGTCATGGGATTGAGCCCTGCACCAGGCTCTGGCCCTCTCTCTCTCCCCCATCTGCCCATCTCCCCCACTCACTTTCTCTTTCTCTTAAAAAAAAATAGGGGTGCCTGGATGGTTCAGTTGGTTAAACGTCTGAGTCTGGGTTTTTAGCTCAGGTCATGATCTCATGGTTTCATGAGTTGGAGCCCCACATTAGGCTCTGTGTTGGCGGCATGGAGACTGCTTGAGATGCTCTCTCACTCTCTTTCTCTCTCTACCCCTTCCCCACTCATGCTATCTCTGTCTGAAAATAAACTTTAAAAATAAAAAAAATAACTAAAATAAAAAAGAGTAATTTAGTAAAAAACAAAACAAAACAGGAGACATGCTACTTAGAGTTAATAACACAAGTGAAGCAACTAAAAAGTGAAGAGAAGGTGTCTTTTGTTCTACAGATATAGGGTTTGTATTCTTGAGTAATTCACAGTCTACAGGGCCAGGGAAACATTTTATTTATTTATTTTTTTAATGGGTAAATGGTCTAGACACATGAGTTACAAATTTGTATGGAAACCTGGATGATTTTACTTGGGCAGTTCAGAACTAATGACTTCTTAGAAACTCTTGAATGCTGAACTTACTGCTGTCTGAAGCAAGGCAATTCTACTCAGCACAGCATGGTGGATTTTGCTTACAAGCCTTTACTCAAGCTTATCTCCTGTTTCTGAGCTGTTGTTAGGTTGGAAAAACTGTACTCACGATCATTCAGACTTAAAACATTACGTCTTTCACATTCAGGCACTCAGTTTGTCAAAGTGATTTTTTGGTGAACTGAAGTAAACTACAATGGGAACCCACGGACGGCTTACTATGAAGACTATAGCTCTAGTGAAAATTTAAAGATATTATGCTTTCTATAATTTTAATAAAATTAACATTAAGTGGTTATGCCACTTAAAATTTTAAGTCACTTATGCTTTGGCTCTCTCCCACTCTAACCTCTTTTTTTTTTTTTTTCCTTCCCCTCCCCCATGGGAAACCAATTTGACAATAAATTTCATATATTAAAAAATAAATAAATAAATAAATAAATAAATAAATAAAATAAAGACAGAAATCCTCTGATTGGAAAAAAAAATAAAAATAAATAAACAAACATATGAAAAGACATTCAGCTACAGTATAAACATCATGAAAATTCTAACAATAAGCAACAGGTTTTTCTTCTACCAGACTGGCAAAGAACAAAAATAAAATAAAATAAAATAAAATATTTTGTTGTGAAAAAAAAAAAATTAAGTCACTTAGGAATGTGCTCTTTGTGAGAAAAATCTGGACAAGGAGACAAGATGGGACAAATACTGCTACCTCTTATCAGTATCTGTCTTCTCTGCTTTTTGCTCATTCAATTAGTATTTCCATGTTGGTCCTTAAAGTACTTAGAGCTGTCTAAGTTCTGACCATGATCCCACAAGCAGTTAAGTGGCAAGCTAAGGCATGAACTGAATATTCTGGTTTCTGCTTTCTTCCCCTTAACCAACTAATCCTAACTGTAGGCCTTACCAAGTACCGTGTGATTAAGGCATTGAAGGCAGGCCACTGTGTTTGGGTCCCAGGAGATAAAAGAGAGAGGAGGATGGGAGTTAAAGTTGGGACCGTGCTGAACCACTTAGGCCATAAATTTGGGATGTTTTTTTTTTTTTTAAAGAGCATTAAGAAACTATAGGTGGGTTTTAAGTACACTAGTGACAAAAATCTCATTTATGATTTTTAAGGATCATTCTGCTCTGTGGCAAAATGAATATATGAGAGTAAGACAACTACTGCAACAGTGTAAGTCCGAGGTAATAGTTTTAACAAAAGCTTATGGTAAAAATGAACAGAAATAGTTGGATTCATTTATATGCTAGGGATAGAGCTAATAGGACATTCTTTTACATTGGATAGAAGCTGGGAGGGAAGGCAACATCAAGAAGAATAACTAAGATTTTGGCTTTAAGGAGAAGGAGTGAGTGGTGGTGACATTTACTGAAATGGTGAAGAATGGAAAAAATAGTTTGGGGTTAAAATCAAGTTCAAGTTTCATCTTGAACATGATATGTTTAATAAGCCTAGTACCAATATCCATTTAGAAATGTATGCATCTAGAGTATTTCAAAGGAATTGAGACTGGAGGTGTGCATTTGGGGATAGTTAGCGCTGAGAAGGCATTTTAAGTCATTGGGCTAAATAACATTAAATGCAAAGAGTGTTCTAATGTAGAATGGGGGAGCAGAGACGGTCTGAGCAGAAATGATACAGCTTGCAAAGAGACTGGTAAAGAGAGGTCAGAGAGGAAAGAGAAAAGGTAAGAGAGTTAAAATGCAAGTAAGACTTATAAGAAGGACAGAGTAGTCCTGTCTAACAAATGCTCCTGATTGGTCATTTAAAATGAAGGTACAGATGTGACCACTAGATCTGGCATCAAAGAAGGCAGATAATTATTTTGTGTATATTTTCAACAAATTAATTGAGATAAATCAATGCATAATAAACTTCTCATATTTAAAATGTAATGCACTATTTTAAAAGTTTTGACCTAAGTCTACAACCATGAAGCCATCCATCCCTGTGATCAGTTAACCTATCCATCACCCCCAAGAGTTTTGTTCCCCTTTGTGGCCTTTCCCTCCTGTTTGAATCTCATTCCTTCCTTGTGTCTCCAGGCATCCACTTACCTGTGGTCTGTTGGTATGTATGTATATTTTCTAAAATTTAATATAAATGACATTAGAGTTTTTCTCTCACCTCTTGATGAATTTGAGATTCATCTACACTCTGGAGTCAACATTTCATGAACTTGTATGGTATTCACTAATCCATCATGTGACTATTCTACAACTGTTTATTCATTCACTTGTTGAAGAATAGATGAGTTGTTTCCAGGTTTGGCTACTAAAACTGAAGTTTCTAAGAATACATGTGTGGAAGCGTGAGGGTGAGTCATGTGGCATGTTGAACTGCTTAAAACCTAACACAGTTTTACTTTCATGGCCTAGAATATCGGTGTTATATCCAAGAAATCCTTGTATAACACAAAACTGTCTTCTAAAAGTTGGATGGTTTTCAGTTTTACCTTTTGGCTTCAAGATTCATTTTGAATTAATTTTAGCATGTGGTGTGAAGTATGCATTAAAAGTCACGCTTTCTGCTTATGGATATCCAATTGCAACAGCATAATTTGTTGCAAAAATTACCTGTCCACCACTGTATTGTCTTTGGATCTTGGTCAAATATTAGTTGCCCATTAATAGGTGGGTCTTTTCTGAACTTTCTATTGTGTCTCATTAAAATATGTCTACCATCTACCCTGACTCCAATATATTATACTGTCACGATATTATAGCTTTAAAATAAGTCTTCAAGTCAAGTAGCATTTTTCTTCAAAGATGAAGCATTTGTCTTTTAAAATTGTTTCTCAAAACTACTCTGCCTATTCTATATCCTTAACATTTCCATATGAATTTTAGAACCAGTTCATTAATTTCTGCAAAAATCCCTGCTAAGATTTTAATTAGGCTCATGTTGAATCTATGAATCAGTTGGGGAGAACTGACATGTTGACAATATGCTGTCTTCTGACCCATGAATACAGTGTATCTCTCCATTTCTTTTAGATACGTTTAACTCTCTGTCAGAAATCTCTTGCAGTTCTTTTTTTAATGTTTGTTTATTTTTGAGAGAGACAGCATGAGCAAGGAGGGGCAGAGAGAGAACTCCCAAACTGAGATCACGACCTGAGCTGAAATCAAGAGCTGGACACTCAACTGACTGAGCCACCCAGGAGTCCCTCTTGTAGTTTTCAGTATATTATTCTTTCCTATCTTTTGCTAGATTATCCCTATGTATCCCAAATTTTGGAAGTTATTATAAACTTTATTTTATTATATTTCACTTTTCAGTTGCTGGTGGCTAGTATCTAGAAATACAGTTATTTTTTGTAAATTGAACTTGCAACCTGTAATGTTGCTAAAATGACTTCCTAAATTCTAGTAGCATTTTGTAGTTCTGTAGGATTTTGCATATGGATCTAGGAGTAATAGCAATTTTATTTCTTCTTCCCTAATCTAGATGCACTTTATTTCCTTATATTGTATGAACTCTGGATAGTTCCTCTAGTACAAGGTTTAGGAAATTTGATAATTGCAGTCTTTGTTATCTCTTCTGCTTTTGAGCATTAAACATTTGGACTTGACTATTAAATGTGATGTTAGCTATAGATGTTTAACAGGTTCTTTTAAACCATTTGAGGAAATTGACCTCTTCTTTAGTTTGCTGTGAATTCTGTTTGTTTGTTCATGTGTTTATTTTTGAGGGAGGGAGAGAGAGAGAGGGAGGGGGGGTCACAATATCCGAAGCAGGCTCCAGGCTCCAAGCTATCAGCACAAAGCCCACACCAGTCTCAAACTTAAAACCACAAGATCATGACCTGTGCTGAAATTGGATGCTTAACTGACATTTTGCTGTGAATTTTTATCAGTAATAAATGTTGGATTTTAACAAACATTCTGCATCTTTTGAGAGATCATACAGTTTTCCTTTTTAGTTTGTTAATATGATAGATCACGTTGGTTAGTTTTTAATATTAAATAAGTATTCTCCTGGAATATACCTCATTTAGTCATAAAGTAACAACACCCTTTTTAATATATTGAATGTTTCACCTGACAGATTTTTGTTAATTATTATTATTTTTATTGTTAATAATTTTTGTTAATATATTTTTATTATCTGTCTATCTAGAGATTTGTGCTAGAAGTTTTATATTAATTATTGTCTGGTTTTAATATCATGGAAATGTTGACTTCACAGAATGAACTGGGAAGTATTACCTTCTCTTCAATTATCCATAAGAGTTTCTTTAGCACAGGTATTATTTCTCCCTTAATATTTGGTAGGATTCACCAGTAAAGTCATCTGGACCAGGATTTATTTGGGGAAGTAGAGAGCATAAGGTTTTAATTAAAGATTTAACTTTCTTAATACATAGAGAGTTATTCGGGTTGTCTACTGACTCTTGAGTGAGCTTTGCTAATTTATGTCAGTTAAGAAATTAATCCCTTTTATCTAAACTCTCAAATTTATGAGCATAAATTTGTTCATAATATTTCCATATTATTTTTCTAATATCTGTAATATCTTCACTGATATCACCGCTTTCATTCCTGATATTAGTAATGCTACTTTTTCCCCTAATGAGTCTGGTTGGAGGTTTGTACATTTTAGGGATCTTCTAAAAGAACCAGCTTTTGGATCTGTCAATTTTCTTTTGTTGTATTGTCTTTCCATTCCATTACAATTTCCATTCTGTTTATTTCCTTCTGTTTACTTTGGGTTTGATTTACTAATTAATTAATTAGGTTTCTTATGATAGAAGCTAAGATAATGGATTTGACACCATTTTTCTTCTCTGTTATAAGCACTTAGAGCCATGATTTTCTTTATAAGTACTAGTTAAAATACATTAGCCAAAATTTAATATATTATGTGACCATTTTCCTTTTGATCACAAGACTTTATAGGTTTTTTTTTTTACATGGGTGGTTTATGAGTATGATTTTTTATTTTATATTTCTTATAATTCTTCAGATATCTTTCTGTAATTTCTTAACTCCATTGAGGTCAGATAATGTAGTTCAAATGACATCATTTCTTTCAGATATATTGATATGTGTTTTGTTATTAATTGTATTAATGTATTCTGACTGTTGTATAAATGTGAGTTAGATTTAGTTGGTTGATACTGTTGTTCATGTTTACTGTATTTTTACTGATCTTATGTTTACTTGTTCATTCATTTATTGACAAATGGGGTGTTGACATCTTTGTAATTGTGTATTTGTCTATTTGTCCTTGGCATTCTACCTGTTTATGTTGACAAAAGTAGTTGTGGAAATACCATTGCGTGAGTGATAAAGGCATGGGGCAGATTGAAATTCAACAGATTAATTAGACATGAAATGAATAGGGGGAAGAGAGGTAAAGTCTATTGACAAGAACTTTAAAGAAACCTGGATATTTTGAAAAATAGGATGAAAATTATTACAAAATACTGTCACCTATCTTACCTCCAGGCCTTAAGGTATGCATGGAGGTGCATATGAAAATGCCATTGTTAGAGAACAAGAAAAAGAGGTATATACTACTATGGGGTAGACTACTATAGGTATAGACTGCTGTATAATAACTGCAAAGCCCATTTGCATTCTCTGTAGAAAAAAATGTAATTTTCCATATTTATGTAAGTATTTTTATAAACAAATATATATTTAGTACATTCACATAGTCACGTCTGTGTGTAATTTTCCTAGAAGTTTGCCAATGTGATCTCTGAGGTTCTATTTTTCGGTGAAGGGAAACAGATTCCAAACAAATTTGCCATAAGAACCTAGATGTCTCTACCTGGTCACGTTACTTAGGTGTATCTTTAGAGCACTGCCAAAATGGTGTATAGATCTGAAGCCATCAGTTTATAATTACGCGTATATTAATTTTTGCCATTTATTTATATACTTACTTAGTCTTTTAATTATTTTATGCATGTTTTCATGAACATTGTACACTTTATCACTCAATACTTGTTAAAAGAGAGATATCTCAGGTGTAACTTTTATATTAGTGCTATCTTTGTCATACTGGTGTTGGGATGATTCAAGATTTATTAAATGAGTAGGGAGGCTTTGATCTTTTTCTGTTTTGAAGTTAAAAAAATTGGTTTTAGTGTCACCTCCCTCCTCCGGGGCATGGGGGGGGGTAATAGATGGAGAAATAATTCTTTGATTATATTTTTAGATCTTAAACCTAAGATAATTTCACTTTCACAAAATCTAGGTTAATGTGTATATCTAGCAGATATTTCTAGTGGGTCTGCTGGTATAAACAATATTCTCTTTTTCTCATGATCTAATACAATGTCTACAAGAAGATAAAGGTTTTTAATTTTAAAGAATTTGAAAGGACCTATCATACTCCACTCAGAAAATGTGTAATGCCCAGAATACACTTCTTGTCATTATTCTTCCTTTTTATTCCTATGTAAATGTATCCTAATTTACACTTGCCACCTGTCAAGATAAAAATTCACTCCTACTCATCTTCTTTCCCTCTGATGTTGCCAGATTCCTAAAATCGACTGCTTCTATACATACACACAAAGACAGGTACTGCTAGAGGTGTGATAGGTGTGAGATGGGAGAGAGTTGTTCATATTCCTTCAAAAGTGTTATGTCATGAAAAGTGCGAACAGATTTGTGCTTCTTCCTTTTGTTTTGATAAACTGAGATAACTTTAAAATATCTGGGCATATGTAAACTGTGTAATAATTCTTGGTCCTTGGACCGTACTTTGCTTTTTAAAAGGTCAAGTCCTGAGAGAGTTGCTAATTATTTTTCGAAACAGCCAATCTGTACTTGTGTTAAAATTGTCAGAATGTAGCATGTGATTAGACCTAGTATAATATATAGAGCTTCCAGTGCCACTGTTCTTTTGCATCTTCTATATGTCTTTCAGTGGCAGGTATGAGAGGGTTAATAAGATAAATCTAGCTAGTGGCAAAAAAAATCTTAAATAACTCCTAATTTCAACATTTCTGTTTTAATTTTATTTTGGGAAGATTTCTCCAGTACATTTTAGATGAGTATTGTAATTATATGAAACTAAATAACAAAACACGGTTTCTAAATGTGTTAGAAACCTATGAAGATTTAATGAAGAATCTAGAATTCATTGTTAGGCCCTACCTCCAACCCTCTTTCCGCTTATAGACTGTGAGTGGGTCTAAACCAGGAACACTTGCTCAGATTGTTTTTAATTCATGGCTCCCTAAATGTTCGAGCGTTTCCGACCCAGAAAGCATGACCACAATGAGATAGTTGGTATTGCTGTTTTTACTTAAGCAGCCCTGGTGTGAACTTCTTTAATTTTAATTTTGAAACAAAGGATCTAAGAAGAACTGTAATAATGGCTTGCTATGTATTTCTTGATTAGTTGAAAAATCAGTGCACAAATCTAAAACTGACTCAGTGCATCCAACGCATCCACATCTGAATTGTTGAATCACTTTCTCCTCCTCAAGCATGCCTGGTCTTCTGCCTTACTTGATTCTGCTGAGACTAAGGCTGTGGGGAATTAGTAGCAGGGCTTTTTAAATCTCTCTTCACACACAAAGATGGAAAATTCTGTTACTTACAGTTTTCTGCTCTAAATGTTGTTGCTATTACTTCTTTTCTTGTTCACCTTTTATATCCTTCTCTTATCTGGCTTTTTTTGACATGTAAGCCCAGTCATATGCTGCTGGGTTAAGTGACTGAAACAGGCTCCTTTTTATAGAAGAAAAGTTCATTTTCTTTTTTTTTTTAAATCTTTGTTTATTTTTGAGAAAGCACAAGTGAAGGAGAGCAGAGAAAGAGGGAGACAGAGGATTAAAAGTGGGCTCTACACTGACAGCAGAGAGCCTGATGTGGGGCTCAAATTCAAGAACACTGAGATTATGACCTGAACTGAAGTCAGATTCTCAACTAACTGAGCCACCCAGGTGCTCCAAAATGTTTATTTTCATAGTGTATGTTGGGCTCAGTTTCCTGATGCTACTCACCTGAGTTTTTATTAAATTGTGCTTCCTCTTGAGCCATTTCATCATCTATCCCCCAAGGCTCTTCTTTAGACTACTCTGTACAATGGGATTTGAAGACCCCATTGTGGTTTTACAGACATAGGGTTGATGACCTACTTGGACACATGACTACTTTTGAAATGGTCATTTCTGATACAGCTGCCCCAGAACTGTTAATAGAAACAATATAATATTAATGAATATTGTCCTTTTTTTTCTTAAGGAGACAGTAGGTCTTTCAGAGTTATCTTAAAATAAAAAGAAAAATTTTCCCCGTTTACCAGAGTTTGGAATCATCCAAGGACTCCTCTTTCTTGATTTCTTTCTTTGTTGTTGAAGCATAGTTAACATACAATATTATATCATTTTCAGGCATACAATATAATGATTCAATAATTCTATACAATTCTCAGTGCTCATCAAGATAAGTATATTCTTTTTTTAAACTTTTTAACATTCATTTTTGAGAGAGAGAGAGACAGACAGACAGACAGACAGAGTGTGAGTGGGGGAGGGGCAGAGAGACAGGGAGACACAGAATCTGAAGCAAGTTCCAGGCTCTGAGCTGTTAGCACAGAGCCGCAAGCGGGGCTCGAACTTATGAAACCAGGAGATCATGACCTGAGCCAAAGTCGGACACTCATCTGATGGAGCCACCCATACGCCCCAAGATAAGTATATTTTTAATTTATTTAAATAAAACCTTTTTCTACTATTACTGATTTTTCCCTTCAGGAAAGTGACTCCTTTAAAACTAAACATTGTATTGAAATATATTATTGTTTTAGTAGAATCCATTCTCTGAAGGAAGAAATCAGCAATAGTAAAGAAAAAGCCAATATTTAAATGAATTCTGAGCTCTCTTCCTACATATTTTGATTTTCAAAATAAACCAATTCAAGGACATTTTCTAGGCACTAAAAACAAAAACAAATCATAAGAACAAGCAAAATGTCTTGCTTTGTGGTTCAGTTTAATCCCTGCATATAATTGAACTCCGTTGCTAGATGTACAAGAATACTGCCAGAAATAGTCCTAAAATGATAAGCTCTAACTGTGGAATTACCGAATACAATAGATGCGAGTCTCATTAAGTTTAAGCAAATTCTAAGTAGCAGGTTTTTGAAATGCGGGTTTTCCTTTGGTGATAATGCATTTCTCTAGCACACTGATCAAAGCCCCCAAACAAATTGTTGTTTGTAAGCCAAACTCTCATTTTCTTACTTCCTGATTTTGTACTGAGGGTACAACTCAAACAGGCCCAAGGTGACTCGACATGATTCTAAGCTTATATTGGTCAGACTTACAAACTGTTCCTTTGCTGGGAGTAGTAAATGATAAAACAAACAGATGGGCAAGTGTGTTTACGTGCACAAACACAAACATGAATAGATACACTCTGGATAGACCAAGGGCTTTTCAACCCTGGGCAGATTTTTAAAGCCTGAGGCCATATCTGTGCTGTGAACACACAGCTTGGTATGTGCCAACATGAGACTACTGCAAACACTTGATCCAGACACAGTGGGTTATTTACAAGAAAACCAGCCATTATTTTCTAGTACCTATAGAAAATAGGTAGTTTGTTTTTCTAAATTACCTTTGTATGCTACAGTAGCTTCAAGTTTGTATCTTACAGTAGCTTTAGGTTTAGCTAAAACCCAGCAAGGTATTTAAACAGAAAAGAGAGCTACCTGTGCAGTTGTGTATTGAGGGTTAGAAGGAAAGCATCCCTATTCCCTGTTATGAAATATAGACCCCTTCTGTTACGACTAGTTCAATATCTGAAATTCACAAATTTTGATCAGTATGCTTTCACACCTCTACTAATTGCTGATTGGGTAATTTAGGGCATACCTTTTTAACATTCCTGAACCTTGGTTTATCCTTTTGCCAAAGGGGATAATGTATGGACATCATAATTGTTTTGCGGGCTCCCTGAAACAATTCATATGAATGATGGAATACTGTTGCTAAAGAGTTTCTGTGGCAGTTGTAATTATTATGACTTCCAGCATCATACTCATCAGGTCTTTACAAATCCTGATGCCTTTAAGAGGGCTCAATCCTTCCTGGTGGCAGGGTGGAGGAAGAAAATCAGTGGAACAATAACTACAGTTGTTAACAGCTCACGAATGTGATTTTCTGTCACCCAGGCCTGAGGATTGTGCCCATATAGTGGTGGATCTAGGAAGGATAAGTGAAGCCACCTTGATGTATGCAGACCCTGAACCTGTGCACTGAGTCTACTCATGTTAGTGAATGAGGCACAGATCAGCAGTGCGTGCAAAATTTTCTATATTGAAACATCACTGGGGGCACCTGGGTGGCTCAGTCGCTTAAGCATCTGGCTCTTGATTCTGCTCAGGTCATGATCTCATGGTCATGAGATTGAGCCCCATGTTAGGCTCTGCACTGGGCGTGGAGTCTGCTTAAGATTCTCTCTCCCTCTGCGCCCCACCTTCTCTCTAAATAAATAAGTTGAAACTACTCCATCTACTGTGTATTACTGTATCCTGGATTAATGTCATCATTTACGAATGAATTACTTCATCAGCATATTATTCTGAGGAGGATGCCTAATGTCTAATACAAGACAAATGAAGACTAGAACATTCAGATCAGCTTAGGAAAACGAATGACATATGCAAGCTGAAGAATGAGATGCCCAGTTAACCATATCCAAGAGACAAATTATCCAGTGCTCAGGCCAAGTATGTGCTCAGTGCATCATGATATGATCATGTTAGTTATCATAGATCAATATTCTTTCTTTTATTGTTTTTCCTTCTGAGTTCCATTTTTTATATACACGTTTGAAGGTTTATTTACTTTGAGGGAGCACTCTTGAGTGAGTGGCGGAGGGGCAGATGAAGAGAGAGAGAGAAAGGGAGAATCTCAAGATGTCTGTATGCTCACTGCAGAGCCTAACACGGGGCTCAATCCCACACCCCTGGGATTGTGACCTGAGCCAGAACCCAGAGTCAGATGCTCAACTCAGTCCCCCAGGCACCCCAAAGTCTTTTAAATCCAGAAAGTCTTTTATCTTACTCGTATTCTATTATTTTTATGTAATTATATATTTTTGAGTTATAGTTGACAGAGTATTATGAGTTTCAAGTATAGAACATGGTGATCCTATATCTATGTACATCAAGAAATGCTCAGCATGACACAAGGTTCCCATCTGTCACCACAGAAAGTTATTATAATCTTACTGACTGTATTCCCAATGCTGCACTTTTCATCCCTTTATCTTATTTTATAACTAGGTGTTTGTATTCTTAATGCCATTAACCTATTTCACCCATCTCCTAAACCCCACCCTTCTGGCAACAACCATTTCCCTATATTTATGTATCTATTTCTGTTTGTTTTTCTTTTTTAGATTCCACATATAAATGAAATTACATGGTGTTTGTCTTTCTCTGTCTGACTTATTTCACTTAGCAGTATACTCTTTAGGTCCATCCATCTTGTCACAATATTTTATTTTTCCTTTGTTGCCCTTGCCTGAGGAGACAGATACAAAAATTTATATATATAGTGCTAAGATTGATGTCCAAGATTTTACTGCCTATGTTATCTTCTAGGACTTTTGTGGATTCAGGTTTCACATTTAGGTTTGTAATCCATTTTGAGTTCTTTTCTATATATGGTATATGAAAGTGGTCGACAGAGCACCTGGGTGGCTCGGTCTGTTAAGCATCAGAGTTGGACTCAGGTCATGATCTCCCAGTCTGTGAGTTCAAGCCCTGAGTCAGGCTGTATGCTAACAGCTTAGAGCCTGGGGCCTGCTTCATATTCTGTGTCTCCCTTTATCTCTGCCCCTCCCTTGCTTGTGCTTTGTCTCTTTCTCTCTCTCTTAAAAATAAACATTAAAAAAAAAAAAGTGGTCCAGTTTCATTCTTCTGCACGTAGCTGTTCTTTTCCCAATACCATTTATGGAAGAAACCTTTTCCCACTATATATTCTTGCCTACTTTGTCAAAGATTGACCACATAAACATGAATTTATTTCTGGGCTCTGTATTCTTTTCCACTGATCTATTTGTCTGTTTTTGTGTCAGTAATATACTGCTCTTATTAATACAGGCTTGTAGTATGGTTTTAAATTTGGGATTGTGATACCTCCAGCTTTGTTCTTTCTCAAGATCACTTTGACTTTAGAGATCCTTGGTAATTGCCTACAAATTTTAGGATTTTTACACTTCTGTGAAAAACAGAACAAATATTGGTGTTTTGGTAGGGATCACATTAAATCTATAGATTTTTTGGGGCAGTGTGACCATTTAACAATAATGATTCTTGTAGTCCATCAGTATGGTATATATTTCTATTTATTTCTGTTATCATAAGTTTTTTTCATCAATGTCTATAGTTGTCAGAGTATGGTCTTTTCACTTCCTTGTTAAATTTCTTCCTACGTATTTTATTCTTTTTGGTATTCTTTTTAAAAAAAAATTTTTTTAATGATTTATTTTTGAGAGAGAGAGACAGAGACAAAGACAAAGCATGAGTGGGGGAGGGGCGAGAGAGAGGGAGACACAGAATCCAAAGCAGGATCCGGGCTCTAAGCTGTCAGCACAGAGCCCACTGCAGGACTCGAACTCATGAACCATGAGATCCTAACCTGAGCCATCAGACACTTAAATGATTGAGCCACCTAGGCACCTCTTTTTGGTATTATTCTTAATAGGATTTTCTTAATTTCTCCTTGTGCTAGTTCATTACTGGTATAGAAATGCAGTAGACTTTCATACATCAAATTTGTATCCTGAAACTTTACTGAACTTATTTATTCTAGTGGGTTTTTCTTCTCTGGTGGAATCTTAAGGGTTTTCTGTATATAGTATCATGTCATCTGCAAAAAATTACAGTTTTATTTTTTCCTTACAAGTCTGGATGTCTTTTAATTCTTTCCCTTGTTTGCTGTGGCTAGCACTTCCATCACTATATTGAATAAAAGTGGATGAACATCCTTGTCTTATTATCACAGAGTCCAAGTTTTGGCCTTTTGCCATTTAGTATGATGTTAGCTGTGGGTTTGACCTATATGGTCTTTCTTATGTTGAGATATGTTACCTCTATACCCACTTTGCTGAGAGTTTTTATCATGAATACATGTTGAATTTTGTCAGATGCTATTCTTTATTGAGAAGATCCTATGATATTTATCTTTTGTTAGCGTTGTGTATCATGTTCATTTGTGAATACTGAAACATACTTAAATCTCTGGAATAAGTCCCACTTCATACTGGTGAATAATCCTTGTTATATGTTTTTGAATTTGGTTTGCTAATATTTTGTTGATTTTTTATTTATGTTAATCAGGGATATCAACCCGTTCTTTTATTTTCCTTTCTCTTCTCTCGTGTGTGTGTGTGTGTGTGTGTGTGTGTGTGTGGTGTGGTGTGTTGGGATGGTTTGGTATCAGGATGATGCTGGCCTCAAATAATGAATTTGTAAGCATTTCTTCTTCTATAATTGTTTGGAATATTTGAGCAAAACAGGTATTAACTTTTCTGTAAATGTTCAGTAGAGTTTACCTGAGAAACCATAACATCCTGGAATTTTGTTTGCTGGAAGATATTTTTTTTAACTGATGTAATTTACTGCCTGCGATCAGTCTATCTGGATTTTCTTTGCCTTCCTGGTTCAGTCTTGGAATATTGGTATGTTTCTAGGTTTTTATCTCTTCTAGGTTGTCCAGTTGTTAGGATAAAATTTTTCATAGTAATCTCTTACAATTCTTTGATTTCTGTGGTGTTGGTTGTTAAATTCTCTGTAATTTCTGATTTTAGTTAAGCTTTCTTTTTGGTTGGTGAGTCTTGCTAAAGGTTGTATCTTTTCAATAATTATTTTTAGTATTTATTCATTTATGAGAGGCACAGACAGAATGCGAGCAGCAGAGGGGTCAGAGAGAGAGGGAGACACAGAATCTGAAGCAGGCTCCAGGCTCTGAGCTGCCAGCACAAAGTCTGATGAGGGGCTCAAACCCACGAACCATGAGACCATCACCTGAACTGAAGTTGGACGCTTAACTGACTGAGCCACCCACGTGCTCCAAAAAACATCACTTAAATTACAAGTAGTACTCTTCAAGAACATACTGAAAAATGACATCACATAATTTTTTCTTTGGTAAAAAATATTTTTAAGTGTAATACTCCAGTTTTCAATTATGATGTCTCTAGAATTCTGAAGCTCAATGCAAACAATTTCATGGTAGCTCCTCCAGATTTTCTGCTTACTGTCAGAGGTTTTAACATGTCAATGGCTACGTGAAGAAGAAGGTTGGAAGGTGACAATATTAATAATCTTGGAAAGAGTGGGTACACTGAGAACACAGTACGATTCCAGATTTCTAGGAGAGAGAGACATCAGAAAATAGCGGCTCAGCAGATCTGGTACTGATAACATCATAGAAATAAGCAAGTAATGTTTCCCACATCTCTCTTCCTGGTGCAAACAACAACTCTTCCCATATGGACTATGATAGGTATGGCATACTGATAATAGAACTCAAGAGAGCTGGATTTTACCAAAGTAAAGATAATGGGTGGTATTTTAGGCATTCATTGACTTTGAGATTTATCCTCTAATTTTGTGATGTACTTGTTAAAAGTACACTTGGTCAAATTCACTTTGATGTGGTGAGATAATGAAATAAAGACCATAATTACTTTAATGGCTATATGCAGAATTTCTATTTGTTCTGTGGGTATTGATTGTATTTTTCTAGGAATTTTGTCATATCATCTCTATTTTTAGGACCACTGCCATAAATACTACAGTATCTTAGGATCTTTCAATGCCTGTAGGATCTTTAGTCCTCTCCCCTTTTTAAACTGCTCTTGGTGATTATTTATGCTCTTTCTTTTGTTCAGTCTAAACTGGTGTTTATCACTTATATTAGTTTTCACAAAGATGCAATTTCAGGCCTTGCTGACTCTCTTCTATATTTTCAGCCTTTTTTTCTTTTTCTAATATGTTTATTTTTCTTTATATCTACAACTTTAGCTTCCTCTACTCATTTTCTTTATGTGGTACAATTGAGTTTAAAATATTTTATACTATTTATTTTATACTTTATATTGAGATATTTTCTTTGACCTGTGGTTTATTAGTAACCGTATTTTTTTATTTTCAAGCAGAGGGAAATTCATGGGAAGTTTCCCTGGATTATCTGTCTTGCTATGTAGAAGTATAAATTTTTAAAACTCACGTTGCAAAATTAAATTGTCATAAAGTCCATAATTTGTATATTTTAATCATTCTTGTTGTACATAAATATCTTAGAAAGTACTCTCCTTCACAAGACACAACTGCCAAAGTGTATATTTAGTTTGATTTCATAGAAGAAAAAAGGTGTTCCATGTTTATTTCAGACAACTCAACCTTACACCTTGGATGAAAATAACCACACAGAATATATAAGATAGTATGTTAAACAACACATTTCTTACATTAAAATTATTTATATTTTATATGATGAAAAGATTGTTTGCTCTGCATTCATATTATTTTTTACTTTTACATAAGTGAAAAGAAAAATACTGGGTCCTTTCCAGGATCTCTTGGCAGTTATTTTCCTGTTCATTTATTCACTTCAATATGATATGAACTTCTCCTATTTTTTTTAAGTTTTTTTTTTAATTTTTTTTCAGTATATGATATTTATTGTCAAATTGGTTTCCATACAACACCCAGTGCTCATCCCAAAAGGTGCCCTCCTGAATACCCATCACCCATCCTCCCCTCCCTCCCACCCCCCATCAACCCTCAGTTTGTTCTCAGTTTTTAAGAGTCTCTTATGCTTTGGCTCTCTCCCACTCTAACCTCTTTTTTTTTTTCTTCCCCTCCCCTCCCCCATGGACTTCTGTTAAGTTTCTCAGGATCCACATAAGAGTGAAAACATATGGTATCTGTCTTTCTCTGTATGACTTATTTCACTTAGCATCACACTCTCCAGTTCCATCCACGTTGCTACAAAGGGCCATATTTCGTTCTTTCTCATTGCCACATACTACTCCATTGAGTATATAAACCACAATTTCTTTATCCATTCATCGGTTGATGGACATTTAGGCTCTTTCCATAATTTGGCTATTGTTGAGAGTGCTGCTATAAACATTGGGGTACAAGTGCCCCTATGCATCAGTACTCCTGTATCCCTTGGGTAAATTCCTAGAAGTGCTATTGCTGGGTCATAGGGTAGGTCTATTTTTAATTTTCTGAGGAACCTCCACACTGTTTTCCAGAGCGGCTGCACCAATTTGCATTCCCACCAACAGTGCAAGAGGGTTCCCGTTTCTCCACATCCTCTCCAGCATCAATAGTCTCCTGATTTGTTCATTTTGGCCACTCTGACTGGCGTGAGGTGATATCTGAGTGTGGTTTTGATTTGTATTTCCCTGATAAGGAGCAACGTTGAGCATCTTTTCATATGCCTGTTGGCCATCCGGATGTCTTCTTTAGAGAAGTGTCTATTCATGTTTTCTGCCCATTTCTTCACTGGGTTATTTGTTTTTTGGGTGTGGAGTTTGATGAGCTCTTTATAGATTTTGGATACTAGCCTTTTGTCCGATATGTCATTTGCAAATATCTTTCCCCATTCCGTTGGTTGCCTTTTAGTTTTGTTGGTTGTTTCCTTTGCTGTGCAGGAGCTTTTTATCTTCATAAGGTCCCAATAGTTCACTTTTGCTTTTAATCCCCTTGCCTTTGGGGATGTGTCGAGTAAAAGATGGCTACAGCTGACGTCAGAGAGGTCTTTTCCTGCTTTCTCCTCTAGGGTTTTGATGGTTTCCTGTCTCACATTCAGGTCCTTTATCCATTTTGAGTTTATTTTTGTGAATGGTGTGAGAAAGTGGTCTAGTTTCAACCTTCTGCATGTTGCTGTCCAGTTCTCCCAGCACCATTTGTTAAAGAGACTGTCTTTTTTCCATTGGATGTTCTTTCCTGCTTTGTCAAAGATGAGTTGGCCATACGTTTGTGGGTCTAGTTCTGGGGTTTCTATTCTATTCCATTGGTCTATGTGTCTGTTTTTGTGCCAAAACTATGCTGTCTTGATGATGACAGCTTTGTAGTAGAGGCTAAAGTCTGGGATTGTGATGCCTCCTGCTTTGGTCTTCTTCTTCAAAATTACTTTGGCTATTCGGGGCCTTTTGTGGTTCCATGTGAATTTTAGGATTGCTTGTTCTAGTTTCGAGAAGAATGCTGGTGCAATTTTGATTGGGATTGCATTGAATGTGTAGATAGCTTTGGGTAGTATTGACATTTTGACAGTATTTATTCTTCCAATCCATGAGCAGGGAATGTCTTTCCATTTCCTTATATCTTCTTCAATTTCCTTCATAAGCTTTCTATAGTTTTCAGCATATAGATCTTTTACATCTTTGGTTAGATTTATTCCTAGGTATTTTATGCTTCTTGGTGCAATTGTGAATGGGATCAGTTTCTTTATTTGTCTTTCTGTTGCCTCATTGTTAGTGTATAAGAATGCAACTGATTTCTGTCCATTGATTTTGTATCCTGCAACTTTGCTGAATTCATGTATCAGTTCTAGCAGACTTTTGGTGGAGTCTATCGGATTTTCCAGGTATAGTATCATGTCATCTGCAAAAAATGAAAGCTTGACTTCATCTTTGCCAATTTGAATGCCTTTGATTTCCTTTTGTTGTCTGATTGCTGATGCTAGAACTTCCAACACTATGTTAAACAACAGCGGTGAAAGTGGGCATCCCTGTCGTGTTCCTGATCTCAGGGGAAAAGCTCTCCGTTTTTCCCCATTGAGGATGATGTTAGCTGTGGGCTTTTCATAAATGGCTTTTATGATCTTTAAGTATGTTCCTTCTATCCCGACTTTCTCAAGGGTTTTTATTAAGAAAGGGTGCTGAATTTTGTCAGAGGCCTTTTCTGCATCGATTGACAAGATCATATGGTTCTTATCTTTTCTTTTATTAATGTGATGTATCACGTTGATTGATTTGTGAATGTTGAACCAGCCCTGCATCCCAGGAATGAATCCCACTTGATCATGGTGAATAATTCTTTTTATATGCTGTTGAATTCGATTTGCTAGTATCTTATTGAGAATTTTTGCATCCATATTCATCAGGGATATTGGCCTGTAGTTCTCTTTTTTTACTGGGTTTCTGTCTGGTTTGGGAATCAAAGTAATACTGGCTTCATAGAATGAGTCTGGAAGTTTTCCTTCCCTTTCTATTTCTTGGAATAGCTTGAGAAGGATAGGTATTATCTCTGCTTTAAACGTCTGGTAGAACCCCCCTGGGAAGCCATCTGGTCCTGGACTCTGATTTGTTGGGAGATTTTTGATAACCGATTCAATTTCTTCGCTGGCTATGGGTCTGTTCAAGCTTTCTATTTCCTCCTGATTGAGTTTTGGAAGAGTGTGGGTGTTTAGGAATTTGTCCATTTCTTCCAGGTTGTCCAATTTATTGGCATATAATTTTTCATAGTATTCCCTGATAATTGTTTGTATCTCTGAGGGATTGGTTGTAACAATTCCATTTTCATTCATGATTTTATCTATTTGGGTCATCTCCCTTTTCTTTTTGAGAAGCCTGGCTAGAGGTTTGTCAATTTTGTTTATTTTTTCAAAAAACCAACTCTTGGTTTTGTTGATCTGCTCTACAGTTTTTTTAGATTCTATATTGTTTATTTCTGCTCTGATCTTTATTATTTCCTTTCTTCTGCTGGGTTTAGGCTGCCTTTGCTGTTCTGCTTCTATTTCCTTTAGGTGTGCTGTTAGATTTTGTGTTTGGGATTTTTCTTGTTTCTTGAGATAGGCCTGGATTGCAATGTATTTTCCTCTCAGGACTGCCTTCGCTGCGTCCCAAAGCGTTTGGATTGTTGTATTTTCATTTTCGCTTGTTTCCATATATTTTTAAATTTCTTCTCTAATTGACTGGTTGACCCACTCATTCTTTAGTAGGGTGTTCTTTAACCTCCATGCTTTTGGAGGTTTTCCAGACTTTTTCCTGTGGTTGATTTCAGGCTTCATAGTATTGTGGTCTGAAATAATGCATGGTATAATTTCAATTCTTGTATACTTATGAAGGGCTGTTTTGTGACCCAGTATGTGATCTATCTTGGAGAATGTCCCATGTGCACTCGAAAAGAAAGTATATTCTGTTGCTTTGGGATGCAGAGTTCTAAATATATCTGTCAAGTCCATCTGATCCAATGTGTCATTCAGGGCCCTTGTTTCTTTATTGACTGTGTGTCTAGATGATCTATCCATTTCTGTAAGTGGATTGTTAAAGTCCCTGCACTGACCACATTCTTATCAATAAGGTTGCTTATGTTTATGAGTAATTGTTTTATATATTTGGTGGCTCCTGTATTCGGCACATAGACATTTATAATTGTTAGCTCTTCCTGATGGGTAGACCCTGTGATTATTCTATAATGCCCTTCTTCATCTCTTGTTACAGCCTTTAATTTAAAGTCTAGTTTGTCTGATATAAGTATGGCTATTCCAGCTTTCTTTTGACTTCCAATGGCATCATAAACAGTTTTCCATCCCCTCACTCTCAATCTGAAGGTGTCCTTAGGTCTAAAATGAGTTTTTTGTAGACAGCAAATAGTTGGGTCTTGTTTTTTTATCCATTCTGATACCCTATGTCTTTTGGTTGGAGCATTTGGTCCATTTACATTCAGTGTTATTATAGAAAGATATGGGTTTAGAGTCATTGTGATGTCCGTAGGTTTCATGCTTGTGGCGATGTCTCTGGTACTTTGTCTCACAGGATCCCCCTTA
This sequence comes from Neofelis nebulosa, assembly GCF_028018385.1. Classification (NCBI taxonomy): domain Eukaryota; kingdom Metazoa; phylum Chordata; class Mammalia; order Carnivora; family Felidae; genus Neofelis; species Neofelis nebulosa. Next base: position 140,643,263 of record NC_080782.1, read on the forward strand.
GGATCTCTTGTAGGGCTGGTTTAGTGGTGACGAATTCCTTCAGTTTTTGTTTGTGTGGGAAGACCTTTATCTCTTCTTCTATTCTAAATGACAGGCTTGCTGGATAAAGGATTCTCGGCTGCACATTTTTTTCTGTTCATCACATAGAAGATCTCCTGCCATTCCTTTCTGACCTGCCAAGTTTCAGTAGAGAGATCGGTCACGAGTCTTATAGCTCTCCCTTTATATGTTAGAGCACGTTGATCCCTAGCTGCTTTCAGAATTTTCTCTTTATCCTTGTTTTTGCCAGTTTCACTATGATATGTCGTGCAGAAGATTGATTCAAGTTACGTCTGAAGGGAGTTCTCTGTGCCTCTTGGATTTCAATGCCTTTTTCCTTCCCCAGTTCAGGGAAGTTCTCAGCTATTATTTCTTCAAGTACCCCTTCAGCACCTTTCCCTCTCTCTTCCTCCTCTGGAATACCAATTATGCATAGATTATTTCTCTTTAGTGCATCACTTAGTTCTCTGATTTTCCCCTCATACTCCTGGATTTTTTTTATCTCTCTTTTTCTCAGCTTCTTCTTTTTCCATAATTTTATCTTCTAGTTCACCTATTCTCTCCTCTGCCTCCTCAATCTGAGCCATAGTTGTCTCCATTTTATTTTGCAGTTCATTGATAGCATTTTTTAGCTCCTCCTGGCTGTTCCTTAGTCCCTTGATCTCTGTAGCAAGAGATTCTCTGCTGTCCTTTATACTGTTTTCAAGCCAGCGATTAATTTTATGACTATTATTCTAAATTCACTTTCTGTTATATTGTTTAAATCATTTTTGATCCGTTCATTAGCTGTTGTTATTTCCTGGACGTTTTTCTGAGGGGAATTCTTCCGTTTCGTCATTTTGGATAGTCCCTGGAGTGGTGAGGGCCGGCAGGGCACTTCCCCCGTGCTGTGGTGTATAACTGGAGTTGGTGGGCAGGGCCGCAGTCAGACCTGATGTCTGCCCCCAGCCCACTGCTGGGGCCACAGTCAGACTGGTGTGTGCCTTCTCTTTCCCTCTCCTAGGGGCGGGATTCACTGCGGGGTGCCGTGGCCCGTCTGGTCTACTTGCACACTGCCAGGCTTGTGGTGCTGGGGATCTGGTGTATTAGCTGGGGTGGGTAGGCAAGGTGCACGGGGGCAGGAGGGGCAGGCTTAGCTCGCTTCTCCTTAGGTGATCCACTTCAGGAGGGGCCCCATGGCAGCGGGAGGGAGTCAGACCCGCTGCCGTAGGGGTGGCTCCGCAGAAGCACAGCGTTGGGTGTTTGCACAGAGCAAGGAAGTTCCCTGGCAGGAACTGGTTCCCTTTGGGATTTGGCTGGGGGATGGGCAAGGGAGATGGCGCTGGCGAGCGCCTTTGTTCCCCGCCAAACTGAGCTCTGTCGTCCCAGGGTTCAGGAACTCTCCCTCTCTTTGTCCTCCAGCCTTCCCGCTTTCTGAGCAGAGCTGTTAACTTACGACCTCCCAGATGCTAAGTCCTGCTTGCTGTCAGAACACACTCTGTTCGGCCCCTCCGCTTTTGCAAGCCAGACTCGGGGGCTCTGCTTGGCCAGCAGGCCACCCCTCTGCCCCGGCTCCCTCCCGCCAGTCCGTGGAGCACGCACCGCCTCGCCGCCCTTCCTACCCTCTTCAGTGGGCCTCTGGTCTGCGCTTGGCTCCAGAGACTCCGTTCTGCTAATCCTCTGGCGGTTTTCTGGGTTATTTAGGCAGGTGTAGGTGGAATCTAAGTGATCAGCAGGACGCATGGTGAGCCCAGCGTCCTCCTATGCTGCCATCTTCCTACCTGTCCCTAAGTTGTTTTTTTTTTTTTTTTAACATTTATTCAGTTTTTGAAAGAGCGTGAGTGGGGGAGGGTCAGAGAGAGAGGGAGACCTAGAATCCAATTCAAGCTCCAGGCTCTGAACTGACAGCAGAGTGAAATCATGACCTGAGCCTAAGCGGGACACTTAACCGACTGAGACACCCAGGCATCCCATGAACATCTCTTTAATTTAAAATTAACATGTATTCCCAAAGACAGGACATCTACTTATATGCATATGTAGGACTAAATGATACTATTACATGATCAGTGATCTCAGCTTTCTTCTTTTCTGTTTATTTTACCAAACTATAAACGAAATCTAAGCACAGCAAAACAAAAAAGTTGGAAAACAACAAAAGAATCTATGATTTCTATTATTTCGTTTATTTGTATTTTATGATATGCTAAAATGCTCTCCCTACTAGGAAAAATAAATGTCAATGACAATAAGCGTATTAAACTAACAGACCATGCATTTACAGCAGCAATAGTGTCTTATAGTCAAGTTCATTACTGAAAATATTAGATGAGAAATAGCAGTAAAATACCAACACAGAATGGTTAATACCATTCTAACTAGTTTTATTTTAGACACTCTTGAATTTTATATTAAAGTGAGAATTAGGTTAATAATAAAATAATGAAAGTGTAGAGTAACAGATTCATGTCATAATTTGGGGATAATAAATATCTCAATGTTTTGTATATTAATGGTAGGGCAAAATAAATTTACACATTTATTACCGATTTATTTTGACATTATAGTATAGGAAGAGATAATAAATTAATACAAGTTGGATTTATATGCAATATCATCTAAACATTTGCTTTATTATTCCTCTCAAACCATTATATATAAATGCATAGTATGCATGTGAAAATACATTTCTGGATACTATTTTTTTTTACTGATTTATAGTAAGCTCAAGCTGATAATGTAGATATTAAATTTGGGCCATAATTCTATTACTTTCTTGACTTTGTCTTAAATTTCTAATAAGTCCCATTGATAAGCTTTCTCTTATATATTTCTTGCTTTTATGATACTTCCTGTTTGGTCTAGAGTCTTTAATATATATTTACATTTAGGAACCTCCAGTACATTTTTATTTTACTTGTACCACAGTGCTGGGATTTAAAATTTTTGGTTTTCTAGACTTTGCATTCCATTTGCTTCCATTTTGAATGTGATTTCAACTAGGAGTTGTGAGGAGCAATCAATTATTCATTAATGTGTTCTTGAATAAATGAATTTATTCAATTGAATATTTATTAAACACTTGCTGTTTGGCAATTACATAGTGTAATCAGGTTGGAGAAGTTTTTCTTAGTTTGCCTTCTGAACCTGCAATGATAATGTTATGAAAGCCAAATTCTTGAATTCAGCAATAAAGTTTTTTACTGGTATATAGGGGAAAAATATTTTTGAGAAGAGTATCATTGGTATTTTTTAGCACATCTTACCAATTCTAACAACCCTCTGTTTCAAAAAATTCTTTTCAGTGTCAAAGAACTGGAAATATACCAGATCTCTGGCCTCCTCATATAGCAAAATGTTGGTTCTGTCAAATTAGGAGACCATTGCACAATACTGGAGATAACAGACATCCAGAAGCCCACCAAATTGCATTTTTTTGAAATGTATATAAGAAGTTATGTTTTCCAGGCATAATTACTCACAGATGAGCAGATTGTTGATTTTATGAAAGGATTTTCTGGAGTACAGTGTTTCAGGGATTGGCTGGCTTTCATTGACATCAATGAGTTGATGTCATTGGTAGAAGCACAGGGCTGCTGATTGGTTGGCATTGAGAAATGGATTCATTGGAACAGAACCAGCTCCATAAATTAAAGGCCCATTCCAACATTAAAATGTGATATCCTTTTTTCAAAAAGCAGGGGGGATACCCCATTTTCCTTTCTTCCGTTGTCTCTCTGGTGATCTGTCATGGCATTTTTGTTTTGCCGTCTAATGTCACATTTTCTAGGAAAGCCTAAACATAGACCCTTATAGGAATCTTAGGCCTATTATTTGGACCCAATTCCTAACAATCCCGAGGCCCTCATTAGAGAGGCTGAAATTGGCAATGGTGGTTGAGTGGGATTAGGAAGGTTCTCAGCTACCATCTGCCCTAAGAATGCAGAGTGGTGATGAGTAGTGGGGTTGCACATGAGCCAAGGATCCAAGCTGCTAACTTATGCTTCATTGATCCAATGGACTTCATTTATAGAATACACATTTAAGGGTAAAATTAATAATTCTAAGATAATAACCATAGATCACTAAATGCCACGCAATGGACCTTTTTGGAGGGCAAAGTCCTTTATTAATCACATGCTCATGAAGCTGGCTGTGCATTGGAGTGAGTTCTTCTTTGATTGGCCAAAATTAGAAGTAAGGAACTATCATTGCAAGGAACTTCCTATGGTTTATGCACTAGGATAAGTTTAGCTATTAAAATCCAGTTCTCAAAGTACTTGTTCCCAAGGCTGTAGAGAGCTGTCATTTATTATTGAATCAGGTTGAAACTGGTTCTGATGGCTACTTTTTACTATGGCTCTAAAACAGCCATTTCCTGGAAGTATGGGAACTTCTTTTTGTTTTCAGTGCTAAGTCAACCCAGCAGAGTGCTTCAAGGGTTGTCACAAGTCCACCACTCTTGCCAAATTGCTTGAAGATAAAGTCACTTGGGTAGTTCTCATTTTCACTTTCAATGCTGATTAACCTGAAGCTTGAATCACCTGTGAGGACAGTGAATGCAAAGAAGTACTTAGTACTCTGTAATCAATATTCGTGTTGCAGGACCTAGCCAGATTGAATTTTCTTTTAGCATGGAGTATTAGCAATGGCATAGATGCCCCCACCCATGGGCCAAAGGAAATCAATGCTATTCTGTTATTTTTTATAAGACTGGCTGATAAATATAAACTTGTTTGTTATGCCCCAAGGGAATGGAATTTATCATTACCATTGCTGGCCCAAATGGGGAACAAATTTTTTATTATCCCTTTGAGTGTTCCAGCTAGTATGGATGGGATTATTATACACAGGAGTACGTTCCATGAGTTATCATTTAATCCACCAGGAAAGGTTTGATCTCTTACGATTTGTAAAGAAACAAAGTCTTTTAAGGGAATTGGGAAGGTCATAAATTTTGAATGGTCAATAGCTCCATGAACAATTAATCTTGGCTCTGATGTGGCATTTAAAAGTCTAATTCCCACGAAGGTAAAATAGTCTAGTAGCCACACAACAGAGATATTCATCTTTATAAGATATGTAGACATACTATCTCTGGGAATTGTTGACACAAGCAGTAGGTGTTCAATGCCAAGAAATCCCTCTCTGTCTCGGGAAACATGGGTCTTTCTGTATTTATTTATTGTCTATACCATGTACCATAACGGGAAAGGTACCATGCCTTTTATATTCTTTACATTGGCTACACTAGCAATAATAATAATAATAGTGTTATTATTCAATGTTCAGGTTGAAGTTCTGATTACATAATGCAGATTGGTAGAACAGATATGAGACAATAGAATTATAATGAAATGTGGTACCAATAAATCTATCAACTGAGAAAGCCACTTCATGTAGTTTTTTTTCCTTACCTGTTTTAATTTTGTATAGAGAGAATATGAATGGGAGAGAGGGACAGAGAAGGAGGGAGAGAGAGAAAAAATCCTAAGCAGGCTCTGTGCTGTGAGTGCAGAGCTGACAGAGGGGCTCACTACCATGAATCATGACATCATGACCTGAGCTGAAATCAAGAGTCAGAAGCCCAACTCACTGAGCAACCCAGGTGCCTTTACATGATGTAGTTTCAACAAACTCAGGAAAATATCCTTTTGTGTCTTAGTTCTCAGGAAAGCCTTGACTTCTTGGTCCTGATGTGGTGAATATAAACTTGTGTTGTTCCACCCTTCCCTTCATAGATCACAGTACTGTGTATCATTTGGGAATCCAAAAGAAAAATCGAGGGTGTTATAAAACCTCGATTTAATGATAATTTAATGAGTATTGATTTATAAAATGATGATTTACTAAGATAGCTTAATAAGGTAACAGCAAAGCATAGCAGTAACTTTGGGCTAGCCTTTACCATCTCTAGGCCTGAAGATAGGAGAGCTGAATCTCATTGATGAAGTGAGAAGAAAAGTCTCTTTCATTCATTCTTTTATTCATTTTTATATTTATGGATTTATACCACTGTCACTACAATGTAATTTTAGAACATGTTCAACATCTGAAGGAAAAAAAAATGTCTATACACATTAGGAGTCATTCCACATTCCTGTCCCATATCCTTCTGAATATGTACCATTTGTCTACTCATTTATCAGTTGATGAGCATTTAGGCTATTTTTACTTTTGTGGTATTAGGAATCATGTTGCTAGGGACACTCATGTACAGTGGACATTTTCTATTTTTCTTGCATGTGTAACTTTCTCGAATGGCATTGCTGGGTCATAAATATATGTAACACTTTGAGCAACTGCCAGAAGGTTTTACAAAGTGGCTGTACCATTTTACATTCTCACGAGCAATGTATGAACTGTCCAAATTCTGAACATCCTCCCCACCACTTGTTATTATCCGCATTTTGGGTTTAAATATTCTACAGTGTAAAGTGGTATCTCAGTGTAGATGTGGTTTGCACTTCCATAATGACTAGTAGGGCTGAGCATCATTTCATGTGCTTACTGACCATTTGCATATGTGTTCTGGAGGAATGTCTATTCAAATCCCTCGTTCAGTTTATAGTTGGGTTATTTGTCTTTTTTTAATATAATTTATTGTCAAGTTAGCTAACATACAGTGTATACACTGTGCTCTTGGTAACTGGGTTGACTTTTTATTGCTGATGGTAAAAACTTTTATATATTCTGGAAACCAGTCCCTAACAAATAGGTGATTTGAACATGTCTTCTCCCATTTTTAGGCTTGTTTTCATTTTCTCATTGGAATCCTTTGAAGCACAAAAGGTTACATGTTGGTGAATGTGTTTTTTTCTTCTAATGATTGTACTTTTGGTGTCATATCTAAAAAAATATGGCATAATAGTAGCCCATTATGACTTACTCCTATTTTTTTTTCTTTAAGCAGCTTTATAGTTTTAATTCTTACATTAAAGCTTATGATCTATTTTGAGTTTTGTGCAAGGTGTGAGGTAGAGGTCCAAATCCATTCTACACATGTGGGTATCTAGTTGTCTCAGCACTGTGTGTTGACAAGATAATTCCTTCCCCGCTGAACTTTCTAGGTACATTGATTAAAAATCATTGATAAATGTGAGTGTATTTCTGAATGCTTGTTTTTATTTCATTGGTATGTAGCCCTATACTTTTATCACTCCCACGTGTCTCAGTTACTGTAGCTTTGAAATTGGAAATTGTGTTTCCCACCTTTCTTTTCTAAGATTGTTCTGGTTACTTCCATAGCCATTTTAGGACTAAATTGTCAGTTTATGAACAAAATAGAGCTGGGATTTTTGATAGGAATTGTGTTGAATCTTTGGGTCATTTTGGGGGTTATTATCATTTTAAAATGTTCGAGTCCATGTACATGAGATGTCTCTTGTTTGGATCTCGTTTAGTATTATTCAGTATTTTATAGTCTTCAGTGTACAAATTAGGCATCTCTTTTACTAATGTATAAAGTGCAATTGATTTTTACATATCAATCATTTATCCTGCCACATTGTTACACTAGTTTATTCTAATCAGTGTTTTAGTTGATTTCCTGGGATGTTCTATATATAGGATTATATGATCTGTAGAAAGAGAAAATTTTACTTCTTCCGATCCAATTTAGATGTTATTATTTACTCACCTTGCTTCACTGACCTGATTAGTAAAATGTTGAATAGAACTCATAAGGGTGGGCTTGTTCCTGATAATAGAAGGAAAACATCCAGTTATTCTTAAGTATGATACTAGTTGAGGATTACTTATGGATGCTCTTTATTGAGTTGAGAAAGTTTTATTCTATTTGTTGAGGTTTTTATCAGGAAAGGGTGTTAGTCTACATCTGTAAGGATGATGATGTGATTATTGTTCTTTAGTTTTACACTGTGATCATTTGACTTATTTTCAGATGTTAAAGCAACCCCATGTTGTGGGGCTGAATCCCACCTGGTCATGATGTATAACTTTTTTCATCAGTTGCTGAATTCAATTTGCTAGTTTTTATAAGAATTTCTGCATCTATTCTTCTCGAAACTAGAACAAGCAATCCTAAAATTCATATGGAACCACAAAAGGCCCCGAATAGCCAAAGCAATTTTGAAGAAGAAGACCAAAGCAGGAGGCATCACAATCCCAGACTTTAGCCTCTACTACAAAGCTGTAATCATCAAGACAGCATGGTATTGGCATAAAAACAGACACATAGACCAATGGAATAGAATAGAAACCCCAGAACTAGACCCACAAACGTATGGCCAACTCATCTTTGACAAAGCAGGAAAGAACATCCAATGGAAAAAAGACAGTCTCTTTAACAAATGGTGCTGGGAGAACTGGACAGCGACATGCAGAAGGTTGAAACTAGACCACTTTCTCACACCATTCACAAAAATAAACTCAAAATGGATAAAGGACCTGAATGTGAGACAGGAAACCATCAAAACCTTAGAGGAGAAAGCAGGAAAAGACCTCTCTGACGTCAGCCGTAGCAATCTCTTACTCGGCACATCCCCAAAGGCAAGGGAATTAAAAGCAAAAGTGAATTACTGGGACCTTATGAAGATAAAAAGCTTCTGCACAGCAAAGGAAACAACCAACAAAACTAAAAGGCAACCAACGGAATGGGAAAAGATATTTGCAAATGACATATCGGACAAAGGGCTAGTATCCAAAATCTATAAAGAGCTCATCAAACTCCACACCCGAAAAACAAATAACCCAGTGAAGAAATGGGCAGAAAACATGAATAGACACTTCTCTAAAGAAGACATCCGGATGGCCAACAGGCATATGAAAAGATCCTCAACGTTGCTCCTTATCAGGGAAATACAAATCAAAACCACACTCAGATATCACCTCACGCCAGTCAGAGTGGCCAAAATGAACAAATCAGGAGACTATTGATGCTGGAGAGGATGTGGAGAAACGGGAACCCTCTTGCACTGTTGGTGGGAATGCAAATTGGTGCAGCCGCTCTGGAAAACAGTGTGGAGGTTCCTCAGAAAATTAAAAATAGACCTACCCTATGACCCAGCAATAGCACTTCTAGGAATTTACCCAAGGGATACAGGAGTACTGATGCATAGGGGCACTTGTACCCCAATGTTTATAGCAGCACTCTCAACAATAGCCAAATTATGGAAAGAGCCTAAATGTCCATCAACCGATGAATGGATAAAGAAATTGTGGTTTATATACTCAATGGAGTAGTATGTGGCAATGAGAAAGAACGAAATATGGCCCTTTGTAGCAACGTGGATGGAACTGGAGAGTGTGATGCTAAGTGAAATAAGTCATACAGAGAAAGACAGATACCATATGTTTTCACTCTTATGTGGATCCTGAGAAACTTAACAGAAGTCCATGGGGGAGGGGAGGGGAGGAAAAAAAAAAAAGAGGTTAGAGTGGGAGAGAGCCAAAGCATAAGAGACTCTTAAAAACTGAGAACAAACTGAGGGTTGATGGGGGGTGGGAGGGAGGGGAGGATGGGTGATGGGTATTCAGGAGGGCACCTTTTGGGATGAGCACTGGGTGTTGTATGGAAACCAATTTGACAGTAAATTTCATATATTAAAAAATAAATTAAAAAAAATAATAAAAAATAAACATTAAAAAAAAGAATTTCTGCATCTAAATTCATAAGGGATGCTTGTGTTTTTCTTTACTTGGGATATCTTTGTCTAATTTTGGCATCAAAGTGATAGTGACTTAATAAAAGGAGCTGGGAGGTATCAACCCTCAGGCAATAATCTGTCTTTTGAATTTTGGCTGTGATATTTCAGGCCATTAAATGGTTTTGTGTTATAAATAAATCAACTTAAAATATTTTTGAAGAATTGGTATAGATTGTTTACTAAATAGTTGGTAGAATTCATCATTGAAGCCAACTAATTCTGCTCTTTTGTTAGATTTTTATTAGTAATTCAATCCCTTTGCATATTATAGGCCTATTCAAATAATTTCTTATTGAATAATATTGGTAACTTGTATCTTTTGGAATTTGTCCATTTCATCTAAGTAATCCCATTTTTTGACATAGAGTTGTTTATGCTATTTCTTTGTTGTCCCTTTTATTTCCATAAGGCCTAATGATGGTCTCTGTTTATTTTAGCAATTTGAGTCTTGTTTTTGTTGGAATATTTCAGTTTTGTCAACTTTATTATTTCATTGATTTTTCTGTATTGCTTCCCTACTCTAATTAATTTACCTTCTAATCTTTTTATTTCCTTCTTTGATAGCTTCTCAAGGTGAGGATTTAGAGTATTTATTTTCAATTTTTTTTTTTTCAAATAATTTACAGCTTTAAATTTTCCCTTAAAACTTACTTCACTGCATCTGGTAAGTTTCAGTAGGTTGTGTTTTTGTTGTCATCTCAATTTTTTCCCCCTGATTTCCTTTTACCTCATCCTCTGACATACTATTTATAAATGTTTCATTTCCATATATTTAAAGGGTTTTCAAATTTTTCATTATTTTTGTTTTTTGAGAGAGTGAGAATCTCAAGCAGGTTCCAAACTCAGTGGGAAGCCTGATCCAGGGCTCAATCTTGCTAATGGTGAGATCATGAACTGAGGCAAAATCAAGAGTCAGATGCTCAACTGACTGAGCCTCCCAGGCACCCCCCCCCCCCAATTTTTTACTATAATTTCTAATTTTATTCCACTGTGGTTAGAGACTATCCCTTGTGTGATTTCATTTCTTTTGAATTTATTGAGGACTTTGTTATAACAGAATGGATGATATAAACAATGTTCCATGTACCCTTGAAAAGCATATTCTGCTGTTGGGTGAAATATTAAATTGATGTTAGGTCAACTTGGTTTATAGGGTTGTTCAAGAGTTTTACCTACCTGCTGTTCTAATACCTATTTATTCGATACGTTATTCAAAGTGAGGTATGTAAGTCTCATTTCAAAAATAGTGACATGTCTATTGATCCTTTCAGTTAGGTCAGGTTTTGCTGCATGTATTTTAATGTCCTTTTGTTTGATTACATATTTTTAGTTGAGATATAACTGACGTAATGACATTAGCTTCAGGTGTAAAACAATTTCAGTAAGTGTAGTATTGACTCTTTTGGATTCTGTTAGGAATGGAATAGTTTTTATTTCTTTTTCAGATGTTTTGTCCTTAGTACATAGAAATGCAACTAATTGGCATCTGTTAATTTTTTTTATCTTGCAACTTAATTGAATTCCTTGCTTAATTCCACCAGTTGTTTTGGTTGAGTCTTCTGTATTTTCTAGATATAAAAATCACCTCATTTGCAAGTAGTGAGTTTTAATTCCTTCTTCCTGATTTGTATGCCTTTTGTTTCTTTGTCTTACTTAGTGGCTGTAGCTAGAACTTCCAGTACTATATTGAATAAGAGTGGTGAGAGTGGGGCATCCTTGTCTTGCTCCTGATTTTGGAGGAAAAGTTTTCAGTATTTTGTTTATGTATATTTTTTCTGTATTCAAAATGCTGTGTTTTCACCATGAAAAGATGTTGTATAGGGCCAGTTTTTCTTTTGCAGCTATTGAAATGATCATAGGAATTTTATCTTTAAAATTTTTTTAATATTTATTTTATTTTTGTTAGAGACAGAATATGAGCTGGGGGGGGGGGGGGGCAGAGAGAGAGAGAGGGAGACAGAATCCAAAGCAGGTTCCAGGCTCTGAGCTGTTAGCACAGAGCTCAATGCAGGGCTCAAACCTGTGAACCACGAGCTCGTGACCTGAGCTGAAGTCTGAAGCTTAACCAACTGAGCCACCCAGGTGCCCCCTCTTTAATTTTGTTAATATATTATATTAATTTGTCTATGTTAAAATATCCTTGCATCCTAGGGATAAATTCTACTTGGTCTTGGTCTATAATCCTTTTGGTATGTTTTTTAATTTGCATTGCTAATATTTTGTTCAGAATTGTTCCATCTATATTCACTAGGAATATTGGTCTGTACTTTTCTTCTAGTGCCCTTACCTGGTATCACGGTCATGTTGGATTTATAAAATGGGTTTGGATGTATTTTCTTAATTCTTTCAAAGAGTTTGACAAGGATTGGATTTAACTTTTAATGTTTGGTAGAATTCACTAATAAAGCCATCTGATCCTGGGATGTTCTGTGTTGGGAGGTTTTTGACTGTTTTTTTTTTTCATCTTGCATAGTAGTGATCTGTTCATATTCTCTATTTCTTGGTAGCAGTGTTGCCAGCTTGTGTATTTCTAGAAATTTATTCATTTCTTGTAGGTTGTCTAACTTGTTAGGACCTTAAGAGACTATTGTGAACAATTTTATATGCTATTTATTTCTGTAGTATCTGTTGTAAGGTCTCCTTTTTAATTTCTGATTTTGAGTCTTCTCTGGCTACAGCTTTACTAATTTTATCTTTTTGAAAGACAAGAATGGATCAAGTTATTAGTTGTCTGATTTTTATTTAAATTATTTCTGTCTTTCTGCTATCTTGGGCATAATTTGTTGTCTTTTTATAGGTGGGTTATATAGTTTGATAAACTTCCTTTTCAGGACTGTTTTTGCTGCCTCCCTTAATGTTTGATATGCTGTGTTTATATTTTTATTTATTTTGAAATTTTCCCCTTTTGACTTTTTCTTTTACCCACTGATTGTTCAGAACTATATTCTTTGTTTCCCCTAATTTGTATATCATCCAAGTCGCCTCTTGTTGTTGCAAACATAGGTGGTATGATTTCAATTTTAAATATCCTGACATGTGTTTTGTGCCCTGTCATATGACCTATCTTGAAAAATGTTCTGTGCTCACTTAACAAGAATGTGGATTCTCCTGTTGGATGGAATGCTTTATATAAGGCTAAGTCCATCTGGTCTAAAGCACAGTTCAATTCCAATATTGCCTTGCTGGTTTTCTGACTAGATGACCTTTCCATTGTTGGCAGTTGGGTACTGAAATCTTCTATTATTTTGTTGTCTATTTGGGGCCTCCAAAATATATATTCACCATTATTGTATCTTCTGGATGCATTGAACCATTTACTGTTATTACATAATGACCTCTTGATAAGTGTTTGGCTTGAAATCTGTATTGTCTGATGTAAGTAGAGCTACACCTGCTTTCTTTGGGAATATCCTCTTTCATCCTTCAGACTGAGCCTATGTGTACTTTACACCTAATGAGTTTCCTAAAAGCAATATATGGTTGGGTCTTTTTTCTTTTTTTAATCCATTCAGCCACTCAGTGACTTTTGATTAAATCTAATCCATTTATCTTGAGAGTGATTACTAATATGTAAGGACTAACTATTGCCATCTTACTGTTTTCTGGTTGTTTTGTACTTCATGGGTTTCTTACTCTCATTGTGTCTGTCTACCTTTGCAAAATGGTGGTCTTCCATGGTGATTTGCTTGGTCTCCGTTTGTATGTGTATGACTCTAGATCTTATCTTTATTCATTTATACAGTTTCCACGCTTATACTATTTGGGTCTTATGTTTTTGATGTCACAATTGGCCTCTTTTCATATTGTGAATGTGAAGACATAATAACTGAAGTCATTAGCATGCCATCCTAATACAGAATTCTCTGAACTTAGATGGTTCATATTTTACTTTTGTTAGAGTGCTGTCTCCAGAGCTTCCTCTACTTAAAACAGGGTTATTGGGACATAATCTCACTTTAAGTTGAAAAAAATCCTAAAAGAGATATGCTTAATACACCTAACATGCCAGACATAGCTCAATTTAGCTTAGATTCAACATGCCAAGAATAGTTATATTAGCCTCCATCTGGGCAAAGTCATCTAACACAAAGCCTATCTGAGAGTAAAGTGTTGAATATCTCAGGTGATTTATTGAATACTATACTGAAAGTTGAAAAACGGATGGTTTTGTGGATATAGAGTGGTTTTAAGCACGTATGCTGTTTACCTTCATGACTGCATGGCTGACTGAGAATTATCGCTCACTGCGGCTTGCCAGTATTATGAAAGATGATCACATCGCAAAATACTAGACCGGAAGGAGACTAGAATTCAATACTCAATGTACTGTTTCTACTGCATGTGTACTGCTTTCACACCACTGTACAACTGAATAATTGGAAGTCAACCACTGTAATTCAGGCACCACCTGCACTTTTCTCTGACTTTTATGTAGTAATTCGTGTCATTTCATTTGAGTTTGAGGAACTGTTTTCAGCAGTTCTTGCAAGGCAGGTCTAGTGGTGGTGAACTCCTTCATGTTTGGTTTGTCTGGGACAGACTTACCCTTGCATATCTGAAGGTTAACTTTGCCAGATAAAGTATCTTGGCTGACAATTTTCATCTTTCAATACTCTGAATATGTCACTCTCCTCTCTCCTGGCCTATTGCGTTTCTGCTGTGAAATCCACTCAGTGTTCTGGGGGTTCTCGGGTAGGCTACTTTCTTTTTCACTTGGCTGGCATTAAAAATGTTTATCATTGATGATAGTTTCATTATATTACATCTAGGAGGTCTTTTTACGTTGAATAATAGTGTTTTCTGTTAGCTTTATGAACTGGTATGTCCACTGTTTTCCTAGTGTTTGGGCAATTCCCAGCTATTATTTACCTAAATACACTCTCTCTTCCCTTCTTTGCTTCTTCTTTTTCTGCTTCTTTTTTCTGCTTCTTCTATTACTCTTTATTAAGAGTAATAAAAATTACTCTTAAATATGCATTTTTCTCATCAATACCGATAACTCTTGGAGGATTTCTTGACTTCTTTAAAAATCTTAGTTTGTGCTCTCATTTCTAAATTCTTACCTTCCAGGTTGCTTATTATTTGTTTGATCTGATCTGCCCAATTTTGTAATTGGGCATTCTAGTGCATTCTTCATCTGATTCATTAAATTCATAAACTCCAGATTTTGTCTGGTTCTGAGTTCACTCAAGTGCCTTTCTGGGTATTCTTGTAGCTGACTGAATGTCTACCTGACAGTTATTTGAAATCTTGATCAGTTAGATCAAAATATTCCATGCTTTTGGTTTCGGTTCCGGGAGAATTATTATTTTTTATGATATCATATTACTCTGGCATTTATAGTGTTTGATGGAATATTTCTCTGCCATCACATTTTAAGTAGTACAAACCTGTATTAGTTGTTGACTTTGTTACAGTTTATCAGACTAGCCATTAAGAACCCTTCTTTCATTTTTCAGAAGATGGCATTATAGCTCAAGGTGTTGGCTTCTCTTTATCTGAGTTGCCTCTGGGGCCGCATTCTTGAACATGTGCTTTAAAAAGAGCTGGTTGGGGTCACCTGGGTGGCTCAGTCGGTTGGGCGTCCGACTTCAGTTCAGGTCATGATCTCACGGTCCGTGAGTTCGAGCCCCGCGTCGGGCTCTGGGCTGATGGCTCAGAGCCTGGAGCCTGTTTCAGATTTTGTGTCTCCTCTCTCTCTCTGCCCCTCCCCCGTTCATGCTCTGTCTCTGTCTCGAAAATAAATAAACGTTAAAAAAATTTTTTTAAAAAGAGCTGGTTGGCAGGGGAAGTTTGGGTTGAACACCTGAAGCTTTGTGGGTGCCCACTGTGTGGTATGAGGACCCTCCCACATTTCCATGGGTAGAACTCTTGCTGGAAACAGGGAGCATGTTCCTTCTCAAGTCTTTGTTATTCTTGTGCATTTTCCTTTCCTTTCTCTCCCCACCAGTCAGAGGACCCTCCTTAGAAATCATGCTGCTTGTGCACCATAAACCAGTCATTCACCAGTTTGCTTTTACACCTCCTCTATGAGATAGGTTACCATGGTCACCACCAGCAAAAGCGCAGCACTTTGCAGTGCTGCCTTGGGAGGGGTACAGATTCCTTGAGATCTGTCTTGACATTGCACTCCGATGACATACCTGGTTCTCCCATCAGGCCAACTGGACACCCACAGATTTTGCTTTTGTCTTGCAGGCTCACCTTGTTTTGCACTCACCAGTTTTGCTTTTACTCAAATTGCAATGACTAGGAGTGGGGCAGTCTCAGCGACTCCCTTGAATCTGCAGCCCCATCAAAGTCCCATCCACCCACTTCCTGGAGCACAGGTAGGAGGAAATCTAAGTTCTCCAGTTTACTGTGCAGAGGCACCTTTGGTTACAAAGGACTACTTCAGTTGCAAATAAAAAGGGAGAGAAAAGAATGACTGATGCTGCCATCTCATGCTGATGTCACTGCTATTAAGCATTTTGGCTTATTTTATTATTGGTTTTCCTGGGAATTACAATTAGCATCTTAATTTAAAACAACCAAAATTCAGATTAATTCTGATTTATACCAATATTATATGAAAACTGGGCTTCATTAAGCCGCTGTCCTTACCTCTCTTCTGTCATATTACTGCCATACGAATTACCACTTTTTGTGTTATAGCCACACAACTTAGTTGTATAATGACTGCTTTATGCAGTTGTTTTTTAAAACCTACAAAAGAAAAGTGTTACAAACAAATATTAGACTCTTTCACAATATCTACGTGGAGAGGGACATGGGTTAGGAAAGCAGGAGTAAAATAATGGAAACTGAAAATTGAAACAGGTCTGTTAGGCTCTATGTACAATGCAGTACAGATTTAATTCTACTGTGTGAATATACAGGTAGATTATCTCAGAAATATTTAATAAAAACAAAAGTTAAATCTTACATTATAAACTAGTTAAATGTGGAAGATCTTTAAAATGTGGGTAGGTTCTAAAAGGAAAAATGAGAAATTGTTACTTCCTTAATACTATTAGAAGTCCGAGCCTCTCTCCTACTTAATCTATCCTCACCTACGACTCCAATATTCCAATTAATGTGTTTATTGTACGCAGCGCACTTCATGTGCCTGCATTTATCCCTAAAGGGAACATGGTTTGATTGTTACTTTTTTTTTCAGATTAATCATTCTTTATTCCTCTGGCAGTGCAGAAGTATTTTAGTTAATGTAGTCCTCTTCATTTATTGATACTTTCATAGGGTTTGCTTTTGGTGTTGGAGCCAAGAAGTCATTGCTGAGACCTGTGTCCAAGAGTTGACTGCGTATGTGGTTGTTTAGGAGTAATAGTGCTTTAGGTCTTCTATTCAAGTCTTTCATCCATTTTGAGATGATTTTTTCTGTTTGGACTAGGAAGCATTCCAGTTTTCTTCTTTTACATGTGGCTGTCCAGTTTTTTTCACAACCACTTGTTGAAGAGACCGTCCTTTTCCTATTGTATATTCTTGCCTCCTGTGTCCTAAGTTGAGTATAAATGCATGGGATTTTTTCTGGGCTTTGGAGTCTCTTCCCTTGTTCTATGGGTCTGTTTTGATTACTACAGTTTTTAAATATAATTTAAAATTGGAGAGTGTGATCTATACAGCTTGGTCCTTCTATCTCAAGATTACTTTGTCTTTTTGAGGTCTTTTGTAGTTCTGTACAAATTTTGGGATTTTTCTTTTATTTCTGTTTGGAATTTTGATGGGGATCGCTGAGTCTACAGCTGACTTTGAGTAGGAGGGACACTTTAACAATATTAAACCTTCTGATTCATGAACAGAGAATATCTTTCCAATCATTTGTTTCTTCATTTCCTTTCATCAGCATCTTAAAACTTTGGTTCTACAAGCCTTTCACTTCCTTGGTTAAATTTATTCCTAGTATTTTGTTCTTTAGGATGCAGTTATAACTGAGGCTGTTTTAATAATTTCTCTGATAGTACATTATAGGTGTATAGGAAAGTAACAGGTTTTTGTACATTGTGTAACGTGCAATTTAACTGTTAGAACTAATAAATAAGTTCAGTATTTCTGGTGGAGTTTTTAAGGTTTTATGGATGTAATACCAGGTCATCTGCACATGGTGACGCTATACTTCTTTCTTTCCAATTTTGATGTCTCTTATATTTCTTGCCTAATTGCTCTGGGTAGGACTTCCGGAGCTGTGTTGTGACAATAGGCATACTTCTTGTCTCATTCTTCATTTTTTGAGGAAAAGTTTTCAGCTTTTCACCATTGAGGAGCATGTTAGCTATCAGCTTGTCCTATACTGTGCCTGTATTATGTTGAGGTACATCCTTTCTCTACCCATTTTGTTTAGAGTTTTTGTGCTAAATTTGTGTTGAATTCTGTACAATGCTTTTTTGGCATCTATTGGAATAATCATATGATTTTCTCCTTCATGTTGTTAATATGGTGTATCAGTCACAACAACTGATTGGCAGATGTTGAGTAATCTTTGTATCCCTGGAATAAATCCCATTTGATGATCGTTTATAAGCCTTTTAATGCATTCTCGAATTTGGTTTGCTTATCATTTATTCAGGATTTTTGCATCTATATTAATCAGGAATTTGGACTGAATTTTTCTGGTGGCATCCCTGCCTGGATTTTATATCAGGTTAAGGCTGGCATCATAAAATGAGTTGGGAATTTGGGGAGAGTTTGAGAGGGATTAATATTTTCTTTAGCATTTGGTATAATTCACCAGTGAAGCCATCTATCTCTGGACTTTTGTTTGTTGGGAGGTTTTTGGTGACTGATTTAATCTTCTTGCTTAAAAATCTGTTCAGCTTTCCTGTTTTCATGATTTAGTTTAAATTCCCAGAAACATGCAATCTACATATTCATTGCTTCTTGGCTGGTCATTGTGTTGTCATATAATTGTTTGTAGTAGCCTCTTAGAATCCTTTGCATTTCTATGGTATTACTTTTAAGGTTTTCTCTTTCATGCCTCATTTTGGGTCTTCTCTCTGTCTCTGTGGGTCTTTTGATCTAAGGTCAATCTCTCAAGGGCAGCATTCAGCTACCCTGTGTATTTTGATTAAATATAAATAAATAGACTGAATTCTTCAAAGTAATTATGGAGGGATGTGTGGGTGGCTCCGTTAAGTGTCCCTCCTTTGATTTTTTGCTCAAGTCATGATCTCACGCTTTGTGAGATTGACATTCCCGTCCAGCTCTGTGCTGATAGTGTGGAGCCTTCTTGGGATTCTCTTAAAATTAACGTATAAACATTAAAAAATAAAGTAATTAGGGATAGGCATGCACTTAATGCCGTTTTGCTAATTGTTTTCTGGTTATTTTTGTAGTTCTGTCTCTTCTCTTGTTATTTCATGATTTTCTGTAATGTATGCTTAGAGTCCTTTATCTTTTGTTCATCTACTATAGGTTTTTGCTTTACGGTTAACCTGAGGCTTACCTATAACAACTTACATTTGTAACAGTCTCTTTAAAGGCCGTAACAGCTGAAGTTTAAAAGCACTCTAAAGCTCTGCATTTTTACTCTTCTTCCCCTGGCCATAATTTATATTTTTAATGTCACATTTTACGTCTTTTTATCTCGTGTATCCCTTAGCTAATGATTATAGTTACATCTTTGGTCTTTAAACCACAACCTCTACAACATTAAATTATTCTGAATTTTAGTACATATTTACCTTTTCCAGTGACATTTATACCTGATCAGTGTTGTGAGGCTAGTGTGCATTAGAAGAGTAAGAGAAGTCACTACACACTGACTGTCTGCATTGCCCCTCCAACAAGGCTGGTATAACACCACAATGAGTGGTTTCCCCTGAGCTTATGGTTCTTTCCCTTGAAAAAAAGAGCATGAGGGGGACATCCTGTGCCCTCCCCTAGTGCTGTGGGTCATTTAGGGGAACAAGGACTCTGATCTTGCCCCATGTCGACTGAGGGAGAATCTGTGAGCTCCACTACTTGGAAGGTGATTGTGACACTGAAGAGGCTGGGGACTGCAATGACCACCACTCAGATCCTGGCAGATTGAGTTTAAACCTGCAGAGCCAAAGTAGCAGTCCCAACCACCAGTTCTGCTCATCTGCAGGACAAATGGCACTACTTAGGAGTTTCACAAAGCACATAATTCTAAGGATATTATTAAAAAGTTAAGACCTATTTCTAAGTCAATTAAAACCCTTTGGAAAACAAGTAGTGATGGATGTTAAACAAAGACTTCATATGGAGAGTCTGGAGAGTCAGATAAGGACAGAACAGGGTAGATTCTTCAACATAAAATGATAGAACAAGTCTAGGTGATAAAGGTTGGCCTAATGTGGGCATTCAAACAAGGAATTTTTCCAGCTCTACACCTTATGTGCTCAGGCAAGAGGGAAATCAAAGTCCCACAATTGTAAGGAGAATATTTCCTGGCCCCGTCTGTCTAGAAGGATTGGCAAGAACACAAGGAGGTTATATACTAAAGCATTGCTGAGAGTTGGGCAAGTAGAGCTGATCACAGCTATGACAAAGCCAATAGCAGTGGAGGAGGGTTCCCCTGCTGGGTCTAGGAAGGGGAGTTAATCCACAGCCTCATTTGAAGCCGAGAGTAGCTGATGCTGAGAGTAGTAGTGCCCTGATGCTATAAAACTCCTTTGTGAAACTTGGGAGTTCCCTTGAGAAGCCCCTCCCTGTCTTGCCCAGACATGGAATTAAAACATAACCCCTCACAATAGACCCTGGCTACCCAGTCCCTTCTGAGCAGAGGGCTAGTGACAATATCTGGAAGCTGTATAACCCAGCAACACTCAAGCCAAGATCTGAGCAGGCACTGCAGACAGTCTGCAGAGCAGAGTCGGTGGCCCTGTTCAGTCATGAAACATAGGGTGTGGGTCAGATTAAGACCACAAACCAGGGACCCTACAAGCTACAACAGCACACACACAGATGACTAAAATGAAATTAGGAAAATTGCATGAATATAAGATGTTTGACAAAGGAACAGAAACCATAAACAAAAAGACTACAGAAATCTCAGAGTTGAAATAATAAATACAGTGCCTGAACTGTAGATTTCAAGAGAGAATTTCAAAGGTAAATATAACCTTGCAGAAGAACCAGGCTGTTTGAAATTATCCAATCAGAAGAACAAAAAGTAAAAATAAAGAAAAAGTGAACAAAGTCTGAGGGACCTATGTAACAAAATGAAAAGAAACAATATTTGCATTATGAAAATCCCAGAGGAGAAAGGACAGAAGTTTTGAATATATAAATATATAGTGGCTTAAAACTTTACCTATGTAGGGAGAGAAATAAACATCCAGATGTATGAGGTCTAAAGTAACTGAAAGTTTGAAATCAATAGGGCTATTCTGAGACACATTTAATTATATTGTCAAAAATCAAAAACAAGAAAGAATTTAAAAAGCAGCAAAAGAAGTAACAAATAAGGGACCCCCCCCCCCAAAGAACTGGATTTTTCAACTTTTCAGACCAGGAGAGAATGGAATAACATATTCAAATATGTCAAGCAAGAAATCTATACCCCGTAAAGCTGTCGTTCAGAGATAAAGGAGAAATAGACTGTCCCAAACTTAATACGGGACCTGCCATAAAAGAACTCCTAAGGAGATTGGAGAAGAAATAAGTAACATCATAAAAACATAAGAAGGTTGCATAAAACTCCCTGGTAATGGTAAATATATAGTCAAAGTTAGGTTTAACATGCTTTGGTGATGTACAACTCAGTTTCTAGTCTAACTTAAAGTGAAAAATGAATGTAGTAAAAATAAAAACATGATTACAATAACTTGTTAGTTATGCAATGTAAAAAAGTAAATTGTAACATTAGTAATCTTAAACATGAGGGGCAGGAGATGACAAAGTATACATCACTTTACTCATTTTAGCATAGTGATATAATTTTAAGGTATTTTATGTATACCTCCTGATACACACAAGGGAAAACCCGGTAGCAATTTTATCAAAGAACATGATAAACTATACTGATGTGAAAAGCCATCAAAACACAAAATAAGGCATCAGATAAAAAGAAAGGAACATTGGATCTACAAAACAATAATACTTCAAAATTTTCAACCAAAGATAGAATGACTGTGAATGGAAAAGAAAACAACATCCAGTGATATTCTGCCTAAAAGAAATTCACTTTAGCCTTAATGATACACAGGAACTGAGAGTGAAGAGAGGGAAAAAGATATTTTAAGCAACAACAACAAAAAAAGGCAAGGGTAGTTACACTCACACAAAATAGACTTTAAAAAAGATGAAGAATATCATTGTAGGAGTGCCTGGGTAGCTGAGTTCATTAAGCATCCAACTTGAGCTCAGGTTATGATCTCACAGCTTGTGAGTTTGAGCCCCACCATTGGGCTCTGTGCTGATAGATGGGAGCCTGCTTCAGCTTCTGTGTCTCCCTCTCTCTTTGCCCCTCCCCTGCTCAAGCTCTGTCTCTTTCTCTCAAAAATGAATAAACATTAAAAAGTTTTTTTAAAAAAAGAGTATCATTGTATAATGATAAAAGGTTCAAGCCAAGATATAACAGTTGTAAATACCTGCGCACCCATAATCAGCATACCTAAATCTATAAGGCAAAAACTAACAGAGCGAACAGGAGAAATAAACGGCAATACAGTAATAGAAGGGGACTTTAACACCCCACTTAGAACAATGGAGAAAGACCATCCAGATAGAGAATCAATAATCAAAGAGAATTGAACAACACTGTAGACCAAATGGACCTAACAGAAACACATTGTGCTCCCAACACCCCCCTGTCCACTATCCTAAAATAAGAAATCTTTAGCAAGCAGAAATGGCATAAAGTGAAGGTGCAATGACCATTTCATAAAAGTGATAAATCTATTTGTATTTCTTTTGGATAGTGCACACAGGTAGGTCTCTCATAAAAATACAGTGGCACAAAGCAAACTTCTAGATAGTGAGTGAAAACTGATTACATAACAATCTGACAACAGAATATGCTTTCAAGTCCACAAGATGCCTTTTCTAGGGCAGAACATATCTTAGGCCACAAAACAGGTCTTAGAAAATTCAAGAAACTGACACCATACGAAGTGTTTTCTCTGACCATAGTATGAAACCAGAAACTGATAAATAAGAAAACTGGAAAATTCACAAATACATGGAAATTAAACAAGATTCTCCCAAGCAACCAATGAATCAAAGAAGAAAATAAAGGGGAAATAAAGTTTCCTTAGACACCAAAAAATAGAAGAGCGACATATGAGAACTTAGGGAAAGCAGTGAAAGCATTCCTAAGATGGAAGTTTAGAGCCAAAAATGCCTCCGTTAAGAAGAAATACCCCCATAACCTAACTCTACCCCTGAAAGAATTCTAGAAAAAAGAGGAACAAACCAAACCCAAAGGAAGCACAAGGAAGGTTAAAAAAAATAGAGCAGCTATAAATGAAATAGAGAAAAGGAAAACAATAGAAAAGATTAACCAAACTAACAGTTGGTCCTTTAAAAAAATAAAATTAACAAACCTTTAGCTAGAATACCAAGGAAAAATGAGAATATCCAAATCACCGAATTATAAGTAAAGGAGACAAGTGATACCACAAAAATACAATTGTAACAGATGATTATGAACTACAGAACAACAAACTGGATAACCTAGATAAATGGAAAAATTCTCTGACACATACAATATGCCAAAAATGAATAGAAAAAAAAATGTGAACAGACCAATCACTGGTAAAGAGAAGGAATCAATCAAAACCCTCCCAAGGAAGAAAAGCCCAGGACGAAATGGCTTCTTGGATGAAATTCAGCAAACATTTAAAGAATCAACACCAATCCTTCTGAAATTCTTCCAAGAAAGTGAAGAGAAGGCAATACTTCAACCTCATTTTACAAGGCCAGCTTTGCCCCAGTATCAACTTCAGCAAAGCACACTACTGGAAATGGAAACTACAGGCCAATATCCCTGATGAGTATAAAAGACAAAAAAATCAACAAAATGCTAGCAAACAGAATTCAGCAGCGTAGTGAAGGATCATTCACCATGACCAAGGGGGATTTATCTCTAGAATGCAAGGATGACCCAGCATTTGCAAACCAACCAATATGATCCAATACATTTTTTTGATCTCTCGACAGACACACATGAAGTATTTGACAATATGGAACAGTTGTTCATGATACAAGCACTTCACAATTAGGCATAGCAAGAATGTATCCCAACATAATAAAGGCCAGGTATAACACACATATAGTTAACCTTTGATAATCAATAGCAGAAAGGTAAAAACATGCCCACTCTTGCCACTTCTGTACAACATAGGCACAACTAATGTGATTGCACTTGCTTGTGCTTTACAGATAGTGCATTTTTTACAAATTGAAGTTTCCTGGCAAGGCTGCACTGAGCCAATCTATCAGTGCCATTTTTCTACCATCATTTGCTTGCTTTCTATCTCTGTATATTTTGGTAATCCTTGCAATGCTTCAAACTCCATTACGTTTTGGCATGATGATCTGTGATCAGTGACAATGACTTACTGGAAGTTCAGATTAAACTTAACACTATTTAGCATAAAGGTATTTTTATTATTAAAAAATTATGTTTTATTTTTTGAGAGAGACAGAGTGCAAGCAAGGGAGGGGCAGAGAGAGAGGGAGAGACAGAATCCAAAGCAGGCTCTGAGCTGTCAGCACAGAGACTGCTTTGGGGCTCAAACTCACAAACCACAAAACCATAATCTGAGCCAAAGTCGGATGTTAAACTGACTGAGCCACCCAGGCACCCCTAACATGTTTTGTTGTCTTTTTTTAAACGAAGGTATGCATTGTTCTTTAGGCATAATGCTACAGCACATTTAATAGCCATCTGTATATTGTAAGCCTAACTTGTATATGCATTAGGAAATTAAAAAGTTCATTTGACTAGCTTTACGGTGATATTTGTTTTATTGTGAAGGGTTTCAAACTAAACTCTGTGAGATATGCCTGTATGGTAAGTCTTAGCAATGACAATCTAGCAAGGAATAAATAAAAGGCATCCAAAGGCATTGTAAAGGACGAAGTAAAATTATTTGCATATGATGTAATACCACATATATAAAACCCAAGATACTCCACTAAACTGTTAGAAATAACAGATAAATTCAGCAGTTGAAGGATACAAAATCAATGTACACAAATCTGTTCTTTATTCTCATAATGCACTATCAGAAAAAGAAATTAGTCCCATTTGCACCTCCCTCAAGGCATAAAATATATGAATACATTTAATCAAGGAGGTCAAAGACATGTATAATGAAAACTCTAAGACACTGGTGAAATAAAGATGCCACAAGTAATGGAAAGATTTTTTGTGTTTATGCATTAGAAGATTTAATATGGTAAAAATGTCCATATTACCCAAAGCAATCCAGAGATGCAATGAAGTCCCTACCAAAATTCCAATGGCACTTTTCACAGAAATAAACAATCCTAAACTTTGTACGGAATTACAGGAGGTGTGAAATAGGCAAAAAAATCTTGAAAAAGAATAACAAGGCTGGAGGCATCACAGTCCTTGATTTCAAACTAGATTACAAAGATACCATAA
The DNA here is from genome assembly GCF_028018385.1 of Neofelis nebulosa. Taxonomy (NCBI): domain Eukaryota; kingdom Metazoa; phylum Chordata; class Mammalia; order Carnivora; family Felidae; genus Neofelis; species Neofelis nebulosa. Next base: position 140,668,523 of record NC_080782.1, read on the forward strand.
TCAAAACAGTATGTTATCAGCATAAAAATAGACACACAGATCAAAAGAACAGAGCTTAAAAATAACCCATACATTTATGGCCAGTTCATTTATGAGAAAGGAGGTAAGAATACACAATGGGGAATGGACAGTGTCTTTAACAAATGGTCTTGGGAAAACTGGACAGTCACATGGAAAAGAATGAGGTGGTCTACTATCTTACACCATATGCAAACTTCAATTCAAAAGGGATACAAGACTTGGAGATGAGACCTGAAACAGTAGTCCTAGAGGACAGCATAGGTGGGCAGCTGCTCCTCAGAGGTCCTGGCAATGATATTTTCGCTGTGAACCCGAAAACAAAGGCAACAACATCAAAAATGTTGTTCTCTCCTTCTCTCTCCTTCTCTTTCAGAAATAAACATTTTTTTTAAATTAACAAGTGGATAAATACATCAAACTAAAAAGTTCTGTACACCATAGCAAATCCTCAACAAAAGATAAAAGCAGCCCAGTAACTGAGGAAAGTATTTTGAAATACATACCTGATAAGGGGTTAATAACCAAACTATATAAAGAACTCATATAGTACTATAGCAACAAAGAAGCTATTGATTCTGTCAGAGGACTGAGGTAAGAAGGCCAACTTTCCTCCCCAAATTGGGACAAAAAGGGGAATGTAGACGATCACAACTTACCAAAGCATAAACCCCATGGTGGAAATGTATGTGGCAACCCGTACAGCAGTACGAAGACCTGAACTCTAATTGACAAATTTCTGGAAGCTTAGTGTGTGATGAGCCAGTGAGATAAACAGCAAGGGGGTCCAATCACCAAAGGAGGCAAAGCATATGGCTTTGAGTTTTTACCTCCAGAAGCTTAATCAGCTTCTTACAGAGAACATGAGGGCAAAATCTCCTCTTGACTCTAACAGGGAGAGGGGAAAATCAATCATTTTGAAATATACCAGTAAACTCTGTTCTTCTTAGCAAGGCCTGCCCTTAGGAGTAATTTTTTTATCAGAGCCTCATGGGGAAGGCATAGGACTCTAGCTGCCTCTGGCCATCCTGTCATACCCACAGTGGGTGGACACTGAAACACCATGGTTATATTCACAGCCCTGGGACAGAGGTTTACCCAAAGACTGAGATTTATCATAGGAATATAGAATGCTCTCTTCCTCACATATTATGACTTCATTATTAAAGCCTATCTAGTACAATTCCTTTTTATGTAGTGCATCATGTCTACCTTTCGACAACAGCAACAAAAATGGAGAAGGCACAGTAAAAGGTAAGCACTGCTAAGAGAGCAAGCATCAGGACCAGGCTATTGAACTGATCCAACTATGAATTAAAAACTAGTATTAATATGCTAAGGACTCTAATGGAAAACAATAGACAGTATGCCTTACAGATGGGTAATGTAGGCAGAGAATTGGACGTTTTAAAGACAAAAATTTAATGACTAGAGAAAGAGAAGAATGATAGGTGAATGAGAGGGCTAATTCAATATCAAAGGCAACTGATCAATTATATCCATTCTGCTCAACTACCAGAAAAGAAATGAACGAGAGGAGAAAAGGCCTCTTTTCAGCATTGTCTGCACTGATTTTATTGTATTTATAGCTGATCTAAAAGATAAATACAAAATTGTTATTTTTTTTCCATATATGAAGTTTATTGTCAAATTGGTTTCCATACAACCCCCAGTGCTCATCCCAAAAGGTGCCCTCCTCAATACCCATCACCCACCCTCCCCTCGCTCCCACCCCCCATCAACCCTCAGTTTGTTCTCAGTTTTTAAGAGTCTCTTATGCTTTGGCTCTCTTCCACTCTAACCTCTTTTCTTTTTTTCCTTTCCCTCCCCCATGGGTTTCTGTTAAGTTTCTCAGGATCCACATAAGAGTGAAACCATACGGTATCTGTCTTTCTCTGTATGGCTTATTTCACTTAGCATAACACTCTCCAGTTCCATCCATGTTGCTACAAAGGGCCACATTTCATTCTTTCTCATTGCCACGTAGTACTCCATTGTGTATATAAACCACAATTTCTTTATCCATTCATCAGTTGATGGACATTTAGGCTCTTTCCATAATTTGTCTGTTGTACAAAACTGTTATTAAAAATGCCACAAAGTAATAATGACTCTGATGTCCCGATAGTTATATACCACAAAATATGGTGTTGAGATGCCCTCAGTGGAAAATACTTGGCCATTTTTACCCCTGAAGAACTGACCATAAAATTTTAATTTCTCATTATTTATGGATTTGGGGTGTATATATATTTTCTTTTCAAAAATCTTTTCATGGGTACATGGATGGCTCAATCGGTTGAGCATCTGACTTCAGCTCAGGTCATGATCTTGCATTCGTGTGTTTGGGCAGTGTCTCTGGCTCTGCGTTGACAGCTTGGAGCCTGGAACCTGCTTCAGATTCTTTGTCTCCCTCTCTCTCTGCCCTTTCCCTGCTCTCTCTCTCTCTCAAAAAGTGAGTAAACATTAATAAAATAAAAATTTTTATATCCATGCTCTGCCTATCCTTTACCACCACCCCCCCCCAAACATCAAAAACACAGCTGTAAACTGCAAGCTCTTGATTCACATATGGTCAGTACGTTCTTCACTACAACATTGCAGTCTTCACTGCCACAGACAGTAGCTTCAGTGGTCGCAGAGGCCTAATGGTTAATTGCTGTGGAGATGCTCTCCTGGTCAAGTTCTTGAACAGGTAATATGATCCACCTCACTTCCTGAGCTTCCACTCACATGTGCAGCCACTCTCCATTAACCCAGGGTCTGTGTCAGGGTGTCCAAGTCCAAACACCTTGGAAGGTTCATTCATATACTGAGGAGAAAACCAGACTCATAGTCTGCTTTCTAGGGTCTAAATCCCCTACTCAGTCTCCTACTGTCCACGTTAGGAGTCCTCCTTTGAGGCCAGTAATAACCTTTAATGCACAGAAATTTGGTTGCGAGCCACTGAGGGCTAATTCAATGAGGTCCTTTGACTTTGGTTTTGGGGACAGAGATCCTAGTCTTTGCTTCTGCTTCTATAATATGTTCTAGCCTGAACTTGGAACATAGGCAAATTGTGGAAGTTAATCTCCCTTTTCTAAAGGTGAATGGTTAACCGCCAAGGATAAAATTTCCATGCCAAAAAATACTTGGTACCTGATGGTAAGGAGGAACAGACTCTCCTAGGGGCTCTCTGCATACACCATACAGTTTTAAGTATTTTTTGTGCCTAAGATAGGAGCAGTGAAATATAAAAAGCAAATATTTATGGACCTAAAAGGAAGATTGGACAGCAATATAATAATAGGAAGGGGCTCTACTACTCCACTTACATCAAAGGATAGATCATCCAGATAGAAAATCAATTAGGAAACATTGGCCTTAAAAGGACACATTAGACCAGATGGATTTTACAGCTATATACATAACACTCCTTCCAAAAACAACATATGTACATTCTTAAATGCACATAGAACATTCTCCAGTATAGATCTTACGTTAGGTGCTAAAACAAATCTTAACATTTTTAAGTAAAATGAAACCTTATCAAGCATCTTTTCTGATTACAGTGGTATGAAACTAGAAATTAATGACAAGAGGAAACTAGAAGAATGACAAATATGTAGAGATGAAATCACCTGCTGTTCCAAAGAGTGAGTCAAAGGAGAAATCAAAATTGAAATGAGTGGAAAGGGAAATACAACATATCAAAACTTATAGCAACAGCAGTTCTACTGGGGCAATTCATCGTAATGAATGCCTACATCAATAAAAAAGAAAAAAACCCAACAACCTAACTTTATACCTCAAGGAATTGTAAAAAGAATAAACAATGCTCAAATTTAAAAATATAAAATAAATGCTAATAGAAAAGGTAAGTGAAACTAAGAGCAGATTCTTTGAAAAGATAAGCAAAATGGATAAAACTTGAGCCACAATCACCAAGAAAGTGAAATAAATAAGAATAAATTTAACCAAGGATGTGAAAGACCTCTACAATGAAAGTTGTAAGACACTGATGAAATTGAATAAGACAAATCAATGGAAAGAAATTTTGTGGTCATGTGTTAGAAAAATTAATATGGTTGATATGTCCATACCATCCAAAGAAATCTACAGATTCCAAACAATCCCTATCAAAATTCCTATAATTTCTCATAGAAATAGAACAATCCTAAAATTTATACATAACCATCTAAGACTTTGGAAAACCAAAGCAATCTCAAGAAAGAACAAATCTGAAAGCATAACGCTCCACATTTTTCAGGCAAATGGGAAAGCTCTCCTAGAGAACCTGGAAGGCAAATTGAATCCTTCCCCCATTTGTTTCCTGCACAGAGAAGAAAGAGACTTCAGCGTTCAATTGACATCATTGCCTTCTCTCTTGAATCCTGAATTTGAAACCTAGAGACAATCAGACTGTTGATGGCATTTTCTTGAAAGGTTGATCTTTTCACTTGGTCATCATCCTAGTTTTAACTGTGGGCAGTAAAACTCATTCATGTCAATGGCTGCACTGAGCATACTAGATAGATATATGTATGTCTGTGTGTGTGTCTTTATGTGGATGTATACATATATGTTAACATAGCCAACATTACTGATTATACAGGGTTCTTCACAGGAACAAAACCAACAGGGGGTGTCTGTGTGTGTGCGTGTGTATATAAATATATATAAATATGTATATCAATAAATATATAAATCTCTATTTTTAAAAAGGAAATATAGATGACTAATTTCCTTCCACTGTTCTCCAGTACTTTTCCATTAGCTCACCCTGACACTTAAAATCTCTTTTCTTTGTGTTTCAGCAGAGTTGAGTTCAATTTCTCACTCCTATTGCAATAGTCCTGAATATTAACAAGTGTCTGGTACAGTTTTCTTTTACACACACACACAAAGTTTCAAACAAACATGGCCCAGTATAGGAGTACTAGTTGACTAGTACTATTTTGTATGATTGATAGGCACAGTCCCTTTGAGTTCAGTTGACTCTGAAGATTATAAATTTATGGTAAGAGCAGTCTATCAAACAACTTTGTGCAATGGGACTTTGTCCTACTGGTTTTAATTAAGAGAAAGTGGATGGGAGAATCTAGTGAGGTTAGAATTTGGCAAGCTGAATGAGTTAGAAAGAGGTTAAAGCAACAGAGGTTAAGAGTATGGTCAAAATCTTTGTGAAGTGATGAAGCATGGCTTCTAGGTAAAACAAGGAAGCAAGTGAAAACCAGAGAACTGTTGTATAGAAAAAAATAGTATGTCAATAAAGAAAATCAACACAATGATCACATTTTATAAATACACATTCAAAATGAATTCAGCAGTTTTAAAAAACTACACTGAGGCATTCATATTATAGTTGAGAAAGACAAGAATGACTAAAAGGTAATAGGCAAATAAAAATATTAGGGTTAAAGTTAAAAGTTAGAAAACTCTTTTTAATGATGCAAAAAATATTTAATTCAGTCTTATTTATGAACAAGCTCTTAATGAACAGAGAGCCCATCTCCCTCATCCTGACCAAAGTTACTCATAAAGAAAATTTTAAAATTCTTTGCATTAAAAATAAAAGGACAGGAATGTCAGTATCACAACTTTTATGTAAACTTGTCCTGAAGGTTCTGGTCCATACCAGGATCAAGAGAAAGCAGAGGATTGTAATGGAAGAGACAAACAATTAATTGGCAATAAGATCAATGTGATAGGGCAACAGTGAGAGAGGGAAAAACTCGACTTAAAAGGTATGAATCTCAGAGAATCCTGTTATTTGTGGCTAGTTTCAGTTTTGTTTGTTCACCATTAAAAGGTTAACTGTTCTAAAGTTATACAAGAGTTAGAAAAAAAAAGAAATTTTGTCTTCTTGGTAACGAAAGACTTAAGAGAGGAAAAGACTTACTTGGAGAGCTAAAATGGAAAAGATGTCATCAGGAAAATGTTTCTTTATTGTAAAATGCCATAAATAACTTTTAGAGGACTTAGGAAGTAGGAAGCTTGTGGAACTACATAGGTAACAATGATTAACAGATTTACGGAAGTAGACATCAACTAGATTATCAGTAGCCAGGAAATGTTACACCTTGGGCTTTGATGAAATTAAGGGCCACAAGCTGGATATGGCTCGATATTCTCCTCAAAGAGGATGGACATAATACTTAATAACTTGCCCACCAATACCTTCTGAGTAACTTCTAATGGAAGTGTTGCCCTTTCAACATAGCCTACTTTTGCCTCTTTAATATCACACACTCCTCTGCAATTTCTGTTGTTATACTACAGCTACATGGGCACAGGGAACAGATCTTTTTCCCTACCTTTGACTTTACTTTCAAATTTTAAATAAGACTTAATCCCAAGAAAGATTAAACATCATTCGATATCTTCTAGTGTTTTAAACATTATCACCAATTTTTTTAAGTTTATTTATTTTGAGAAAGAGAGATGGGAGAGGGGCAGAGAGAGGGAGAGAAAGAATCCTGATGTGCAGCTCAAACCCATAAACAGTTAGACCTTGCCCTGAGCCATAATCAAGAGTTGGACACTCAACTGACTGAGCCACCCCGGCATGCCAACATTATCACTAAAGGCCTATTTAGCTGGAGAATTTGGGGTGCAGAGTAGATTGAGACAACAAATAGTTTCAGTGACTTTAGAGATGGTCCTACTACACTCAGGGAAACCAGTTTGTAGACCTACCCATCATTGAATCCAACCTTCAGCCTGCCCAACCAGGAAATCTAACCAGGCTACGAGAAGCTGTGTCACCCATCTAATAGCTCTACTTACAGTGTCACTTGAATAAAGAGCACAGCCCCTAGCTTTCCCTATCTGCAGTGCAAAACCAATGACCTCATCAGACCAAGTAATTCAGTACACACTCAACAGATTCGCAACCCCAAACGAGGAGCCTTATAGGCACTGAGGGGTCCAGTCCTGCTAACTTGTCAGGACAGGGAAGCAAATTCTTATTTCCATTCTTATTCAATGTATTACCCAGTCCTGACCCTCTCGTACACCTGACCAGAAAGTTCAGGCAACTACGGCAACATCCTACAGCTTCACTTGGGTATGGAACCAAGCCAGCTGTCTTGTTCAACTGTTCTCAGCCAGTGGCACACCCTTCCATCACCAACATCAGGGCTCTGTCACCTCACCACAATAGCTGACCTGCCTGTCCAGGACATTATCAGCATTCATTCCCAGACACCCAAATGAGCTGACTCATGACGATTGATCTTGGCCAAGGCAAACTTGTAAAGCCTGGAAGAGGAGCCCTATTCCCCGAATGTTCAGATATCAATGTAAAACAAGGAAAACAAAAACTCAAGTAAATATGACACCATGAACAGAAATAAAGTTCTGATAAATCTCCCCGAGGAAATGAGTCTATGTGAACTGTCAAGGAACTCAGAATAATCCTCATAAGAAAGTTTAGCAAACTATAAGAACACACAGACAACAACAGGAAGTTTGGAAAACAACACATGAAAAAAAACAAGTTTGATCAAAAACCAGAAACCACCAAAAAGAAAACCAGAAATCTAAGAGCTAAAAAATATAGTAACTGAAAACTTCCATACAGACTTGCAGAAGAAGATTTGATTATCCAGAAGAAAGAATCAGTGACCTGGAGAATATGACATTTATAATTACTCAGTCAGAGTAGCAGGAGAGCGGGGAGGAGGAGAGGGAGGAGGAGGAGGAGAAGAAGAAAGAGCCTAAGGGCCTATGGGACACACAACAGTATATGTATACCTTGGAGGTGTTGTGGATTTGATTCCAGACCACCACAATAAAACAAATGTCACAATAAAGCAAGAGAAAGTTTCTGGTTCCTCAGTGCATACAAAAATTATGCTTGTCTGGGGGCGCCTGGGTGGCGCAGTCGGTTAAGCGTCCGACTTCAGCCAGGTCACGATCTCGCGGTCCGTGAGTTCGAGCCCCGCGTCAGGCTCTGGGCTGATGGCTCGGAGCCTGGAGCCTGTTTCCGATTCTGTGTCTCCCTCTCTCTCTGCCCCTCCCCCGTTCATGCTCTGTCTCTCTCTGTCCCAAAAATAAATAAAAAACGTTAAAAAAAAAAAAAATTATGCTTGTCTATACTGTCATCTATTAACTGTCATAGCATTATGTCTAGAAGTACAATGTACATACATTAATTAAAAACATTCTTTGTTGCTAAAAAAATGCTAACCATGAACTGCCCTTTTAGTGCAGACAGATGGAGTACACTCCCTGTCTAGAACTTAGCACAGCACTGGGCACGTAGTAGGTCGTAGGTAAATGTTCACTGAACTGAATTGGTAAGTTTTGATAGGATAGTGAAATAAAATAAACTCATAATATCTTTCATGGTTTAAAAAAATACATACTTGAGAAGATCAAAGTCACAAAAGCTTTAAGTTACATGAAGGTATTTATAAGATTTAAGTTAAAACTACCATTAAATGTTTTTAACCAAGTGAATGACAAATCAATGAAATGTATTCTGATTTTTTTAAGTCAATACTCTTTTCCCTCCTGCCCCCAATATCTCTGTATCATTCCTACTTTTGATCATTTAGTAGATGGTCTAGTAACTTCACCTCTTGATGCTCAGCATTTGTATTCCTTTACATGTTACTGCTTGTAGGAACTTCGAATACATTGTGCATAACATTCTAAATGAAAGAAAACCATTGCTGTTTTATTGCCCATCTGATTCAGTATACCTATTCTCAAAATAGTTTTGTTCCTTTCTTGTCAGACAGAAAAAGCAATGTTATCCTGTTTATCATTCTTTGTGAGGGAAGAATGCAACTATGTTTCTGCTGGAAGAACCTCTAGTAAGGTAAAATCGGTTCATAATGGTAAGTCCGTTTTAATACTCTTTAAGTGCAAGAGTACAGTCCAAGAAGGAAAGTGCTTTATTGTCTTTAAGGCTAGTCATAGGCAAGCTTAACTTGCTTCCTGAAAGTTATATGTGAACTAGTGTATCGTATCAGAACACAGCCTCCTTTTCAGGAGCCACCATGATGGAAATCCACCTAGACTTGTTCTATCATTTCATGTTGAAGAGTCTACCCTGTTCTGTCCTCATCTGAGCTCTTTCACTAGAATGTCCATATGAAGTCTTTTTTTTTTTCCTAATTGAATTTAACATCCATCACTATTTGTTTTCCAAAGTGTTTTAACTGACTTAGAAATATGTCTTAACTTTTTATTAATATCCTTAGAATTATGTGCTTTGTGAAACTCCTGAGTAGAAATAGGCAAGGCATCCCTTCCTACTTATTTATAAGGACAATGCAATTTATATGATGGAATCCTTTATAATAATTTAAAAGGTTATAAAAGAGTATTTGTTGATATGGAAAAACATTAACAATACACACCAAAAGAAAAAGCTTATTACTGTATAGAATATGATTCTTTGTGTTAGCATAGATGCATGTATACAGAGGAGAGACAAGAAAGACACACACCACAGTATTAACAGTGGCTGTTTCTGGGTGACAGTTTTAGATGATGTGGGGAACAAGGGGGAGGTGTGCCCCTCTCTTCCTAAGTTCTCTTTTTTGAGCATATATTACCTTCCAATAGAAGAAAAAAGTAAAAGGCTTGTCTCTTAAGGTCATCTGTTGAGCAACAGAAATTTCATTGTAATATGAAATAGGTCATTAAGAGAAATGAAGCTATGTAATTAACAGATTTTTCAAGTTATCCGTCTTGACATTGTTCCCTCATTAAAATGATTTCTTTCACCAGAAGACTCCTTGCTGAGGGACCAAGACTGGTTTTTAGCTCAACCTAGTTTGTTGGAGGGTATAGGGTGGCAACAATGATTTGGTTTCTTTATATGAAATAAATATCACACAAGCTTTTAGTTAATTCAGAGAAGGAACACTTTTCAGGTTAGACTCAGCAAGAGATGATAAAATAGTTTTGGTACTCATTTCTGTCTAGCACCATTGATTCTCTGGGTGAGGTGGTTTCCCAGTGACCTTGAGTAGCTCAAAAGATGGCTAGTTACCATCACTGGATGTTGACAACACAATGTGGCTGGTATAGAATGTAATGCATTCTCTGATCCTAGAGGTAAGCCTTCATTTTAATTTGCAATATAGTTACTAAACTATTGTGCTATGCTGTATCACGTGATTATTGAAGAACCTAAGGTGTTTTTAAAGAAAAACTATTAAAAGAAATTTATGTTGACTGGCATGAGAACAACGACCAAGAATTTTTTTTCCCCCAACACGGTATCATTAGAGACACAATATTAAAATAGCATTTCCCCCTCTTTCCATCTCCCTCCTATTCTTCCCCCTGTACTGGGTGGTGGGTAACTGTTCCATCTGGAGAAGGGAGTCTCCAAAGTAACCAACAAGGATGCAGTAAAGCTTGGATATTGGAGAAGGATGCCTTCTTAATTTTCTGTTTTAAAAGCACTTTGTAAGAGTAATACTCCAGAACATTAGCCATTCATTTATAAAATATTTGAGTAGAAAATACGCCATGAAGATAATCTCTCTCACTTTATTACAGTTCCTTTGTCCTCTCAATTATATGAACATATTAATAGATGAACTTCATAGAGAAAAGACATGATAAAAAATAATTTAAGGTTTTAATGCTCATTTGACTTCTTCCCCATGTAAAACAGTATCTATGGTTATTAAAAGCAGGACTAACCCTATAAACATTAAATACATATATGGAAATATTATAGCTACCTGGTGCTTCATATTTAAGATGTATATTTCAGATCTTAATATTTTGAAATTTGAAAACAGAGGGCAGAGCTAGCTTAAAAGTAGTCAAGAAGATCAGCAGTGCATTTTCACATTAGAGCCTAATACCTTTATATGGTTCCACATGCTGTTATTTTCTTTCATTTGTGGATTGTATTCATTGTAGAATACATGAAAGACATTTCTTCCAATGGCCATTCTTAAACTTTTGGTTTATACTTTCACACGTGGTCTACCCTTCTTCTTCTAGGTTCCCTGGCTGGTAGTAGTAAACGAAGCAGATGGGAGTGTGGGTATTTTTTCCCTCCCAGACATTGTGCGAGCCCTGGTACTCACACCTGCGGGTTTAAATGCCGCTTTCTGGCCTTTCACATAGTGTGTGGGGAGAAGAGGTGGGCGGAGCAATCAGCGGCTTCTCTACCACCCATCTACACGTTACAGCATCATGTGCATGACTTTCTAAACTATTTTCATTTTGTGTGTGTGTTTTTTTCTTTAAAGTCCATTTGTTTATTTTGAGAGACGGCACGAGTGGGGGAGGGGTAGAGAGAGAGAGTGAGAGAGACAGAGTCCTAAGCAGGCTCCACACTGTCAGTACAGAGCCCAATGTGGGGCTCGAACTTATGAACCTTGAAATCATGGCCCGAACAGAAGTCAGATGCTCACCTGACTGAGCCACCCAGGCACCCCTGGTAGCTTTGTGGTTTTAAAGTTTTACTCCTCTGCTTTGGTAAGAGAGAAAAGTTTATATAAACTATGTTGATTTAGGAGCCTTCTATCAATACCCAGTGGTGCCTGAATAATGGACGGTTCATTGCCATATTCATCCAAGCTAAGATCTTTTCCATTTTGCTTTATTTTCAGGACTAATAACTGGAAAACATAGACAAAAAAATTCTTTGAGCTCTAACTATTGAAAACTTCAGCTACCTTTAAAAAAAGTTACTACTATTTTGAGTACATAAAACAAAAGACCTAGACACCTGCATATAAACTTTTTTCCATTGATACTATCAAAATTACATTAATTATCAATGAGCATCGAGGGCTAACCTCATTTTCTTCCAGAGTTTCTCTGAGTAACCTCTCAGATCACAGTCAGGGAGCATGCAGAGAGCGAAGGCGGGATCTGTGGACAAGAGGGGTTGGTGATTTCCCTGTGTCCCATGTTTAGTAGTGAAACATGGGCTGAAGGGGTCCTAAAACTGCCCACTGTCTCTTCTTTCTGTCACTCCCCTTTTCCCCCCTCGTGAAGTGCAAACAATCCAGCCTTGGGCTGCACAGACTTATACCAAGATGTGCCAAGACATCCCAAGACAGCAGACTATGACATATACTTTGAACTCTTACAAGTATTAAAGTGCACATACTGTAGTACTGATTTTTCTTCAAAAACCAACCAAAGTAGCTAAAACTAGTTTTTACACTTGGTGTATAACTGAAAGATACTCACTCTAAAGGAATCCCAGTGCCAGCAAGAAACATATCCCATTCACTCAATGGGAACACCAAGGACGTGATTTTAGTAGAGCTAACACAAGACCTAGAGACTGTCACTGATAGACATTGTGGAGACCTAACCCACATCTACTGACTCAAAAACTCTACAGATAGGACCTTGGAAACTCATTTTCAAATTTCAGGTGTTGGCGAACCTCAAAGTCATGTTAAATGTCATACTCAGGAAACATTGATAATATGACAAAATGAATGTGAATGTGATATTGCTTACAGCACAATTTGTAATAACCTAAAACTGGAAATAACCCAAATATCTGTAAGCAAACAGTGAACAGATTTCATTGCATTCATTCCCCAGAATGTTATGGCACCTTAACAGTGAACACACATAGCTGTATTCAACAGGGAAGGAACTTCACAGACCTAACAGCAAAGGGGCAAGACCAATCCAGAGTGTGAATACATTTAGACAGAACTATACAGCTCCTTCATGCACATTAGGAAAAGGCCTCGACCCCGGACAGACTCATCCCCCACAGGCACGTAACTTGGCACCTTAAAAAAAAAAAAAAAATCCCTTTTCAGGCGGCTGGCCCTGAGCCAAGCCACACAGTTTGCCCAGTGGAATCAGGCTGGATTTCAGCTCTTTTCTTCCCAGGAGGCTAAAATTGTTTGTGCACTGCAAAGTCAGAGTAAACAAGTCAAGTTCTTTTTCCTCTCTATGCCTTGGTGTCACAAACCAGAAGAATGTTGAGTTGGATGAGTTTCCATTTTCATCCAGATGTGATGTTTCAAAAATTCTAAGTCATTAATTGCTCCTCTGTGGGGACGAATCCTGTTCCACAGCCAGAATATGAAATGTAATTTACCAGTGAAAAAACACTGTAAACATAGGGATGGGTGAATTCGAATTCTCTACGATATAGTTTGTATAATGCTGTGGACTTAGGAAAATTCTCTGTGTTCCTAATAACTGGATCACAAACATTTGGAGCTCAACTCCCTTGGAACACAGCAGCAGCGATTCAGAGGCTCACGTGCATGGGACATGGAATGGTACAAGCCTCAAACTATGGGTTCAGCCTGGTTAGCCTGTTCCCCATGATCCTCTAGGAGCTGAGTGTGGGTAGCCTGCTTACTTCATGTAGCCTCTAGGCCACCAACTTTAGAATACGGAGGCTAACACAGTCCCAGAATCTCTGCAAAGATACCTTAAGTTAAAACCAAAAGCATGAGTGAAAACTGTGGACTATAAGGCGCCATACCCAGGAGAAGCTGTGTCAGGTGGGTGTTTATGGAATAACCAGTGTGAATCACTTTTAGAAAACATCCACTGTTACGTGAATAAAAGGTACCAGTGGTTATTCTTTCTGTCAGATGATAGACTCAACTTCCCATTAAGGATACCGATTCGATATAATAATATCTTCTCTTTTTCAAAAAGCGTTTTGCTCCTTGTCAAACTTAACTTGGACTGGCAAACGAGCCTAAGTATCTACATACACAGCTGATGAGTACGCAATCTCACAGAAGTATCTATTATTTTTGAACCCTTTATTTTTTTTATAGATTGCTAATCTCTTTGAAAAGTCTACTGTCTTCTAGTGTCTGATGACAAAAGAGGAAAAACACTACTCTCATGAGAAAAATGGTAGCTCTGTTTCCCACAAACTATGTCAAAATATCCTAGCCAGATAAGTATATGTGTTATGTGCAGTTATTCTTAAACATGGTATAATGCTTCCTTTTTTTAAATTTAGGTAATTACATACAGGCATACCTCAGAGATGCTGTGCATTCAGATCCAGACCAGAAGAAAGCGAATATTGCTGTAAAGTTAGTCAAAGGGACTTTTTGGCGCCCTGGTGCATATAAAAGTTATGTTGCCAGTACAGGTTAGTATAAGTGTGTGATAGCATCATGTTTAAAAGACAATGTACATATCTCGTTAAAAAAATCCTTAATTGCTCAAAAATGTGACCTGTCATCAGAGCTAGTGAGTTGTCATCTTTTTCCTGGTAGAAGGTCTTGCTTTCATGTTGGTGGCTCTTGACCCATCAGGATGGTGGCTGCTGAAGGTTGGGTGGCTGTGGCAATTTGTTTTAAATGAAATAGCAAGGAAGTTGGCCGCACTGATGGACTCTTCCTTTCACAAGCAATCTCTCTTGCATGTGATGCTGTTTGATAGCATTTTACCACAATACTACGTCTTTCTAAATTGGATTCAAATCTCTGAAACCTGCCTACTGCTTTTCAACTAAGTTTATGTCATATTTGAAATCCTCTGTTGTTTCAAAATCTTCATAGTGTCTTCATCAGGAGTAGATTCCACCTCAAGAAACCACTTTGTTTGCTCATTCACAAGAAACGATTCCTTATCCATTAAAGTTTCCCCATGAGATTGCGATCGTTCAGTTATAGTGACAGGCTCCATGTATAATTCTAGTTCTCTTGCTGTTAACACCACATCTTCAGCTATTTCCTCCATAGGAGTCTTGAGCCCCTCAAAGTCATTCCTGAGGGTTGGAATCAACCTGTTTGAAGCTCCTGTTAATGTTGATATTTTTACGTCTTCTGGTGTTCTGGATGGCACAAATGTTCTGAATGGCATCTAGAATGATGAGTTCTTTCCAAGAGGTTTTCAATTAACTTTACCCATATCCATCAGAAGAATAACTCTATATGGCAGCTACAGCCTTACAAAACGTGTTTCTTAAAAATGAGACTTGGAAGTTGAAATTACTTCTTGATCCATGGGCTGCAGAATACATGCTACATTAGCAGGAATCAACACAACACTGATATTGTACATTTCCATCAGAGCTCTCGGGTGACCAGGTACTTTATGAAAGAGCAATGTGCACAAAATATCAGTGTGCATAAAATATTCAGTAAACGATGGCGGAAACAGGTTTTCTATCACCCAGGGCTTTGTTGTTCCATTTAAAGAGCATAGGCAGACTATTTTTAGCATAATTCTTAAGGGTCTTAGGATTTTTGAAATGGAAATGCGCATTGGCTTCAACCAAAAGTCATCATCTCTATAAGTCCCTAACAAGAGAGTCAGACTTTATTTTATTTTATTTTTTTGTCTATTTATTTTGAAGGAGGGTGGGGTATGAGGGAGTAGGGGAGGGGCAGAGAGAGAAGGAGAGAGAGCAAGAATCCCAAGCAGGCTCTGCACTGTCAGTGCAGAGCCCAACACAGGTTTCAAACTCACAGACTGTGAGATCTTGACCTGACCTGAAGTCAAGAGTCGGACTCTCAACTGACTGAGCCACCCAGGTGCTCCCAAAGTCCCCACGTATGTAACTCCTAGCAAGAGAGTCAGCCTGTCTTTCATAGCTTTGAAACCAGGCATTGACTTCTCCTCTTTAGCTATGAAAGTCCTTGATGGCATCTTTTAATAAAAGTTATTTTGTATACATTGAAAATCTGTTGTTTAGTGTTGGCACCCTCATGAACATCTTACCTAGATCTTCTGGAAAACTTGCTTGCAGCTTCTATATTGGCACTTACTGCTTTATGATGTACTTTTATGTTATGGAGATAGCTTCTTACATTAAACCTTATGAGCCAATCTCTGCTAGCTTCTAACTTTTCTTCTGGATAGTCAACACTTTTAGCTTTCACAGAATTGAAAAAAGTTAGGGCCCTGCTCTAGATTAGGCTTTGGATAAAGAGAATGGTGTGACTGGTTTGATCATCTATTCAGACCAGTAAGACTTTGTCTGTATCAGTAATAGGCTGTTTTACTTTTCTATGATTCATGTGTTCATTGGAGTATAACTAATAATTTCCGTCAAGAGCTTTTCCTCTGCATTCACAAAATAACCATTTGTCTTGAGAGGCCTAGGTTTGGGCCTGTCTTGGCTCTCAACATGTCTTCCTCACTAAGCTTAAATATTTCTAACTTTTAATTTAAATTGAGAGATGTGTAACTTTTTATTTCACTTGAACACTTGGAGACCAATGTAGGGGCATTAAATAGCCTAATTTCAATATTGTTGTCTCTCATGGAGTATGAAGCCCAAGGAGAGGAAGAGATTGGGGGAGCCGGAAGACGGTGGTTTGTGCAGCAATCAGAGCACACACAACATTTAGTGATTAAGTTCACCATTTGAAGGGTGGCCCAGTGGGTTAGGTGTCCAACTCTTGATTTTGGTTCAGGTCATGATCTCACAGTTCGTGGGACTAAGCTGTACAGTGGGCTCTGTGCTGAGCATGGGCCCTGCTTAGAATTCTCTCTCTCTCTCTCTCTCTCTCTCTCTCTCTCTCTCTCTCTCCCCCCCCACTTCCTGACTCACCCTCTCTCTCTCTCAAAGTAAATAAATAGAAGAAATTAAGTTCACCATTTTAGATGAGAACAGTCTATGGTACCTTAAAGTAAGTACAATAATAACATCAAAAATCATTCATCACAGACCACCGTAACAAATATAGTGACAATGAACAAGTTTGAAATACTGTGATAATTACCAAAAAGCGACATAGAAACAAGTGAACAAATGCTGTTGGAACATAAAAGGTACCAAGAGACTTGCTTGATGCAGTGTTGCCCCAAATGTCCAATTGTATTTTTTAAAACTTTTTTTTTAACGTTTATTTATTTTTGAGACAGAGAGAGACAGCACGAATGGGGGAGGGTCAGAGAGAGAGGGAGACACAGAATCTGAAACAGGCTCCAGGCTCTGAGCGGTCAGCACAGAGCCCAACGCGGGGCTCGAACTCACGGACCGCGAGATCATGACCTGAGCCGAAGTCGGACGCTTAACTGACTGAGCCACCCAGGCGCCCCCAAATGTCCAAGTTTAAAGAAATTCACCATCTGTGGAACACTAGAGAGTAAAGTACAAAAAAATGAGGTATGTCTGAATTTGCATTATGGGAATTCCAGAAGAAGAGAAAGAGAAAGTTTAGAATATATATTTAAAGCAATAATGGCTGAGAATTTGTGACACCTGGGAAAATAAATGCACATTCAAATCACTGAGGTCCAACACATTGCAGATAGGTAGAACCTGAATAGGGCTACACCAAGACACATGACTCAACTCACAAAACTCAAAAACAACAAAAAAAAATGAATTTCAAAAGGAATAAGAAAAATTACAAACATGAGCCTATTGGCAGATTTCTCAACGGAAGTTTTTTAACCTAGGAGAGAATGGGATGACATATTCAAAATATTGAAAGAAAAAAAAATGGCAACCACAAAGTCTATCCAGTGAGGCTTTCTTTCAGAAATGGAGGGATAAAGACTTTTCCAAACAAACAAAAAAAAAGCTGAGGGAATTCATTACACTAGACCTGTCTTACAAGATAAACTATAGGGAGTTCTCCGAGAGGAAAAACATATTGACATAACAGCATAAAAGGTAGAATGATACTAGTAATGATATATACAATCATATATTCTGTAATATGATAATGATGGTACATAATACACTTAAATTCTAGTTTAAAAATTAAAAAATGAACTAGGGTACCTGGATGACTCAGTTAAGTGTCTGACTTCTGCTCAGGTCATGATCTCCGTGAGTTTGAGCCCCACATAGGGCTGTCTGCTGCCAGTGCAGAACCCACTTTGGATCCTCTGTCCCCTCTCTCTATGCCCCTCCCCCGTTTGTCTCTGTGTCAAAAATAAACATTAAAAAATAATAAAGAACTGGTAAAAGTAATCATAGCCATAATAATATGTTATTAGTCACACAATATAAAAAATATGTCACCTGTATTAGAAATAACCTAAAATATTAGGGGGTTAAATAGTAAAAGTATAAAGCTTAGGAATTCTGTTAAAATTGAGTTGCTAGCGGGGCGCTGGGTGGCTCAGTCAGTTAAGCATCCAACTTCACCTCAAGTCATGATCTCACAGCTCATGTTCCAGCCCTGTGTCAGGCTCTGTGCTGACAGTTCAGTGCTTGGAGCCTGTTTCAGATTCTGTGTCTCCCTCCCGCTCTGCCCCTCCCCAATTCCTGCTCTGTCTTTCAAAAAAAAAAACATTAAAACAAAAATTTTAAATTAAGTTGCTATCAGCTTAAAATAGAGTTATACTTTTAAATACATTATGTAAGCTTCATGGTAACAACAAGGAAAAACCTGGAGCAGTTACACAAAGGAACATGATAAAGAGGTCCAAGCCTACAAATACCAAAAGACATCAAAGTATGATCAATGAAAGCGTAAGAAACAAGAAACAGTGGATCTACAGAGCAACCAGAAAACAATCAAGAGCCAGAGTCCGTCCTTACCTATCAATAAATTACTTTAAAAAGATTAAATTCTCCAATCAAAACACAGAATGGCTGAATGGTTAAAGTTAAATCCTCGTTATGTTGCCCACAAGAGACTCATTTGAAACTTAAACACACATAGACTGAGAGTAAAGGGATGGATGAAGATATATGAAGCGAATGATAACAACAACAACAAAAAAACAGGGGTAGCTCTACTTGTACAAAATAGACTTTAAATTGAAAATGGAAAAATATACAAACTAAGGTCATTATCCTGGGATAACGTGGTCAATCTATCAAGATATATCAACTGTAAGTATCTTTCTTTCCAACATTGGGGCATCTAAATATATAAAGCAAAAACTAATAGAGCTAGAAGGATAAATAAACAGCAATACAAAAACAGTGAGGTACTTTAATACCTTACTTTCAACAATGGATAGACCATTTAGACACAGAATCCATAATGAAACCAAGGATTTGAATAACACTGCAGAATGAACAGATCTAGAAGACACATGCAGAACATTCTATTCAACATCAGAATATACATTATTCTGAAGAGCACTTGGAACATTTTCCAGGATATACCATATGTTAGTGTACAAAACAACTCAGCAAATTCAAGAAGACTGAAATCATGTCAAATGTCTTCTCTGACCACAGTGGCATCAAACTAGAAATCAGTAAGGATTTCTGGAAAGAAAAAGGAAATCTGGAAATCTGGAAAATTCATGAATATGTGGAAATTAAACAGCACTCTCATGAATAACCAATGGACCAATGAAGAAATGAAAGAAAAATAAAATTAACACAAAACATATCAGAACTTATGGATTATTGCAAAATTATTTCTAAGAGGGAAATTAGCAATAAATGCTTAGGAAACATTTAAGAAGCTAGGAAGATGCCAAATAAGAAACCTAAGTCTATACCTTAGTGAAATGGAGAAAAAAACTAAATAAACCAAACATAACAGAACAAATAATAAAGAGCAGAGCAGAAACAAATGAAATAGAGAAGAAACAAGCAAGCAAAAAATCAGTATAAAAGATGAGCCTAACTACCAGTTGGTTCTTTAAAAAAGTTAACAAAATTGACAAAACATTAGGTAGGCTAATCAAAGGAAATGGAAAAAGAACCCAAATTGCAAAATTATAAATGAAAAAAGGAGACATTACAACTGAGCCCTGAAATACAAAAGATCAAAGAGGCTACTATGAACAACTATATGCCAACCAACTGGACAACATAGAACAAATGGAAAAATTCCACTTCCAAGATAAATTTTTGGAAAAAAATAGAAAATCTAAATAGCCCAATTACTAGGAAGAAAATTGCATCAGTAATCAAAATCTTCCCCACAAAGAAAAGCCCGTGACTAGATGACTTCACTGGTGAATTTTACCAAGCATTTAAAGAATTAGCACCAATCCATCTCAAATTCTTCCAGAAAATTAAAGAGGGTGAAACATTCCCAGACTCATTTCACAAGACCAGGATTATCCTGATACCAAAGCCAGTTAAGGGCACTGCTAGAAAAGAATACTATAGGCTAATATTCCTGATGAATATGAATGCAAAAATTTTCAGCAAAGTACCAGCAAAGTGAATTTGGCAGTACATTGGAAAGATCATTCACTGTGATCAAAGGGAATTTATCCCTGGGATACAAGAATGTCTCAACCTATGCAAATCTACCAATATGACACTGCATATTAATAGGAAAAAAAGAATCATTTAATTATCTTAACAGACACAGAGAAAGCATTTGAAAATATTCTATAATTTCTCATAATAAAAAACTTAGCAAATTAGGCACAGAATGAATATATAAGAACCTAATAAAAGTCATATATGACAAACCCCCAGGTAATAATATACTCAATGGTGAGCTACTAAAAGTTTTTCCTTTAAGATCAGGAACAATAAATTCAGCTCAGTCTCTCTACTCCTATTCAAAGTAGTACTGTAAGTTCTAGATAGAGCACTCAATCAAGAAAAATAAATAAGCAGCATGAGAACTGGAAAGAAAAAAAAAGTAAAATTGTTTTTGTTTCAGATGACATGATTGAAAAAAATCTCAAGACTCCACCAAAAAAGAAAACTGTTAGAATTAATCAGTAAATTCAGTTATACTGCGCATAGAAAATAAAGATCAGTAGCATTTCTACACACAAACAATAAATTATTTCAAAAAAATTTTTTAAATGTCATTTTTAATAGCACACCTAAAATACTTAGTCATAAATTTAATCAAGGAGGTGAAAGATTTCTACTCTGAAAACTAGAAGACATTGATTAAAAAAAAATCAAAGACAGCATAAATAAATGGAAAGATATCCATGCTTATGATTTGGAAGAATGCATATTGGTAAAATGTCAATACAACCAAAACTAGCCAGAATTTTAATACAATCCCTATCAAGATTACAATGGTGTTTATTACAGAAGTAGAAACAAAACTGTCCTCCTATGTGCATAGGGCCACAAAAGACCCTGGCCGTGGATATTTTAAGAAAGAAGAACAAAGCAGGAAGTATCAACATATACATTCAAGCTACAGTAATGAAAACAGTATAGTGTTAGCATAAAAACAACTAAAACAATGGAGCTGAATTGAGAGCCCAGATATAAACTCAAGTATATATAATCAACTAATATTTAATAGGGGAGTTAAAAAAATTACTCAAATAAAAAATTAAAAATTTTTTTCAAAATAAAAATTATTTTCAAAATAAAAAATTACTCTCTTTTTTTTAATGTTTATTTATTTTTGAGAGAGAGAGACAGAATGAGAGTGGGTTAGGGGCAGAGAGAAAGGGAGACACAGAATCCGAAGCAGGCTCCAGGCTCTGAGCTGTCAGCACGGAGCCCGACGTGTGGCTCGAACTCACAAGCTGTGAGATCATGACCTAAGCTGAAGTCAGACGCTCAACTGACTGAGCCACCCAGGCGCCCCAAGACAATTGTCTCTTAAATAAGTGGTGTTAACAAAACTGGATATTTACATGTAAAAGAATGAAAATGACCCCTATCTTGCACCACTACAAATGTAACTTGAAATGGATGAGACTTATATTGAAGACTTGAAACCAAAAAAATCCTAGGGAGGAAAAAAACCCAAAACAAAACATAGAAATAAAGTTCCTTGACCTGGGTATTGGTAATGTTTTGGAAATCATACCAAAAGCAGAAGCAACCAAAGCAATAATAAGCAAGTGGAACCACATCAAACTAAAAAGACTGGGGGCACCTGGGTGGCTCAGTCAGTTTAGCATCCAACTTCAGCTCAGGTTATGATCTCACGGGTTCTGAGTTCAAGCCCTGCATTAGACTTTCTGCTGTCAGCACGGACAGCAGATCCTTCTTTGGGATCCTGTGTCCCTCCCTTTTTCTCTGCACCTTCCCTGCTTGTGCTCTTTCTCTCAAAAATGAACAAACGTTAAAAAAAAAAAAAAAAGCTTCTTCACAGCAAACAAAAAGCATCAACAAAATGAAAAATACCTTTGGAAATGGGAAAATTATTTACAATGATATATCCACTAAGTGTTTTATATTCAAAATGTACAATGAATTCATACCACTCAAAAACTAAACAAATCTCCAATTTAAACATGGGAAAAGGACCCTAATCATCATTTCCCCCCCCCCCTTCAAAAAAAGATATATATAAATGGCCTAGAGGCACAAGAAAAGATGGTAACTAGTTATCAAGAAATTCAGATTAAAACTACCATGAGATACCACCCCACAGTTGTTAGAATGGACATCATCAAAAGGTAAGAGATAACAAACACTGCTGTGGATGTGGAGAAAAGACCCCTGTGTTCTGTTAGTGGGAATGTAAATGGGTACAGTCACTGTGGAAAAGAGAATGGATGTCTCTCAAAATTAAAAATAGAACTACCAGGCCACCTGGGTGGCTCAATGGCTTAAGTGTCTTGATTTTGGCTCAAGTCATGATTTCACAGTTTCCTGAGTTCAAGCCCCACATTGGGCTCCATGCTGACAGTGCAGAGTTTGCTTGGGATTCTCTCTCCCCATCCTCTCTCTCTGCCCCTGCCCTACTCATACTGTCTTTGTCTCTCTCAAAATAAATAAATAAACTTAAAAAAAAAATTAAAACTAGAACTACCATATGATCCACCAGTTCCACTTCAGAGAATATATACAAATGGAACAAAGCACAAACTTGAAAAGATATCTGCACCCCATGTTCACAGCAGATTATTTGACAATAGCCGAAACATGGAAATAACCTAAATGGCCATTAATGGATGAATGAATAAGGACAATTTTAGGTAAAAGTACAATTGAGTATTATTCAATTATAAAAAATAAGGAAAATTTTCCATTTACAACAATATTACAGACCCTGAAAGCATTATGCTAAGTAAAAAAAAAAAACAAAGTCAGAGAAAGACATGTTGTATGATCTCGTTTATATGTGGAATCTAAAACTAAACACAAAACACCAAATCAAACCCATAGAAGAAGATATTAGATTTGTGGTCAGTAGGGGTGGGGGGGGGTGTGGGGAGGAGGAATGGGAAGAAGGTAGTCAGAAGGTACCAACTTCCAATTATAAGATAAAAAATGTACTAGGGATATAATGTGTATGATGACTACAGGTAACACTGCTCTGGGATATGTAGGAATGTTTTTATTTAAAAAAAATTGTAAGGGTATTTATTTATTTATTTATTTATTTAGAGAGTGTACAAGCAGGGGAGGAGCAGAGGGAGAGAAGAAACCAAGCAGCTGGCAGCACAGAGCTGGACATGGAGCTCGATCCCATGAATTGCGAGATCGTGGCTTGATCCCAAGATACACGAAACCTGAGCCAAAATCAAGAGTCAGAGGTTTGACATGCTGAGCCACCCATGCGCCCTTATAGGAATGTGTTTAAAAGAGTAGATCCTACGAGTTTTCATCATGCAGGTAATTTTTTTCTTTCCTTTTTTTTTTAATGTTTATTTATTTTTGACATAGAGAAAGAGCATACAAGTTCTGGGGCAGAGAGAAAGGGAGACACAGAATCTCTGAAGCAGACTCCAGGTTCTGAGCTATCAGCACAGAGCCCCAAGTGGGGCTAGAACCCACGGACTGTGAGATCATGACCTGAGTCAAAGTCGGATGCTCAACCGACTAAGCTACCCAGGGACCCCTTTTTCTTTCCTTTTTATTATATCTACATGAGATGATGGATGTGAACTAAACCCATTTTAATCATTTCACAGTATATGTACATCAGACCATCACGCTGTATACCTTAAACTTATACAATTATTTTTCAGTAAAATGAGGGGGAAAGCATGAAAAGAAAAGCATATGGTCCATTGGAATTAAAATAAACACAAGCAACATATACATCACAGAATAAGAAAAACAAAATTCGGTGCTTGAGGCTAAAATAACCAAGAAGAAATTCATATACTCTGTGTCACTAATGGGCGAAATTGATTTGCATCAAGTTTGGCAAGTGAGGAAGTGCTTAAGTTCCAAGTTAGAAAATATAATACTTTTGCAGGATAAGCTGAACCAACCATATTGGGAAGAGGGTGAGACTCTCCTTGCAAATTCACACGTAAAAACCAAACATCAAAGGCTCTGTTGAACTGCACTGTTCCCTCATTATGCTGGAAACAGTGAGGTTTTTGCTTAAAAATGTGCTCCTCACTGAAATAACTGAATACTGAATACATGATGACAAATAAATAAGATAAAACGCAGTAAGACCAGATGGAGGCAGAACACACATCATTCTGTAGTTTGAAGATAAAGGAGCTGAAACTTTTAAAATCATTAATCTGCTTGGTTTTTCAAGTCTCTTTTGCCAATATAATTGAACAAAAGAGTTAATGCACGATGATAATGACGACAGCTTTTACATGCTTCCCCTTTGTTTCTTTTTTATCAAGTTCTTGAGGCCTTGCCAGAATTTTGGTTCTTATGTTAATGTGGAGTGCTCTGCATGTTGAATTTCTTTCTCCTTTGATTATGGAAAGAACTACTTAATTTTGTTAAAGACACGGCTAATTAACAGCACTATATTTGTTAAAACAAATTTATTTGTTTAACCTTAGACTTCTAATAAAGAGGTATTTATGATCATGTTTAAGACCTTTCTTTAAATACTTCCTATCTCTTCGCAGCCCCTGCACTGAAAAACTAAAGTCTAGAGATTAAGTTTTCCCCTCAAAACTGTCAAACCCATTTCTAGTTAAGACATTTTATATTTTTTTCTGTCTTCTCTCTGAAGTGTTGATCTACCAGTCTTCACAAGGCTGGCTCTAAATATCCAGTTCATTGTGCAACATCACATCCCCAGAAAAGCCTTCCTCAACCATTCAATTCACTGTCCTTTACTCAACCTGTCACAGCATTCTGCTTAGTTTTTCTTAATGAGCAAGAAATATATATTTCTAGGATTATCTATTTTTGTCTGGTACCTTCTACTAGAATATAAGCTTCACATGCACACAAAAAAATCTTATCTGTTTTGTAAATTTCTTTATCTCCGATGCCTAGAATACCACCTGACATTATGGGTGAACAATAAATACTTTCTAGTGAAAAATCCACACATGCATGTGCAGCACATATTTTGTAATGTTAAGTAGAAGGAATCAAACAAGATATTGTGAAATTGTAACCTGATCAGCATCATCTTGATCCTGGCTCAATTTCTAGAATGAATAAATAATTAGATAATTTGATAAAAAAAAATAGTCATTCTTAGGACTTAATCAATTCCTGAAGAAAGCATGTCATGTTGTGACACATGCGAATAAAAAATATAAGGAAAAAATAGTTGATGTAAATTCACAGAAAACCCTATCCTTCAGTGAGAACCTCTGAACATTTCAGTCTCCACTAGAGTTTGAAAGTATATGCCCTGAGATGTGACTGCCTCTTTAAGTCCTTGTTCTAACACCCAATAGTTTGGTGTACTTGTGTATGTTATTTAGCATTTCTTTTTAAATTTTAGGGTTTGTTTTGCCCACATATAACTTCCTAAGGTTAGAGTCAAGTTTGACTGAGACCATGTAAAATGCTTCCTGCATTGCCTGGCATGTGGATGTGTAATAAATATTACTGTTGTTACTGTTAAAATTTCCTACATCTATATCTAAATATTGATTGGCGGTAAATGAGGTTATCAATTTCTGCCCGTCACTGCCACACTCTTTTCAAATGATGTATCATGGTAATATCTCCATATTAATAAATGCAAGTTTGAGTCATTATTTTTATTACTGCTTAGCATTACATTTTATGAACACCCAAAAGTTTTTATTGTCATCTCCATTGTTGAATATTATATTGTTTAATTCTTTTCAAGGAAGCTAGATTGATAAACCTTAGATATAAAATAATATCAAATGTTTGAACTATAGCAAGGTAAAAAGACAGAGTGTGCTTCACTATTGTTAGGATTAAAATGTGAAATTGGGACTTACTTATTCCCAAAGAAATAAAAGATTGGTTCAGGGATCAGTATTGATTTTTCCAAAGATATAACCAGGACATATCTGAAGTCCTATAGAGGAAAGGACCTCAGATCTCAGGGGAGAAACTCCTCTACCAGAGCTGTAGAGTGTGGATCACTATGGCTGGATTTAGAGCCGAAGTCTAAGTATTAGAAAAAAATGATAGGTTCTGGCACAAAATGGGAGCATAATCTTCTAAACTTAAAATTTAGCCACTCTGCTACTATGGTGACAATACATGGGAGGGTGGGGGACTGGACAAGTTGAGACATTTTGACCCTCAGGCTACTGGTACTGAATCTGTGGCAGAGGAAGGAGATAAGCTTTCCTCTGGTTTCCTTGACTTCCTAGGGGAACCGGAGAAGATGATCCCGGCATGAAGTACACGAAGAAATCTCAGTAGTTACTAAGTTCCTACAGGTATGGAGGGTCTATAGTATCAAGTCTCTGACTAGCCGGCTGTGGCACACACAACCTCGGTGACATTCCGGCTTCCCCAGTTCATCAGCAAATCTCTGGAGTTACTACCAGAAGTCCACTGGTAGCATCTCAAGATTGTAAGTCAGGGGTGGCAAACCTAAAATAGTTACTCTCAAAAACAAGTTCACAGCCTAATGGTGGGTCATAAGGACTATTTGCTAGGTATTGATAGATGAAAAACTAAAGTATTTTCTCTCATTCTTACAGATAAATGCCATGGATCCTTAAAGGCTCAATTTTAAACATAGGAGTAAAGGAATATTTACTAGCAATTTACTATCCTTAGTACATTACTATTACTAATAGTGAACACACACAGGATTTCTCTGTATCAGGCACCAATTGTTTATATACTGGTCGAGTTAACCCACACAAGAACTCAATAAAGCAAGGACTCTTGTTATCCCAAATTACTCAAGTGAGAAACTCAAACTTGGAGGTCAAATGATTTGCCCAGGGTTACAAAAGTGTTGGAGCTGGGAGTTGAACCCTGAACTATGAAAATGTATTTGAATTTGGCACTGACTAAAGTAAAATAAATGAAAAATGATATAAGAAGTGTTTTTCTTTTAACCTTTATAATATAAAAGCATGTGGTCTTTAAGAGTTGACCCCCAGCCCTAAGGGCAATGACAAAATCATATAAGAAGTGCTGAGGCAGAGGAACACAGCCAACATGCCACGGATACAGAATGAGACAATGAAGACCCAGAAGGGTGTGCTTGTATTTCTGCACTTGACCAATGGCAGTGACAGGAGAACCGGGCAGTGATTCGTACGTTAGAGGATGAAGGAAAATTTTACATAAGAAGGAAAAAGAGGAGCACCTGGGTGGTTCAGTCAGTTGAGCATCTGACTCTTGATCAAGACCCTCGTTGGACTTTGCAGTGACAGCGTGGAGCCTGCTTGGGGTTCTCTCTCTCCCTCTCTCTCTCTACTCCTCCCCTCCTTGTGCTCTCTCTCTCAAAATAAATAAACTTTTGTTGTTGTTGTTTTGTTGTGTTTTTTGAAGAAGGAAAAAAAAATAACAAGATTAACACTTAAGGAAGCAGGAGCTCAGAGGGTTGATGTCTTTGGATTAGATTCAAGTTCCTAATTCGTACTCCCCACAATGTGGACATGTGGCAACACGATTTACATGTGGTTTAAAAATAACAGGCCACGATTTTATACAGTGTCCATAAGACTCAATAATTTCAATAGAGTCAAAATGGCTAAATCTCCCAAATGTGCTGCTTTCCCCTTGTAGACTAGGCAAGTTAGGCCATATAATATAACAGAGAGAGTCCCAATCATGAGAACATTAGGTGTTTGAAAATGATAAGCATCTGAAAACAGGTAGGTGCTGGGAAATGTGGTAGGAAGCTTTAATTATCAAAGTTGCCATGGCGACTGTTTTAATTACAATGTTATTTCTGAAGTATTTTAGAATGGTACCCAATTACTTTTTAATACAATTTCCCAGTGTCCCTAGTGAAAGAAACAGCAATATTGAAATATTTAATAGTGCCTATAATTCAGTAGTTGAATTAATAATGGTTATAGCTCAACAACGTGTCTTAGGACCTGGCAAACTTTTCAAAGGTGTAGTCTTGGTATTTGTTACATTTATTTGATCTTATGACTTCACTGCAAAGGGTAGTAAATAGTTTTAATTTTAAAAAAATCACTAAGTATAAGTTTGTAAATAATTGTCAAAGAGGTAACTGCACTAAATTTCTCTCACAATTACTTTTGATAACAAAATATTAAGGAAAGCCAACCTTAGCCTTGGCTAACACAGAAAAATTCAAACAGGCAAGCATTCAATTCTATACATCTTTACATTCAGAGTAACATCTGCCACGTTATTTTTTTCTGATTAAAATAAATATAAAAAATTAGTAGTGGAAATCGAAGTATTTCATGCTTGATGTTTAACATTTTATTTTTTCCTATGGTTTAATTCAATACACAAGTAAGGTCCAAGAGTAAGAAGATATTTGTCACCCTGTTCTCCTATTAACAGCTTATATATCCGTCTCATTTCATTGTATTGTTGACCCTTGAATGACACGGATTTGAACTACACAGTGAACTTGTAAAACTTGAACTTACACAGCAATCTATTTTGGTAAATAGAGTACAGTACTAGAAATGTATTTTCTCTGCCTTATGATGTTCTTCACAACATTTTGTTCTCTCTAGTTTGCTTCATTGTAAGAATACAGTATGATTCGTTAGCTTTTTGGGGCATCACAAGTTATAGATCAACTGTCGAATGCCTGGAGGGTCAGCATCCCTAAACCCCTCAGAGTTCAAGGGTCAAAAATGTCACTGTGACATTTTTGAGTGCAGAGATTTTGTTTTTTTCACCATCTTTCTCTAGTAGCTACAGCGGTGTCTGATATAAAATAGATGCCAAGTTATTAATTTATTTGTAATTTAATCAATTCAGTGTACACCTTATGGCTTTTAAAAAGCAAGGCACATAAATGAGTCATGTAGAATTCCAAAACCTCTGATACCACGTGGAACAGAACCACCTCCTGGCTGAGCCCTGCCTAAGTTCCTGATTCACCCAAGTGTCAGATATAACCTAACGGTGGTTATTTTAAGCCATCGTGTTTTGGGGTAGCTTGTCACTCAGTAATTCAGAACTGGAGCGAACTGCCTTCTCTTCTGCAACCTGAAACTGAAACTACAAAGCAAAACTGAGTACCAAGCATATTTCACATGACTTTATGATCTCAACACAAATTGCTTTGTATAAAAAGAGCTGTTTATGAAGATAGTATTTTTTCTCAAAAGATTTAAATAATGCATTTAAATACATAGATGCCTTCCTCCTACCAGAAAAATCTGTATTATATTTTTATCCATATTAACAGATGTCAAAACAAAGGTAATGTTTACTATGGAGTATTTTCTGTCATCTTCTTTGTTTTCAACAGCATCCTTCTGGAACTGTCTGAGCACTCAGTTATAGTTGGATTTCAGCACCATTTCAGTGTGAGAAAATTTTATTTCACATTCTCAAAACACAGCATTGCATACTAGGGAAACACATCTTTTGTGAACATGAAACACAGTTTGGATTAATGGAGAAAATTTATTTTTCTATTTGTAAAAAACTATTTATTTTGAGAGAGAGAGAGAGAGAGAGAGGGGCAGGGAGAGAATCCCAAGCAGGCTCCATGCTCTGTGCAGAGCCCCACGAGGGGCTCAATCTCACAACTGTGAGATCACGACATGAGCCAATATCAAGAGTCAGATGCTTAACTGACTGAACCACCCAGGAGCCCGTTCCCCAATGGGGAAAATTTCTAATTGCTTCCTCTTACCCTGTTGATCTGATGTAAGATGACATCAGTGAGATGAGACCCACCAAAGAGAGTCTAGCAGCTTCTATAGCTTCTTTACATCTGCCCAGGATTCACAGTGGCTTAGCTTCAGTAGGCCTGACCTTGGACTAATGTAGTATTAGCCTAAGTTCAGCCTGTGATTACTTTTGGTATGGGTCACATTTGCCTCTGGGTACATGAACATTGCTATGAGCTAAGAAAAGAGAAGTTCCTCGCACATATGTGCAGATCTAAGACAATCAAGGTCTCTTGTGAGCAAAAAGTGTGTACAGAGTTCTCACTAGTGAATGTTGTTGGCACAGATGTGCTAGAAAATAAGAGTCTCTTCATTTACTAGCTTAAGCAAAGGGGCCTCTGCAAGAAAGAAAAAAAAGTATATGGTGAACTTCAAACAGAAGAACACTGACCAGCCAATTTTAAATAAGAGATTCTCTGTTATGTTTCGAGTTTAACTTTCCTTATCAGGGGTCTGGGAAGGTGATGTACAGCTGATGAATATGCCTATCTATGGAAATTTCCATGTCTATGGAAATCAGCCAACTCACCCAGAACAGCACAGGGATGAGAATTATACTAGTTTCTATTAAGTGCAGTCTGTCTGTTAGTTTGCATACACATGTATGCAGTATTCACAGAAATCTAACTGGCAAGTCTTGGAAATTACTCAAGTGTTTAATTTTTATTGTCCAACTCAGAAAGCACCATTTCACATTATTCATTTATAACAATAAACCTAAAAGTTTTCACTATTCTCTGGCATGTAACACGAATTTAATAAAAGCGAGTTATTATGATTACTATTATTACTGTGTTTATGCTGTAAAGGACCTGGTAGAAAATGTAAAGATATATGATTTATGGACCTGACAATATAAGGTCTTGCTATCTAGTTGGTAAGGGCAAACACAGAGGCAAAACTATCAATATATTGCAGGATGTTAAAGAGCAGGACTAATGACTAAGTTGTGGAAAGAATTTCGAAAGCATATTTTATTTCAGCAGGAACTGGAGGAATGACTAAGAGCTTAAAAAAAGAGGCTCAAGATGAGTTTACAAGAGAAACAGAAGTACTAACAACAAAGATTACCAATTTGAATGAACATATCACACTCAGTTTTGTGAGACCAGAAATACAAATATAATAACTTCATTGTGTATGAGGGATAAAAAGTTAAATATGATTTAACAGCAAATGGTGTGCATGTCTTAGGGTTGATAAACCCTTTTATTCTATAGGCTGGGAGAACAGGACACACACGTGAAAGAATGATATCAGAAGCATGCACAAACATCAACCCAATTATGAACTGACGACTTAAGATACAAAATTATAAATTCCTAAAAGGAAACATAAGGAAAGAGCCCCATGACAGTGACCTGGGAAACATTTGTTTTTTGATTATGACATCAAAAGCACAAGCAACAAAAATAAAAAAATAGCCAAGTGGGATTATATCAGAGCATATTTATTCAAATCAAAATAGTCAACAGAGTGAAAAGACAATCTACAGAATGGGAAAAAGTCTTTGCAAACCACCTGTCTGATGAGATGTTAATCTCCAAAATTATTTAAGGAATTCCTACAACTCAAAGCACAAACCAAATAACCCTATTTAAAAATACATAAAAATTGGGGTACCTGGGTGGCTCAGTTGGTTAAGCGTCCGACTTCAGCTCAGGTCATGATCTAGTGGTCCGTGAGTTCAGGCCCCGTGTTGGGCTCTGTGTTGACAGCTCAGAGTCTGCAGCCTGTTTTAGATTCTGTGTCTCCCTGTCTGACCCTTCCCTGTTCATGCTATCTCTGTCTCAAAAATAAATAAACGTTAGAAAAAATATTTTTTTAAATACATAAAATATTTGCATAGACCTTTCTCCAAAGAAGCCATATAATGGCCAACTGGTATTTAAAAAGCTGTTCAACACCAAAAATCAGCTGGGAAACTCAAATCAAAACAACAGTGAGTTATCATCACCTTACACCAATAAGATGGCTACCATCAAAAAGACAAAGATTGGGAATGCAAGCTGGTGCAGCCACTGTGGAAAACAATAAGGTGGTTCCTCAAAAAAACTAAAAATAGAACTACCCTACAACCCAGCAATTGCACTACTAGGCATTTATCCACGGGATATAGGTGTGCTGTTTCAAAGGGACACATGCACCACCATGTTTACAGCAGCACTATCCACAATAGACAAAGTAAGGAAATAGCCCAAATGTCCATTGATGGATGAATGGCTAAAGAAGATGTGGTATATATACACAATGGAGTATTACCCGGCAATCAAAAAGAATGAAACCTTGCCATTTGCAACTACATGGATGGAACTGGAGGGTATTATGCTAAGTGAAATTAGAGAAAGACAAAAATCATACGACTTCACTCATATGAGGACTCTAAGAGACAAAACAGATGAACATAAGGCAAGGGAAACAAAAATAATATAAAAACAGGGAGGGGGACAAAACAGAAAAGACTCATAAATATGGAGAACAATCTGAGGGTTATGGGAGGGTTTGTGGGAGGGGGGATGGGGTAAATAGGTAAGGGGCATGAAGGAATCTACTCCTGAAATCATTGTTGCACTATATGCTAACTAATTTGGATGTAAATTTTAAAAAATTAAAAAAAAATTTAAAAAGACAAAGATACCAAATACTGGTGAGGGTGTGGAATAATGGGATCTCTTACATATTTTTCATTGGGATAGAAATTGATACAACCATTAGGTAAATCAGTATGGAGGTTCTTCAAAAAATTAAAAATAGAACTAGCTTGTGATCCAGTAATCCCATATCTAGGTACACATATAAAGGAAATGAAATAAGTTTTTGGGAGAAATCTGCACTTCCAAATTCACTGAAGCATTATTCACAATAGCCAAACTATGTCAATCACTTAAATGTTCATTAGTGGATGAATGGATAAAGAAAAGGTGATTTTTCACACACACACACACACACACACACACACACACACAATGGGAGATTACTCAACCTTAAAGGAAATCCTTTAAGGATTTTTCAGCCTTAAGGATTACTCAGCCTTAAAGGAAATGTATGCAACAAAATGGATGAACCTGGAGGAAACTGTACTTAGTGTGAAATCAAAATGAGTCAAATTCATAAAACCAGAGAGTATAATGGCAGTCGCCTGGGGCCGTGAGAGGGAAATAGAGTGATATTGATCAAAAGGTCCAAAGTTTTATTTATACAAATTCTGGAGATTTCATATATAGCAATGTGATTATAGTTAACAAAAATGTATTACCTACTAAAAATTTGCTTAGAGAGTAGGAAGGAAGGGCAGATGAAGGGAGGAAAGGAAGTAATATAGAGAATGAATAAAGAAAACAAGGAAAATGGTATCCCCCCAAAAATAAGAAAAATGATATATACACCTAGTAGAATATTATTCAGCCACAAAAAGGAGGGAATCCTTATATATGCAACAACATGGATGAATCCTGAGAACATTATGTTAAGTGAAATAAGGCAGTCACATAAGGACGAATACTATACGATTCCACTTATATGAGGTATCAATAATAGTAATATTCCCAGAAGCAGAAAGCAGAATGGTGGTTACCAGGAGCTGGGAGGAGAGAAGTGAAGAGTTGCTGTTGAATGGATATAAAGTTTCAGTTCACAAGATAAATAAATTCTAGCTATCCTCTGTACATTATGCTTATAGTTAAAAATATTGCAACATTAGGCAATGCTTCAGAAAGTTCATGGCTATTGCTGCAACAGAAATTTATCAGAACTTACTGTTGATAGGGTCCTTGGCTAAAGTAGTATAAAAAATGCTCACATTTACGAACACAACAATAAAAACATATAAAAGATTTTACAACCTAAAATCCTGTTAAATTCTGTTCATAAACAGAAGCAAAGAATATACTGCTTTTGCCTCTTGAGAAACACATTAGTTAAAAAATCCATACAAATGTGGTGGGACAATGTGAGAGAAGTTAAATCTATATAAAGCTGTAAGAAGTTAACAGAGATTTGTAGGTTGTTTCCTTAAAATGATATCTGTTAGGAAAGAAAAAGAGATGGACAAATTGGAAATCGATAATGAATTTTGAAGATACACACTTACTATTCTCAATAATGAGTTTCCACTTTGTACTTGTTCTCATTTGCTGTGAAGAAATAAATTAAATGATTGTGAGTAATTAATAATGTATAATTATACATCATTTGTTATTCATTGAAAAACGATGACACATTAACCACCAAAATGAAAATGATCCATAATGTATCTGTCATATATGAAAAACTGAATACATAAATTAATATGTGATAGTCATACATCAATGTTGTCAACTCATCTAGCAGTAACATTTCCATCCACGTTATCACACTTGAGGTTAGAAACTCAAACTCAAGACAAAACTGAGGCAAAAAGAAATCAAACTGAAAGACAATATGCACTACAATAAATTGATGAGATAGCAGAAAAAAAAACATAATAAAGCTTGTATATGGCATGCTCTTTTTGAAAATCAATAAAGAGGATAAAGAGAAAAAAATTAGGACAGCCGTGTGCCAAACAACAAGATACTTAGAGTAAGGGGTGAATGTAAGGAAATCTGGACCAAATTAAAGGATAATAGCTACAGCAGATACAGATTGGCACAGCACACAGAGTAAGTTGAGACTCTGGAGCAGCTTATCCAAAGTTCCCTTACTTGGAGGGGTGCCTGGGTAGCCCAGTCGGTTAAGTGTTGGTTTTCAGCTCAGGTCATGATTTCGCGATTCCTGAGTTCTAGACCTGCAATGGACTCTGTGCTGACAGTTCAGAGCCTGGAACCTGCTTCAGATTCTGTGTCTTCCTCTCTCTCTGTCTCTTTCTCTCTCTCTCTGCCCCTCCCCTACTCGTGCTGTCTCTCTCTCAAAAAATAAACATTAAAGAACAAAGTTCCCTTATTTGGAGAGTGAGATCTAGTATCCTTAGACCAGGAGAACCTATTTACAACACATTCTACATGCAGAAGGTAAGTTGTAATAAGTTCTAAGAAAGAAGCATACTGATTTAATAAAATTAAGTGGTCAGAAGTAGCTAAATATACAAATATACAGAAATGCTAAATCAACATACACTTAAGCCAGTTATATAAAAGATTTTCCCAGCAAACCACAGAGAGATTACCTTCATATCCAAATGGAATCTGAAATGAAAAAATGCCCCCAGGACAAAGTGCCCAGAAGATTAGAGGATCTGTATATTGAAAGACTACTTACGCACAGATAATTTCATTATTTAGGCATTATACTTATGCCTAAAGCTTATTAAGCCTGAGGTTATAGATATAACCATTAAAAATGATCAACAAATTTTAGTGGTCAATCTTTAAAATCATAAAAAAATACAAAGACAAAAGAATTGGAAATACATGAGCCCTACTACATGCTGAAGGAAACAAAATCTCTAACACTGTAGGTTTTCTTAAAAATAGAAATGACGCATTAAACGCCAAAACAGGAAATATAAGACTTCACTAAATAGTTTTCAAATATATTTCCCAAGTGGAACTTATGACATAGGAGCTCCAAGCCATCAAGGAGGACAACGATCAATGTGAGCTAGCTTTGTCAGTGAAACGTTTCAGGACGTACTCCGAATGCTGTTTCACACAATGTTTGGAGATTCTGAGGTTAAAAGGTGAATAAATGAAGTTTAGAGAAGGGAAAGAATAGAAGCAAACCCCTCATGTTAGTAAGGAATATGCCAAGCTTGGAAATAAGGAGGTGGGACACTTAATGCAAAGCTTAAATACTAGGCATAGATGTGGGACTTCACGTTCTAAGTAACTGAAGCAGGTTGACTGACTGCGAAGACCGTGCACATTGATTGCTTCATCCTATATTTCTTGAGATTTCTGCTCAGCATGCCTTGTTGCAGTAATATTTTGCAGTGGCACAGAGTCATAGCTTCTTGATCAATGTCTAGTCCTATCAGAATTGAAACCCACTGTGAAGAATACTGGTCAATGTTCTAGAAGAACAGAGGAGAGGAACATACTTTGAGGGAAAGCCAAAAAGAAAAGAGAACGTTCCTGTAAGCAGATGAGTCTCTATGCCTGACAAGCACTATGTGAGCACCCCTAGGTACTCTCCAGAGGAGGGGAAACATTTCTCAGAATATATATAGTTTCATTTTTAGAAGTTTTCAACCACTGCCAGATAAACTTACAAAGTGCCTTTTTAACACCTATGGAGATAAAAATAGGTGTTTTTTTTCATTAATGCAGAAAATTATCTGAATAATTTTAGAATTCCTAGCATAAGCCCCACTTAATTAAAAAGCATTCTAAAAGGAATGATATAACCACCTGTAGTTGTCCACTTTATACTGTCTTTGTTGGATTTTGATACCAATGTCAGCTTAGCAGCATAAAAAAATTATAAATAATTTAAATACAACTGAAGTTTTTATTTCTTGGAAGTTTAATAGAATTGCCTCATTAAAATAACTGGGTTTGTTGCTCTTTTGCAGAGTAGTTTCTCAATAATTTTCTCTGTTTTATTTATTTTTAGTTTTTTTTAACATTTATTTATTTTTGAGAGAGAGAGAGAACATGAGTGGGAGAGGGGCAAAGGGAGAGGGAGACACAGAATCTGAAGCAGGCTCCAGGCTCTGAGCTGTTAGCACAGAACCCAATGTGGGGCTTGAATCCACAAACTGTGAGATCATGACCTGAGACAAAGTATGCACTCAAGCAATTGAGCCACCCAGGTGCTCCCTTCTCTATTTAATTTATTGTGATTAGTGAGTTTGCATTCTGTCTTCTGAGGTCAGATTTGATAATTTCATATGCCTATAAAGTTATATATTTCATTTCATATTCCAAAATTTATTTGTATAGTTAACCAATAGGATTCTTTTAGCGAGGTTTTGTGTGTGTGGTTATTTCCTTATTAGCATTCATTTTGTGATTTATGGTTTCTTCCTCCTTTTGTACTCTATTATCTGAAGGTTTATCATTCCCCTGCTCCTACCAAAGGTCAAATTCTTGCATTACTTTACTAATGCTGCCCTTTTATTTTTGTTTTCTAATTTTTTCTTTCTACCTTTATTATGCTTTGTTATGCTTTATTTTAATCTTGTTGTTCTAACTTCAGTTGAATTCTTAATTCACTTTTCATTTTATTTAATTTACTAATATATGCATTTCAGAAAATGTTCATCTAAATATGGCTTTAACTGTATCTCAAGCTATGCTGTAAAATGATTAACAACCCCAATCCTAGAGCTAGACTTCCTGGGTACAAATCCTATTTATTTTATTGACTAGTTGTAAGATTAGGAAGCAAGTCAGTATGCCTTGCTGCAGCTCTATTTTCTCATTGGTAAAATGTGGATGATCATAGTTCCTTCACTGGGTAGCAGTGATGATTAAATTGGTTAATATTTATAGCAAAACCTGACATATAGTAAGAGGTTTAGAAAGTTCTTGAATAAAATAATTACATGGCAGTATGTTTAAATTCAACTTTAAATTTTATTTTGCTGAGTCACTATAAAGGCTACCCTATAAGCCAGGCATAAAGGATATGTCAAATTTCTGAATCTTAAGCATAATCCAAAATCTTAAAAAAACAAAAACACAAAAACACAAAAAAATGCATTGGGCTGGTGAAAATATCTTGGCTGAGGGAAACTTTCCTAGCAACTATGTAGGCTCAAGGCTAATGGACTACCCACCCCCATACAGTGAATTGCTGCATCATCTAGTAAAAGGTGTGGAATAAAAAAAAGCAAAAAGAGCCAAGCTTTATTTTCATGAGAGGGTAAAATAATTGGAATTTAGGACAAAATTATGTTGATATCAAGTATACACACACTTGTCAACTATCCTTTAGGGCGATCACATAACAGAGAATAGATTTAGCCTTGTGTCCCAAATGGATAGAAAACCAGACAAAATTTATAAAATACTTTTTTTTTTAAACAAATTTTCAGTTGGTGGTAACCTGGACTATTATTCTTTAGCAGAGGGAAGAGAAAAGAAAACTCTATAATTGCATCACCAGAAGGCAGTTTCCACAGCATGAAGTAAATTCCAAGCAAACTCACCAATTCTGATGAATTTAAGAGAAAGAAGAGTCTCAGCAGGTAAAGGTGACCAGAATTTGTGAGACTGAGTGCCAGAAGTAGAGAGGTTCACACCCCAATGAGATCTTTGGAGATAAAAGCTTCCTTCTAGTTTTGACTGTGTGCTAAGCTTGGCAAGTATGACAAGAAACCTCACATTCAGGAAAGAACTGTCACAAAGAACTAGGTAGAAAAATCCTTAGAGCTTACAAAGGACTGGGAAATGTTTATATTTCCATAAGCCAGAATACATGAGTTTTGGATAACATATTCTAAAAGATAGTATAGTAGGGGTTCAAAATTAACTCTGAATTAAGCATTTCTCAATGTGTTCAACAAAAAAAAAGCTTGAAAAGGGTTTAAATGGATTCCAATTAACTGCATGATAGAAGAAGACAGTCCGGTACTTATTTAGAAAAACAGCAAACTGCAGCATCCAATAATGTACAACTTAGAGTGTGCAGGATTTAATTTAAAATTACCACTCATAAAAATAAATAGGAAAATGTGACCCATAATCAAGAGATAACAAATCAATAAAAGCAGACCCAAGAATGACATAAATGGAAAAACTGTAAGACAAGGAGGTCCAAAAAGTTATTATAAATATGGTCAAAATGTCAAAAAGGTGGAGAAAGAAATGCAAAAGAAGAGAAATGGAAGACATTAAATGAGCACAAATTAAACAGTGAGTCATGAAAACACAGTACCAGGAATGAAATCAACAGTATACTTGACAATGCAAAAGATTAGTAACTTTAAGACCTAGCAGTAGAATGTATGAATATGAAACAAAGGCATTATAAAGACAAAAAAATTTTAAAAAAAGAAAAATTAAAATAAAATAAAAGTATATGGTAATCTATAGCAACAGAAAAGGCAGATTTTGGAGTATCAAAGAGTCAAAAGATTTTAACATTTAATGAAAATTATAATCATACTGTTCTAAGAATCTCAACTAAGACCAAAGACATTCTTTAGAGGAACATAAATAACAATACATTTCTTGTGAGAAATAGTGCAAGCCAGAAGACAACAAAACAATATCTTCCAATTATGGGGGTGGGGATAGAAAGGTGGGAACTGTCAACAGAATTCTATACACAATAAAAATATATCTCAAAAATAAAGGTGAAATGTTAAGGCTAAAAAAATAAAAAGCTGATAGCATTTGTCATCAAAAAACATCCCAGAAAGCTTATAGAAAGCTTTTCAGGCCAGAACAAAAAAATGTGGACCCATGCTAAGGAATGAGCACCACAGGAAATAACCATCATGTGAGTACTTATAAAAACATTTTTCCATATTTTAAATTTCATTAAAAAACAAGTGACCATTTAATGCAAACAAGACCTTAATATGGGTTCATAACAAATGTATAAAATGGATGAAAATAGTATCACAAAGGATGAGTGGGAAAAGAGATGTGTATTGTTGTAAGTTTCTTAAAAAAAAAAATCTATGAAGTAAAGGAGTGCCTGGGTGGCTCGGTTAGTTGAACGTCCGACTTCGGCTCAGGTCATGGTCTTGTGGTCTGTGAGTTTGAGCCCTGCGTCAGGCTCTGTGCTGACAACTCAGAGCCTGGAGCCTGCTTTGGATTCTGTGTCTCCCTCTCTCTCTGCCCCTCTACCTCTCACACTCTGTCTCTCTCTCAAAAATAAATAAACCTTAAAAATTTTTTTTTAAATCTATGAAGTATGAAATTATTTGAAGGTATATTAATTATATAGGTCGTATTAAACTTCTAGCAATCCATTAAGAGTCATAATGCAAATAATCTAATAAAATTTGGATTTAAAAAGCATGCAGAAACTCTCCACTCAATGCAGAATCAGAAAAAAGTTTGAAACATACAAGTAACAAATGAGACAGAAAGAAAACCAAAAGCAAAACCAAAACCATAATTCCAAATATGTCAGTATACAAAATTAAACATAAAAGGTCTAAATACCCAACTAAAACCGGAGATAAAAATAAGATCAAAGAGCAAGATGCAACACCACGTGCTTCTGAAAGATCTAGTTTCACTGTACAGCCACTGATATGTTACACGTAAACTGGAGGAAAAGATACTCCATGCAAACACTAAACACAAGAAATCTGGTATAATATCAGCAAAACAGATTCTCGGATGAGAAATATATTCATGAATAAGAAGTGACATTTCATGATGCTAAAGTGCTCAAGTCATCAAAACAGCTTGACAATCCTAAAAGTACATATAAATGTGATAAAGGAATGTTAACGCACATGAATCACACCTTTTATAACTGATGAAAAAAATGGACAAATCCACAATTATAAATGAAGTTTTAAGTTCTCCAGTTTCAATTACTGATACAAATGGGCAGAAACTCCCCAAGAGCACAGATGGTTTAAATAACATTATCAACCAACATGGATGGAATGCTTCATGTGACAAAGCAGCATAACAATTATTTGAAGTGCACAGAGAACATTTACTAAGATAGACCATATAATTTGATATAAAACAAACATCAATACATTTTTAAAACTGAAAATATACAAAACAGGGATCCCCCCCACAAGGGGCTGATACCTGAAATAAAAAAAGCAAAAACAAAAACCTACAACAAGAGTAACAACAACAAAAAAGAGTGGTACCTCTAGTGAAAATATTTTGAAATTAGACAATACAATTTAAATAATCCACAAAATTTAAACAATCATGAGAGGTGATGAAACATTTTGAAGTGAATGGGGGAATGGAAAATTTATCTCGATTATGACGGTACGGGCATAAATATATACATTTGTCAAAACTTTGACTTTTTATCAGTCAAATCTAACAATCTTTTCCTTTTCTTTTTTAGCTTTCAAATTGATGTTTAACACAGTTATATTAGTTTCATGTGTACAATATAGTGATTCAATAATGCCACATTTCACCCAGGGCTCATCATGACAAGTGCACTCTTTAGTCTCCATTACCTAATTTAACTCATCCCCCCACCCACCTCCCTCGGATAACCACCAGTTTGTGTGTTGGTTTGTCTCTCTCTTTTTATCCCTGTGCTCCTTTGTTTTCTTTTTTAAATTCCACATATGAATGAAACTATATAGTATTTGTTCTTCTCTGACTTATTTTGCTGAGCAGTATACTCTCTAGCAGCTCCATCCAGGTCTTTGCAAATGGCAGTATTTCATTTCTTTCTTATGGCTGAATATATTCCATTGTATATGTATACCACATCTTTATTCATTCATCATTTGATGGACACTTGGGCTGCTTCCATATCTTGGCGATTGTAAATAATAGTGCTATAAACATAGGGGTTCATATATCCCTTTGAATTGGTATTTTTGTGTTCTTTGAAGAAATACCCTGTAGTGCAATTGCTGAATCGTAGGGTAGTTCTATTTTTAACTTCTTGAGGAACCTCAATCCTGTTTTCCACAGTGGCTGTACCCTTTGCATTCCCACCAACACTGTATGAGGGTTCCCCTTACTCCATATCCTCACCAACACCTGTTGTTTGTATTGTTGATTTTAGCCATTCTGACAGGTGTGAGGTGACATCTCATTGTAGTTTCGATTTGTATTTTCCTGATGATCAATGATCATGAGCATCTTGGGGCGCCTGGGTGGCTCAGTCGGTTAAGCGTCCGACTTCAGCTCAGGTCACGATCTCGCGGTCCGCGAGTTCGA
The DNA here is from genome assembly GCF_028018385.1 of Neofelis nebulosa. Classification (NCBI taxonomy): domain Eukaryota; kingdom Metazoa; phylum Chordata; class Mammalia; order Carnivora; family Felidae; genus Neofelis; species Neofelis nebulosa. Next base: position 140,710,048 of record NC_080782.1, read on the forward strand.
GCCCCACCGTTGGGCTCTGGGCTGATGGCTCAGAGCCTGGAGCCTGCTTCCGATTCTGTGTCTCCCTCTCTCTCTGACCCTCCCCCGCTCATGCTGTGTCTCTCTCTGTCTCAAAAATAAATAAAAACGTTAAAAAAAAATTTAAAAAAAAATGATCATGAGCATCTTTGCATGTGTATGTTGGCCATCTGTAGGTCTTCTTTAAAATATATATATTTATAATATATAAAAAAATATATTTTATATATAATATATATGTAAAATATATAATGTATATATATTTACAATATATATGTATAACATATATCTATAATATATACCTATATTATAGATATATATCTATAGTATATATCTATATCTATATATAATATATATGTATAACATATATATATCTATATAGATATAGATATAATCTGTTCATGTCTTCTACCCATTTTTAAATTAGATTATTTGGTTTTGGGGTGGTGAGTATTCTAAGTTCTTTATCTCATTCTGGATATATATCATTTTGGATACTAACCCTTTATAAGATATGTCATACCTTCTCCCAGTCCATGTGGTGACCCTCAGTTTTGTTGACTGTTTCCTTTGCCATGCAGACACTTATTTTTATGTAACTCTAATAGTTTATTTTTGCTATTGTTTCCCAGGCCTCAGGAGAAATATCTAGAATAAAATTGCTGTGGCTGATATTTAAGAGGTTATATAGTCTGTGTTCTCCTGCAGGATGTTTATGGTTTCAGGTCTCACATTTATATCTTTAAGCCTTTTTGGATTTATTTTTATGTAAGAAAATGGTCCAGTTTCTTCGTTTTGCATGTTGCTATCTGGTTTTCCCATTTTTTATTCAAGAGGCTATCTTTTTCCCATTGGATAGTCTTTCCTGCTTTGTCAAAGATTAATTGATGATACAGCTGTGAGTTGTCTACTATACTCTATTGATCTGTGTGTTTGTTTTTGTGCCGGTACCACAGTGTATGGATGACTGTAGCTTTGTAATATAACTTCAAGTCTTGAAATGTGATGCCTCCAGCTTTTGTTTTTCAAGACCGCTTTATCTCTTTAGGGCCTTTTCTGGTTCCATATAAAATTTCTAATTGTTTCTTCGAGTTATGTGAAAAAATGCTGCTGGTCTTTTGTTAAAGATTGCTTTAAATCTGTAGATTGCTCTGATAATACACACATGGGAACAGTATCTCTTTTCTAATCCATGAGCACAGAATGTCTTTTCGTTTCTTGTGTCATGTTCTACTTCTTTCATCAGTGTTTATAGTTTTCAGTGTACAGGTCTTTCACCTCTTTGATTAGGTTTGTGCCAAGGTATCGTATTATTTGTGTTGCAGTTGTAAATGAGATTGTTAATTTCTCTCTGCAGCTTCATTATTAGTGTACAGGAATGCAACAGTTTTCTGCACATTGAGTTTGTATCCTGCGACTTTACTGAATTCATTTATTAGCTCTAGTAGGGTTTTTGGCGCACTCTTTAGAGTTTTCTATATATAGTATCACGTCATCTGCCAACAGTGACATTTTGACTTCTTTGCTGATGTGGATGGATGCCTTTCATTTCTTTTGTTGTCTGATTGTTGTGGCTAGGATTTCCAGTACTATGTAGAATAAAAGTGCTGAGGGTGGAATCCTTGTTTTCTTTTTAACCTTAGGGGAAAAGTTCTCAGTTTTTCCCCAATGAGGATGATGTTAGCTATGGAATTTTCATAGATAATCTTTATTACGTTCGTTGAGGGGTGTTCTCTCAAAACCTTTTTTTTTTTTTCAATCATGAATGGATGTTGTACTTTGTCACATATGTTTTCTGCCATGCACCAGGTGGCTGGCCAGGACCTGTGTGGTTTTAACAAAATTTTCTCCGAGCCCAGGGCCAAGGCAAGCAGACTTAGAGTGGGCGACTTCTCCGAAGAACTGGTGGGATGGGTGCTCTGCTAGCAAGTTAGATACCAAGTGGTCATGCAATGCCACCTTCTGCAGGTGGCTCTGTGTTTATGCTTAGGGGGCAGGGGAGGCAAATGGCGTCTGCCAGATCCCTCATTTTCAAAGTCACTGACATGTCCCAAATCTGTATGAATAGATATGGCTCCCAATTGCCTGGCATTGTATGAGCTTCCAGTTTTGCGTTGCCTCTCTGTGCAGGCTGTTGCGTCTTTAACGGCAGAGACCCAGCTTCCACTGGTCCTTGGGGACCATCCAGTGCTGAGTCAACTCCAAAGCTCCAGCCTCCAAGTACCATTGGTTTTGTAAACACACTGAATTCAGCGCCTCTGGTTTAAAGCCATGCAATAATCCCCATAGTGAGTAGCCTTCCCCATGTGAGCTCCCTGGTGCAAGGGTTTGTTTCTCTGCCCTCTCAGTGGAAAGCTCCCTTCCTCCTTCAGGCAGCCCCTCTCTGCTTTTCTGGCCTTCCTAACCTTCCAGATGCAGCATCATCTTGCTAGCCTTTGGATCCCCCTGTGGTTTACTGACTTGGGTGTGGATGACATCTAGTTGTCAATGTGAGAGAGGGAAAGCTGAGGGTCCACCTACTCTGCCATTTTCCCAAGCTCCTATCAATTGTGCACTTAAAATTGATGTACTTTTAAATGAAGATAATGCCATAATAAAGCTTAATTGATTAGGGCGCCTGGGTGGCTCAGTTGGTTAAGTGTCCAACTTCGGCTCAGGTCATGATCTCCTGGTTTGTCATTCAACCCCCGCGTCGGGCTCTGTGCTGACAGCTCGGAGCCTGGAACCTGCTTCTGATTCTGTGTCTCCCTCTCTCTGCCCCTCCCCTGCTCATGCTCTGTCTCTCTCTGTCTCAGAAATAAATAAAACATTAAACAAATTTTTAAAAATTAAAGAAGTTTAACAAATTAATGCTAGTGGTATTTTCCTCATACTTGAATTTCCTCATTGAGTTGATCACCACTAAAAATAAGAAAACTGCTTTTCAATACTGACTTTTAGAAGGAATCCTCACCAAATTATGTTTTTCTACTTTGTACTTGAATTTTTATTACCTTCATTTCTACCACCCCTTCATATCAATCACATTTATTTTTGCCATCGCTTAATCCTAGTTTCACTGAGTACACTTTAATTATAGGTAATTAATTATTGATCTAGATTTGCTCCATAACCAATATTTAATAGTCTGTTCATATATCCTATTTATATCGTTCATCTCTTATATAGTCTAGAATGTCACACTTTGTGACTTTCCGCACCAAATATAAACGAAGTTACTATTGGCTATTTGGGTGCTACTTTTTTTTTTTTTTTCTTATATGGAATAGCATCTACCTCAAGAGTTGTTTTGAGAATGCTGTAAGTTGAGAGGTGCCTAGGTGGCTCAGAGTTCAGCCTCTGACCCTTGATATCTGCTCAGATCATGATCTCATGGCTGTGAAATCAAGCCTGCATCAGGCTCTGCACAGGTATGGAGCCTGCTTGAGACTGTCTCTCTCCCTTTCCCGCTCTGCCTCTCTCTCTCTCAAAAAAGTATTTTAAAAAAGAATGCTGGAAGTTGAAATAAATTTGAACCTTCAGCACTAATAACACTCTACCAGCTATTTGTTCTAATTATAACATTTAGTAACATTAAAAATAAAATACATTAGCCTGGATCAAAATGGCAATTTGTCATTCATTGTGCAGTAAAAAACAGAGAATAAAATTAATATTTTTATATCTTAATAACAAGGAAAATATCTAGGAGTAAGGTATAGCATAATGCAAGAATTTGGAGGACATAAATAAATATTATAAAATGAAGCAAAACGTAACAAGATGTACTAAGCCTTTGGCTTGGGGTATGCCTTGGCTTTGCTTCAAGTATGAGACAAATTAAGAAAAACAATAAAGGTGTCGATCCATGAATCTTCCAACCTAACTGCACTCAAAATATTGTGAAACATAACAGAAAATTAAAAAGTCAGAAAAAGATGATGGAGGCATGGTAAGTTATGTTATTTGTATTCTGCTTTAATGCTGAATATGAGGTGAGGGACAGAGACACAGAGACAGTGAGCCCTAGACAGCCTGGCAGTGAGAATAAAAAGACTTCTAAAACTTCATCATAAAACTAAAAGTATTATGTGATCTAATAATAAAAGAAGTCAAAGGGCAATGAATAAAGGGAATAACAGGACAGATTTTGTGTTTAGAGGTTACCTCTTGCTGCAGTATGGAGACTGGCCTGGAATACAACATGAGCAGAAAAGAATTTGATAGGTCTGCTCGAATATAAGAGAGAAAGAAAATTGGAATTGGGTAGCATAGAGGGGTAGGGGTGGAGAGAAATGAAAAATATTTACGAGATATTTTTAAAGTATACTATAAATACTCAGCAACTGAGGTAATGTGAAGAGAGAGAGAGAAGGAAGTAAGGGTGATTCCTATTTTCTGACTTGGGAGACAAATCCCAAAAAATGGGGGGGAAAAAAGGCTTGAGCCAACAGATAATCAATTCATCAGAAGACATGGAAATTCTGGGTGGCTGTGAAACATTAAAATAGAAATATCAAAAAGTAGTCGTATATTGGTAGAATAATATGCATCTCTGTTTGTCCTCAACAGCTGTGGTTTGTCCTTGCTGCCCAGGAGGGTAGCTTTGCATTCTTTCAAGTGTCCACGTAGATGACAAAGTAAAGGACGTAATGATGTGACGCTGTAGGAATCTAGGTGCAGCAGAGATATCAGTTTTGCAGTTAAGAACACAGAAATGCTAGAGCTCTGTGTGTGAATGAGATTAACCATCAGTAATGTGAAGAATAGGAAGAAGGTGAAAAAAAATTTTTTGATGGACACCACCATTTTGAGAACAGGCAACACAACTTCACAAGACAGTCAATTACTGTGGGAAAAGAGGAAAACCAGAAGCTATGCTCAGAGCATTCAAACCATGAAATTTTAATTAAAGAAAACATTCAACTCTGGAAGCTAAATACCACAGACATGATATTCCAGTGTTTGAAAACACTGTTTATCAAGTCCATTGTTAGCTATTTGGGTTAGGCTGGGTGTTTCACTGCTAAGAATAAAAATGCTATAAATTTCCTTGCATAAATCTCCGGTGCTTGGTGCGAGAGTTTCAGCAGAGTATATTCTAAAGTTTAGAACTGCTAGGCACTAGGATATGCAAATGTTTAACTATACTACATGATGTGAAATTGTTTTTCAAAGGGGTTTAACAAAATTATGCTCATACAAGGAGACTCTGAAAAACCCTACTCTTGTAATCCTCACCAACACATGATTTTGTCAGATTCACACAAAAAACACTGTGCATCTGCTAGGCATGTAATGGCACCTCATTTGGTTTTACTGTCCATTTCCCTCATCACTAATTATACTAAATACCCTTTAAAATTTCCAAATTCATTTTATAAGGCAAACATTACCCTAATAATAAAGCCACAAAAAAGCACTACAAAAAAAGACAAGTATAAGCCAATGTCTCTGATGAACATAGACACAAAATTTTACAACAAAATACTACCAAGCCAAATAAACAATACGTTTAAAAAAAATCATTCACCAGGGTGCTTGGGTGACTCAGTTAAGTGTTCAACTTTTTTTTTTAATTTTATTTTTTTTTAATTTACATCCAAATTAGTTAGCATATAGTGCAACAATATTTCAGGAGTAGATTCCTTCGTGCCCCTTACCCATTTAGCCCATCCCCCCTCCCACAATCCCTCCAGTAACCCTCAGTTTGTTCTCCATATTTATGAGTCTGTTTGTCCCCCTCCCTGTTTTTATATTATTTTGTTTCCCTTCCCTTATGTTCATCTGTTTTGTCTCTTAAAGTCCTCATGTGAGTGAAGTCATATGTTATTTGTCTTTCTCTGACTAATTTTGCTTAGTATAATACCCTCTGGTTCCACACGTAGTTGTAAATGGCAAGGTTTTATTCTTTTTGATTGCCGAGTAATACTCCATTGTGTGTGTGTGTGTGTGTGTGTGTGTGTGTGTGTATACACACACACACACACACACACCACATCTTCTTTATCTATTCATCCTTCGATGGACATTTGCGCTCTTTCCATACTTTGGCTATTGTTGATACTGCTGCTGTAAACATTGGGGTGCATATGTCCCTTGAAAACAGCACACCTGTATCCCTTGGATAAATACCTAGTGCAATTGCTGGGTTGTAGGGTAGTTCTATTTTTAATTTTTTGAGGAACCTCCGTACTGTTTTCTAGAGTGGCTGCACCAGTTTGCATTCCCGCCAGCAATGCAAAAGAGATCTTCTCTCCCGCATCCTTGCCAACATCTGTTGTTGCCTGAGTTGTTAATATTACCCTTTCTGACAGGTGTGAGGTTGTATGTCATTGTGGTTCTGATTTGTATTTCCCTGACGATGAGTGAAGTTGGGCATTTTTTCATGTGTCAGTTGGCCATCTGGATGTCTGCTTTGGAGAAGTGTCTATTCATGTCTTTTGCCCATTTCTTCACTGGATTATTTGTTTTTTGGGTATTGAGTTTGATAAGCTCTTTATAGATTTTGGATACTAACCCTTTATCTGATATGTCATTTGCAAGTATCTTCTCCCAATCTGTCGGTTGCCTTTAGTTTTGCTGATTGTTTCCTGTTTGCACTCTCTCTCAATATTTAATAATAAAAAAAAACCTTAAAAAGTCACTCCCCATAATCATGTACAATTTATTCCAAGGGTGCAAATGTGGTTCTTAAAATGAAAACCAATCAATGTGATACATCAAATTCACAAGACGATGGATAAAAAAACATGATCATCTCAACAGATGAAGAAAAAGCATTGGCAAAATACAATATCCCTTCATAATAAAAACTCAACATAGTAGGTTTAGAGGGAAAATACCTCAATACAATAAAGACCATTATGAAAACGACACAGCTAACAACATAATGAATCATGAAAAACTGAAAGATTTCTGCTAAAATCAGGAACAAGACAAGGTTGTCCATTCTCACCACTTATATTCAACATAGTGCTAGAAGTCTTAGCCATAGCAATCAGACAAAAATAAGTAAAAAGCATCCGAATTGATAAGGAAGAGGTAAAACTGTCACTGTTTGTAGAGAACATGATTCTATATATAAACCTTCTAAACACTCTACTGAAAAACTATTAAAACTTATAAATAAATTAGTAAAGTTGTAAAAGAAAATTAATGTGCAGGAATGTGTTGTGTTTCTGTATACTCAATAATGAGGTAGCAAAAAGAGAAATAAAGAATATACTCCCATTTATAATTACATAAAAAAGAGTAAAATAGAAATCAACTTAAACAAGGAGGTAGAAAACCTGTATCTGAAAATTTTAAAATACTGATGAAAGCAATTGAAGATGAAAACACAATTGAAAAGATAAACCATGTTCATGGAATGGAAGAATTAATGTTGTTAAAATGCCCATACAACCCAAAGCAATCTACAGATCTGATGCCATTGCCCTCTCAACCCAAACGTCAATAGCATTTCTCACAGAACTATGACAAATAATCCTAAAATTTGTATGGAACCACAAAAGACCCTAAACAGCAGAAGCAATCTATAGAATGAACAAAGCTGGAGTTAACACAATCCCAGGTTTCAAGATATACTACAAAGTTATAGTAATCAGAAAAGGATGGTAATGGCACAAAAATAGAAACAATGAGTAATAGAACAAGATAGAGAACTCAAAAATAAACCCATATTTATATGGTCAATTAATCTACTACAAAGGAGGCACGAATATCCAATGGTGAAAAGATAGCATCTTTAATACATGATGTTGGGGCAAACTGGATAGCTACAAGTAAGACAAGAATCTGGGCCAGTTTCTTACACCATACGCTGAAATAAACGCAAAACAGTTTAGAGCTGGATTAAAATTTTTTTAATGTTTATTTTTGAGAGAAAGATAGACAGAGTCAAGTGGGGAAGGGGCAGAGAGATGGAGACACAGAATCTTAAACAGGCTCCAAGCTGTCAGCACAGAGCCCCATGTGGGGCTCAAACCCATGAGCCATGAGATCACAACCTGAGCTGAAGTCACATGCTTAACCGACTGAGCCACCCAGATGCCACAGAACAGTTTATAGTTTTCAATGTGGGACCTAAACCATGAAACTTCTAAAAGAAAACACAGGCAGTAATCTCTTGGACACTGACCTTGGCAACCTGTTTTATGGACATGTCTCCTTAGGCAAGGAAAATGAAAGCAAAAATAAACTACTGAGACTACACCAAAATAAAAAGATTTTGCACAGTGAAGTAAATCATCAACAACGAAAAAAAGGACACGTACTGAAATTAAAAACAGAAATACCATTTGATCCAGTAATTCTATTAGTGGGTATTCACTCAATGAAAACAAAAACACCAATTCTAAAGATATATGCACCCCTATGTTTATGTTTGCAGCATTAGGTACAAAAGCCAAGAGACAGTAGCCACCTAAGCATGTGTTGACAGATGAATGGATAAAGAAGGGGTGGTAAATACATACACAATGGAGTATTATGCAGCCATAAAAAAGAATAAGATCTTGCCATTTGCAACAACATGAATGGACCTGGAGACTATTATGCTGAGTAAGTCAGGCAAAGAAATACAATTTATCGTATGATGTCACTTACATGTGGAATCTAAAAAAACAAAATGAGGGACACCTGGGTAGCTCAGTCAGTTAAGTAACTGACTTTGACTCAGGTCATTATCTCCTGGTTGTGGGTTCGAGCCCCATATCAGGCTCTGTGCTGACAGCTCAGAGCCTGGAGCCTGCTTTGAATTCTGTGTCCCCCTCTCTCTCTGCCTCTCCCACACTCACACTCTGTCTCTCTCTCAAAAATAAATAAACATAAAAAAAAAAAGAAGCAAAGAAACAGGCTTTTAAATACAGAGAACAAACTGGTGGTTGCCAGAGGGAAGATGGCCATGGGATAGGCGAAACAGAACAAGGGATTAAGAAATACAAACTTCCAGTTATAAAATAAATAAGTCACGGAGAAGAAAATTGTATAAAATATAAATGATACTGTGTGGTGACAGATGGTGTCTACACTCATCATGGTGAGAACGAATATGATATAGAATTGGTGAATACATTGTACACCTGAAAGTCAATTAACAATTTTAATTACAGTTAATGATAATAATAAAGTTGAATATTCTTTTATGGGCTTCTTTGCCATTGGGTTATCCTCTTCGCAAAAGTATTACATTCAGTTTACTGGTAGTTTTCTCTTAGGATAGTCTTTATTTAATCTGAATACAATCCTTTTTATTTCTAACGTGTTTTTTCTCTTTTCATATGCTTGTGTTGTTTGATGAACATTTTTAAAAGAAATTATCATAAAATGAATAGCACTTTATGTACCTTACTCCTTCACTGGTACAGGATTTATGTAAAACAAAATGTATAGAAGTAATTTGCATGACAACATGGGTTTCCAAGAATGTTTATATCCATATAATCCAAGCCCCATAAAAATATTTTCCTCACCACAGAAAGCATCTCATGCCTTTCTTTCCCCAGTTCCTAACTGATTTTTGCAAAGGCATTTTATGAGTAGAAGTTTTTCGGGTTAATGCATTCATTTATCCATTTTCATTTAATTATTAGTGATTTCTGTGTCCTAAGGTATCTATGCCTACCTCCAGGTGTTCTCCCATGATCTATCTCAAGTTTGTTCACATGTATAAATATAAGTAGGGACTGAGGTTTATGATTTTTCATACAGATATCCAATTATTCCAGCATCATGGTTGAAAATGCTTTCCATTCCACACTGAATTTCTCTGGTGCCTTTGTTGAAAGTAAATTTTCCATGTCAGTGTGAGTCTATTTTTTATCCACTTATGTACATTATACTAATACTTCACTGTCTTAATAATAAGAGTATATGAAATCAGGCTTTATGAGTCTTCCAAATATTTTTGGGAGCTATTCTAAATTTTTGTTTTTAATGTTTATTTATTTTTGAGAGAGAGAGAGAGAGAGAGAGAAAGAAACATAATGTGAGCGGGGGAGGGGCAGAGAGAGAGGGAGACAGAATCCGAAGGAGGCTTCAGGATCTGAGCTGTCAGCACAGAGCCCGATGAGAGCCCAATGCGAGCCCGATGCAGGGCATGAACCCATGAGCTGTGAGATCATGACCTAAGCTGAAGTCAGATGCTTAACAGATTGAGCCACCCAGGCGCCCCAGGGCTACTCTAATTCTTGTGATCCAATCACTATTGGGATTACATTCAAATTATAGATTAATATGGATAGAATTGACAGTTTAAAACTTTATATTCCAATGGATACTCTTAAAAATTTAATCTCTACTTAAAAATTAATGTAAAAAAAATCCACTATCACTCCTCTTCCAAAAGAAGAAGTAATTATAAGCACTTTAATTACACTAACCCCTTCCATTCTTATTTGTTAGATTTTACCATTCTTTCAGATTCGTTATTTTAAGTCAACTGAAGGAGACATTTTCAGTCATCATTTGTTGAAATTTAACTACATACCTGCCAGGCTTTATTTAAGTAATTATTTTGACGTGTGTCAGATCAGAATTATTTTCATCTCACTGAAGTATAATATTTAAACTACCTCTAGTCATACCTCCTATTAATAAATTGCTAGAGTGCTTCTTGTTTTAACAGTCGACTTGCTTTCATTGTGGAAATGGTACCCAGGGTTTTCTTTCCTAATTTTTCTGCTATTTTCTATAAGCAGTATGAGGATATTTTACTCTTTCCTGTCTTATTACTCTTAATAAATCAGGGTATTTATCCTAAATTTCCATGTCCATAATCTGTCTATTCTGCTGATGTTTTTACCTATTTTTCCCTTATTTTTTATTCCTCAGTTTTACTACCCCATCTCCAGGTGTAGATATCTTCCCATTGATCTTGTTTAGGACTTTCCTTATTTCCTGAAACTAAATTTTTAAGTCTTTTATCTTTTCTGGGAAACATTCAAACATCGTTTTTAATAAAGTACCCCTGATGATCCAAGTATGATGGATATTTTGAATAATGAATTCCAAAATAGCAGAAAATTATATTCCATCTATTTAAATGCTACAATACAATAATTCACTTCCCACCTGTTAGTTAAATCCATCAAATTTTTCTAAATATCATTTATATAATTTAAATACCTGTATAAAAATTTCATTTTGTCTTGTGTATGATATAAAACATTCCTAATATCAGTTATCTAATTTAACTTTTAATGAACTCATCAGTGTGTATATTTTTGTGCAAGTGAAATAATACTGAGTGAAGTATTATAAAGAAATAGCAAAATGGTATTAAAGTGACATGGAAAAAAACTGCTTTTTAAGTAAAATGACTAAAAAATGCGGTGATCAACAAGTATTTTTACAAATTTTTTTAACATTTATTTATTTTTAAGAGACACAGAGAGAAAGTGCATGAGAGGGGGAGTGGCAGAGAGAGAGAGACAGACACACACACACGGAATCCAAAGCAGGCTTCAGGCTCTGAGCTGTCAGCACAGAGCCCGAGGTGGGGCTTGAACTCATGAACCATGAGATCATGACCTGAGCCAAAGTAAAAAGGGGTGGGGGCGGGGAGGGTGGGTGATGGGTATTGAGGAGGGCACCTTTTGGGATGAGCACTGGGTGTTGTATGGAAACCAATTTGACAATAAATTTCATATATTGAAAAAAAAAAAAAAAAGCTGAGCAACCCAGGTGCCCAGTATTTTTTGTATTATTAAAGCATTGCCTAAGTACACTTTCTTGGTTAGTCTTTCGTGTTGATTGAAGGTGAGAAGAATATTGTTCAAGTAGTGAGAAAAGCAGCAATTACTAAGTATTCATTTATGTCCAAATACAGAGATCTGGTAGAAAGAATTATTTTTGCACTTAAGACTCAAAATAAGGAGGCAGAACAATGACATTCTTAAAACTACAGGAAGACAAATAATCAGAAAGAAAGCAAAGACATACTTAAGATGAATATATATTTACATTACTTAGGATTATTTCCTGGTGACTTGATGCTGCAATTCTATTAAATTTTTTAATGTGATGCTGGTGTTATGCTCAGGCTCATGCTCACCTACAGAAGCTATCATTTAGGTGTGTGATACAAGTTTGTTGCCCGATTTGGGGTCTAGAATGTGGAAGCTGCTTTTACAAATTATGTAGACTTGGAATTCCTAAATCTTTCAAACCATCTTTGACTTGCTTTGAAATTTAAGTTCTTGAACAAAACATTTACCTGCCCCTTCATCATTTTCAGATATTCAAAGGTATTCAATGATTTTGCTGTACAAGCTTGGTAACATATGACACCCCTCAGTGATGCGGCTGTCATTCTACTATACAAGATGCTTCTCTAGGTTTTCAAAAAACATTACACCATGTGAGAAACTCCAGCTTTATAGAAACTACAATGTACTCATGATTTTATTTAAGTTTCCAAGAAGAGAAAAAATTATATATAGTGGTAGGGTTGTATGGATGGCCAATCTTACTTTTATAGGCATTAGTCCCACTGAATATGCTTTATCACTTGGAATTTTTTTTTCCCTGATGCTTCATCAATTCTAATGTTTTCTCCTAAACTTCTCCTAAACCAATTTTCATAGGAATTTCGGTCTTAGATGCTTTAGTTACAGACTTTGACAATTTTCATAAACAGAGGGGGAAAAAATGGGGAAAATTCAGAGCCTCCAAGAACAGTGTGACATATTTAATAGTCTAACATAAATAAATCTGGAATACCGGAAGGAGAACACAGAATATGCAATTGGAGTATTTAAAGACATAATGGCTGAAAGTTTTTATAAATTCATGACAGATGCCCAAATGACAAATCCAAGATATCCTGTGAATAATGTGAGGATGAATCCCAAACAAACATAAACACCTAGATATACATTATTGAATTCGCTGAACACAAAACATAAGCAAAAATTCCTGAAGGCACTGGGGGAAAAAGAGAGATACTACATATAGAGAATCAAAGATAAAAAGTATAGGTTTTTCGACGCATAATTTTATTTCCTTTTAGTCAAGGAGTTCCCTCATTCAAATCAATCTTTTGTTAATCAACTTTTTTACTACTGTATCTTTTTTTGAGACCATAATAAAACTCCCGTTTGGTTTATTTTACCTCCTCAAACCTACCCGTTTGACGGAGAAGGAAGAGAAGCTCTATAATCCGCATGAAAATGATTATAGAAGGAAAAGACACTAAAAGGAAGAATTCTCATCCCAGCACTGACAGCAACGGTGTCACAGAGATCACCAGGAAGTAGTGTAGGAGAGATGCAGATTTTAGGGAGAATATTTTGAGGTATTAGATCAAGATGTGGAAAAATCCTCAGAGAAGATAGAAAAGTGCCCTGCTGGGATGTATTCCTAAAGAAAGGGGACTGAATATTACCAGAAAGTCTAATTTTGTGTGCGTGAATGGGGAAATCTCATGAAACTTCTTTTTTATTACTCTCTGTATTTATTTTTATTTTTATTCCAACAAGTTTTTCATTACTCTGTAATACTTTTTTAAAATTTGTCTAAATGTTTATTTTTTGAAAGAGAGGCAGAGCTTAAGCAGTGGCAGGGTGGGGGGCGGCGGTTGCAGAGAGAGGGGGAGAAAACACAATCTGAAGCAGGCTCCAGGTTCTAAGCTGTCAGCACGACAGAGCCCCACACAGGTTCTGAACCCATGAACCAGGAGATCATGACCCGAGCCAAAGTCGGCTACTTAGCCGACTGAACCACCCAGGTGCCCCTACTCTGTACTACTTCTTTTTATCTTAGCTTGAAAAAGTCAAACTACTCAAACCAGCTTAAAATTCTTTCTCAAGGTAGGAGATGTTAGAGATGGTACATTTAGTTAGAGTTCATTCATTTAAATTTCTTTATTTATTTGCAATTCAACTAGAAAAGATCTTTACACCACCTATTTATAAAAAAAAGTTTGGAAACTACAAGTGTGTATAACATTTAAAGTCTTTTTAAAAAATTTTTTTCAGGGGCGCCTGGGTGGCTCAGTCGGTTGAGCGACTGGACTTCAGCTCAGATCATGATCTCACGGTCTGTGAGTTCGAGCCCCACATCAGGCTCTGTGCTGACAGCTCAGAGCCTGGAGCCTGCCTGGATTCTGTGTCTCCCTCTCTTGCTCTGCCCCTCCCCCACTCGTGCTGTGTCTCAGAAATAAATAAACATTAAAAAATTTTTTTTTTCATTTATTCATTTTTGAGAGACAGAGAGAGACAGAGTACAAGCGGGGGAGGGGCAGAGAGAGAGAGGGAAACATAGAATCCGAAGCAGGCTCCAGGCTCTGAGCTGTCAGCCCAGAGCCCGACCTGCGGCTCGGTCTCACAGACCGCGAGATCATGACCTGAGCCGAAGTCGGACACCCAACCGACTGAGCCACCCAGGCGCCCCTGTAACATTTAAAGTCTTAAACTGAGGGGTGCCTGGGTGGCTCAGCCGGTTAAGCGTCCGACTTCAGCTCAGGTCATGATCTCGCGGTTGGTGGGTTCGGCCTGGTGAGCTCTGCACCAAAAGCACTGGGCCCACTTCAGGTTCTCTGTCTCATTCTCTCTCTGCCCCTCCCTCTCCCTCTCTCTGTCTCTGTCTCTCTCTCAAAAATCAACATTTAAAAAAATAAAGTCTGAAACTGCGAATTAGTATGTTCAGTGAGTTTTAAAACTCTTAACAAAAAACTATCTGTGGCGGCACCTGAGTGGCTCAGTTGGTTTAGTGTCTGACTCTTGATTTGGTTTCAGGTCATGATCACAGGGTCATAGGATCAAGCCCTGCTTCAGGCTGTGTGCTGAGTGTTAGGCCGCTTAGGATTCTCTCTGTCCCTCTGCCCCTCTGCCCCTCTCTCCTGCTCATGCTTGCCCTCTTCCTCTAACAATAAAAAAAAAAAATTGTATGCATGACACTGGATTTTAATGAAACCTATTTTGTTGACTATTTCATAATACATACAAATATGGAATCATTATTTTGTACACCTGAAACCTACAATGCTATATTGTTAATTATATCTCAATAAAAAATAAAGTCTTAATTTGGAATCAGAAGAATTCTAGATTGGGGGCGCCTGGGTGGTTCAGTCAGTTAAGCGTCCAACTTCAGCTCAGGTCATGATTTCGTGGTTTGTGGGTTCAAGCCCCGCAATGGGTTCTGTGCTGGCAGCTCGGAGCCCGAGGCCTGCTTCAGATTCTATGTCTCCCTCGCTCTCTGCCCCTCCCCTGCTTGTGCTCTGTCTCTGTCTCTCAAAAATGAATAAATGTAAAAAAAATTAAAAAAAAAGAATTCTAGATCTGAAATTAGACATCATTTAGTTTAACCCATTTTTTTTTGCATATGAAGAAAATACAGCTAATTGAGTTATTGAATCTGTTGCCCAAGAAACTGTCATAATGTAAAACCTTCAAACATAGGAATTCTGAGCAAGTGACAGAGCTCTTCAGAATACTGAAAAAAGAACTGAGGCAGGACCATAGCATTTCCCCACTTACCAAGTCAGGGTCTGGACAACAGAAATCTTGCTATTATTTTAACAATAATTAGAGATAACATGCTGGGGCACCTGGGTGGCTCAGTCAGTTAAGCGTCCGACTTCAGCTCAGGTCATGATCTCACGGTTTGTGAGTTGGAGCCCCGAGTGGGGCTCTGTGCTGACAGCTTAGAGCCTGGAGCCTGCTTCGGATTATGTGTCTCCCTCTCTCCCTGCCTCTCCCCCATTTGTGCTCTCTCTCTCAAAAATAAATAAAATGTAAAAAAGAAAAAAGATAACATGCTAATTATAATCAATTTTATCTATTAATTATGTGCTAGTAAGAAAGAGATTATATATAACATATAATCTATATGTTGTATATGTTTATAACAAGATAGATTTCTTTTTTAACATTCTGTAATACTCTTTTTACTAATTTAGATCCTTAGTGAGAATTCTGTGTGTTTTTAAGATTATCCATTGTCTTATAGAGTAAATGAAACACACACACCACTATGGAAAACCGAATAGAGTATTATAAACTGATAATTTATATATATATATATATATATATTTTGTTGTTGTTGTTGTCTAATTGTTGTACAAAAAACCCTCTCTCTATATGTAATGTATACAATTTAATGAGCTTGGACATAGGTAGGCATATCTGTCATACCATCACTTCAATCAAGATAATAGATATATTCATCACTTCCTTGTGTCCCTATGTTGTTTTCTCTCGTACCAGGAACCCTTAATAAGAGATCTACCCTCTAAATTAATTTTTTTCAATTTATTTTGTATTTTGGAGAGAGAGAACATGAGCTGGGGAAAGAGGGAAATGGGGGAGGGGGGAGAGGGAGAGACAGAGAGACAATCATAAGCAGACTCCACACTCAGCACAGAGGCCAATGTGTGGTCTGATCCCATGACCCTGGGACCATACCTGATCTGAAATCAAGAGTCAGACACTCAGTTGACTAAGCCACCCAGATGACCGTACCCTCTAAACATTTTTCTAAAGTTTATTTATTTTTGAGAGAGAGGGAAAGAGAGGAGAGAGAAAAAGAAAGAGAGCTCATGAGTGGGGGAGGGCAAGAAAGAGAGGGAGAGCAAAAATCCCAAGCAGACTCCATGCTGCCAGCACAGAGTCTGATGCGGGACTCAAGTCCACCAACCATGAGATCATAACCTAAGCCAAACTCAAGAGTCAGATGCCTAAGTCACTGAGCCACCTAGGTGCTCCACCCTCTGAATTTTTAAGTATACAATACCACATTGTTTTCTCTAAGTAGTATGTTGTATATCAGATCTGCACAGTGTACTCTTTTATAACTGTACATTTAAATCCATTGAATAACTCACCATTTCCCCTTCTTCCTGGAAACTACTATTTTGAGCTTTTATAGATGCTTCATTTGTGTGGAATTATGCAGTATTTGTCAGTCCCAGAAGGACACTTACTTAGGATAATGTCTTCCAAAGCCATCCCTGTTGCCACAAATGCCAAGAGTTCCTTTTTGTGGCTGAATAATTTTCCATTGTATGTGTATACTATGTATTCTTTTTCAATGATCTGTTGAACATTTGGGTTGTTTCTATATCACAGCTGTTGTGAATAGTGCTGCGAAGAACATGGAAGTAAACCGATCTCTTTGAGAAGAGGATGTCAATTCTTTTGGATCGATACCCTAGAGTGTGATTGCTGCACCGTATGGTAGTTTTCTTTTCTTTTTTTTTTTTTCTGATAATCTCCACACTTTTTTCCATAGTGACTGTACTATTTCACATTCCCATCAGCCGTGCAGAACAGCTCTGATTTCTCTACCGTCACCAACACTTCTTGCTGGTTTTCTTGATAACAGCCATTCTTACAGGTGTAAGGTGAGAGCCTTATGATTCTTATATGCATTTCTTTGATGATTACTGATAGTAAGCCTCTTTTCACATCCCTGTTGGCTATCTGTAGGTCTTTGGAAAAATGTCTATTCAGTTCCTTTGCCCATTTTTTAACCTAGTTATTTTGGCTTTTTTTGTGTGTATGACTAATTTGTAGGAGTTCCTTATGTATTTTGGAAATGAACTCCTTATCAAATACATGGTTTACAAATATTTTCTCTCATTCTGTACGTTACTTTTTCCCTCCGTTGGTCATTCCTTATGCAGAAACCTGTTACTCTTATATAGTCGCACTTCTCTGGTTTTACTTTTGTTGCCTGTGACGTCATTTCCAAAGATCCATGTCTTTAACTTCAACCCTGCCTTCTTTCAGCAGTTTTACAGTTTCAGGGCTTATGTTTCAGTCTTTAATCATTTTTAGTTGATTTTTATACAGTGGGCTTCGTACTATTTACCAGACAAGTCAAAAGGCAGTAAAGTGATGTCTTACAGTGTTAAAGTCAGCTTTCAATCTATAATTCTCTGCCTCACATATCAAAAAGGAAATTAAGACTATCTCAGACATTAGTAATAATACCACCATCACTATCCACTGAAAAAATCCAGTGTCACAAGACTTAAGCTACAAAAATACAAGTTACTCATTCAGGGGGGAGAGGATACCAGATAGAGGCTTTTTATAGCTGATTATATATAATATTAATATTAATAATAACAATAATAATAATAATAAAAGTGTCCTTAACCTACTCTTTGAGGAAAACAGGTAAAGACTGGTGTGAAAGAAGTATCAAGGGAAAGCTTACACCGTATTAAGCCAAGTGAAAATGAAAACACACCCTATCAAAACATGTAGAATGCAATCAAAACAGTGTTTACAAAAGAGAAATTTACAGCACTCAATACTTGCATCAGAAAAGAACAAAAATCTCAAGTCAATGACCACAGGTTTTGCCTTTAAAAACCAGCAAAAGAAGGACAATATCTAACCAAGCAGCGTAAAGCAGGGAAAAACCATCAGGGTAAAAACCAAATTAATAAACAACAAAAAATGCACATAAAATATCAATGTGACAAAAACTGTTCTTTGTGAAGATCAACAAATTGAGAAATGAAAAGGACATCATCACAGACCCTTCAAATATTATAGGATAATTAATAAATACTATAAAGAACTTTTTAACCATAACTATGACAAATACATGAACTGTAGCAATGTTGTTGAAAAATGAAAGAAGAAAGACTTGTACACAACAGGGACTATAGCTGCTAAATAATTTGAATTTAGAGTTACACAATTTCAAAAAAAAAAAGTACCAAACCCCAGGACATAAAGGTCATTTTTCCAACTAGTATTTCCACACATGCAAAAAATAAAAGACTTTGACACTTAGCTTCAGGAAATAAGGATAAGTCCTAATTGTCCTGGTTCACTCTATGAAAATCTGCAGCTGCCATAAAAAAATTCTCTTAGAAAAAATGAAATATGGCCTTTTGTAGCAACGTGGATGGAACTGGAGAGTGTGATGCTAAGTGAAATAAGCCATACAGAGAAAGACAGATACCATATGGTTTCACTCTTATGTGGATCCTGAGAAACGTAACAGAAACCCATGGGGGAGGGGAAGGAAAAAAAAAAAAGAGGTTAGAGTGGGAGAGAGCCAAAGCATAAGAGACTGTTAAAAACTGAGAACAAACTGAGGGTTGATGGGGGGTGGGAGGGAGGGCAGGGTGGGTGATGGGTATTGAGGAGGGCACCTTTTGGGATGAGCACTGGGTGTTGTATGGAAACCAATTTGACAGTAAATTTCATATATTAAAAAATAAAAAAAAAAAGGAAATGCTCTTAAATGAATAATGTAAACACTTTAAGCTCATCTCTGAAATTTAGAACAGATTCTTGGTTGGTAAAAAACACACAGAGTTAGACAGAAGTATTGCATTAATGCAATTTCAAAAGCAAAGACAGGTCAAAGACCTCACAATGAATATGAAAACAAGATAAAATACAGAATTCATAATGTAATGCTTACAGAATAAGTAGGGCTTAAATTGGAGAGACGCTTCGTGTTTCTCCCTTTTACCTTCTCTGATTTTTTAAGGCATGTGGTCAAGAGTGTGATTAACGATAATCTCTGTTTCAAAATATTTAGCACATGCGGGTATAGCTATCTATCTCACCATAGAAAATTCACTTTTCAGGACCACTTGGGTGGCTCAGTTGGTTAAGTGTATGACTTCAGCTCAGGTCATGATTTCACCATCCATGGGTTTGAACCGCACATCTGGCTCTGTTGCTGATAGCTCAGAGCCTGGAGCCTGCTTCCGATTCTGTCTCCCTCTCTCTCTCTCTCTGCGCTCCTGCATTTATGCTCTCTCTCCAAAAAATGAATAAACGTTAAAAAATTAAAAAAAATTAACAACAAAGAAAATTCACTTTTCAATCTAAGTAAAAAGTATCATTAAAGCTCTAGCTAAATACTGTTAGCTATTATACAATGAAATTACAGGATCTGTGGCCTTTTATAAAATAATACTTCACCCAGTAAGACTCTTACATATAACACACTATTTCAACAGCACTTTCTTTGTAAATAAACTGGCTGATTGTTGTTATCACTGAAACTGTGATATTTAAAAGCCAAACTGTTTACCAAAACTCTACCATCTATAATGAATATACTTAGATTCTTTTCTTTTTTTTTTTATTTATTTTTTTTTAACGTTTATTTATTTTTGAGACAGAGAGAGACAGAGCATGAACGGGGGAGGGGCAGAGAGAGAGGGAGACAGAATCGGAAGCAGGCTCCAGGCTCTGAGCCATCAGCCTAGAGCCCCACGCGGGGCTGGAACTCACGGACCGCGAGATCGTGACCTGAGCTGAAGTTGGACGCTTAACCGAGTGAGCCACCCAGGCGCCCCTTAGATTATTTTCTTGAGTGTAAAATACTTCAATGCTGCTAAAGCAAATACCTATAAAACATGTTGCTGTGTTCCTTTTCTCAACCTCAGGAAAACTTGACATGAAGGAAAAATGTCACAGAAAGAGTTCTGCTCTTCAAATGATATTAGAGGCAAAATCACGATAATTCATAGTCGAATAAAAACACGGGGCCTGAGGTAGTGCAGAACTTATGTCTACTTGACTACTTAAAGTCACAGCATGCGTTTTGATTTTAGAAGAAAGGTGATCTCTTAGAGACACAGTTTTTATTGTGGTAACAACACTTACCAGGAAATCTTCCCTCTGAACAAATGTGCTGAATACACTACAGCATTATTAACTACAGGCACTACTGTTGTGCTCTAGAATGGATTCAGCTTGCATAACAGATACTTTATGCCCCTTGAACAATCTCCTACTTTCCCCTCCCCAGAGGCCTCTCCCCTACCCCACCGCTGCCCCAGGCCCTAGTAGCCAACTTTCTACTCTGCTTTCAAGACTTTGGGTACTTTAAAATTTTTTTTTTTTCAACATTTTTTTATTTATTTTTGGGACAGAGAGAGACAGAGCATGAACGGGGGAGGGGCAGAGAGAGAGGGAGACACAGAATCGGAAACAGGCTCCAGGCTCCGAGCCATCAGCCCAGAGCCTGACGCGGGGCTCGAACTCACGGACCGCGAGATCATGACCTGGCTGAAGTCGGACGCTTAACCGACTGCGCCACCCAGGCGCCCCAAGACTTTGGGTACTTTAGATACTTCAAGTAAGTACTTGTCCATCTGTGACTGGTTTATTTCACTTAACCAATTTCTCTATTTTTGGGGAGGGGAGGTGCTTCTTTCAGATTAATCAAGTATTTTTCAGGTGTACAAGTTTCCCTTGTAGACTTTTTTTTTTTTATTCTTTATTTTTTTTTTTGAGAGACAGCGAGCCCTAGTGCGAGGGGGGGAGGAACAGAGAGAGAGAGGGAGACACAGAATCCGAAGCGGGATCCAGGCTCTGAGCTGTCAGCACAGACCCTGACGTGGGGTTTGAACTCACAAACCACAAGAGCATGAGCAGAAGTCCGACACTTAACTAACTGAGCCACCCAGGCACCCCTAGACTTCTTTTGATATCTATTTCTTAACTAATTTACTTAGTGCTTATTTTAGAGAGTACATTTGTATCCATGTCTTCTACCCTGTTTTCCTGGGCTCGTGAGTGCTCTTTGCTCTACCTTCATAAAAATGTCTCCAATTCCATTCGGTCTGTCAATGTCTCAGTCATCACTTTCCACTTCATTCACTGTCCCTCCAATCTTTTACTTGGAGGGACTTCAAGCACTTGATTTTTCAGCACTTGATTCTCTGTTTCAGAGAATTTGAGCTATTTGGCTTCTAGACCTGGAAGCTTCAGCTAAAACAATGGTTTCACCTCAAAGTAAAAGTCTACCCAAAGTAAAATCAAAGTAAAAATCTTCTATGCTGTGATCTCTTTTCGACCTTGGCTCCCGTACATTTCCAGACATTTAGCTGTTCTATATCAGGTGTTACCTACTGGGTATCATTCAGATTATACAGTTATATGTTATGATGCTTTGCCTGATACCAACTATTCGTACCTAGCTGGAAGTAGTTCATAAAATATTTAATGTATTTCTTCACTAAATATTTTTGAGCACTATTTATTTAGTATATATTTATTGAGCACATACTGAGCACCTGTTACTTTTCAAGGCAGTGGGCATATAACTGTGAAATAAAACATTACTTTTTTTTTTTTTAAGACAGAAAGGTTTTTATTTTTTTTCCCTTTGAATTTTGTCAGCTTGCTATTATTAATCACCGATTTAACATAGGGGTTACATTAATATCTCCCAGTGCATTTATGAAGCTAATTACACTAAGTAGTTTCCAATTGCAAATCTGATCCTCTGTATCTATTCCAAAAAATGTATTCTTGTAAAAATAATACTTGTTTTTTTAAAAATTATTTTACAGTAAACTTCTCAACTCCAAACCTCAAATAAGTGAAAGTTATTTCTTTTTTGGGGTGGGGGGGGGAAGGAGCTTTATTCTTTTTTTTTATTGCACCAAACATTAACGGTAATTTTTTTTTTAAATTTGTATTTTAAGTTTGTGTTTCGTTTTGTATTTAACATAGTGTTATACTGGCTTCAGGTGTACAATATATGATTCAACACTTCCATTCAACACCAGGTGCTCATCACAACAAGTTCACTCCTTAATCCCCATCACCTGTTCCCCCCACCCAGCCCTGCGCCTCTAGTAACCCTCAGTTTGTTCTCTAGACTTAAGAGTCTGTTTCTTGCCAAAATAACTCTACTCTTATAAAATGTATATTCTAGTGTGGGGACATGAACTGAAAAACTATAAACACACATATTTACTATTATTTGTGCTAGGTGGGTAACTATTCTGTCCTGAAAAATTTAAAAAGTAAGAAAATAGTGATAAGCGTACCTTTAGATAGGATGGTTAAGGAAGTGCTCCTAGTGGAGGTTAACAGGAACACCATAGATGAAGCGACACAGTGAACTATTTGGGGAAATAATATTACATAGAGAGAAGGGAAAGTGCACAAATCTAAAAGTATGAGATTGTGCGTTTTCCCAGGGAATAGCAAAAAGGCCAGTGGGGTGCGAAGAAATTATTATGGGTGATAACAATAGAATGGAAGCTGAGACAGATTCAGGGGGCAAGAATGTACAGATTTAAATGTTGTAACAGTAACATGGGATTTTATTCTAGTTGTTAGTAGTTATTAGAGGGTGATAGGATATGGCTTAAAGTTTCAAAAATATTTCTTTGATTGTTTTGTTGATAATAGATGGAAAGAAGTAAAAAAAAAAGAAAAGAAAAAAAGCATTTCAAAATCACTTATTTTCTACTTTTCTCCTTTTGGGCTCCTAGCAATGCTTAAACTGAATTAGGATTGTATTATATTTTCATGGATATATCATGAGAAAGATGTTATCTCAGAGGTTCACATTATTTTTTTGCTGACTCATTTATAGTATTTTCCTGATGAGAGAAATGACACATAAAATATTGATATAATAACATTAGTAATGGATTATCATAGATTAATCCATGAACTGTACTCATAAATTTGAGGTATGAAAATTAGAAACACAAGATTTTATACTATGTGTCATTAATATGGGAGTGCATAAGATAATTGTTAATACCTGTAGTCACATTTATTATTTTTGAGTGTTATCAAATAGTAAGCACTATGGTAAGAGGTTATCTTTCTTTATTCTAAATTGCTCAGGGAGGTACGTGTTGTTATCGTGCCTCTTTTTTGACAAAGAGGCAGCAAATAGAGTTTAAGTAACATTCTCATGATCACACAGCTACTAAATGAAGAAACTCAGTATTTGAGTTGGGGAAGAGACAGTGCTGTAAACCATTACATTCCGGTGCTTTCCAATGTATGGGGTGGGGGGAAGGGGAGGTAATACTAATACAAAAAACCTGAATTTCCTCAGTGAGTCTTTAACCTAATAGTCCAAATAATGTAATTTTTTCACTTCGTAATTTATTTGACATTTGAAGCTACTTTATAAAACCTAAACCCTGAATTATTTTAGGTAATTGTTCTTCAAAAACATTTAAACATCTTAAGGCCACTGAAATACAGTCATTTCATTAAAAAGTACTGAGTTTGGGGGGCACCTAGGTGGCTCAGTTGGTGGAATCTCTGCCTCTTAATTTCAGCTCAGGTCATGATCCCTGAGTTGTGGGATCAAGCCTCACCTCAGGCTCCCCATTGAGTGTGGAGCCTGCTTGGGATTCTCCTCCTCTGCCCCTCTCCCCGGGTTATGCATGTTCTCTCTCTTTCTCAAATTAAAAACAATATAAAATAAATAAAAAATTTTAAAAAGTACAGATTTTTGAAAACTGCACACGTTTTGAAAAAATTATTAAGGTTAAGTATTTTCCTGCTTCATATTTCACTTCCTGGAAAAAATTAGCCCCCAACTCCCACCACTCTCTGGTATTCCCTGTTTGTTTTTTTTAAGTTTATTTATTTTTGAGAGAGAGAGAGAGAGAGAGAGAGAGAGAACAAACTAGGGAGGGGCAGAGAGAGAGAGAGAGAGAGGGACATCTACTTCCCCCTCAGGGATCTAATGATCTGTTACATTCTTAAGAGGAACCTTAAGCCTGAGGGGGTATGTTATGGTCAGACACCTCAGCATTGTTCCAAAATAAGTTTTTCCCCACCCTGTGACCTCAGGTCTTATCCTTTCCCTCTCTGCCTATTTTATCCTATGTTTTCCTATCGTAACTTGGTGCCCAGGGTCAACCAGAGGCTAATAATGACAAACTTTCAGCCAGTTCTCACTTCAACAACTATTTTTTGAAAGTAATGAAAAATGCAGTGTACATATGACGATGCAGGAGAGGAATAAGATAGGAGAGAGGATTTTTTCATAGAAAAATCAATCAGCTAAAAAGAATATACAGTCAAGGAAAGTACCAGAAAGCCCAAACCACACATACTGTAGAAAAATAAAACAGAATGTGAGAAGTTCTGTTTTGTTTTGTTTTTAAATAAAAAATTGTCTTCCTTAGTTGAAAAGGGAAACCTGGCCTCCAGGCAATATGAGATCTTCTTAACATAAAGAAAACTGGGATTACCAAAGTAATTTGAAAAATGTCACCTTTAAAAATTGTACTGTAATGACCATTTCTGGTGGGGGGGAGCTCCATGTTTCATTTTAATTATAAATCTGACAGGGGCAATACAGAGGCTTCTGAACAAGATTTATGATAAAAGGACCAAGAAGCAGCTTATCATGCTCAACATGTATGTCTCCTAAAGGTAGGTGAAACCTATTTCCATTACACATTTATGCAATAGAGCATCAAAGAAGTAATGTGGACAGATGGAAAGTTACTTGACTAAAGGAATGAGTAAGTAGAAGTTTCTATATTAACTCAAACATGAAACAGTATAATGCAGCCATAAGAATTTAAATACTGGTGTCAGAATGCCTAGATTCAAATAGTCACTAAGTGATTTATGTGTTGTAAGCCATATACTCAACTATCTTTGTTTCCAGTTCTCCAATGAGAAAATAAGTATTATAGTATGTACCTGACAGGGCTGTCATAAACATTACATAAGAATAAGTATGTTAACCATTTAACTAAATTCCTGATAAAGAGATAATTATAAGGAAAAGTAGCTATGGTGATGATATGATTTCTTTTAGTTGAAGATAAAATTTCTGGAATTTCTATTCCTCTTATTTTTTAGATTGTAAGTCATATAAGTATTAAGTTAGGAAACACAAAAAAAAGATTTTATTTTTGCTTCAGTCTGTATATGCTAACCATTCTACACCTATATTGTAAGCAATTTGTGCCTTAAATTTAGACAAAATATCTAGACATTATCATTTTTTAATATTCGAGGTATTTCCTACATCAATAAATAGAAGGCACCTGATAAATCTGTTTAATGACAGGAGGAAGAAAAAGAGGCAGGGAGAAAGTGAGATAGGAAAAGCGAATTGACACTAATCCAAAGTATTTAATGTATGTAAACAAACAAACAAACAAACAAACAAAAAAAAAACAGAAAACAACTGCATATGTAAGAGTTACCCTAAGATTTTATATGAATTCTGAAGAGCCTACATTAGCTATGAGCATGGATTAAAGCCAGGCAGGTAAGTAACATAGACTGTCTTTACTAATACTGTATTGACAAAGCCATATATTAGAGAATATCTTACTCACATTTATTTTAAAAAAATTAACATTTATACATTTATTTTTGAGAGAGAGAGAGAGAGAGAGAGAGAGAGAGAGAATGAGCAATAGAGTGTGAGCAGAAGAGGGGTAGAGAGAGACAGAGACACAGAATCTGAAGCAGGCTCTGCACGGAGCCCAATGTGGGGCTAGAACTCATGAGCCATTAAATCATTACCTGAGCTGAAGTCAGAGGTACAACCAACTGAGCCGCCCAGGTGCCCCATGTCTTACCCACATTTAATACAGAACATTTCATAGCCCATCATATACTTGGTTCTCAGTTATTACTTCATGGATATATTTTAAATAAAAAAAAATGTGAAACTAGATTTGCACACCTAATCTGGAATTAAGAATATAGTGGAGTTCATTGCATTACTATTTACTGGAAAAATCTATGCTAATTATTGATAAAATATATATCCCAAATTCATTATATAAGAATGCAGTAACATTTCCTGCTGCTTGTAGCCTAAAAGGCAGGTGACTCAAATGAGAAGATTCATCTTATACGTATGTTTTTCAAACATTTTGGTATGAAATATTATTGGGAAGCCTGTAAAGCAGCTAAAAGTTGAAAGGCTAGACAGAGATGATGTGGGAGACCAAAACCTCAGTTAGAACAAGGAATCTTGGGGCTAAATTTGACATCCTTTGTTTTTTTTTTTTTTTTTTTTTTTTTTTTTTTTTTTTAATTTTTTTTTTTTTTCAACGTTTTTTATTTATTTTTGGGACAGAGAGAGACAGAGCATGAACGGGGGAGGGGCAGAGAGAGAGGGAGGCACAGAAGCAGAAACAGGCTCCAGGCTCTGAGCCATCAGCCCAGAGCCTGACGCGGGGCTCGAACTCACGGACCGCGAGATCGTGACCTGGCTGAAGTCGGACGCTTAACCGACTGCGCCACCCAGGCGCCCCGACATCCTTTGTTTTATACAAACTCCCTCAAAATTCTCTAGAATTCAACATATATCTGGAGAAAATGATCAGATGGGAGCATTAGCAAAGGTATCTGCATAAATAACAACTCCAAATAAGTGTGAAGTATCCTTGAGATTTCTTTCCCGATGCCATGATTTTACTTTTGAAGTTATTTTTTGTCTGTTTTTATTTTAGATTTGAAGATGGTCAAGCATAACCAGGTTAATTTAAAAAAATGGAAGACATATTGTAATTTCAATGGGAAAGACTGAAGAAAACATTAAAAAATAAAGATATGGTGTTGAGATTTTCATCTTTATTCATTCCCTGTTGAGATAAGGTTGATTTTTTTCTTAACTTTATTTATTTTGGGGAGGGGGCGGCAGGGGCAGGAGAGAGGGAGAGAGAGAATCCCAAATAGGCTCTGTGATGGCAGCATAGAACCTATGCTGGGCTAGAACCCATGAACTATGATATCATGAGCTGAGCCTAAGTCAGATGCTTAAACCACTGAACCGCCCAGGTGCCCCAAGGCTGTTTTTTTTTTTAAGTGGACAATAGAGAGGAATAGTTCTAATCCACAGAACTATGGAACTGTCTTGATACAAAAACTTACCAACGGGTTGAGGATCAATTTCAATAGTGAAAAATATGTGTGGGTTAAAAGCATTCTCCAAATGCTTTTCTTCTCAAAGTTATTTGCACTGAAGTCTCCTAAAGATACTGGAAACCTTCGTAAGAGTGTGAAAGAGGGTGCAATTGGGGGTATAGTTCTATTTGTGAGTCAAAAAGATCTTATCAATATTTTACCAACCCATCTATTTTTAATCATATAAAAACATGGCACAGGAGCCTTTAGATGGTGAGTACTTTTAGCAACTTAACTATAAGCACTTCCAAGCAGATTTTATCAAAGCAAAAAGAACTGCAAATTGAAAAACTCTTAATGTGCTGTTATTGAAAAGTTAATCCAAGATCAGTAAGAGAATTTTCTGTAAGACTCAAATTTGCTTAACAGACAAGGTTCTGTTTCAAGATGATGGAATAGGAAGATCTGGTACTCACCTCCTTTTATGGACACACTAAACCTACAGCTACATATGAAACAGTTTCCTCAGAAACAAACGTAAAAACTGGCTAAGCAACACCTACACTTATCGGGCAAACAACAAAACAAAACAAGATCCAACAAGCCGATGATGGAGGCTGAAACGAAATCTCAATGCCTCCAGTACGGTGACGATCAGGAGGTAACTCCAAATTTGAAGATTCTCTCTGAGAAACAAAGGGTTTGAACAGCACATCAGGAACCTCAAACCCTCAGATATCTAACCTTGAAAAACAGTAGAATTGACATCCTGAAGACCTATAGCAAACTGATAAACAGTTTTTCAAAAAATCATCCTTTTGGACTCACCTGCTCCAGAGACCAGTGCAAAAGCACTAACTGATAGGCGCCCAGATTTTGTGTTAAAGAGGCTTCTTTACTCACCTTCAATTGTCCGCCTGAGGGTTGGGCACGTAACTTAATACACATGTAGAGGGCTACTAGGATGCTCTTCAGGGAAGATGGCTGGTGGGCGCCATTTTTATACTCTCTCTGCTCCACGGTATATGCCATCTTTTGACTCCAGCTTGATGTTACTTCTTGGAAAAGACTTTGTAACCACCTCCGGCAACCTGACTTTTCTGGCTGCTGCCCAAAAGACACCAGATTGCCTGGCTCCAGTGGCCTGCAGGGCTAATTACCTGGGGTCCCATAGGACTATACCTAACAGAAAAGGATTCTTCGATAACTACCACTCCCTAGACACAGCAAGAATCAATAGTCTCAAGAGCCTAGGCTTTATATGAAAGAGGTTAATTAGGTTATCTTCATAGTGTTGGCCTGAGGGGCCGACTTCTAATTAAATACACATCTAAAAGGTGACTGTAATCCTTTCCAGAGATCTAAGGCAGCAGGTTCTATCTTCAGATTCCCTTTGGTCCCGTTTCAAGTGCCAGTGGAAGGGACCTTTTAGACTGGGGAGTCATTATAAATAAAAGAGGATGCTTGAACAATTGCAAAGGTTGAAGAGACAACTAACAACTAGGGCAGGGTTGAACAATATGGTTTGTCTCCTTACACAAAGCTACTCCTTCAAGACAGGGGGAGGTACTTAACTAATAGAGAGAGAGAGAGAGAGAGAGAGAGAGAGAGAGAGAGAGAGAGAGAGAAATGAAACAAAAAAGAAAGAGAGGAATTGGATCTAAATTAAAATAAAAAGAAAAGTTTAGAAAAAAAGCAAAAATCTCAGGTAAGTGATTTACCTGATTAAGAGATCAAAATAATTATAATAAACATGCTCAGTGAACTAAAGAGAAGAATGATCACAAAGAGACAGAAATTATAACAAAGTACAAATTGAAGTCACAGAGCTGAAGAATACAATAGTTGAACTGAAAAATACACTACAGGCGTTTAAGAACAGACCAGATAAAGCAGAAGAAGTGATCAGTGAACTCAGAAAAAGGACACTAGAACTCACTCAATCAGAGCAGCAAAAATGTAGAGAAGGAAAAATGTGAATAAAGCTAAGAGACTAATGGGACAACATCAAGCAGACCAATATTCACATTATGGGGGTCCCATAAGGAAAAGAGAGAGTGAAAGGGATAGAAAAAGTATTTGAAGAAATGATGCATGAAAAATTGCCTAACCTGCAAAAGGAAAGAGATATCAAGATCCTGTAAGTCCAGAGACTTCCAAATAGACACACACAACAAGACGTGTTATAACTTTTAAAGTCCAAAGTGAAAGAACAGGATCTTAAAAGCAGCAAAAGAAAAACAACCTGTTATGTACAAACGATCCCACTACGACAATAAGCAGATTTTTCAGCAGAAACTTGGCAGGCCAGAAGGCACTGGCATGAAATAGTCACAGTGCACAAAGAAAAAAAATCCCACCAAGAATGCTATACAGGGCAAAGCTGTCCTTGGGAATTGAAGGAGTGGCCAAGAGTTTTCCAGACAGTCTAAAACTAATGGATTTCATCACCCGTGAAAGAGCCTTAAAATAAATGTTAAAAGGGACTTTTGTAAGCTGACATTAAAACATGCTAACTAGTAACAACAACAACAACAAAAGACATGAGTGTAAATCTCTCTGATAAAGATAAATATAAACTAAAGGTGGTGAATTAAGCTTTTACAAAATTAGTATGAAGGTTAAAAGGACAAAAGTAGTAAAAAAATAACTAACCACAATAATTATCTCAGGAATTTATAAGAAAATGACGTAAAACATAACTCAAAAACATAAAATGTGGGAGTCAAAAGAGTAAATATGTAAGGCGTTAGAATTTACCCAAGCTAAAATAGATGGCTATAAATATGTTATTATATGTATGCCATATGGTAACCACAAAACAAAAACCTATAGCAGATACATGAAAGACATATTAATATAAACATACCACTAAAGAAAATCATGAAACCAGAAAGGAAGAGTCCAAGAGGAGAAAAAAATGAACAAAGGAACTACAAAACAGCCAGAGAACAGTTAACAAAATTGCAGTAAGTGCACACTCGTCAATGATTACTGTAACTATAAAAGAACTACATTCTCCAATCAAAAGACCGAGTGTCACTAAAGACACATCTATATACTTTCTGCAAGGGAGTCAAGTGAGATATAAGGAGACACACAGACTGAGAGTGAAGGGATGAAAAAAGATGTTCCACATAACAGAACAGACTTAAAAAAAATAATGCAGTAAAAGAGAAAAATAGGCACTACATAATGATAAAGGGTCAATCATACAGAAGGATATAACACTTATAAATATTTATACACCTAAAACAGAAGCAGCTAAATACGAATAAACTTAAAGGGAGAATAAGATAGCAGTAAAATAATAGTAGGAGACTTTACTCCCCGACTTTCATCAATGGGTAGATAATGGAATATTGATCTTGAGTGACGTGTTAGATCAGAACGACTTAACAGATATACACTTCTGTATCCAGAAGCAACAGAATACATATCCTTCCCAAAGGCTTGGGACGGATACATCTTCAGGATACATCATATGTTAGGTCACAAAACAAGTCTGAATCAATTTAGGAAGACTGAAATCATACAAAGCATCTTTTCTAAACAGGATAGTGTGAAACTAGAAATCACATACAAGAAGAAAACTGCAAAATTCACAAAAATATGGAGCTTAAACCACATGCTACTGAATCACCAATGGGTGAAGTAAGACATCAAAGATGAAATTAAAAAAAAAAAACCTTGACTAATTAATTAATTAATCAAAAGGGAAAAACAACATACCATAGTTTATGGGGCACAAGAAAAGCAGTTCTAAGAGGAAAGTTCAGATTAGTAAATACCTACCTGAAAAAAAAATCTCAGATAAACAACCCAGCCTTACACCTCAAGGAACTAAAAAAAGAACAAACAAAGCCCAAAGTTAGGAGAATGAAAGGAAGTAAAAGATTAAAGTGGAAATAAATGAAATAAAAACTAAAAGAACAATAGAAAAGATTAATAAATTTAAGAACTGGTACTTGCAAAGATACACAAAATTGACAAATCTTTAGCCAGACTAACCAAGAAAAAAAGAGAGTGGGAAATAAATAAAATTAGAACTATAATAGGAGACATTACAACTGATAGCACAAAAATATAAAGGATCATAAGAGGTTACTATGAAATATTATATCCAAAAAAATGGACAACCTAGAAGAAAAGGATAAATGATTCCCAGAAATATGCAAGTACCAAGACTGAATCATCAAGAAATGGAAAATCTGAACAGATCAATTCCTAGTAAGGAGACAGAATCAGTAATTAATCTCCCAACAAACAAAGGTCTAGGACCAGATGGCTTCAATAGTGAAGTCTGCCAAACACTAAAGAATTAATACTAATAATTTTTCAATCTCTTACAAAAAACACAAAGCGAGGCAATATTAACAAACTCATTTTATCTAGCTCTCATTACCCTGATACCAAAACAGATAGCTAACCACAAGAAAAGAAAATTATAGGCAAATATGTTTGATGAATAGAGATGCGAAAATCATCAACAAAAATTAGTAAACAGAATTCAACAATCATTGAAAGGAACATACACCATGATCAAGTGAGATTTATTCCAGGGATGCAAGGATGATTCAGCATTGTTAATCAATCAATGAGATATACCCCATTAACAAAATGAAAGGTAAATATTATGTGATCATCTCAAGAGATCCAGAAAAAAAGCATCTGACAAACATCAACATCCATTTATGATTAAAAACTCTCAACTAAGTGTATATAAGGGAATCATACATAGCTCATTATAAGTTACATGGGCCAAACCCACAGCTAACATAATCTTCTATAATCAGGAACAAGACAAGAATGCTCAATCTTATCACTTTTTTTTCAACTTAGTATTGAAAATCCAGCCAAAGCAATTAGGTAGAAAAAGGAATGAAAGTCATTCAAATTGTAAAGGAAAAGTAAAGCTGTCACTATTTGACAGGATAAAATATTACAGAGCAAACCCTGAAGACTCCCATAAAAAAGCTGTTAGAACTCATACATAAATTCAGTCAAGAAATAGGATACAAAATCAATATACAAAAACCAATTTTTATACATGAATAACAACATTCAAACAAATTAACAATCCTACTATCAACTGCTTCAAAAATTATACAATACCTAGGAATAAATTTAACCTAAGAGGTGACAGACCTATATACGGAAAACTACAAGACACTGATGAAAGAAATTGAAGAAAATACAATTAATGGAAAGATCTATAGATCTATAGAATCAATAATCCTTATGAAAATGCTAACAACATTTTTCATGGAAATAAAAAAGTCCTAAAATTTGTAGGGATCCCAGAAGACCCCAAAGAGCCAAAGCAACCTTGAGAAAGAAAAGCAAAGATGAAAGTATCATCCTCCCAGATTTCAAAATATATTCCAAAGACATAGAAATCTAAAAAGTATGCAAATGGCATGCAAATATCAACCCAAGAGAATGGGGAGGCCAGAAATAAACCCACACAAAATGGTCGATTTATTAATGACAAAGATTAACCATGAATATACACTTGGGAAAGCATAGTCTCTTCAGTATGGTGCTGAAAACCTGAAGAGTCACAAGCAAAAAAATAAAACTGGATTACTAGCTTACATTATGCATAAAAACGAACTCAAAATGAATGACAGACCTGAAATCATAAAACTCCTAGAAGAAAACAAAGGCATTACGCTCCTTCACATGTCTTGGAGATGACTTCTTGGACTTGGCACCAAAAGCAAAGATAACAAAAGCAAAAAACAAACAAGTGACACTACATCAAACTAAAAGGATTCTGCATACCAAAGTGAACCATCAACAAAATGAAAATCCAGTCTACCAAATGGGAGATAATATTTGCAAATAATATATATGCAACAGGGATAATATCCAAAATATATAAAGAACTCACATAACTGTAGTGAAAAAAATATCTAAAAATTGGAAAGAGGATCTTAATAGATGCCAACGTTTCTTCAAAGATGGCCATACACACGTCCAAGAGGTACCCAAAAAACTGCTTAATGTAACTGATCTTCAGGAAAATGCAAATTAAAGTAATGCAATGAAGTATCACGTCACAAGTGTAAGAATGGCTAGTAACAAAAGGACAAGAGAGAAGTGCTGGCAAAGATATGGAGAAAAGGGAATACTTGTGCACCCTTGGAATATGAATTGGTGTGGCTACTATGGAAAACAGTACAAAGATTGCTCACAAAATTAAAACTAGAACTGCCATATGATCCAGTAATGCCACTTGTAGGTATTTATCCAAAGATAACAAAAACACAAATTTGAAAAGTGGTAAGTTACCCATGTTTACTGCAGTATTTTATTTTATTTTATTTTATTTTATTTTATTTTATTTTATTTTTTATGTATTTATTGAGAGAGAGAGAGAGAGAGAGAGAGAGAGAGAGAGAGAGAGAGAGAGATGGACGGACAGAGGGAGAGAGACAGCGCTTAAAGAGGGGAGGGGCAAAGCAAGAGGGAGAGAATCTCAAACAGGTTCCATGCTGTCAGTGTGGAGCCAGACCCTGGGCTTGATCCCACAAACTGTGAGATGAAGACCCAAGCTGAGATCAAAAGGTTGATGCTTCAGTGACTGAGCCACCCAGGCGCCCCCACTGCAGCATTTTTTTAAATAATATTCTAAATACGGAAACAATCAATGTGTGCACAGATGGATCAGTATATAAAGAAATTGTAGTATATACATACAATGGAATACTAACGAGTCTTACAAAATATTATTAATTTTTGACACAACTTGAATTATGAATGACATATTGTATATCCTTAATTTTAAATTTCCTTTCATTTTATGGCATACTATATATTTAGTCATATATTGTAAGGAAGAAAGCGTGAAGAGACAAGACTGCCACAAGTTCATACTCATTGTAGCTTCACTCCAATTACACTCCAATTACAGAAACAAAAAGAAGTACATCTCGGAATTAATGAAATGCGGACTCTTGTTTTGAATACCCCTAATTCTAAAGCACTGGCACATTATAATGGGTAACTAAATAAACATTTTAGCATGGTTTTAATTTATACTGCTTTACATGAAGAAGTAGAACATGTGTGTCTTTTTTTAAATTTTTTTTTTTTAATTTTGTTTTTAGAGAGCCAGTGGGGAAGGGGCAAAGAGAGAAGAAAAGAGAGAATCCCAAAAAGGTTCCACACCATCAGTACAGAGCCTGACGTGGGGTTCAAACTCACAAACTGGGAGCTCCTGACCTGAGCCTAAGTCAAGAGTTGGACACTTAACTGAATGAATTGCCCAGGTGCCCTGTGTTTCCTCTTTATAGAAGAAGACAGGAAATGGTTATAGCATGTCATTTCCTTCACCATCATTGAGCATGATCAACAGAGGATGTGCATCAATGCACTTGTCACAAAATCGCTCTAAAGTTATCTTCTAATGGGAGGAGGTTTGTAAATATTTTATCGGCCATTAAATGGTATTATTAGCTGTTGTTTTACAATGGTGCCTAAGACTAATCAGCCTGCACTAAAAATTGATTTTTCTCCTCCAACTTGAGTAATTCTAGAACAAATTATATAAAATAAGAAAATACATTATACAAATAACCAAGTATCTCACTTTTTCTTTTTTTTTTCCACTAAATTCTAATATAATTTACTGAAAATCTTCACTTTGGAGTCCAGTTTAGGCACAAGAATCTAAAATAATAGCCCATTATCAATAATTACCTCTGTAAGGCAACCCATACACATTTCTGTATCCTATGTTCCATTATTGGGGGTCTTTTTCAAAGTTCTATCTGTCCATTACAATGCTTTTTAATGCTGTAATATTAATACTGTTGTTTAAGTTTTTAAGCTCTTAAAATCTTCTAAGATCACAATATTAGTGGCAGAAATTCAAAGTACTGTCACAAAAGCTAGCTGAGAAAGTCTGAAGGAACTGTGACCTTAGGGTATCTTAAAATTATAATCCACAGGTGACCAAGGGATTTATAACAATTTATTATTCTGGAACTTAGGGGAAAACATGAAAAAGAAATTGAGTTCCCAATACAAGTTTGACCAAGTCACACTGTATTGTTGTTGACAAAAATTGTGATAAGCCATGATATCCAATTAAAATAATATCATTTCCACAGATCTCAAAAAGCATGGACAATATGAGGAATGGAATTCAAAATTGTAGATTTTAAATCAGAAGGTTTTTATGTCATTTAAATTATAAAGGTGGAAAAGTTCCAAGTTGTATTAAGTTGAATTAAATACAAACAAGATTAACATGGCAGTGATGGATAATTTTGGGGTTTTTTTCTTTAATATAAAGGAAGAACACAGAAATAACTGAAATTAAAATATAATGAAAAGTTCCAGAATCTAGCATTATTTCATTATTGAAGGAAGAAGGTAGAAAACTCTATTATAGTCAAGAGAAATCCAATTTCGGTCATCTTTGTGTTGACTCTCACTGGCCTTCTTCACTCTGTCAATTTCAGCCCCATAGGGTATAAAGGTGTGCCTGTGTTTTATATTTGTTTTTTAACAAAATGTCTCAATGAGCCTAATTTTGTCTCCTTTGGTCATACTTTAGTAAAAGAACTATATAATTTAATATTCTTGGAAACTAGTTCTCTCATTCATGATGTAAAATTGTAACACTATTTCTAACAAAAATAAAATAAATTATATATACAAATCGTATAAAGCCTTTTATTTATGAGTATTTATTGCTAAATGTTCGGACTAGATCTTGTCTTTGCTCATAATACATTAAGTTTTATGAGAACTCAAACTTATAGACCCATAAAAGAAAACAAGAACATGCTTTAAGTCACTTTAGAGTCTATGCTTAAGAGAAATTTTGTTGGTAGTATTTTACACAAACTCTAGAAATATCTATAGCTTTTAGAAAATTAGGCATTATTTACCTTCTAATGTTATTTCTTCTTTATCAATGTAATGAGTCTGCATGTTTATAGACTAATAGATCTGTCTTAGTTTTCAAGGTATCATTTCCTTAAACCGCACACATAGCAGGATACTCTCCTGTGGCTCCTTTAAGTGTATCCTCCATTGTTTCCTTCCTACCCTAAAGTCCAGGCTTTATTGTTCCCATGTCTCTCAGTTGGGTTTTGCCATTAGGAGCTCATTAAAGACCATTAAGATATTAAAAGTGGGAGAAGTGGGAAATTTGGATTTCGTCCCCTGGCTCCTGTGCTGCTAGACCATGGCAGCTCCCTAATAGCTATCAGTCTTGGTGGATGTTAGAACCCACTCCACTTGCCCCTTCAGGTCTAGAGGTGGTAGTCTGCTTGCTGCTGCTACTATACCAGGTGTATGTCATCAACTTTTTTTGATTTGCCTGAATTCTGTTTGCACCTATGTCAAAAGCCCCTTCATTAAAACCTCTTTAAAAAAAAAAAAAAGAAAGAAACTATAGTAAAACCTCCTCAAACAAAAGCCCAGAACCAGATGGCATCACAGGTGAATTCTACCAACCATTAAAAGAAAAGTTAATACCTATTCTTCTGAAAGTATTCCAAAAATGGAAGAGGAAGGAAAGCTTCCTCTTTCATTCTATGAGGCCAGCATTATTCTGATACCCAGATTCATTCTATGAGGCCAGCATTATTCTGATACCAAAACCAGATAAAGGGACTAAAAAAAAAGAACCACAGGCAAATATCTCTGATGAACGTAGATGCAAAAATCCTCAACAAAATACTAGCAAACCACATACAAGAATACATATTAAAAAGTCATTCGTCATGATCAAGTGGAATTTATTCCTGAGATGCAAGGGTGGTTCAATATTTGCAAATCAATCACTATGATGTATCACATCAAAAGAAAGGATAAAAACCTTATGATTCTTCCAAGAGATACAAGAAAAGCATTTGACAAAGTACAATAACCATTCATGCTAAAAAAACAAACAAAAAACAAAAAAACAAAAAAACAAACAAACAAAAAAACCCCAAAAAACCCTCAGCAAGTATGTATAGAGGGAACACAGTGCCACATAATAAAGTCTATATACAAAAAAACTCACAGCTAACCTTATATTCAATGGTCAAAAACTGAGAGATTTGCCTCTAATATCAGGAACAAGACAAGGATGTCCACTCTACTTTTTATCAACATAGTACTGCAAGTCCTAGCCACAACATTCATATGAAGAAGAAAAGAAACAAAAGTCATCTATAATGGTAAGGCACAAGTAAAACTTTGACTATTGGCAGATGGCATGATACTATATATAGAAAACCCTAAAGACACCACTAAGGAAACTACCAGAACTCATAAATGAATTTAATAAAGTCACAAGATACAAAATTAATATACAGACATCTGTGGCATTTATATACACCAATAATGAAGCAGCAGAAAGAGAAATCAAGAAATAGATCCCATTTACAATTGCACCCCAAACCGTAACATACCTAGGAATAAACTTAGCCAAAGAGGTAAAAGATCTGTATGCGGAAAATTATAGAAATCTTATGAAAGAAATTGAAGAAGACACAAAGAAATGGAAAATCATTCCATGAGCATGGATTGGAAGGACAAATATTGTTAAAATGTTGATATTGCCCAAAGCAACCTGCATATTCAATACAATCCCTATCAAAATAGCACCAGCCTTCTTCACAGAGCTAGAAGAGGCAATGCTAAAAAATTGTATGGAACCAGAAAAGACCCCAAATAGCTAGAGTAATGTTAAGAAACAAAACCAAAGCCGGAGGCATCACAATTCTGGACTTAATGCTGCATGACAAAGCTGTAATTGTCAAGACAGCACTGTATTGGCACAAAAACGGATACATAGATCAATGGAACAGGAGAGAGAATCCAGAAATGGACCCACAAACATATGGCCAACTAGTTTTTGACAAATACAAAGCAGGAAAGAATATCCACTGGAAAAAAAAAAGCCTCTTCAGTAAATGGTGTTGGGAAAACCAGACAGTGATATGAAGAAGAAGGAAACTGGACTGCTTTCTTATACCATACACAAAAATAAATTCAAAATGGATGAAAGACCTAAATTATCAAAATCCTACAGGAGAAATCAACTTCTTTGATATCAGCTGCAGTAACTTCGTACTAGACAACTGTCCAGAGGCAAGGAAAACAAAAGCAAACATGAACTATTGGGACTTCATCAAGATCAAAAGCTTCTGCACAGCACAGGAAACAGTCCACAAAACTAAAAGGCAATCAGTGGAATGGGAGAAGATATTTGCAAATGACATATCAGATAAAGGGTTAGTATCCAAAATCTATAAACATCTTATCAAACCAACACCCAAAAAACAAATAACCCAGGGAAGAAATGGGCAGAAGATGTGAACAGACACTTTTCCAAAGAAGACATCCAGATGGCTAACAGACACATGAGAAAATGCTCAACATCACTCATCAGGAAAATACAAATCAAAACCACAATGAGATACTGCTTCACACCTGTCAGGATGGCTAAAATTAACAACTCAGGAAAAAAAAAAACAGATGTTAGCGAGGATGTGGAAAAGTGGAACACTTTTGCACTGTTGATGTCAATGCAAAATGGTGCAGCCTCTCTGGAAGACAGTATGAGGATTACTCAAAAAGTTAAAAATAGACCTACCCTATGACCCAGCAATTACACTTGGAGGTATTCATACAAAGGACACAAAAATGCTGATTCATAGGTACACATGCAACCCAATGTTTATAGCAGCACTATCAACCATAGCCAAAGTATGGAAAGAGCCCAAATGTCCATCAATGGATGAGTGGATAAAGAAGATATGGTATATATATACAATGGAATATTACTTGGTGATCAAAAAGAATGAAATCTTGACATTTCCAACAATCTAGATGGAAGAGTGTATTATGCTAAGGGAAATAAGTCAGTCAGAGAAAGATAAATATATGATTTCACTCATGTGGAATGTAAGAAACAAAATAGATGAACATAGGGGAAGGGAAAGAAAAATAAGTTAAAAGAGAAAGGGAGGCAAACCATAAGAGACTCTTAAATGCAGAGAACAAAATGAGGGTTGCTGGAGGGATGTCGATTGGGGGTATGGGCTAAATGGGTGATGGTCCTTAAGGAGGGCACTTGTTTGGATGAACACTCGTTGTTAAATGTAAATGGTTAATCACTAAATTCTACTCCTGAAATCATTATTACACCATATATTAACTAACATGGATTTAAATAAAATTTAAAAATTAAAAAAAGAAAAAAAGTCTAGCTTTTTCAAAGCATAATTTATAACAAATAATAATTAAAATATTATGTCTCTGTGACATTGCCCCCCGTTTGATTATCAGTTCTATTTTCTTCCTTGGTTTGTGAAAAAAAGGACAAATTTTCACTAGAGCAAACTAATCTTCTATTATACTTCTGCTACTTAAATAAAAATGGCAGTAAAATAGAAGAAAAAAGAATTAAATCTTTCCATATGCAATGACATAGAAGGAACTAGAGCATATTAGGCTAAATGGAATAAATAAAAGAAAGACAAAAGCCATACAATTTCATTTGTATGTGGAATTTAGGAGGCAAATCAAACAAGCAAAGAGGGGAAAAAAGAGAAAGAGAGCAAAACCAAGAAACAGACTTTTAAGTATAGACAATAAGCTGATGGTTACCAGAGGGAGATTGGTAGGGGGATGTGTTAGGCAGGTGATGGAGATGAAGGTGTGCACTTGTGATGAGCAGTGGGTGTTGAATCACCATATTGTACGCCTGAAACTAACCTTACATTGTAAGTTAACTGAAATTTGAATAAAAAAATTTAACAAAAGGAATTACCATATGATCCAATAATTCCACCACTGGGTAGTTACTTCAAGACTAT
Source organism: Neofelis nebulosa (assembly GCF_028018385.1). Classification (NCBI taxonomy): domain Eukaryota; kingdom Metazoa; phylum Chordata; class Mammalia; order Carnivora; family Felidae; genus Neofelis; species Neofelis nebulosa. The sequence continues at coordinate 140,750,465 of NC_080782.1, forward strand.
GAAAACACTAATTTCAAAAGACATATGTACCTCTCTGCAATATGTTTATTGCAGCATTATTTACACTAGCCAAAATATAGAAGCAACCCAAGTGTGCATTGATAAATGAGTGGATAAAGAAGAGGTGGTCTGTCTATGTATGTATCTACACACACACACACACACACATACACACACACACACACACACACATACACACACACACACACGCTGGAATATTACTCAGACATTGAAAAGAAATCTTGCCATTGCAACAACATGGATGCATCTAGGGTTTATAATGCTAAGTGAAATTAAGTCACTCAGAGAAAGACATATTATATGTTTTCACTCGTATGTAGAATGAAAGAAAAAAAGAACTAATTAAAAATGAGACCAACCAAAAAATAGACTCTTAAATACAGAGAAATGGTGGTTACCAGAGGGGAGGTGGGTGGAGGGGTGAGTGAAAGAAGTTCAGGGGATTAAGAGCACACTTACCATGATGAGCACTAGGTGATGGGTGGAAGTGTTGAATCACTCTAATGTATACCTGAAACTAATATAACACTGCATTTTAACTATACTGGAATTAAAGAAATAAATATATAAGAAAAATCTCTTCAATTGCCCATTTTGTGTGTGCCAGTGGATAATTTTTATATTATGCTAGATTTGAACAGACAGCAGAAAATATACCAAAGAAGGATATGCCAAATAATATACCAAAGAAGGATAAAGGAGGCAAAAAATATATATTTTTAAGTTTATTCATTTTTGAGAGAGACAGACAGAGCGTGAGCAGGAGAGGGGCAGACACAGAGAGGGAAACAAATAATCCAAAGTGGGCTCCAGGCTCTGAACTGTCAGCACAGAGCCCCACACAGGACTCAACTCACCAACCGCGAGATCATAACCTGAGCCGAAGTCAGATGCTTAACCAAATGAGCCACCCAGGCACCACAAAGGATGCAAACTATTAGAGGGATGTAAAATATATGAATATGAAATGCATCAAATATTTGTCTTACCAATGTTATAGAAGATCACAGAATGCCTTGGGAAAAACCATAGCAGAAAAGATCTTACCAGAGAATTTTTCAGAAGTGATGAAAGATCTCCACCCACTCATCCAGAATCAAAGAAAAATTGCTATGATCCCTGTGCTTGTGTCCCTCAAAATTCCTATGTTGAAACCTTACCCCTAAGGTGATAGTATTAGGAGGTCGGGTTACTGGGAGGTGATTAAGTCATGAAAGTGGATCCCTCATGAATGGGGTGAGTGCCCTTATAAAAGATGCCTGAGAACATTCCCTTGCCTCTCCTGCCATGTAATATTATAGAAAATTCTGAGAAATGGGTGTTGCTTAGAAGCCATCCAGTTTATGAATTTTTGTTAGAGTTGCCCAAATGGACCAAGACAAAGAGAAAATCTCAAGTGTGACAGATATAAGGAGATTTACATCCAGACACTTTATGGTGCAATTTCAAACCCTATAAGACAAAAAGATCATTTTAGAAATAGACAAAAATATCTTTTAAAAGTAACATTCAGACTGAGAAGGGACTTCCCAGAAGCCACAGCTGGATCCAGAAGACAGACAAACGGTCTTTCCTTCTGTCTGTGCTGGAATAAGGAACAGATTCCTGGTGAAGATTTATTTCAAGAGTATGGCCACAAGGAAACTGTTTCCAGAAAACAAAGTGTAGACATACCTGGAGGATTTTTGAATGCTGAATTTCCATTCCAGCTGGAAGATTTAAAGAACAGGAAAGATATGGGGAAAAGTAACTAGGAAAATGGTAGGAAACTTAATTAAATATAGACTACTTGAAAACATAATGATATATTCTAGGGATCAAATTTTAAAAATACAGAATTAACAAGTATTCCAACAACAAGTGTAAGTCACATGAGATTAAAGATGACAAGATTAAACTAAATATTCATATTGCAGTTTCTTGGGTAAGAAGTAAAAGTTAGAAACAGGTTGTATCACTTTGAAATTAGTACAGAATAAATGGTAACTAACTGGAGTTTAAATAAAAACTAAAAAAAGAAGACAAGAGTACAGACAAATAAAAAATGTTTAAATTAAAATAAACTCTTGGGGCACCTGGGTGGCTCAGGTGGTTGAGCATTCAACTTTGGCCCAGGTCATGATCTCATGATTAGTGGGTTCAAGCCCCACGTCAGGCTCTGTGCTGACAGCTCAGAACCTGGAGCCTGCTTCAGATTCTGTGTTTCCCTCTCTCTCTGCCCCTCCCCCACTCATGCTCTGTCTCTCTCTCTCTCTTTCTCTCTCTCTCAAAAATGAAATAAATAAATAGATAAACATTAAAAAGAATAGTAAACTATTCATATCCAAAAAATGTAAGAAACAAGTGGGGGGGCAGGAAACATAGATGAGATGCAACATAAAGAAACAGGAATTATGGGATATGTAGAATTTATGTTCATGAATTCCTATGGGAAAAGATAACATCATATTAGAATCTTATTTTTTTAATGATTATTTATTTTTGAGAGAGAGAAAGAAAGAGAGAGTACACACCAGAGAGGGGCAGAGAGAGAGAGGGAGAGACAGAATTCCAAGCTGGCTTTGTGCTGTCAGTGTAGAGCTGATGCAGGGCTCGAACCCATCAACTGTGAGATAATGACCTGAGCGGCAATCACGAGTGGTTTGCTAATCTGGCTGAGCCACCCAGGAGCCCCAAGAACTTTAAATGTCACAACTATTACAAATACACTATTTCTAAGAGAAACCTGTAAAATATTAAAAAAAAATGTAGAAAACATGGAAGAAATAATAGAAGAGTGCACTCCTTGTGGAAACACAGTAACTACTGTGGAACAAGTTTCTACTTCCATTCAGATGATGCAACTGCTGGGGGAAAAAATGAAATGAGGCTAGAGGAAAACCATGTGTCCTGGAAGGTAAGCCACCTCAAGTTAGGGGGTTGTAGATGAAGTTAGAACAAAGCATACTTCTGGTAGGATATGTGAGTGATAGTAGCCTATCAGCAAACCAGGAGTGAAGGACTGGGGGGGAGGGGCTTGGGGACTACTCCCCCTCAGGGTCATGGTCCATCAGGCTTCTATACCACATTACTATGAACTAGGCAGTTTATATTTAAGAGAAAGTTATTTGCCACAGTATTGGAGACCAGAAGTCCCAGATCAAGATGCTGGCATGGCTGGGTGAGGCCCTTCCATAGACTTCTCATATCTTCACAAGACAGAAGGGAGGAGCTACCTCTCTAGAGCCTTGTTTATAAAGAAATTAATCTTATACACAAGGGCTGTGCCCTCATGACCTAATCACATCCCAAAGGCCCCAATACCTTTGGGCATTAGGTTTTCAATATATGAATTTGGCAGGGTGTGGGACAGACACAGACACACACACACACACATATTCAGACCATAGCACTCAGTTAACTACAACTACTGAAATGGTTTCAAGTAGGTTAAATGGGCAGAAAATACAGGGTAATGGATTTTGATGTAATAGAAAGAATTTTAATATTATCCAAATCTGATTATGGAACAGAACTCTTTGGGAATACATTAGTCCTTCCTCATGCATCGTTTTGTTTTCCATAGTCTCAGTTAATTCACAGTTAACAGAGGCCCCAAAGCAGGTGATCCTCCTTACGTCTTATCATCAAGAACTAAGTCACAGTGCCTGTGTCATGAACCTAACTTCATCTCATCACGTAGGCACTTTGTAAAGTCGCATCAACACAAGGAGGGTGAATCTGGTACAGTATTTTGAGAGTGAGGTGCGAAGAGACCGCATTCACATAATTTTATTACAGCATACTGTTATAATTGTTCTATTTTATTACCAGTTATTGTTGCTAATCTCTTACTGTGTCTGCTTTATAAATTATACTTTATCCTACGTATGCATGTTTAGAAAAAAACATCATATACACAGGGTTTGGTACTATCTAGGTTTCAGGCGTCGACTGGGGGCTGGATGTCTTGGAACACGTACTCTGCAGATCAAGAGGAATTACTGTAATGAACTCCTCATTAAGAGGGGGGTCTTATTTGGGGTAATAATTTGGAAGAATAAACAAAGAGGATTTTGTATTTTGGCACCTATGTGCACAATCAGGTTGACCATTGTGTATTCAGCTGGCTAACATGTTAGGTACACACCAAATACAAATATGGCAGGTCACAGTAAGCACACACCTGGATCTTTTTAAGCTACACACACACACGCGCGTGCACACACACACACACACACAGTACACATAAGAGAAAAAAAAAAGGAGAGGGTGAGCAAGGGAAAGGCAGAACAAATATAATATGGGTTCTTTGAGAAAAAGCCAGATTCAGAGGAAGGTAACTTTGGGGGCAAAATTATTAATTGCATGCTCATGTAGAGTATTTGTAAAAATTATTTACTTTTCTGGTTAACTTACAAAGTTAAAGAACTTCCCAGCATAATATTTTACATCATATAAAATATTTTATTGTATTTATTTTATTTTTCTATTGTTTATATTTTTAAATTAGTTTTTACTAAAAGCCACTGTCAAATTGGCTGACATACAGCGTGTTAAGTGTGCTCTTGGTTTTTGGGGGTAGATTCCCGTGGCTCATTGCTCATATGCAACAGCCTGCACTTGTTGGGATGAGCACTGGGTGTTGTATGTAATGCTTCTATTTTTGTGGAGTGTGTTGTACATGTGAGAGAATGACATCCAGAACTATTACTAGAGATCATTTCTCTATTATTCCTGTAAAAGAGAACTCCTTGGTTTTCTGCAGAACCGTATTAAGTGCATCTATCATTCTGTTTCTTCCAGGTGTCTGTCTGTCTGTGTGTCTGTCTCTCTTTCTCCCTATTATTCACTACACACGGCTGCTCTTCCTTCATACTAATGCATGGCAAGTACTCTATTTCATAAATCAATATAGCTTCACTGCTGATGAAAGAGTCTTGTGGCACTTCAGGGTAAATTTTCCTTTGAATACGGGAGACGTCAAGAGAATGCCATTAAAGCATTTCTCAGAATTTCAGTCTCTAAATTTCTAAGGGTGGGAGATTCTAAGAGGAGATCTATGTTAGTAATTGCAGATCCAATTATATTGTGGCACTAGAGTAATGAAAAAGAAAATTGGAAACGTACAAACCTGTGTGCTCCTAAACGATATGTTGTTGAAATGTGAAAATTGTGCCTTACTGGTTAAGTACAAAGGAGAATCTAGAACTGGACATGCATTGCAGCATCCAAAGGAACCACTACTGAAGAAGTGTTATAGCAATTATGTTTTATAAGTGAATTTCACATCGTATCATCTTCAAAATGTTGGATTAATACATTTTAACCTGAGCAAAGAAATATTAGAACAAATCTAGGATTTTAGGAATTATCTGTCAACTTTGCAGCAGTTTCTTTTTACTACCAAGGGAAAGAATTGGAGAGGGTAAGCAAGAGAGTTTTGATGGAAGCAGAAGTTAGCTTGCTTGTTTGACCTCCTTTTTGATAGGAAAAAATCTTTCCAAGACAGACAGTTCCAACCACCTGTTCAGTTAGATATTCTTTTTAAAAGTAAAATAAATTCCCTAATAACCAGAGCTTATCTCCAGGAAAGACATTGTTTCAAGTTGAGGACAGTCTTCCCATCTGTAAATTTCTTAGTTTCTTAGTTTCTAAATTTCTTCACAAACAACAGATATCATCACCAGTTCGTTCTCTAATATGCTCAATCTCTGTCGTCCTCTCCCAAGCACTAATAAAGGGACTAATAAAGAAAATATTTTTTCAAAAGGAGCACCATAGATGGGGGAGCACTGGGATGAAGAGAAATTACTCTCAAATGGTTCTTCTGCTCCAAAGAGATGGGGTAAGGGCAAACACAAAATCTCTTCAAAGGATTATGCTCACTCTTGTCTTTGTCTTACAGCTCACATCATCCCATCTCAGGTAAAACCAGAAGAATATTCAAGTCACAGTGGCATTGAAACTAACTCCTTCCTATGGCCTAGAGCTGTAATTAATTCTTGAGTTCTGATTTTCAGTTGCATTAAACTCAGTCCTTGAGGACACTTTATTTTTTATCTTATAATTTCTAGTACCTAGCAAATGATGCCCAGAACCATTGACTGAAACACAACTGATTTAAGGTTGCAAATCCTTGAATAAAGAGTAAAAGGTACGTGAGCAGCTAAGTAATTTGCTTATGTAGTATTGTTTTTTAATGTCTTACCCTATAGTGTTTTGGCCAGCTCTCAGCTTGGTGCATGTGAAGGACTATGGATGCATGTAGAAATAATCTGTTCAAAGGTCTTATATCCAGCAATCTTTCTCATGGAGAATTGGCAGATCCACGTATACCTTCCAAACAGACAAAAAGATGAACCAGAAAATGACAGTTTTGTCACATTTTACTGTGGATAACATCTGAGAAATGCTTTCATTTGGCTTCTGCAGCACATTAAGAAATCATATGCAAGAAGTGAAAAGGCCTAAGATTTTAGATAAGATCCTCAAGGATTCAACTGATGCTGTAAGTAATTTACAATTATGCAGTCTGCATATCAACATCAGACATGTGCTTGCATGTAAGAGATCATAAGGGTATAGTCTTTCTCATGGGATTAGCACTGCCTGGATATAAGAAACACCCATGGCTATTACCAATTTTATTACATCCACACAGTTTATCTTCTTTAGCCTATCTGAAAAGGAGCAGGTAGCTTTTCCTTCTGTGGTGTGCAAAGGCTAAACACCTAGTATTGGATGGTGAGAGTTCAAATAGGTGAGGGAGGGTCACTGAAGGTCTATAATTCATCCCATGTGAAAAAAAATATCTTCAGAGGGATAATTTCCAGCATAACAGGTCATGACTAAATGTCTCCTATATAATTCCTTAATGTACCTTCTAGCTTTGCAGATGGAAATGACCAAATTATTTGGGTAAGATAATATTTATGTAATTATAGATAGAAAAATGATAAGGAATATTTGAAAATTCTATCATCATGAAAAGTTAAAAGGATTGAGATTTAACAGGTAGGATTAGACGTCATCCAAAATTAAAGCAATACAAAGGACCACAAGAAGACCCCTTTCATGCAAATAAAATTGTCCCTGTACCAGATTGCTCTGATGCATGAAATTCTGGTGTTAGTATTCCCTCCCGTTCTTATGATGTCTTCCTCATGGTTTTTATTGCAAATTTTGCTCAGTACAGGTAACTCGTAAAACTCTCATATGACTTTTGTGATGACACTTGTAAAGTAACAGACTTAAGGATTAATACAATAGGGGTGGTAGAAGAAAAACCAATTCATAACAACTAAATTCCCTTATGGGAGATTTTATCTTGAGGTTTTAGACAAGAATAGTCAGGAGAAAGCTAGCCTGTCATCGACAACTCCAACTTTGGAACAAGTATTCTTACAATGAATTTACATTCTTTACCCTCACTTAAAGGCGTGGATATATTGCCAAAGGAAGAATGGGAAGGCCAGGGAGAGACATGTCCTTTAGTTACTCGATATGCTAATAATGGCAGTTAGGAGGAGAGGGTTGGAGAATGTCAAGGCTGTGTTTCTGGGGAAGTGGACTTACAGGATGCCACTGGAAAATCATTAGGGGGTGTACTGGAATCAACATCAACGGAAGGGAAAATAAATATACAAGTTTCTACAGAGAATGAAGATGGACAGCAATGCAGTCCATCCCAGGAAGGGTTCAACCAACACTGCAATGATGACCCAACTGAGTTGTGAAGATTTCTGTTTGGGACCTAGGTCTTTAGGCCCCTGTAGCAAAAAGTCAGGCTGTCTCTGACAAAGGCCTACATTGGGGTAGGCTCTCTTCAGCTGAGTTAGAATTCTGAGGGTTCAAAATCTGTTACTCAAAAGTCTTTCCATCCTCAGGGAGATCAATTTCTCAGTTTTCACGTGGATCTGGGTAGCATGCAAGAGGATCCACAACAAAGTTGTACTACTTTCTGCAAATTTTGCTAAGTTAGCCATTAGGATCCTTTGATAGAAATGTTCACTTTCATTTTTTTTTTTATGTTCTCTTTTCAACACAATCTGTACTGAAACAAGATGTAGTATTTTCCTATTCTTTCCTCTTTAGTGAACCCATATTCTGACACCCTTAATGTGTTTATTCAATGTCATCTCAAGAGCTAAATATTAGAGTAAACCACTTATATATAAAGAGAGGATTAAATTATTCTACTTTAAAATGTCCATGCTACACCCACATAATCTACATATTTAATGCAATCCCAATTAAAATACCAATGGCACGTTTCATAGAATGGGAACAAAGTATTCTAAAATTTGTGTGGAACCACAAAAAGCCTTGAATATCAAAATTAATCTTGAAAGGTTTCACATTCCCTGGTTTCAAACTATATTACAAAGTTATAGTAATCAAAACAGTATGGTACTGACATAAAAACAGACACATAGATCAGTGAGCTCACATGGAGAGCTCAGAAATAAAATCACAAATATATGGTCAATTAATGTATGAGAAAAGGGGGTAAGAATACATAATGGGGAAAAGACAGTCTTTTCACTAAGTGGTGCTGGGAAAACAGGATAGCTACATGAAAATCAATGAAATTGGACCACTTGCTTATATCAAACATAAAAGTAAACTCAGAAGACCAAAACTGTAGATGTGAAATCATAAAACCCATAGAAGAAAACAGGCAGTAATCTTTTTGAAATTGGCCTTACCAACATTTTTCTAGATGTTGCTTCAGGCAAGGGAAACAAAAACAAAAAGTAACTACTGGGACTACACCAAAATAAAAAGATTTTGCACAGAGAAGTAAAACACCAAGAAAATGAAAAGGCAACCTACCAAATGGGACAACGTATTCACAATTGATACATCTAATACAGAATTAACACCAAAAATATATGCAGAACTTGTACAACTCAACACAAACCCCACAAATAATCCATTTAAGAAATGGACAGAGGAAAAAAAAAAAGAAATGGACAGAGGACCAGAATAGATGTTTTGTTTTGTTTTTTTTTCCAAGTAAGATATACAAATAGCCAAAGACACATGAAAGGGTGCTCAACATCACTCATCATCAGGGAAATGAAAACCCAAACCACAATGAGGTATCACCTCTGAGCAGTCAGAATGACTAGTATTAAAGTGACAATAAATGGTAAGTGTTGGCAAAGATGTGGAAAAAGGCAAGTGTCCTGTACTGTTAGTGAGAATGTCTGTTAGGACAGTCACTGTGAAAAGCAATATGGAAGATGCACCAAAAATTAAAAATGGAAATAACATACGATGCAGTAATTCCACTGCTGGGTATATACCCAAAGAAAGTAAAAACACTAGTAACTTAAAAAGATATATGCACCTCTACATATAATACAGCATTATTTATAATAGCCAAGATATGGAAGTAACCTAACTTTATCCACTGATACTGGATGGATAAAGAAGATATAGTGTATATACACAATGGGATATTAGTCACTTAAAAGAATAAGAGTTTGACATTTTCAAGAACATGGACAGACCTAGAAGATGTGAGTGGAAGAAGTTGAACAGAGAAAGACAAATACCTTATTATTCACTTACATGTGGAATCAAAAAAAGAAAACAAATGAATAAACAAAGCAGAAACAGAGCCGTAAACACAGGCAACAAACTGGCGGTTGCCAGAGGGGAAAAGGCAGGGAGAAATGGGTGATGAGAAGTGGGAGATACAAGCTTCCGGTTGTGGAATGAATAAGACACAGGAATAAAAGGTGCACAAGGGGAATGGGGAATGGTGTCCTAATAGTGTCGTAGGGGACAGATGGTAGCTCCCGTGGTGGTAAGCACGGCATAAAGCACAGAGATGTTGAACCACCGTTATGTATGTGTGAAACCAGTGTGACACTGTGGGTCTACTCTACGTCCATAAAAAAGGGCGAGGGAATCAAGTCCGGTGCCCGTTTCTATTTTTTGTGGTTTGTGCATTGTGCTTTTCAGTGTATTCTAAGTATTACCATAATGAGTCACTGCATCCCTTGTGTTTACTTTTCAACTGTTTATTTTCATTTACATGGAGACAGGTATGCCATAATTCTGTCAGACTATATTAGATGAACTGCAAGTATTAAAGTAGTTACGCTTTATGGCAGAACAGGGAGAGCTTACTCTGTTATGCCATCTTAGCTATAAATATGCACTGTCTACTCATTAGCTAACAATAAACCGGGCAGGTGAGATTTCTTTCAACAAACCCATGCCTTGGATTGTCAGAGAAAATGTAATATCCCGAATGTAATCTAGCAACTATTTACTTTATATATGATTTATTCACTGATCCTCTATAAAGGGAAATTTTCACAGTGAGGTTTTAAAACAGTAAATCCGAAAAACAAAACCATCAGCTGGTATCTCATTTTATGTGCTGTGTATGAGGATTTTAGAGAAGCGTGAGTAATTCAACAGAGTCAATTCCAATGTTCCTCACAGATCCCATGGTTGGCTGTGGCTACCTCTACTACATTTGTTAGAACACTAAAATGATATATTTCAAAAACCATCACATGATGAATTTTGCCTGGTGGAACACTGACTCTGACAAGTTCTTGATTCACAGTCCCAGAACACTGTTTACTGTCTTCCCCTGACGCTGTCATATTTATAAGAATGACTCAACTTTGCGATTCAGAACTCATTCTTACTTGAATTTACCAGTCTCAATTTTAAACTATGCCATTGCTCTATTATACTGCACTTTAGACCCTGCATATCCTTCATATCAGATATGTCAGGTGAATATTAAGTATATGAAGTATTTATTGGCATCAATTGTTGTCTGTCTTGCCCACAGAGCTGTAAGCCACGTTAGAAACTGTATGTGTTGCCCAACACTGTATCCCCAGGGCCCAGGACAGGGCCAGGCATACAACGAACAATTTCTAAGTAGCTATAGAATGAATCCATGAATATCAATTAACTCCTTAATGCACGGTTTATCAAATCCATTCACCAAAATTCTGAAAATGGACTATACTTGTTTATCTTATCCAACAAGAAGTGGATAACATTCATAGATAATAAATATCTATACTTTCTTTACTCAGTTGGTATTCCCTTCAACCATTTATTTAACAACTGCTTATTTGAACTGAGTCTTTTCCATAATCCACGTATTCAACAGTAAGGAAAATACACTTTATCCTGGCTCTCAAGAATATTACAGCCCATATGGAAGACACTGTTTAAATAAATATCCCTACCTAGAGTATTATGAGTGCTACACAAATACACCTATAAAAATTGTAGGAAGCTTTAAGAATGTGTAAATGAGATAAACTAGGGGGATTTAGAAAAACCTGTGAAAAAGAAGTATATAAGCTGAGATCTGAACAGTGAAATGAATTAGCAAGATGTGGGGTACATCTTCCCAAGCACCATGATGTATGAAGGTCTTGGGGCAACGAGCAAGGTTTCTACCTGGTACTGAAGAAACAAGTCAGTAGGATGAAATGAAGCATGGCCACCCATTCACTCTGAAACTTGCAGAATGGCACAATGGAGTGCAGAGTGCCATGTGGGCTGTTGGGGAGGACCTTGCTCCTTTTCTATGCTTCCATGTTACAGGGTTAGCATGAGAGTGGTTTGGGACTGAAAGAGAAACAGACTACTTGAACACACAAGCAGCTGAGCTCACTTACAGGGGTAGAAGGGCTGGAAATGCAGTCTACCCAGCACCTAGGGGCCCACTCCTGCAGGAAACTGAGTTCAGATGAAATCACTCTATAAGGACATGCTTTCTTTCCAAGGTAGCTTGTTGCCAAAAACCCCCCATAAATCACTAAGGCCAATCAGTAAGCACTTCTGTTTTTCTCACAAAAAGGCAGTGGAGTCGAAGGACTGTGAAGTACAGGGGAAAAAAACCCCAAACAAACAAACAAACCAAAAAACCAGACACTTGGTGACATGAAAAAAGTCTGGTATAATTGAAGCAGAGATCGTGGAAGATTTTGATTTACTTCTATATTTACTTCTATATTATAAAAGTCAAGTTCACTTTTAATCACCATCTATTCACATTTTAGGGGTTTTATTATAAAAATTCTGTGTGCGCTTCAAGATTTGGCTCAGGACAAAGTAGACACTTGCAACAAGCCAGCTTTTTCTGTTAGTTTTTGGTTTAAGCACTTGGCAATAAAAAAAATATACTGTCACAAGTGATTTTTATTAAAGTTCTGTATTTTTTTTAGTTTTATTTATTTATTTTGAGAGAGACAGAGACAGAGAGAGAGAGAGAGAGAGAGAGTCAGTGCCAAGCAGGATCCAAGCTGTCAGCGCAGAGCCTGACTTGGGGCTTGAACCCATGAACTTCTAGATCATGACCTGAGCTGAAACCAAGAGTCGGATGCCTGACTGATTGAGTCACCCAGACGTCCCTAAAGTTCAGTACTTGATGCATTAACTACCTTTGTTCATCCTGTTACTTCTGCTTTTCCAAAAACAGTGCTGCTGTTTAATACATCTTATGGCTGCTGGTTTTCATGAGAGGCTGTCGTCACCACCTTTGTTGCCTGGCTGGATCTATGTTATAGAACACTTACCATATTCTTGTATTTAGGTACTGAAGTCGACTAACATGGCATATGCATGCTTTTAAAAAGGCAAACAACAACAAAGCACAGGATCCTTATACAACACAGAGATGAAATTAACAGGCGGGTGTTTTAGCCAGAGGCAGTGCATGGAACACACACCCATCCTGCAAACAGCACATTAATTAATAGTGCACTGATGCTAAATATCTTTTAATGTATCGAATGTATACACATAAAGCTTACTCTGAGAGCTGTGGGACACATTCTCAGCCACGCTTGTACCTCCAGAGAGCTAAGTCAAGTAATTTTACATGGGGTGAATGCATTCTTGATTGAAAGTTGATGTGATATATTTATAAACACTGACCCATACGTACAGGAAGATAGTTCCAGGACATTCCAAACTGAAATGTTTCCACTTCTTTGGACTCTGTTTTATTTCTCACTGTGACTTTGCTCCTGACTCAGCAATTCTCTCTCCAACCCTAGACATGTCCCAAGCCTTTCTTTCCCAGAATTTTATTTCTATTTCTAATGCTCAGTCTGCCCGGACAGTCAGACTGTTCCTCATAGACAATACCGTAAAACTGGGGATCACAAACACAATTCACTCTGAGAGCTGAACTTTATAGATCAACAGGGCTTCCTGAAGTGTTAAAGTACCATTTACCTGTGTTGTAAACTATAGGGGGATTGGTAGCACAATGTGCTGGCTCTTCATCATGACATCAGCCACATACATTGGACATGGTGGGGGAGGAGTGATGATTTGTCGGGGGTAAAGTTCATCACATGTAGGTAAGGAATAACATGGACTCTGGCATTAGAGAGACCTCAAAGTCTACTTCAGGAAAAGGTAGATGAAGAAATTCATACAAAACTGAGACTATGGAAACATACTTTATTACATACAAACCTTCCTAAAAGCATCCAGTCTTTGGAAGACAACAATCTGGAATAATGACATGGAACGAGGCATTTTGCATCACAGTGAGAATCAGCTGCTTGAGAAGAGATGGCATGAGGCTCAGTATCCCTGAGGCCAACCTCTTAAGGAGACACATTTTCAAGCCCCAGGCTGCTTAGATCAGCAACAAATTAAGAGATTTTAACCAGTATTAAGTTTTAGTGATAACTGAATGAATATAGGAAGACACTGTCCTGCTGCAGAGCCTTAAGTAGTTGAGTTCACCAAGAGGACCCCCCAGGTCCCTGCTTTCGATATTAGGATTTTCTTTGCCTGGGTCAGATTAATTAAAGTCTGAGGTCTTCAAGTTTTGTATGTGATCAGATCGTTTATGCAGAAGGGGGCTGTCTTACTGCATACCATTGCTTTATACTCTGACAGTATAAATAACATAGTGTTTTATATGACCCATAATTATATAGACTCCCTTTGAATTTACCATAAATAATCTAGACACACCAATTACACGCTCCTAAAGCGCACTAGAGATAAGGGCTGTCTGTCTCTACCGTAGAAATACCATTAAGTGAATTTGCCCACAGGTCTGCCATTCGTGTATTTTCCCGATTGTCTGGGTCACTTTCCTTCTTTCATTGCTGGCAGCAACCTCTTGGTAAAAGGAGGGATTAGATTTCAAGCCAGCTGCTGACCATTTCCCTCATATTCTTACATTTCTTATAGGCTGGGACATAATTCGAAAGGGTTCTCTCCTCCAACATAATAAAACAAATTATCTTCTCATTTATTTTTTGGCATTTAAAACATGTGTACCATCTGGAAATTATTGTTGTTGTTATTGTTTTAAATACCTGAACAAATGCTATTAATGGGCAACCTCTATTGAACACTTGGTATATGCAAACAGTATTCCAACTAATGCTGGGAAAATTAGGCATTATTTCCCCCATTTGCACCTTGGGAAATTGGCACACACAGCATTAGTAACTTGCCCAAAGCCACAAAGTGAAAGAGAGACAGCCAAGGTCATACACAAGTGATTTGGTACCATAGTCTGTACAGTTACATATCAACTCACTTCAATTTGAGTTAAATCCCTTGAACATACTAAATATGAACAAATCTGGGGTGCCAGGTTGGCTCAGTCGGTTAAGCGTCTGATTTTGGCGGTTAAGTGTCTGATTTCGGCTAAGATCATGATCTCGTGGTTCATGATTCTGAGCCCCGCGTGGGGCCCTGTGCTGACAGCTCAGAGCCTGGAGCCTGCTTCAGATTCTGTGTCTCCCTCTCTCTCTGCCCCTCCCCTGCTTGTGTGTGTGTGCACGCTCTCTCTCTCCCTCTCAAAAATAAATTTGAAAAATTTGAAAAAAATGAATTAAAAATTTTAAAAAGAAGAAAAATTCTTAATAATACCTATTTATGTGGATTCACTTGAGTAATAAGTTAATTTTAAAAGTGAGTATAGGGGCGCCTGGGTGGCGCAGTCGGTTAAGCGTCCGACTTCAGCCAGGTCACGATCTCGTGGTTCGTGAGTTCGAGCCCCGCGTCAGGCTCTGGGCTGATGGCTCGGAGCCTGGAGCCTGTTTCCGATTCTGTGTCTCCCTCTCTCTCTGCCCCTCCCCCGTTCATGCTCTGTCTCTCTCTGTACCAAAAATTAAAAAAAAAAAAAAAAAGTGAGTATAGAATCTCTAATATCTACTGGCCTATAGTGACTTAATATTTTATGTAGACAATTATTCAAGAGTGTGTATTTATTTGATTTCTTTTAAAAACCAATCTGGTAACGTTTTCAGGTAACTAATTGAGGGAAACAAATACTGATTATGGTTACTCAGGGTAACTACCATTTGACAGTAGAAATGCGTTTTGGTAGTTCAGTGTTAACATACAAAAAAGCTAAGTCTATCACGATGACATTTGAGAAGCCATTTATAAAAGTTTGTAGAGGAGGAAAACATTCCCCAGCATGTTTAAAGCTGACCACTCCCTTTTGTTTTTCATAACTTTTTTGTGCCTTTTCTCCTAAAAAAAATAAGTTTGCTTATTTTATTTTGTGAAAAACAATATCGAACCAATAAATTACAACTCTGACTACTATAGAAACACCAAGTGTGTATTAGTCATGACGGGGCAAGTCTACCTAAACACGAGGTGCTATTCTGGATCTTCTGAAGAGGTTTTATTTACATAAAGCTAACCCGAAAGGAAACAACAACAACAAAAAAAATTAAATACAATCAACAGAAAAGCTTAATCTATTTGATGCTCTCACATTATTTCCTTTTTAAATAAAGTTAAATACCAGATATACTTCACCCTTCTGTTGATTAGGTGGAATTGAAAAGTCCATTTCAAATGGTTAGAATGGAAATTATTTTTATATAAGAGGTATGGATCTATATGTATCATACCTGCATACCAGTCAATTATCCTACTATTATTAGTTGCATGCTAATTAAGCATTAACCTTCATAATCATCTTTATGAAAATAACATATACTACAGATCCAGGATCACAAGATTCTTCGACTTGCATAAAAATTTAAATTTCCGAACTTATTAAATTCCTAATTTGTATTAGCGAATAACATGTTTTCTTATTTTGATGATATGTTGTGGTTTTGTTGTTTCCACAGGTGATTTTAATAAGATATTATATTTTCTTAATATTTCTCTTTAAAGAGTAAGTTCCAGTGTTGCTTGCTGGGATTTGTAATATTGCTCCAAACAATATCCCTTCTAATAATAGAGAAATTGTAAAAACACAAGCTATTAAATCTTCTTTTCCAGGGTGCAGTTGTTGTATTAATTTTGAGCCAATTGCAAATCTGCATTTTATTTGATTTTAGCTTTGGGTTATGTTGTACATTTTTTTTTCTCTTTGATGCAGTTGACTTTTTCCTAAGGCTCTTACCCTGCGTTAATTACGTTTCATCTACTGTGTACAAACATAAGACCTGATGAGATCAAATGGCTAGTGTGGGTGGGGAATGATAGAGAATTTCATCTCATCCCACAAGTTTCAAACTCAGGAGTTTAACTCACTTACTTGACACAGTAGATATTAACCAAAAGGCAATTTGAGGTGACTCAATTTATTTCATGATTTGATAGCTCAATTTAATGCATAGATCCAGATTTATACACACTACACTGTAGCTATATTTTTTGAATGATCAAACAGATTAGTTATACTGGCTATAAACTAATTTTTATGCTGGTATTACTCATTAAATTCTTCCCTATCCCCTACTAGAATAAGATCAAAGAGGAAGGTGAAAGGGATTAGGGTAAATAAAGTTTATTTTCTACAAAAATGATAAGGTTATCAAATAAACACAAAATGGGTTTAAAAAAAGTATTTGAATATATTTAAGAAAACAGATGGATAATAATTTTATAGATCAATACAAATTTCAAACATTTACGATTCTCAGGTGTTTATTCACTTTCCAAGGTAGCTGCTGATCCCTAGTCTTTTTGAAAAACTGACAATAAGTTAAATATCCTGATATCTATGGTAATATATATGTATATATATATATATGATTATATATGTGTGTGTGTGTGTGTGTGTGTGTGTGTGTGTGTGTGTGTGTGTGTTTATTTTTAGAGACAGAGAAAGCAGAGGAGGGGCAGAGAGAGAGGGGAAGAGAGAATCCCAGACAGTCTCTGAGCTGTCAGTGCAGAGCCTGATGCAGGGCTCGAACTCACGAACTGTGAGATCATGACCTGAGCCAAAACCAAGAGTTGGATGCTTAACCAGCTGAGTCACCCAGGTACCCTGATAACATATATTTTTATTTTTCAGTTACAAAACACATGTCCTTGTCTTCAAACAATTATAAAGGTCGGTTTGAATTTAATTTTTTTTTTCTTACAGGAGTCATCTACATGTCTGAGTTTAATAATGTCGTTATGGAAGGAGTTCAGATTCCTTCTGGAGTTTATCTGGATGGGTGAAAAGAAAAGTACAAGAAGCAATAAAACTCCAATCAGTCTTTTTGTTTTTCCTTTTAGTTACAGAAACATTTAAAACAAATAGAATATGCAAGGTGTGCCCAGGTGGCTCAGTTGGTTAAGCTTCCAACTTCAGCTCAAGTCATGATCTCGCGGTTTGTGGATTCGAGCCCCGCATTGGGCTCCGTGCTGACAGCTCAGAGCCTGGAACCTGCTTTGGATTTTGTGTCTCCCTCTCTCTCTCTGCCCCTGTCCTGCTTGTGCTCTGTCTCTCACATGGTCTCACTCTCTCTCAAAAATAAATAAACATTAAAAAAACTTGAAACAAATGGAATGTGCAGAAGAAAATGAAAACCTGTAGGTATATTAGCTTGAAGAATTAAAACTATTCACCTCAACTATGTTTTCAAGAGTATTCTAAAATAAACTGCAGGCATCATTACATTTCAACAATGAATACTTTCCTGTGAATCTCTAAAAAATAAGAACTCCTTTACATAATAACTGTGACACGATTAGCAGACATAATGAAAGGAGCAATTATCTTCTAACTGTATCTAATAGCCGATCTATATTCATATTTTCTCTATTTCCCCCACTATCATCTATAGCTCATTGAAGTGATAATTATCCAATAATGTAACCTTTCGATGACCTTTTTAATCTGTCTGTTTAATGTTTTAATCTGTCTGTTTAGTGCGTCTTCCCTTTGACACAGGAATGAATGCTTTGCTCTGTAGAGGTTTCCTACCTTCTGCATCGGTCTGTTACAGTGGCATTTGACAATCCAACAACCTTTTATTACTGGAAAAATGGATGTTTTATCTTAAGACCCAAAAAAATTCAGGTTAAAATGATTTGGGCAAGATTACTGAAGAGATGATGCTGTACATTTCAGATTTCATTGCGTCAGGAGGCCTGTCCTGCTCTGTTCTCCCACCATTGGTGATGTTGAGATTTATCTCTGACTTAAAAGAGTGACAATAACTGCTCTTAGTGCAAACTTAGTTTTGTGCTTTATGAAGCAGGTAAAACTTACAATTTCCACTCAAATTCACCAGATAGTGTTTAAAGACGCACACTATCTCAGAGGTGATTCTGACTAATGCACGCATCAGTGACGCTAGCTTACTATTGCTTTAGAAGTCTTCGGTTATACGGATAAATTTGGCAACCCCTTTTGCCTTCAGTGACACTGCGTGGTGTACCATTCCGACACGTGCTCTATCACCTCTGCACATATCTCCACTGAGATGATGAAAAAAAGACTATTAAGATATCAATATGCTGCCATAGCAATTTCTTTCTAGATATGCCTCCAGAAGCAAAAGAAACAAAATCAAAAATAAACTATTGGGACTAAGTCAAAATAAAAAGATTCTGCACAGGGAAGCAAACAATAAAAAATAAATAAAAGGCAACCTACAGAAAGTGAGAAGATACTTGCAAATGGCATATCTGATAAAAAGGGAGTTTCCAAAATATACAAAGAACTTATAAAACGCAACACCAGACAAACAAGCAAACAAACAAACAAAAACACAAAGTATCCAGTTAAGAATTGACAGAAGACATGAACAGGTATTTCTTCAAGAAGACAACCAGATGGCCAACAGACACGTGAAGAGGTGCTCAACATCAGTGATCATCAGGGAAATGCAAATCAAAACTACAGCAAGGTATCACCTCACACCTGTCAGAATGGCTAAAATCAACAACATAGGAAAGAACAATTGTTGGGACCCTCTTGTACTGTTTGTGGGAATGCAAACTGGAGTAGCCAGTGTGGAAAACAGTAGGGAGGTTCCTCAAAAAGTTAAAAATGTAACTACCCTGGGGTGCCTGGGTGGCTCAGTCAGTTAAGTGTCAACTTTGGCTCAGGTCACCATCTCCCAATTCGTGGGTGTGAGCCCCGTGTTGGGCTCTGTGCTGACAGCTCGGAGCCTGGAGCCTGCTTCCCAGTCTGTGTCTCCCTTTATCTCTGCTGCCCCCCCATCCCTGCAACTTGTGCTTTGTCTCTCAAAAATAAACAAACATTAAAAAAAAATGCTTTCTTTGAAATGATAAGATAGATATTGTCGAACACCATCCATATAGCGATAAATAAGATGATCCCTTTTCTACCAAGTTTGTTGTCTGTCTGGTTTTCATTACCCTGAGACATTAGAAAACATTTTCAGAGTTGTTTTGATTTTTTTCTTATCAAGGGTGAATCTAAACATTGTTTTCACATGCTAAAAGGTTATTGGCATTTCTTTAATTAAGAATGGTCTTTGACCATTGCGTGATCAGGAACTTGGACATTTTCTACTTGAAAACATGGAGGTTTTAATGAATTTGTGAGATTAACCTTTTTCCTGTCATAGAATTAGAAATTAATTTCCTGTAACTTTTTATTTGTATTTTGCTTTTTTTTTTAAATAAAAGTCTTTGAATTTTAGTATCAAAATAATTGCCATTTTCTTGCACAGTTTCTGGAATTCAAACAAAAATTTCTTTTCACTCAGTTCATGAAAGAATTCAACCAATGTTGTTTTAAGTAATGGTACGGTTTACATTTTTAAATCTCTGACCATGTGGAAATGACCCTAAGATACAATGTGAGGTAACATTTTATAAACAGCTATGTAGGTGGCCCAACACCATTTATTAAAAAGTCTACTGTTTTCTCACTGATTTGAAATGTCACCCATATTAAACTTCTTATGTACTGGGCTCTCCATCTAGATTTGATTATTCAGGCTTCATCTTAGGTTTTGGTATCTTAGGTTTTTTAGGCAGTGTTACTCTGGTATTCCAACATTCCTCAAGCCTACTACTGTGTCTTAGGATCTGCTTAACACTTTCTTCCTATAAGTTTAACATATTTCTTACTGTCATATTTCCTATTTTTATATTGAAAAGGGCATTTTCTCTTCCGCTGTGTCTTCAAATTGATAGTGTTTGCATACATGAAGACAGATTTAATTTTTAAAAATTTTAACTTTTTTTTTTTTGAAAGACAAAGTGTGAGTGGGGGAGGGGCAGAGAGTGAGGGAGTCACAGAATCTGAAGCAGGCTCCAGACCCTATTCTATTAGTACAGAGCTCAATGTGGGGCTTGAACTCATCAACCATGAGATCACGACCTGAGCCTAAGTGGGACACTTAACCGACTGAGCCACCCAGGCGCCCCTAGATAGATTCAATTTTATATCCTGTTCACTTAATGAATTTTCTCATGGTCGTAATAGCTTTTCCATAGAGTCTTTTCAGTTTTTCAGCTATACAAAAAAGTCATCTCTTAACCGAGTTACTTCCACCACTTTTTTCACATTTGTTATACATCAAATTGCTTTCTCTTGTTTGATTTCATTGACTAATATCTTCAGTGCGTGTTTAATTTTTTTATATTTTACATATTTACATATACACAGAAATCTATATTAAAGATACAGAATAAATTATTATAAAACATGCCCCATGTGACCTAGTTGATGGTAATATAGCCACGCTAGCTTTCTACTGATAAGTATTTGTATGATCTCTTCCACCACCCTTAACTTTTTGTTACTGTGATCTCTTAAAAATTTTCTCCTCAATATTGTTTAGTTCAGGTCTAGAGTTTCCATTTGATTCTTTTTCTTATATCATCTACTTGTCTCCTCATTATGTTCAGGTTTTCTTTTGAACTCTGAACATAAAAAGCTTTATGTAAAATAACTATTTTAAGGTTTATGTCCACAAATGCCAACATCTCTGTGATCGTTGTTTCTATTCCCTATTACTGTTTCTGTTCCCTATGAGTTCTTCCAGCAACTGAAATTTCCAGGAGATAAATGAGGTTGGTGGTGGTGGTTTTCTCTATTATTTTATTTTGTATGGTTTGATTTTAATGTTGAGAGAGAGCACACTAGCTGAGGAAAGAGGCAGAGGGAGAGAGACAGGGAATCCCAAGCAGGCTCCATGCTCAGCAAGAAGCCCGACACAGGGCGTGATCCCATGACCGTGGAATCGTGACCTGAGCCGAAATCAAGAATAAGACTCTAATCAACTGAACCACCCTGGTGCCCCTCTACTATATTTTAAACCAGTTCTTAGCCTTAGTAGTTTTAGTCCATTTCCTTAATAGCTGCTTCTCCCCCCCCCCCCCCCCCCCCAGAAAACACACTGTGCCACACATTTTCCTTTCAATTCATCTGCTGAGATGTGCCTTCACACAGATGGGCACGGAGTTTGGATGGTGAACGCAACCACCTTCTTCAGGAAGTACCTTTGCTCGAGTTGTCTGGCTTCTTCTACTATTAAGGCCTTACTGTTCCCTATTCTTTTGTGCATCTATCATCAGACTTATAGCCCTTCTGCAGGTAGTGACCTGGATTCTGCTGATCTCAGATATTCATTTTGCCACTCAAACTAAGGTTTATAGTTTACTGTCTGTATCATCTGGTCACTCCACAGAGGTAGGTTATATATATTTGCTATTATTGTTGCACAGTATCATTTTTTGAAAATTTGTGGACATAATTTGACTTACAACCTAGAAAAAGTCAGAAGCTAATGTGGTCACAACAACTAAGCCTCAGTAAAAATACCCAAATATTACAAGACTCAACACGTCCATGGCTCATGCTTGAGTTTGACTTGATGGGTAAAGTAGAGGAGAAAGCTGGTCAGGGAAGAACAAAAGATTTTCCTGTAGAAATGCAATAAAATAGAATATGAAATAGCTCCATTATAACCTTGGGTTATTTGGGTCTTTTCATAGTTGGTATTTAACAGGAGTATGGTGTTAGATGCTAGATAGAAGTTCCAGAAAGCAATTGCACTCGGTTCCTTGGTAGTTTACACCCTGATGATCAATGAAGAAGTTTAGTTCTGTTAAATAAATGATAGAAAATTGAAGAAATGGAAAGGATATTTATTCAATGTCTTATACATATTTGAGATTATACCAAAATAACTTGGGATAGGGCATACTTTTTAGATTATTCTTTGGCATCCTGGATAATGGTTTTGCTTTTTAAAGCATCTTAATCTGAGAATATTAAGCAACAGAGCTGGAGATTATCATATCATGTGTCTCCTATTTGTGCCTCTGAAACTTAGACATTCCTGTTCCACAGAAGCAAATTACTACTGTAGCTATTAATGTGAAGCAATTATTGAGTGTTTACCTATCTATGAGGTTGAACTTGTATTAATATTTTATTTATTTACACATGAAGAAAGTAGGTATCAGAAACTTAATTTAATTAATACTGGTAATACTCCAATGTGTGCGACTCCAAAGCTAATAACCTTAATTTCTGCATTTCACTGCGTCTAGGCAGATAGTAGCAACTGAATTATAGTTCTATGAGCCCATAATATGAAATTACCAAGGTAAAATAAATTCTTTACCCGTGATGAGGCACCTTTTTTAGAAAATTAAATTCAAGTTAGTTAATGTACAGTATATTCTGGCTTCAGGAGTAGAACCCATCGATTCATTTCTTACATAGGACACCTAGTACTCGTCCCCAAAAGGGCCCTCCTTAATGTCCATCACCCATTTAACCCACCCCCCTACCCACCTCCCCTCCAGCAACCCTCAGTTTGTCCTCTGTATTTAAGAGCCTCTTAAATGAGTGGATAAAGAAGATGTGGTGTACATATACACAACAGAACACTGCTCAGAGATGAAAAAGAATGAACTCTTGCCATTTGCAACAACATGGATGGAGCTAGAGGATATTATGCTAAGTGAAATAAGTCAGTCAGAGAAAGAAAGGTGCCCTATGATTTCACTCAGGCGGAATTTGAGAAACACAACAGATGAACACTGAGGAAGGAAAGGATATGTCTCCTTTTCAAAAAAATCTTCTTCTTTTCTTACATGTTTTCAGACCATAAAGACAACCAAAGAGAATAAAGTCAAAGGGGGAATAAGCTAATCCAGGAAAGGACAGAATTTAGGAAAGGTAAGATGACCAAGAAAGCAGAAATCTCCAAGAAGACGTCAAGCCCAGGGATCTAAACATAACAGACATAAGTAATATGACTGAACAAGAAAGTAGAATTCTAAATTGGAGAGCTGACCTATGAATGTGCTCTTCCTTTAAAGTAGAGGTAAATGCAGGAATATTTTCCAATTTTGTCTATCAATTGTCCTTACATCCAGTTTTATGAACAGTCTATGTTTCAATACACGTTTCAGTATCCTAAAGAATCAACAACACTGTTTTCACTTCCAACCATTTTTTGAGTTCAAAATCTGGCACTGTGTGGCTTCAGAGGTATTATTCGCACTTGAAGGGCATGTTTGCCTAACGTGTTGCTATTAGGTATGCTTACTTTATTTCGGAGATACGTATCGATGTTTAATATGGTCCTATTTAACAGGGCCCATGTTCTTCAATTCTGGTTAAATATTTAGTTGAGCTAGGTAAACATTGGAGCAGTGACCATGTCAAAATTAAGCACGAAAAAAATGTGCAACTTATACATACAACTATACATAATGCTATCAATGTAAAGCTACTAATTTGCATGTTTACATCTATAATTTCTTCATACAGGATGTATTTAGAGATTCATAACAAAATTAAATACAATTTGTGGCTAATGTGTTCTATAAAAATTAAAAAAAAACCTTACCTACGGTAAACATAAAAAAAATATTTAAATAAGGCACTTTTATCTTCCAAACTGATCATCTCAAACATCTACTGTGTGACATAATAGACTCCCTTAGTTAATAGCAGTATAATGAAGGTTTAATGGATGTCATTTTTCAGACATTAGGATTTTTAATTGCTTTTCTTTCAGCTTCATTAGCACAATGACAATGGTTCAGTCATTGCAATTTTAAGTAGAAAACATCCCTGTCTTGTAACTTTTTTTTTTTTTTTTTTTTTTTTGGTTTTAAGAAGAAGTGCTTTTAAGTGAAGATGTCACACAAACTCAAGCTTTTAGATGCAGTGCCAAATAGCAGAGCTGCTAAAAATAGTATTTATTGTTTGGCTGTCCCAAACAAATCTTCCCGTATAATCTAAAAAACTTAACACTTTTTTATTCTGAAAATCACCTCTTCCTAGTTCTATCTCTTTGATAGCATGCCCATCATAGTAGCCAACTCAACTCCTTACAATACTAAAGGTATGGTTGAGACGGTCATGAGATTAAAAAAAAAAAAAAAAAAATCAAAGAAGCCCACCTTCTTAAGCCATAAACTCTAAGGACCATTTATATTTAAACTGGCTGATGACCATTTTCCTTAGCCATCTGTAAGCAGCTCTCTCTACACAGATGAATACTGAGAGGGATTTTTTTTTTTTTTTTGAAACTGGGCTACGAGCACACTCTTTGGTACCTTAAATCTGTCACATGATAAGCCAAGTTAAATTCTCTACCTCCCAGGTTATGTGGGTTATTATAGCCCTGATTTTGCTTTTACTAAGTAGTTCAAGTTAGTTTTCAGACACAGGGATCCAAAAGCCATGTTCACTGACCCAGTACTTTCAGTGAAGCGTCTCAGCTCAAGAAATCATAGTACACAGTAGTCGTACCACTGGTAAATTTCTCAAAATGCCCAGGTTGGATGGAAAGGATTCTGCAGCTGAGAACACAGGACAGACTTCTCAAAAAAATGAAAGAATGACATTAGGTGACCCAGGTATTTTAATTTCCTTGCTATTATTCTCTGATTATAAAGCATTGCTAGATTGGTTTTACTAAATCAAATTTTACAACTGACCGACCAATTAACTCATTCAAAAAATTCCATGCAATAAAAAGACAAATTGGTTATTTGTCTAAATTTTCTACCTAATTTATCCCAACGATTAAATAATTTTAGGGCCCCAGAGGCCATTTTAGATGTTAAAAAAAAAATGACTCTTTTGACCATGGGAAATCGCTTTATAGGCTGTTTCTAGAGCTTTCAACCTGAAAAGCTATTGTCCTAAAAGGTAAATGTGATTTTCTAGGAGACCTACTTTACTACACAGCTTAAGCATCAATCAAACTGGCATAAGTCCATGTGTGAAGGCCAGAGAGAAAAAGAAAGATAAAACTTAAAGCTAGAGGGTGTAGATGCGATTAACTTCACAGAAGATAGAAAATAATTTAACAACTAATGTTAACCCATTCTATATTATGACAAACAAATGAAATCTTCATGGGGTGACATGACTCAAGTATAACGAATGAAGCCAGTGAGAGAAAATGAATGACTGATGAGGAACCCAGTACGCACTTCATCATTTAAAATTGTTTGCTAACTTTTACCATTCTGTTATGTGGTACAGTTTACTTTTTTAACAGTGACATTTAATTATGTGTATATTTGTAAGTATAAGTAGAAACATGAAAGAGTTATAAGAATTTACGGCACTGTATCTATGATTTTCTTTATGCTTTCCAAGAATAAACAGAGGCTACTCTTTTTGTTCTGTTGCATGGTCTTCCTTTGGTGCCTCCCCAGACAGGACTAGCCCATGGGTCTTCCACTGAGTATGTAGACAACCATGAAGAAATAAAGAAATTTTACCTCAATATCCTTAATTTTCCTGTCAATTTCTGTTTCTCTGTCTTTGTTCTTCTTCTTCTCTATTTCTGTCTTTTAATTTTTTAATGTTTTTATTTATTTTTGAGAGAGGGAGAGAGAGAGAGAGAGAGCACGTGAGTGTGAGCATGAGCAGGAGAGGGGCAGAGAGAGAGAGAGAGAGGGAGACACAGAATCTGAAGCAGGTTCCAGGCTCAGAGTTGTCAGCACAGAGCTCGACACAGGAAATGAACCCATGAACCACGAGATCATACCTGAGCTGAATTCAGTTAACCAAATGAACCACCCAGGCGCCCCTCTCTTCCTTTCTTATTCTGTCTCCTGTATGTATCCTTTCTTCCCTTACTCCTTTTCTGTTCTTGCAACTACATAAGCTGATTTTGACAGTATGTGATCAAGCGTTACATATGAAAAAGGAAACTGAGAGTAAGTTTTTTTTTAATGTGTATTTTTGAAAGAGAGATACAAAGCACAAGCGGAGATAGAGCAGAGAGAAAGGGAGACACAGAATCTGAAGCAGGCTCCAGGTTCTGAGCTGTCAGCACAGAGCCTGATGCAGGGCTGGAACCCACAAATCTGAGGTCGTGACCTGAGCCAACCACAGTCGGATGCTTAACCGACTGAGCCACCCAGATGTCTCAAGCTTTTCATTTTGTTTTTAATTTTATTTACTTTGAGAGAGACAGAGGACAAATGGGGTAGAGGCAGAGAGGGAGAGGGAGAGAGAGAATCTCAAGCAGGCTCTGCACAGTCAGTGTGCAGAGCCTGATGTGGGGCTCCAACTCACAAACCTTGAGATCATGACCTGAGTGGAAATCGAGTCAGATGCTTAACTGACAGAGCCACCCAGGATCCCCAAGGCGTTTTTGTTGTTGTTGTTGTTGTTGTTTTTTAAGGGACTTGCCCAAGTTAATAAAACTTGTAAATGACAAGGACCAAGGTATCTTCATGGGCCTTCCATACCAATGCAAATGAAATGTTATGGTGAAAAGTACAATTTAAACAAAGAAATAAAATGTTCACCACATCATAGTAGCATTACATTGCCGTCACACCGGTGATCAAAACTCCTTTGAAAGCAGATTCTCCAACAGCACTTCATTCCTTGAACATCACTGTCACAGAATGCTTGGAAGGAGAATTGCTGACACGGAACAAACTTAAATAAGTAACAGCTTTTCACCCGCAATGACCCTCCCCATACTTTTCTCCCATATATTTTGACAACTTCATTTCTCACCGAAAGTGTAAAGAAGATGAATGAGATGGAACAGCATTGTCTAACTTGGAAAAGGAGGCTAATCTCGACAATGAAGAAAGGTCATGGATAAGCAGGTAATAGATATCTTTCGGACCACTATACAAACTCCAGACAGAGATATGCAAAAATCCATTTTTATTCTTATTAATTTATTTAAATACTAAGTTATTCAAACCTCCTGAGGGATATTCTGCCATTCTGTCTAGGAAACCTCAAAATGTTTTCAAAAGTGTAAGAAATTATTGCACTTCCTTAACATGAGAAAGTAATTAGGAATACAAGACAGATCTATTGCTATATAAATTGTTGTCCTGAAATTATTTATAATGTAATACATTTGAAGAATTTATATCTCCTAACTGTCCTGCCAAGGCGACCAAGGCATGGTACATCTAGGGACAGTCCTGGCTTGCACCACTTGGTCCAGCCATCCTGTTGGGGTCACCCTGGCATGGTGTGACCTGGGACACCTCCCCCTTGTGTTCATGCTAGCTCCAAGCATGTTTCCCAGGTAGAAATAGAATTCCCCCAGCCTGTGCCTATTGCCAATTCCAGTCAGCCTCCCAAAACCAGTAAGCACACATGGTCTACACAGGGGACACTCTTACAGAAGGGCATTCCTTCAAGACTCTGATAGGTAGCTGTTCCTTCTAATTCATAGACACGAATACAGAAAGTCAAACAAAAAGGCAAGACAGGAATATGTTCAAAATGAAAGAATAAGATAAATCCAGAGGGGAAAAAAATCTAATGCAATGGAGGTAAGTCACTTACCCGATAAAGAGGTCAAAGTTATGGTGTTACTGATGTTCACCAGACTTGAGGGGAACAAAATGATGAATTCAGCAAGAACTTCAAAAAAGAGATAAAAAGTGTAATAAAGAAGCAAAGAGCTGAAGAATACAATAAATGAAATAAAAAAAATACACTTGAGAGAATCTGAAAGTCTGAGTAGAGGAAATTACCAAATCAGGGGAAAGCAATGTGAATAAAAAAATGACACAAGTTTAAGAGACCTCTCAGACAACATCAAATACACTAACTTTTACATTATCAGAGTTCTAGAAAGAGAAGAGGGAGAGAAAGGGGCAGAAACTTCTTTGAAGAAATAATGACTGAAAACTTCCCCCACCCGGGGAAGGAAACAAACCTGCAGGTCCAGGAAGCACAGTGAGTCCCAAACAACATAAACCCAAAGATATCCACACCAAGAAATGTTACAATTAAAATGGCAAAATTAACAATAAGAGGGAGAATCATAATGGTGAAAAGAGAAAAACAAATAGTCACCAAGAAAGGAAACCTGGTAAAACTATTAGCTTATTTTTAAGCAGAAACCCTGCAGGCAAGAAGGAAGTGGCAAGATATACTTCATGGACTTAAAGGGACAAATGTACAAGCAAGAATACTCTACCTAACAAGGTTATCATTTAGAATGAACCACAGTGACAGTTTCCCAGACCAACGAAACTTAAGGAGTTCATCACTCCTAAACTGGCCTTACAAGAAATGTGAAAGTTTCTTTAAGTAGAAACGAAAATCCCTTAACTGTTGATGAGAAAATATATGCAAGAAAAAAAATCTTACTGGTGAAGGCACATATATAGTAAAGGCAATGGAAAAAAACACTTAAAATGCAATTATGAAAGTTTAAGACAAAAAAATGTCATATCATCGACGAGTAGTTAAGGGATATACAAAATAAAAAGATATAAAATGTCACATCAAAAGCAGAAAATGTAAGGAGGAGGAGTAAAAAGAAACTGCTTTTAGAATACTTTTGAACTTGGTGTGCCTGGGTGATTCAGTCGCTTAGGCGTCAGACTTCGGCTCATGTCATGATCTCACAGTTTGTGGGTTCAAGCCTCACATTGGGCTCTGTGCTGATAGCTCAGAGCTTGGAGCCTGCTTCAGATATTTGGTCTCCTCTCTCTCTGCCCCTCCCCAGCTCATGCTCGATCTCTCTCTCTCTCTCTCTCAAAAATAAATAAATATTTTAAAAAATTTGGAATACTTTTGAGCTTAAGTGACTATCAGCTTCAAATAGATGGCTATATGTATAGGTCAATATATATAAACTTTATGGTAATCACATAAGCAAAACCTGCAAAAAAAATTAAGAGAAAGGAACCCAAATATGACACTAAAGAAAACCATCAGATTATAATCAAAGAGACCAAGAAGAAAGAAACAGAGAAAATAATTAACAAAATGGTCATGATTATATACCTATCAATAATTCCTTTATATGTAAATGAACTAAATGCTCCAATAAAGGGTTGGGGAACCTGGATGGTTCAGTCAGGTAAGCATCCAACTTCAGCTCGGGTCATGATCTCACAGTTCATGAGTTCTAGCTCTGCATTATGCTCCAGGCCCTGCACTGAGAGTGAGGAATGCTTGGGATTCTCTCTTTCTTCCCCTTTCTCTCTGCACCTCCCTCGCTTGTATTCTCTCTCTCTCTCAAAATAAATAAATAAACTTAAAAAAAATAAGGGGTGGCTGAATGAACAGGAGACTCACAACAGATCTACTGACCTACATGGGCTGCAAGTGAAGGGATGGAAAAAATATTCCCCACAAATGGAAATAAAAAGAAAGCTGGAGTAGCAATACATATATCAGACAAAATACTTTCAAATAAATACTTTAACAAAAGACAAAGAAGAGTGTTATGTAATGGTAAAGGAGTCAATCCAAGAAAGGATACAACATTTATAAATATTTACACATTCAACAGAGGAACATCTAAATATATAAAACAATTATTAGTAGACCTAAAGGGAGAACATGACAGTCATACAGTAATAGTAGGGGTCTTTACAACCCCACTGATATCAGAAGATGGAACATCCAGACAGAAAATCAGTAAGGAAGTAGTGGCTTTAAAACATTAGACCAGATGGATTTACTGGCTATATATATAGAACATTTCACTCCAAAACTTCAGAATTTATGTACTTTTAAGTGCACATGGAATACGTTCCAGGATATATCACGTTAAACCACAAAACAAATCTCAACAAATTCTAAAAGACTGAAATCATATCAACCATCTGTTCTGACCACGATGGTAGGAAATGAGAAATCAACTACAAGAAAAATGGAAAACACACACACACACACACACACACACACACACACACACACACACACGTAAACACAGGGAGGCTAAACAACATGCTACTGAACAAACAGTGGGTCAATGAAGAAACCAAACAGGAAATACTTTGACTCAAATATAAAAACACAACTTCACAAAACTTATCAGATGTGGCAAAACCAGTTCTAAGAGAAAACTCAGAGTGACACAGGCCTACCTCAAGAAACCAGAAAAACCGCAAAAAAAGGGAATCTACCCTTGGAGCTCCTGGGTGGCTCAGTCGTTCAAGCATCAGACTTCAGCTCAGGTCGTAATCTCATGGGTTCATGGGTTCAAGCCCCACATCAGGCTCTGTGCTGACAGCTCAGAGCCTGGAGCCTGCTTCAGATTCTTTGTGCCCCTTTCTCTCTGCCCCTCCCCCCACTCATACTCTGTCTCTCTCTCTTTCAAAAATAAACATTAAAAAAAATTTAAAAAAAAAGAATATACCCTTACATCTAAATAAACTAGGGGCGCCTGGGGGGCTCAGTCGGTTAAGCGTCCGACTTCAGCTCAGGTCACGATCTCACTATCCGGGAGTTCGAGCCCTGCGTGGGGCTCTGGGCTGATGGCTCAGAGCCTGGAGCCTGCTTCCGATTCTGTGTCTCCCTCTCTCTCTGCCCCTCCCCCGTTCATGCTCTGTCTCTCTCTGTCTCAAAAATAAATAAACGTTAAAAAAAATTAAAAAAAAAATAAATGAACTAGGCAAAGGACAAACAAAACCACTAAGTAGAAGAATGTAAATAATAAAGATCAAAGCAGAAATGTAAAAAGAGAAACTAAAAACACAAGATAAAAGATCAATGAAATGAAACATGGTTGTTTGAGAAGATAAATTAGTAAATCTCTAGGAAGATTCAGAAAAAAAGAGGGCCCAAATAAATAAAATGAGAAATGCAAGAAATAACAACTTATATCACAGAAATACAAAGGATTCTAAGAGACAACTGTAAACAATTATACATCAACAGAGTGAAAAACCTAGAAGAAATGGATGAATTCCTACAAACGTACAACCTTCCAAGACTGAATCAGGAAGAAATACAAAATCTAAACAGACTGATTACAAGTAATGGAACTGAATCAGTAATTTTAAACCTCTCCCCAAACAGAAATTCAGGACCAGTAAGCTTCTTTACAGGTAGATTCTACCTGGTGTCTAAAGAAGAGTTACTACTTATACTTCCCAAATTATTTTTAAAATTTGAAGAGGTAAGCATGCTTCCAAAATCCTTCCAACATGGCATTACCTTGATTCCAATATCAGAGAGACATCAAAAAATAATAATAATGATAAGGCAAATTAAAGGCCAATATTCCTAAAGAACTTAGACAGAAAAATTCTCAACAAAATACTAGCAAAAGGAGTGCACTTGTTGTGATGAGCAACGAGTATTATATAAAAGTGTTGAATCACTACACTGTACACCTGACTACTATTGCACTGTATGTTAACTAATTGGCATTTAAATTAAAAAAAAAACAAAAAACATTGAAAGAATCGCATAACATGACCAAGTGGGTTTTATTCCTGAGTCTAAAGGATGGGTTAACATCAGTATATCCATCAACATGATGTACTACATCCACAAAGTGAAGGATAAAAATCTTAGTAGCAAAATGAAAAAGCAAACTATTAAGGAGAGAAGATATTTGCCAATAATATACCTGATAAGGAGTTAATATCCAAAATATATAAAGAAGTTTCACAAGTTGGTCTTTTTTTTAATGTTTATTTATTTTTGAGACAGAGAGAGACAAAGCATGAACGGGGGAGGAGCAGAGAGAGAGGGAGACACAGAATCGGAAGCAGGCCCCAGGCTCTGAGCCATCAGCCCAGAGCCCGACGCGGGGCTCGAACTCACGGACCGCGGGATCGTGACCTGAGCTGAAGTCAGACACTTAACCGACTGAGCCACCCAGGTGCCCCTACAAGTTGGTATTTTTAAAAGGATTAAAAATGGGAAGAAGACTTGAATAGATACTTTTCTAAAGAAGACACATATAGCCAACAGGTTCATGAGAAGCAGCTCAAAATCACTAGTCACCAGGGAAAAGCAATCCAAACCACAATGAGAGAATACCTCCCAGCAGTCAGATTGGCTTTATGAAAAAGACAAAAAAAGAAAAAAAAGAAAAGAAAAAGGAAAACAAACAAACAAGTGTTGTTAAGGCTATGGAGTAAAGGGAACACTTGTATGCTGTTCATGGGAATGTAAACTGGCATAGCCACTATGTAAAACAGTGTCTTCTCAAAAAAATAAAGATAGAAATACCATGCAATCTAGTAATTCTATTTCTGGGCATTTATCTGAAGAAAATGAAAAACAACTCAAAGAAACATATACACCCATACATTTATTGCAACATTACTTATAATAGTAAAGATATGTGAGTAACCTAAGTGTTCACTGACAGATTAATGAAAAAAAAATCACACACACACACACACACACACACACACACACACACACACACACACACACTGGACTATTACTCAGCTATTAAAAAAAGAATAAAGTCTTGCCATTTGCAACACAATGGATAGACCTACAAAATATCACACTAAATGAAATAAGTCACAGCAAGACCAATATCATATGTTTTCACTTATATGTAGAATCTAAAATAAAAACAAATGAACAAAACAGAAACATAGTCATAATTATAGAAAAGAAGCTACTGGTTGCTAGAAAGCAGAGGGTAAGCGTAGGAGAGATGCAGGTGAGGGAGATTAAGAGGGATAAACTTCCAGTTATAAAGTAAGTCATGGGGATATAATGTACAGGATGGGGAATATAGGGAATAACATGGTAGTAACTGTATGGTGAGAAATGGTAATTATACATCCTAATGTGTAAAAATATTGAATTACTGTAATGTGCACCTGAAACTAATAGAATACTTTATGTCAATTATATTTCAACAAAATCCCCAAGAATGTGTTTAAAATGACAGCCCCTCTAGAAAAATGAAACGTCAGCTATTAATAATTTCTATGAACTTTAATTGAGAAAATACTCATAACTATTCAATGAAAAAGCAGAATCTAAAAAAAGTATATAGATGATATATAAAACCTAATTTTTTTAAGTGTTACACAAATCAATAGAAAAATTTGGAAAAACAACATAAACTAAGATATGCTGTTAAAAATATGTATGTTATTTGTACCATCAATTCTTACTTGGAAATCCTTTCTAGTTTTGCTGGGTTTTCCAGGCATTGTTTTGGAGTTTTGGTTTGTTATACTCACAAGTCCCATACATATTAATAGAAAATTCCTTATAAAACAATTGCCTTTATTGCACAGATAACTTAGACCATTTTAATCCTAGAGAATTAAAAAGTCAACATTTAGAGACATAAAAGGGTATGAGTTATACGCACACTATAAACCTCACACTAAAGAATGTGAGAGTATAGCACAGATCTCTTCTATAGGGCCAACAACTCTGAGAAGGAGGGTCATCACTGATTAAAGTACAAATCATGTCCATTCTGGTTCTAAGTACTTCTAATGTATGTTTTTTCTAATGTCACTTTTAAAAAAATTAATGTTTATTTATGTTTGAGAGAGAGAGAGGAGACAGACAATGAGTATGTGAGTAGGGGAAAGTCAGAGAGAGACACAGAATCCAAAGCAGGCTCCAGGCTCCAAGCTGTCAGCACAGAGCCTGACACTGGGCTCAAACTCACGAACCAAGAGATCATGACCTGAGCTGAGGTCAGATGCTTAACCGACTGAACCACCCAGGCGCCCCTCTACTGTCACTTTGTAGTTATTGATTTACCTGCTAGTTAGATATTAATACATTTTTTTAAGATCTTATTTTGATGTAATCTCTTCAAACCCCACACTTAACATGAGGCTTGAACTGACAACCTGGAGATCAGGAGTCCCAAGCTCTACTGACTGAGCCAGACAAGTGCCCCACATCTGGTTTCTTTTTAAACTAAAAACAATAATAAAGGTATAAAATCAAATATTAGTCTCTTTATCCATTCTCCCCATTTCCCACAGGTAAATGCACTTAGATTTAAATTCTTTATTTTTCCTATAACTACAATTAATATGTTTTTACACAGCTTTATTGATTAGATTTAGTGTGAATAAATTAGTTGCTGAAACATGAAAACACAATCCCATGAGTGATCTACCCATATCTATATTCCGGCATACCTCATTTTTTAAGTATTTTAGGAAATTTCTGATAGATTATGTTTTCTTCCAGGCTGAAATCTTTACCATATGTTCATACACATACATTCTGTTAGGAAAAATACAGGTAAAAATAAAATACTTAATCTCTCTGTTCAAAATAAGGGGGAAAACATCTTCTCCCAACTTCTTTTACTCAGATGTTTTGGAAATTTTGTAATTTCACATTTTTTTCTTTTTTTGACTGTAGAAAACTAGATAGGCCTTTTGTCAGTTCTAAAACACAGAAACATTTATCTCAAGGACCAAGAAGCCATTTCTCTGAAATGGAAACATCAAGGACAGGAAGCCTAGGTTCTTAGAGGCGCCTAACCATTGCTCGAAATACCTAAACTGCCTTCTGCCATCAAGACGGGAAAAGTTTGTTTCTGGAGAAAGCCAAAAAGCGAACACAGGTGGTCATCCCCGATACTTGGTAAAGTTGGATCATCTATGTGTGACAAACGAAGCAGTCAAGTCCTCTTACTTGAGGACCAGAAGTCCACCTTGAAAAGATGTATTTACTGGGTCATCTCTGTGTGGCTGTATGAGGAGGTGGGATTCATGCCTTTGCAGTCAGTTAGCTAAAAGCCTGTTACATGCCTTACACTGTGGTTTAATGTTCATTC
The DNA here is from genome assembly GCF_028018385.1 of Neofelis nebulosa. Classification (NCBI taxonomy): domain Eukaryota; kingdom Metazoa; phylum Chordata; class Mammalia; order Carnivora; family Felidae; genus Neofelis; species Neofelis nebulosa. The sequence goes on from NC_080782.1 coordinate 140,785,678, forward strand.
AAAAATACAAATGCTTTCAATTGCTACTATCTTTGTTGGGGAAGGGCTGGGTTGGAGAGTATTTTTTTTTCTATTTCCCAGGAACATGCGTGTGTGCATTCATACACACACACACACTCTTCCCATTTAATGTGTTTCTAAATTTGCCTTGCATGTCTTTTTATTTATATCCTTAATATGGGCAACTCCATTCATTTCTACGTACTCCATTATCATCTGGAGAAATTCTCCTTGATGCTTTCCCAGCTAAAGCTTTAATAGCATGTTCATCCAGATCATACTTTAGGAGGTGGGTGCAACACTACCTTTCAAGAGCACATAGCATTATGGGTAATCATACAAGTGTAAGTTACAAATTGGCCCAAACTGCAGGCTGCTTCTTCATCAACTGATGAATTCAGCAAGGTTTCACTTCTCCACACCTTCTTCTGTCCCCAACCTCGATCCTTGTACTTTTTTGCCAATGCAGGATACAGTCATCTGTTACAACCTCTCCTAAGTGTTTACTTTTTAAGGTTGTATACTTATTTTTTTTTAATTAATGTTTATTTATTTTTGAGAGACAGAGACAGAGCATGAGAAGAGGAGGGGCAGAGAGAGAGAGGGAGACACAGAATCCAAAGCAGGCTCCAGGCTCTGAGCCGTCAGCACAGAACCCAATGCGGGGCTGAAACTCATGAGCCGTGAGATCATGACCTGAGCCAAAGTCAGATGCCCAACCCACTTAGCCACCCAGGTGCCCCTTAAGGTTTATACTTTTTAATAATGGTTTTGTGTTGTTACTTGTGAGTTATTTGTTTACTTTCAGTATTTTTAACCATTGTGGTTAGGTGATGAGAGATAGATTTTAGTGATACTACCTCATTCTCTTGCCATTATTCAAAAATGTCAATAGAATTCATTGTGTTTTATTTTCCATATGAACATCAAAAAGACACAATGCTTTTCTTTCCTGGGTGGCACTAACCTTTCCCTTACTGCTTTTTGTCCTTTGGTGTAATTGGCCAGCTCGACAAAGAACAAGAGTGTCTAGCTGTGATAAAAGATGTGTTTTATACAAATTCCTCTTCCTCAGATCTGTTGCTTCCCTTTTAAATGAAGCTAGTTTCCCATCAAAGAAAACACTCATTGTTACATGGCCCCCTCCTAGTTCTCCTGTAAATATACTCAATAATGACACCTTGTCCCTCTACTGGAGCACTTTCCATAGTTTGGCGGCACTGACTTCAGCACACCTCATTACTCTATACAGAAAGCTGGGGGATGGGAGGTCATGAGTGCACTGATTTTAAGCATTCCACAGTAACCTTTGCCTGATGCCTACAGTGTCTGTCTATGCTCTTTATGTGACAAAGATGAACCACCTCTATTAAAAAATATGCATCTAAAAATTTCTACATTATGTTTAATGGCCTAAGATATAAATAATCATAAAGCCTGACAATATAGTTATCATTCTATAAATCAAATACATAATAACTATCTTAGAATTTCAGACAGAAAACACTATTAAAAGTTAGCACAGGAATTACTTCCAAGGTTTTGAAACTTGCCTTCTTTATTTTAATTATATTTTCCAAGGTCAATGTTTTATTCTGGTCTGCTTTGTGTGTTTCAACCAAGAAGCAAATTCAAAGGAATGGATCTTCAGGAAAAAGTCAAGACCAAGTAATCTGTACAGAAGTCATTTTCTTCACGTTTGATACAAATGTACAATGCCATTGGCTGTTGTTTATACAGAGTCAGAATGTCCATACATTGGCTCAGAAGTTATGATTATATGTTTGGGGCATATATTTCTGTATGCATAACATTACATGTCATTATTTTTATGATGAACTTAAAATATCACGTAATTATCATGGCAAAATGGAAATGCAAATAATTCATTGCAAATTTCAAGTTAGATCTGATCAGTCACTTATATAATCAGGATGGCTAAGTGACAAAAATCTGATCTTTCCAAGGTCAGATCACCTTCTTCACCTTTTTCCTCAACTTCACTACAGAGATAAAGTGTGTGTCCCTATTTGTTATTTTTTTTTACCTAAGATGTTCTACTAAATATATTAATTCATTCATTCAATAAAGGTCACATGCTTATTTAATCAGTTAAGCGCTGACTGTATAATAGTGAATTCAGAGAAGACAGCTTACCATGATTAATAAGACTATTCTTAGTGAAATATATAGGTAATTAAAAATCAATAAAATACTTTGAAATAAAAGCAAAAAAATGGAATCAAAGAGAAGCATGGGAGAATGAATTTAGATGTGGGTTGGGATGATTTCTCTTTGGAAAACACTCTGATGGAGACTTAGAAAATAAGTAATAGTAATACAAATGAAGAATAGTAAAGATATAAGCATGTTCAAAGGGATGGACTGTAGAGAGTTTGGATCATCAGAGGAACAGAACAAAGGCACACCTGTCTAGATAAAGTGAGGAAAAGAGAGAAGAGTAGAAGGTTGTGTTGAAGTAGGCTGGGGTCAGACAATGCTTTATATACCATATACTGATATATTTAACTTGGAGAGTTAGTTAAATATTTAGAAACTCATGAATCATTCTTTTTCTTCTTTCTTTCATTTAAACAGTCAGTGTGTGCCTAAAATTGTCCTTGAAGCTCACAATTCCCGGGCATCTTTCTTAAAAGCCTGTATTCTTTAAGCAATAATTGGTTCGTCAAGGCCTCTCCTGGTTTCTTCATTCACTCGGTCTCATATTAGACCTGCCTTACTCCGTCTCCTTTGAATTCTTTAGTAGAATTAATTGGTTGAAGTCCTATTTGCTAAAATGAAAACAAATGATAATAACCCTATATGGTATTCCATCTACTGGGTATTTCCACCTTATGATGTTTCTGAAAGTGCTAACATCAAGAAAGGAGGTAAGTGAGAATGTCGACAAACTGTCTAGAGATACGAAGGTGATCATGTGAACAAAGTTTGACCTTATCAAATTACGTACGTGGCCAACTTCTGTCCCTAGATTTAAGTGTGTGACCAGTGACATTTCAGCAAATCACATTTTAAGCAAAGTATATTGCCTAAATAACACTTTTTCCAGAAACACAAATCAAATAATAGTTTTAGGTCTACAGATCAGGAACAAATTGTCTTTCAGTTTTATTTCTTCTCCAAGGCAAATAGATTAGCATATATAAAAAAGTAAAATAGGAAAGCATTTAAAATACTTCAGTTGCTCAGGACACAGGATGGGAGGGGAAAAACAAACAAACAAAAAATCTCCTCAAAATGCACTATCCCTAAAAGTTGCTTAATATGTTGTTAGTATAAGAAAACATTACTTAGTTTTCAACCTTTCTTGAGATTCTGAAAGATATCATTGGACATTCTTAGCAATATCACTTTTTAAAAAGCACAGAGAAATGGATTCATAACTTATTTTATGATTTACTGAGATAATAAAGCTACCAGAGAGGAATCCCTTGTTGTTCCAAAACCAAATATATTTATTTCTCTATCATTATTTTCCTTCCATTTTGGACATGAAACTCATTTTTTTTCCCTTTTCAAATATTTTTTTTCAGTCATTTATCCCTCTACCCTATGAATATCTTCTCCTTCTATATAACCCCTCTTTCCCTCACATCTCTTTTCAGCCAGTTCCTCCAATTCCTTACACCTCACTGACACTGTAATCCAATCTGACCTACGTCTTCATCATTCTGCTGAAATCGCTCTACTTAGATGCTCTCGTTCAGTGGCACAGATTTATGTACCTCCTGCATGTTAACCCCAGACTCAAATACCCAAATACTTGCCTGGAATGCCAGTGCAGTATGAAATAAGTGCCTTCAGCTTAAGATATTAAAAGAATAATTATGGGAAAACAAAAAAAAACCAAAACAAAACACTTCCAATGTGTTGTGCCCCTGAAACTAGGTTAAAAAAAAAAAAAAGTGAAGCCAGAACTAGGATTTCACCAATTTCCTTTGGTGATAACGATAGACAGCACAATTTATAAGCACTGGATTGTACTGTAATGCATAATTTCATTTGCACTGCGATATTAATATACTCCAATAAAAGATACTTAATAATTCAAAAGTGAGATGAAGCTATTTCTATGTACATGTATAAGTACATATATATGTTTATATATATTAATTTATTCTTATATTTATGTATATTAGATATAAATATATTTTTAATAATTTTAATATATACACATGGAGAACAAAGAGATAACTGATATTATAAAACAAAATGACTTCCAGTAAAGGGGAGAATATAAGGTATTAGTGTATTTAATGTGATGAGGAGTTGAACCGATTCATAGCTATCAGTTATGGGACTACAGTTCATAAATCAGAATCTGAGGAACCGTGTTAAGAAATACACAATATTTGATGTTCTCAATCCACACTCATACTCAGTGTTTTTTTCTAGAATCCTACTTGTATACATATATAGCGATAAACTATCAGATTACAAAAATCAACAGTACACTCTATGTGGTAAGCGAATTTCTAAGATGAACCCCAAGAAGACATGCCCTTGTATACCCGCTTTTGTTGTCACTTTCTTCCAGCTAATAGCCTATGGCAAAGGTGATAAAATAGTCACTCCCTTAATAAGTTACGTAATATGGCAAAAGTAATGGATAGTCACTATCGTGATTATATTGTATTAACTAAGACTCCCTCTTTGCAGACTGCAGCAAGAGAGGCTTTTGCTGGCTTTGAAGTAAGCTGCCAAGTTGTGAGAGGCACTGTGAGTAGACCATGCAGCCAGGGGCTTCAGGGGCTGCTAGTTGCGCAGAGCAGACCCTGGCTGACCACAAGCAAGCAAGGGAGACATCGCTCCTCGAACTCCAAGAAACTGAATTCTGAAATTAACCCCAGATGGACCCAGAGCCCTGGGGAGGAATGCAGTACAGCTAACTCTGTGACAGAGGTCTTAGGAGACTCAGGCAAGAGGACCCGGTTTACTGGGTCCAAAATGAAATAATGACTGTGTGTTATTTGAAGTTGCTAAGTTCATAGTAATTTACGACCAGCAATAAAAAAATAATACAGTATACATGAGCTTTCTGCTGTGTTCCATAAACATTATTCCAAGTTTTCCCCTATGGCATTATGTTTTTAAATAAACATCTAATTTGTAATAAAATATTCAAACATATACAGAGGTCATACATTATCCTACCATGTTAGTATTGTTGAACATACAGGTTGTTTAAATTTTGCTTTTGTAGACAATGCTCTAATGAATATCCTTGTATAAATTGTTTTTGGTGCTGTATTAGTTTTGTAAGAGATTTGAAAGAGTAGAAATGCTGTGTATATTGGCAGGAACACATCAAGGATACTGAAACATAGTCTCAAATTGCCATTCAAAAAAGCTGTACTTTCATCAAAATAAAAAGCTTCTGCACAACGAAGGAATCACTCAATAAAATTAAAAGGTAGCCTGTGGAATAGGAGAAGATATTTGCAAATGACATATCTGATAAAGGGTTAGTATCCAACATCTACAAAGAACTTAGCAAACCCAACAACCAAAAAAAAAAAAAAAAAAAAAACACCCAGTGAAGAAATGGGCAGAAGACATGAATAGACACTTTTCCAAAGAAGATATCCAGATGGGTAACAGACACATGAAAAGATGTTCAATGTCATTCATTATCAGGGGAATACAAATCAAAATCATGATGAGATACCACCTCAAACCTGTGAGAATGGCTGAAATTCACAACACAAGAAACAACAGGTATTGGCGAGGACGCAAAGAAGGATGAATCCTCTTGCACTGTTGGTGGGAAGGCAAACTGATGCAGCCACTGTGGAGAACAGTATAAAGATTCCTCAAAAAGTTAAAAACAGAACTACCTTATGATCTAGCAATCACATTATTAGGCATTTATCCAAAGGATACAAAAATACAGATTTGAAGGGGTACATGTACCCCGATGTTTACATCAGCATTATCAACAATAGCCAAGTCAAATGTCCATTGAGTAATGCATTGATAAAGAAGATATGGTATGTATGTGTGTGTGTATGTATGTATACCATATCTACACATGTAACTGAATATTAATAAACCATCAAAAAGAATGACATCTTGCTATATGCAATGACATGGAAGGAGCTAGAGTGTATTATGTTAAGCAAGATAAGTCAATCAGAGAAAGACAAATACCTTGATTTCATTTATATGTGGAATTTGAGAAACAAAACAGAGGACCATATGAGAGGTGGTGAAAACAGAAGGAAACAAACCATGAGAGACTCCTGATGATAGAGAACAGATTGAGGGTTCATGGGGGGAGGTACATGGGGGAATAGGCAAGATGGGTGATGGGTACTAAGAAGGGCACTTGTTATGATGAGCACTGGATGTTGTATGTATGTGATGAATTACTGAATCGTACTCTTGAAACCAATAATTGCACTGTATATTAACTAACTAGAATTTAAATAAAAATTTGAATAAATAAAAATAAAAATATAACTGGGACCATTAAAAAAAGCCAAACCAACAAAAAAGCTGTACTGATTTATTTAAATGTAATTAAAAAAATTTTTTTAATGTTTTTTTATTTTTGAGACAGAGGGAGACAGAGTGCAAGTGGGGGAGTGGCAGAGAGAGAGGGAGACACACAATCTGAAATAAACTCCAGGCTCTGAACTGTCAGCACAGAGCCCGATGTGGGGCTCGAACCCATGAACTGTGAGATTTATGACCTGAGCCAAAGTCGGACGCTCAACTGACTGAGCCACCCAGGTGCCCCAAAGCTGTACTAATTTATATGCCTTCTGATAGTGAATAGAAGTTTACACCATGCAACCCCACCCATAATCAGAAAAAGCATATAAAAATGTATATGTATCATAAATGTACATGCATATATATACAATTATATTAATGTCACTGTAATTGCACAGAGAGGTATAAAAGGAAAACACTAAATTACATTTCTTTTTTTTTTATTTTTATTTTTTTTAATTTTTTTTTTAACGTTTATTTATTTTTGAGACAGAGAGAGACAGAGCATGAACAGGTGAGGAGCAGAGAGAGAGGGAGACACAGAATCTGAAACAGGCTCCAGGCTCTGAGCTGTCAGCACAGAGCCCGACGCGGGGCTCGAACTCACGGTCCGTGAGATCATGACCTGAGCCGAAGTCGGACGCTTAACCGACCAAGCCACCCAGGCGCCCCTAAATTGCATTTCTTTGATCACTATTGGTCTTGAACAAATATTTGACACATTGCCTGGATGATACTTAATTTTTCTTCTAAAGTATACTTTTTTTTTTAACATTTTTTAATGTTTTATTTATTTTCGAGACAGAGGGAGACAGAGTGCAAGTGGGGGAGGGGCAGAGAGAGAGGGAGACACAGAATCTGAAGCAGGCTCCAGGCTCTGAGCTGTCAGCACAGAGCCCGATGTGGGGCTCAAACCCACAAAATGTGAGATCATGACCTAGGCCAAAGTCAGACACCCTACTGACTGAGCCACCCAGGCGCCCCCTAAAGTATACTTCTTTTTTTTTTTTTTTTTAATTTTTAAATGTCTATTTTTGAGAGACAGAGAGCAAGTGCGACCTAGCCGGGGAGGGGCACGGAAAGAGGGACACACAGGATCCAAAACAGGCTCCAGGCTCTGAGCTGTCAGCATAGAGACTGATGTGGGGCTCGAACCCATGAACCGTGAGATCATGACCTGAGCTGAAGTCAGACACTTAACCAATTGAGCCACCCAGACGCCCTTTAGTTTTTATTTTAGACTTTTTGGAACAGTTTAAGTTCACAGCAAAATAAGAGGAAAGTACAAAGATCTCCATATGTTACCTGTCCCCATACATGCATAGCCTCCTTCCTTATCAACACCCCCACCACGAGGGAGGTACATTCATTACTATCGATTAACATGGGCACATCATGGCCACCCTACGGCTATACATGTGCTATTCATTCTGTGGGCTTGAACAAAGGTATAATGACATATTATCCATCATTACAGTATCATACAGAGTATGCCCTAGAAATTCTCTGGGCTCTGCCTATTTATCCCTCTTCCCCTTATTATCAACCACTTAGTTTCAGGAGATTTCTTCTCAATCTACTCTTTTGGATTCTCTACATAGACTATCATGTCATTTGTGAACAAAGACAGTTTTATTTTTCCCTTCCATATGTGTATGCCTTTTTTTAATGTTTATTTTTTGAGAGAGAGAGAGAGAGAGAGAGGAGAGGAGGGACAGAGAGAGAGGGAGACAGAGAATCCTAGCAGGCTCTGCATTGTTAGCCCAGAGCCCAATGTGGGGCTTGAACCGCCAGGAACCGTGAGATAATGACCTGAGCTGAAGTTGGACGCTTCACCGAATGAGCCACCCAGATGTCCTATATGTATTTACCTTTTATGTCCTTTTCAAGTCTTATTAGATCAACTATCACTTCTGCTACAATGTTATCAAAGAAAGAAAAAAATATATACTGCCTTGTTCCTGATCCCCACGGGAAACTTCATCTTTCTTACCATTAAGTATGCTATTAGCCAGAGGTTTTTAGCTGATGTTCCTTATCAAGATGAGGAATTGCCCCTCTACTCTGAGTTTACTGGCAGTTTTATCATTAAAGAATGTTGGATTTTGGATTTAATACTTCTTTTAAATCTATTGGCATGATTATGCAATTTTGCTTTTAACCTGTTGATGTGATAGGTTATATTTATATTTTCTTTTTAATAACATTAGGTTACAAGGGACTCTAGATATGTTTAGGACATTCATCTTTGGTCACGTTGGCTTTGTTTATTGTCATTTTTATTCCTTTTTTTGTAAATAAACAGCTGTTTAACTTTAACATGTAGCAAATATTTCCATCCTTTCTTCATGGATTCATGCCTTTGTCTTCACAAGGTCACTGCTCAACTTGAAATTAATTATTCACAACTATATTTGATAAATTAATAATAACTATATAAATATTAGCCTTGGGTGCTCTCAAACTTTTCTTCTTCTTTTTTTTTTTTTAGTGTTTATTTATCTTTGATAGAAAGAGAGTGAGTGAGCATGAGTCGGGAAGGGGTGGAAAGAGAGGGAGACAGAATCCCAAGCAGGTTTTGCACTATCAGTGTAGAGCATGACATGGGGTCGAACTCACAAAGTGGGAGATCATGACCTGAGCTGAAATCAAGAGTCAGACACTTAACCAAATGAGCCACCCAGGCGCCCTAAATCTCTTTTCTTTAATGGCTCTGGACATTTCTTGCAATGTGGTGAAGTTTTTGCCTTTGATTTTTTTTTAAACGTTTATTTATTTTTGAGACAGAGAGAGACAGAGCATGAATGGGGGAGGGTCAGAGAGAGAGGGAGACACAGAATCTGAAACAGGCTCCAGGCTCTGAGCTGTCAGCACAGAGCCTGACGCGGGGTTCGAACTCAGGATCGCAAGATCATAACCTGAGCTGAAGTCGGACGTTTAACCAACTGAGCCACCCAGGCGCCCCTGATTTTTTTTTTTAATTTGACTGTTTTCTCCCCACAGATATATAATTTTGATTTTTTTCTCTGTTGATTTTATATATATGTATACATATATTTTATATATATGTATAATTATAGTTATGTATATGTATGTCTATACATTTTAATAAACTGTTTAAAAATGCCCACATCAGTGTTATGCTCCCTTTATTATTTTTATTATATGCTTTAGAATCTAACTGACAAGTCCCCGTTTCCTCTCTTTTTCATATTCTTAGCTCATTGCAGTTTTATGCTTTTAGAAAAACTTCAGAATTATTTCATTAAAACCAAATGAAAATGGAATTGAGATTTTGGTTGAGATTATTTTATTTTGGTAATAAGTATGGTGTCTGTTCTAAATTCCACTCCTGAAATCATTATTATACTATATATATATAACTTGGATTTAAATAAAATTAAAACAAAATAGATGCCTTTTACTAAGTTGAGGAATCAACTTTGAATTCAAGTTTTCTAAGATGTGTTATGGGACAGTGTCTTGGAAGCCATTTTCAACACCTTTTGAGGCAGAATTTTTTTTTTAATAGACCCATAGATGTGATCTAATTTATTAAATAAACCGAAGTGTTCTCTTCTTAATTCTGTCTCACAGGGTGTATCAAACTAGGATCTGACCTGCCTTACAGAAGACTGGAGGATATTCACGGGCCACTAAATGAGTAAAGGCTGCAGAGGGGGTACTTAGCTGATGTTAGCTCTAAACCCCTGCTTAAAACAGAATGTTTCTTTTATCTATTTTAGGCACCTAGGTTTTTGTACTTTTTATGTTTGAAAATTTGTGTTTTATTTTTTGTTTGTTGCAAAAAGTGGACTAAAGATATGATTACTTTGGTTATTTCATTGTTGCCAACTTCTTAAAATGAATTTTGTAACTTTAATGTTACTGTCAATATTGAAACAATAGATCTAACATGAGAATTTCCTATTGCTTGAAAGCTGGAAGGGACAAGCTGGTAATATTTCAGCAGTGATTTCAGAAAAATCCTGTCTTTAAAACTCAAGGCATTATTAAAATATAATAAATCTGTCCATATATTTAATGATTATACAGTTTATGTCCCTCAAATTACCCACTGGACATTTAAGAAATATTAATACAAAATCAGATATTCAGTTCTCCTGTCTCCCTATTAAAACCCCCTTTCAGCTCTAATTATAGTAATTTTTATTCTCTTCCATGCAGCATAGGAAACAATCAAGACAGTAAAAAGATAATATATGGTATGAAAGAAATCATCTGCAAACCATATATCTGATAAAGGATTAATCTTCAAAATATAGAAGGACAAGTCCTAAACCCATTGTTATACTTTATGTTAACTAATGTGGATCTAAATACAATTAAAAATTACATATAGAAGGGATTCCTACAATCAACAACAAATGAAACATAACCTAATTTAAAAAAGGGCAAGGGGCTCCTGGGTGGCTCAGTAGGTTAAGAGACTGGTTCAGGTCATGATCTCGTGGTTTCTGAGTTTGAGCCCCAAGTGCGGCTCTGTGCTGACAGCCCAGAGCCTGGAGCCTGCTTTGGATTGTAAGCCTCCCTCTCTCTCTGCCCCTCCCCCTCTCGCACTCTGTGTCTCTCTCTTTTAAAAATAAATAAATGTTAAAAAAATTTTTTTAATGGGCAAAAAACTTGACCCAAATCTTTTGCTAAAGAAGATACACTAATGGCAGACACACGAATGAAAAAATGCTCAACATCACTAATAATCAGAGCAGTGCAAAGTAAAACCACAATGATGCAACAAAAGCCCAGCAGGAGGGCTATTATTAAAAAAAAAAAAATGTACGCAAGGATGTGGAGAAATTGGAAATGTTGTGCCACATTACTGAAAACACAAAGGGGTACAGCCTCTATGGAAAATAGTATGCAATTTCCTCAAAAACTTAAAATTAAAACTACCAAATGACACAACAATCCCATTTCTGGGTATACATCCAAAAGAACTGAATCGGGATCTCAAAAAGATTTTAGGGTTTCCACGTTCATGGCGTCACTAAAATCCCAATGTCTGCTGACACACGAATGGATAAATAAAGTGCGATATGGGTTCTGGTACAAGATGGTGACACAGGAAGATCCTGGAGTCACCTCCTCCCACAGACACCCTCACTCAGGTGACAGCTACATATGAAACAATTTCCCAAAACAAAAACAAAATAAAAAGCCCTCAAAAACCCAAACATCAAAACTAGCAGGCACATCAGGCAAACAAGAAAAAAACGTACATCAAAGCAGGGAGTAGAGGCTGAACCAGGACCTTCCATAAGCTCCACTCTTGGGACAGGGACATAAAATGAGGAGGGAAATCAACTTGGAGCTTCTCCCTGAGGACTGCAAGGTTTGATTTCCGTATCAGCCACCCCTGCTTTCAAGACCTACACCTGAGAAACAGGTTCCCCGAACACCTAGCTTTGAAAACCAATGGGGTTCACCTCCTAAGACCTAGAGGCTTCGGAGAACTAAGAGGTAGCTCTTAAAGAGCCTCACACTTGGACTCACTCAGCCCAGACCCAAGGTAAGCAGCAGCTGATGAAGAGGCAACTTAATGTTTAATTGTATATTAAGGAGGCTTGTTTGCTTATCTTAAAGCAACAGACAGGCAGGCATCTAATTTGACACACATCTAGGGGCCTCCTGGCAAGCTTTCCATAGCACAGCTAGAGGCAACAGACCCAGGAGCCTAGTTTTCCTATGAAAGAGGCCTGTTAACTTATCTTCAGAGCAGTGGCCTGAGGGCAGGCTTTAATTAAACACTCACTGAAGGGCTGACTATAATCCTTTCCAGAGACCTCAGACCCGCAGGTGCTATGGTACCTGTTTCACCCTCCTGGCACCCTGCTTCAGAACACCACAGTCACATATGCATCTGGTTCCTCCCTTTGTATGTCTGGTGTGCTGTTTTGACAGTTTGTACCCCGGGACGTCTCTTAATCACCTGGGTCTGGTGGCTAAGGGGGCTTAGGCTCCTGATCCCACAGTGCTGTGCATATGTGCATATTATTAAAGCTGCTGCCCGAGGTTCTTACTTTCAGTAAGTCTGAATTGAGGTTTTGAATGAGATCCCCCCTTTGGGACAATGAACAGTCTTAGCATACCCTAAACTATTGGGAGATATTAAAAATAAAATAAAGCTGGTGGGACAAATACAAAGGTGTGAAAGTCAACCGAGTTAGAGTGCATGGTTGAAAAATAAAGCTCATCTTCTACATCTGGGAAGGGTACATCTACATCTACATCTGCCCCTTCACATCTGGGAAAGGTAGCTGTTTCATATAAGACAGAAACCAACCACAGAGAGTCCATGAAAATGAAGAAACAGAAGAATATGGTCCAAATCGAAGAAGATAAAACAGAAAGAATCTTTAACAAAACAGATAAAAGTGATTTACCTGATAAAAAGTCCAAAATAATGCTCATAAACATTTTTACTGTATGGAGAAGAATACACTAACATAGTCAAAACATCAGTAATGAGAGAACATATAAGAAAGTACCAAGTATATATTGATGTTGGCAGATAATGACTTATGAAACTAGTATTAAAATTACAAGAGTAGTAAAAACAACTACAACTATAGTGGTTAGTTAAGGGATATACAAAATGATAAAAAATGCACAATGAAAAACATAAAACATAGGAGGAAGAAGAATAAAAAAGTTCTGAACACATCGAAATTTAAGGTATCAGGTTAAAACAGACTATTGTATATTTAAGTATAATACTGGGAGTGGGAATAACTTGCTTGACGGGTGTTCTGCAAGACAAGCAAACATTTCTAATAAATTTTAACTTGACAAACAAGCGATGGCTTGCAATATGAGTCATATGTGATACAAATGTCACATGATCACAACGCAGTCAATGATTCTTGAAATTCACTTTGATATATATGAGTGCTTTGGATTACAAGCATGTTTCTGGAATGAATTAGGCTCGCAAACCAAGGTTTTACTGCAGCTCTAAGTCTTAAGGAAAATACAAAGCAAAAGTTTTACATATACTCCTAACAGTACATTCACAATACACATCTGACATGTATTAGACTATCATCATATTTCCATGTTCAAAGTCTATCCACTGTCTCCATAGCCACCATTCTGTTCTGAGCAGCCTCCAACAACTATGGAATTATAATACTAGTCTCCTATCCAATCATCCTGATTTTACCTTCTCTCTTCAGCCAGAATAATTCTTTTAAGTCAAAAGTCATATCAAGTCACTTTCTTGTTTAAAATTCTCCAATACTTCTCTTTTCAATCAGAGTCCATGCCAAAGACCTTCTAGTGATATCTAAGATCTCACAAGATAAAACTGTACAATTCTCTGATTCATCTCACTTATTTCAGTCTAGCCATGCTGACCTCCTTGATGTACCCTGACTATGACGCGACAAGTTCCCTATCTTAAGTCCTTGTACTGACAGTTCCTGTGGTCTAGAATCCTTTGCTCCCCAGGTGCTAATTCTTTCACCTTGGGCCCTGACCATTTGAGGTAGTGCTGTTAGGAGAAGGGTAGGTTGTAGAGAAAGCCTTACCCAGGGAGCTCAGGTTCCCTATCCTCAAAAAATCTTCCACTAGGCTAATAAACACTAAGTGAAAAGCAAGACCACTGGTGAGTGAACGAATGTGGAGGGAGGCATGCTCTGATGTCCAGGTGCATTGACATGGCTTCAAGTCAGGGGTGAACAGGAAAACAGAGAAAACTCTGCCAAACCAACACCCATCATTATCACAAGAAAACTCCAGAGGAACACTGTCAATGAGAAGTTTCTTTTTCTTTCCCTTGCTGCTTTACATCTTCACCTGCTGCCCTAAGGCAGGCAAGGGGCCAGAAGGATTTTGTCTATACAGGAGGAGGATCTATCCAAAGTTTTGGCATCTCCTACACTGGGAGCTGGTCCTGTCTTCCAGACTAGCCCACTATGTGGAGCTTTCTCCAAGATCCAGCACTGTCCTCAGGATTTCTCCCGAATACCTAGTACGGTCCATAACCCATAATTGGACACAAACTCCCCTTTCACCTGCTCTATCCATGACTTCTACAATTTCCTGATAGACCGCATTCAATCTTCAGCAATTTCTTAAAACTCTTACCCCATTTTTTTCTCCATGCATTGCAGCCAGGTTTTCCTCTTTGCCCTACCATAGGTAAACTGGGGTTTGTGTTTTATTTCTCTTTGAAGCTGCTTATCTTGCAATTTCAGATTAGCTATTTGCCCGGCCACATGACCTCACAGAAGCCGTTCAAGGACAATTATGACTCTGCTGATTATCTGACCTTTTTTTTTTTTTTTTTTCCTTTTTTTGTCAGGGTGAAACCAGGGCTCTTCCACCTTTCTATAAATTGGGCTGCAAGGATCTCATTTGGCCTCTTATTTTATCTATGAATATTGTTACGCTCCACAGTACAATTCTTGAAGCCTGTCTGTAGAACAAAATGCAATATTCCTGAATGAGGAAACGGTCTTTCTTCATGTCTGCAAATTTATGAAAAAGATAACACATATTCAGCTTAATGAGTCCTTGTCAGTTTTAATCAAAGTCACTTTCTTTTTAGGTATGACATAATAAGCTTCTGCATAGATTTTCCGATTTTTCTTTATCTTCCGGGTTTTCAGTCAAGTCAGTTGTGAGCTTCTCTCGGTTAGGTCAACCATTTCCTGTTTTTTATTATATTCTATTTGTTTTCCTCTTTTTCTAGCACAGAAGCATTTTGTTCCCCAGCTTTATTCCCCAAACAGTCTTGAGTTCTCTTGAAAACTAACGCAGACAAGGGGGCTCCTATCTTTACTCAACTGCACACTGAAGAAGCTGCTATAGATCATCAAAATTGTTTTGATCTTTGTGAGTCATGTTATTCTTCAGCAAGCCATCCCAAGTACCCCACATCTTACATGATATGCAATAGTCCTCATTCATTAGAAGTTCTTGAAAATTTAGAAAGGACAAAGAAAATAATTACTTAAAAAAAGAGGCCCTCATTCAAATAAAATTATGGACTGAAAATAGTCTGTTTGGAGAAGTCAGGTTTTCCTTTCAGTACATTTATCGTTCTTGTGCATAGATCATTGTGAGCCAGTTGAATAGTACTTAGAGGCTCAAAAGAGTAAGTATCAATTTCAAAGTCTTAATTCTCAGCATCATGCAAATCTCATCCCGGTGAATTAGTGGTAGCTAGAGAGGATTATCAATATGTATTTACTTGTGTTTACTATGGCGAACTTGAAGAGGAAATTTCTGCAGAATGTATTATAGGGTTTTTTTTCAAGTTTATTTATGTTGACAGAGAGAGCACGCACAAGCTGGGGAGGAGGGGGAGGAGGAGGAGGCGGCGGAGGGGGAGGAGGAGGAGGAGGAGGAGGAGGGAGGGAGGGAGGGAGGGAGGGAGAGAGAGAGAGAGAGAGAGAGAGAGAGAGAGAGAGAGAGAATCCCATGGACTGTTACCACAGTTAACACAGAACATGATGCGGACTTGAACTCACAACATAAATAAATAAGTAAATAGAGTAACAAATGGTAGTAATCAAACCACAAAAAGTTTTAAAACCGTTTGAATATATATTTATTTATTTATTTATTTTTTTTTAATGAATATTTATTTTTTGAGAGAGAGAGAGAGAGAGAGAAAGAGAGAGAGAGAGAGGAAGTGAGTGAGCATGGTAACAAGCAGGGAAGGGGCAGAGAGAGGCACAGAGAGAAACCCAAGCAGACTCTGCAATGTCAGCGCAGAGCCCGACATGGGACTTGGTCTCAAGAACCAAGACATCATGACGTGAGCTGAAATCCAAAGTCAGGCGCTTAACCTACTGAGCCACCCAGGCACCCTGCTTTATAGGTTTCAACTCAAATCATTAAGACTTATTTTCTGGCCTGTTGGATGTATCCTAAATTCTCACATATTTCTGGAAGCAAGTCAATGAATATACACTGAAGGATGACGGGGAAGGGGTCTTCCAGATCCTCACTATAAGGGAAGCATGGCTGCATCCATTCTAGTTTTGTCTGTGTTGTCCCAGGTCATTTAATATAGAAGGATTTAGGTACTCCCATACATCAAAAGGCCCCAAGCCTGGTACATAAGCCCCTAAAACAAACCTTGATTATTTAACTCTTGCAAATGGATTACAGAAGATTACATGTAAAACTGGTCAATTTATGGTAGATTATGATTTATAAAGTACAGTTATCTGGGAAAAGAATCTATACCTATCACCCAAAGATCTGTAAATAAACATGTGGATCTTGTGTACCTCAATAGGTTATGGGAATTAGAAGAGTTTTTTTTTTCCCCAGTTTTATAGCACAAAATAAACTGTAGTGCAGTTGTAATGGCTTATTTCCCTGGAAACTATATCTCTGCACTCTTGGAATTCTGTTCAAACTCTTTTCATGTTTGTTCCATTCAAGATTCAGGCAGAATCATGTTACAAGGGAGAGCTACACTGTGTTTTGATAGTGCATGTTTCTAAATGGACATAAACTGATAAAATCGCTTTGTATTCCATGGCATCCTATTGGCTCTTTTTTTTTCTTTTATTTATTTATTTTTTAACCAATGTTCATGGTAAGAGAAAAAAAAAGGTGGAATAGGTCATATTTTCTTTAAAAATCTTTTTTAACATTTATTTTTCAGAGACAGAGCATGAGGGAGGGAGGAAGGAAGGGACAGAGAGAGAGGGAGACACAGAATCCAAAGCAGGCTCCAGGCTCTGAGCTGTCAGCACAGAGCCTGATGCAGGGCTCTGACCTGTGAACCATGAGACCATGATCTGAGTCCAAGTCGGAAACTTAACCAGCTGAGCCACCCAGATGCCCTGAGGAATCTGTCATATTTTCAAGGATGAGTCAGAAGGCACAAATATTGCCCTGTCCTTTTCTACTTTAATTTTTTTTTCTAAAAGCAATAGCCTCTATTGATATATCCCACATGAATGATGCCAATAAGATAATTTTGTTCAAAAAGAGAATTTAAGTACATCGTTTTCAATGAAACGGTTGTGCTTTAGGTAATGAGAAAACCATTAAATTGAATGCACACTATCATGAAAATCTGAGAACAGTTTTCAGTTTCTGAAGGTTATCTGTGGGTGTGATCTTTCAAGAGTATTAATGTATTAACGTCCAAGGCAATAATGCTGTATGAGAATTCAAAGTCTTCCACCATGTTCAAATGACTAGCTGGACATCTTAACCTGGCTTGGAGTCAGCCATAATTGCAGAGGTGCCATAAAGAGGAAAGGGACGCAGGTGACTGCTACCAAGATGCCATGGCATGAGGCTGAGGGTTTACCCAAGGGGACAACACTGTGGTCACATAAGCTCACATAGACAATAACTCATCAGCTCAAGTCATCCTCACGGTTCTTCTTACGTGCTCACCCTTACTTTAGACTGTCACTTCCAAAGCCTACCTAGGCAGATTTTTTTCTCTATTAATTTCCTCACTATCAATAGACAGGATCATTAACCTTGATACCTCCCCACTTATCTCAATGATATCAAATGTTTCATATCATAATTTGAAGAAACCAAGCAAGAGCATAAGGTGACAATCATACTAGGAGAGGAAATAGATTTTTCTTTCAAGTTGAATAATAAGCGTGTGTATATATCATCTGTGCACATATATACACACACAGGTTTACTATAATGTATGGACAGCATACATATTATGTACAGAATATTCACAGTGCATACCTTACAGAATAAAATATAAAGCATATTTCTACTATAAATACGCCATATATATTATATATACAATTTTATACTATACATACATTATACGTATGTATCTACCTATTTAAGATAATCTGTCAAACCACTTTTGTAAACCATCCTATGTCCAATCTCTTTTTAAATACACGGTATCTTTCTGTATGTGCTGCCTTTTAGAGGTACTTTTATTGCCTTTCTAAAGGTGGTTATTGAAAACCATCTTACTTTGCTAATATATATTAATTGATACTTGAGATAATAGATGACCTAACAGAAATAATTATTTACTTACAAGACGACAGTCATTTTTCCATCACCACACAGGAGGGAGTATATGACCTTTTATTACATCTAAAATGTAAGAACCATAAATTGATATATATGACACACAATAACACCATGTAATTTCACAGAGAAACCTATCAATATTTTGAAGAGAAAAACATCAAGTTCCTTTAAAAGCATCATGTAAACCTTCTAGATTTATCTATAGTTTTAAAAGCCCACATTTAAGCCCTACAATTCACCACTCACTGTGTTAAATTTCAGGTATGCAATGATTAATGTTTTGCCCCTGCCCTCAAAGAGCACTTATTCTGGTGGGGAAAAAACTGACATTAAAACATAATTACAATTCAATCTCAAGAGCATTACAGAACAGGGTCAGAGAGAATGAACTTAACAACTCTGAAGGAGTCAAGGGATAAAACTTGTGCTGAGAAGTGGATGGGGATTTAGAAGTCCCCAGTCAGAAAAACCAGAAAAGATAAATGCAAATAATGAATGGAGGTGTGAAAGAGCAAGGGTACAATAGAGTCAAAAACTTAGTAGTTTACATGTCTGAAAAAAATTGATGAAAGTTGCAGAATCTTGTTAAAACCTCTAAAACCCATCACAGTAAAATCACAATAGTAACGCAATAATTTTAAAGTTTATATGTAAAATATTTTTATTTTTTCCTATCATTTGATATGACTTTTGGTTAGATACGTTAGGCCAAGTAACTAAATAGCTCTTTGTTCTTAAATTGCTAACATTTTTTGTTCAGAAATATTACCAAATTCTTAAACATCCATCAATATGATCATATGAATTTTATCATACTTACCTTTCTATTGTAAACTCTATTCATAGATATCCAAAGAATGAGATAATCCTTATTCCATTCCTGAGATAAAATATGCTAATTGCTAATTTTATTGATATTTATTGATGTTATTATTTGAAGTGGGCATACGTATATATTTAAGTCCTTATTTCAGATTTTTGTCAATGCTCATAAAGTTTATTTAAACTCTTTATTCTTCTGTCTAGTTTTGTCTAATCCTGGAGCAAAGGGAAGAAACCACTTTGGAAGCCGATTCCTTACCCCCAGCTCATGCAACAGACACCTTGCGAATCAGAAAGGAAGCCATCAGAGAAGTTCTCTCCCAACTCCTGACTCACCAAAGCACAGGTGAAAACAAATGGTGCCTTAAAACCATTAAGTCCTGGGAGGGTTTGTAATATAACCAGAGATACCCAAACACCAATTCACTTGTGTACACTTTATGTTCTTGACAAATAAATCAGAGGCTCCTACTGAGAATGGATGGTCCCTTAGCACCAGTTCATAATCCATCCTGCAAGCCTACTGCCATTCACAACCACCCGACTCTGTTGTTCTACAGGAGCAAGGATACAGTTTCCTACCTACTAAATTTTTCTATGTTGTTGGAACATTCTGTTTCCAACTCTATTCTGAGTCAATACCACTGGAGTGGAAGCTCATCCTTTTCAATGATCTTTTCAAACGAATATGTAGAAAATCTCATACTGAAAGAAGGGGTAAGTACTTACAGCTTGTTTGCTCCCCTCCTTGACTTTCAGCTGATATAAGAAATTTCCTCTGTTTTTTTGACACTGGCCCACAAAAATGGTCTTCTTCTCTGTTGAAGGTGGTAAGGGGAACGAATAGAGACCTAAAGAAGTTAAAAAAAAAAAAAGTGAAGCAATGACTTTATACTAAAAATATGCAGATTGCTATCTGCTACATCGCAGTCTGTCATCTCTATTCTCTAGATTTGTAACCTTTGTCACAAATGTCTATGTATACTACATAACTTCAAAGAGCTGGTACAGATACCAAGATTTCTAAATGTCTATTTTACTAGTAAAGGGTGTACAGATATACAGTAAAACAGGCATTTAAAAATGTTGAGGGGCACCTGGGTGGCTCAGTTGGTTAAACATCTGACTCAGTTTCGGCTCAGGTCATGATGCCACCTTTTTGAGTTGGAGCCCCATGTTGGGCCCTGTGCTGACAGTGCGGAGCTTGCTTGGGATTCTCTCTTTCTCTCCCTGTTTCCGTCCCTCTCCCCCCACCACAAAAGAATAAACTTTACAAAAACAAAATAAACTCTTTTGAGGTCTCCATCCATCTATCTATCTATGAAAAACAAAGCATCACTAAACATAACAGGAGTAGGGGCGCCTGGGTGGCTCAGTCAGTTAAATGTCAGACTTTGGCTCAGGTCATGATCTCATAGTTTATGAGTTCAAGCCCCGTGTCAGGCTCTGTGCTGACAGCTCAGAGCCTAGAGCTTGCTTCGGATTCCATGTGTCCTCTCTCTCTCCGCCCCTCCCACACTCATACTGTCTCTCTCTCTCTCTCAAAAATAAACATTTAAAAAATTGTAAAAATTATAAATAAACAAATATAACAGGAGTAATATTCACCCATGACAGAATGGATGGATCTAACAACTATAATGCTAGGTGAAACAAGTCAGAGAAAGACAAATACGGGATGATTTCACTCATATGTGTAATTTAAGAAAAAGAATAAATGAACAAAGGGGAAAAAAAAAACCCAGACAAGCCAAGAAAGAGTCTTAATTATAGAGAAGGGACGGTTACCTGAGGGAAGGTAGGAAGGGGTGAAATAGGTGAAGGGGATTAAAAATATACTTATTGTGATGAGCACTGAGTAATTTATACAATCGTTGAATCACTATATTGTACATCTGAAGTATAATACTGTATGCTAACCATACTGGAACTAAATTTTTTAAAAAATGTAAAGCCAAACATACCAAAATAGAGAAACAGAGTAGCAGGTTTGCACATACTTTTCCAAGAAATGGGTATTATCAAGCTCATAATGTTAACAGCGCCTCCACAGAGAACCCCCAATTTCCATCTACATATTTTTTATACCTATCTATATAAATGCCTCTGTATTTGACATCTAGGGGATCTTCTGGGGCATCTCCTCCCACCGCCATATTCAGTGGTTAACGTTGATGAAAGACTATAGAAATTCAATACAAGAAGGATCGTGAAGAATTTCTATCCTTCAGGATAAGGACTTAGGTAAACTAAGCCAGAAAGCCAAAATGACAAACAAGGAAATATTCAAAGAATACATTGTTGCCTTGTGACCAGTGGCAGAAAAAAAGGATGATAGGAGCTATTTATGTGTTCTACTTCTAGAGATCTTCTACGTTTTTATTTTTATTATTTTATTTTTCCTTCTGTCTCATTTTTTTCAGTTTATAGCTATAATTGGCACATAAGATTGTGTTAGTTCAAGGTGTACATCATAATGATAGATGTACAGACTGCAAAATGATGACCACAGCAAGTTTTGTTAACATCCATCTCCTCACATGGTTACAATTTTAATTTCTTGTGATGACAATTCTTATGTCCTACTTTTAGCAACTTTCAAATATACAGAGTATTGGTGACTATAGTCACCATGATGCACGTTTCATCCCCAGAACTCTCTCATCTCATAACTGGAAGTTCTTGTCCTTTGACCATTTTCACCTCTTCCCTTCTATTCCATTAAAAAAATTTTTTTTTCACACTAGGAGTCTTGGTGATGGTTAACTTCATAATCCAGTTCATACATTTCACATGGTCAAGACCCAAAGACTAAACAAGGCGTTTGCAATTGTCTACAGTTTAAAGAAGAGGCTATTTGAGGCTGCCATTTTGGGAGAATCTTGACATGTAAGTTCACATTTCCCATCGTGGCTACATGATTAATTTCTCACAAAGTCACAGGCAGCCAAAGAACCACAAGGGACACACATGGGGTACTCTGATAGAGAAAAGGAATTATAATCTTTGCTCCATTTGTTTTAAAGCTACTTTGAAGATGAACATGTAGTGTGGAACTCAAAAAACCCTTGAACCATGAAAGACAGCCTTGTGCTAAAGATGGCTGCATAGAGGCATTGGCAAACCTTCTCTTTCCAGGGCTACAGAATCAACGTTTTAAACTTTCTAGTCTGTCCACATAGTCTCAGTTAAATCTACTCTGCCATTGTAGTGCTGGGGGGGCGGGGTGGGGAGGTTATCACAGACAGTATAGAAGCCAATAGATGTAGCTGTGCTCTAATAAAAGTTTACAAAAGCAGATGGTCATCTGGATTGGCCCAAAGACCATTGTTCACTGATATCTAGCCCAGCACCATGAAGAAAGGATCTGGACACAGAGACACCATGGAGCATCTCACTATCCTAGGCTACTTTCCTCTAATCTTACGTATAAGTGTTGATCTTAAGACATGACTTCTTTTTTGGTCATTTCCTGTTTCCTGTGTATCTAGAGAGAGACAGAAAGAAACAAAAGAGGACCTCTCCAGGCAAGAGGTGGTTGTGTTAAAGTTTTCACTTGCTTGAAAAAGAAGGAGGAGGAGGAGAAGGAGGAAAAGACTAAGAGTTGTCTCATTCTTCTTTGTTCCTACTGAACTCCCTTTTCCCCTTTTTCTCTTTTCATTCCAGGGTAGTTAACACACAGTGCTATTTTACTTTCACATTTCCAAAAATTATTCCATGCTTATCAAGGTAAGTGTACTTTTAACCCCTTCATCTATTTCATTCATCCTATCCATATCCCTGTTGGTAACCATCGGTTTATTCTCTATAGTTAATAGTCTGTGTGTGTGTGCGTGTGTGTGTGTGTGTGTGTGTGTATGTGTGTGTATGAAATACCTTTTGATATGAAGTAAGAAGAGGTTGTGTCCTTGATGGCATCTTTGAACAGTTTAACCAAATCTACGACAGTCTCAGTCATAGATTTCAAGATCTCTCAGTTCTGGGAGAAAATTCAATTTGTCTTGTTCAGGTCCCTGTCAGGTTGTCTTTGTTACTTGCGGTCGAAATTATTTCCCACTAGGAACAGTTTTCAAAGGTTGCTGTTGTTTCAGTTGCTGTTGTGTTTTTAGTGTTCAAATATATTATTTAATTTCTGTTTTAAAATAATTATTCATATTCTTTTATTGCTAGTACTGCAAATTTTCAGTATTTATGCATATTTTCAAGTATTAGTTTTCTTAGAAATGACTCATCTCAACATTTCTTTCTTTGTTCAGGTTGGCTTTGACTGTGAAGATTCACAAGTGCAAAAATGCTCCTGGTTTACTTCTTAATAGATTATAAGCACAGTTACAGTGTTCTTGGGTTCTTGGATATATTGGGTGTCAGACATCTAGGGTGAGCATTCTTGCAAAAATGACTTCCCTAGATTCTGGCTGTTAGTGATCCAGGAGGCCCAACAAGAACAGACCATGAAGCCGTGGTCTATGGGGCTTATTTGGCTGAGGAGAGTCTTTGTCTATACGCGCAGCAGATATTTTCTCTACTGAAAGGAAAAATATATATTTGCAGGAGATAATTCACCTTCCAGGAAGGTGATTATTATTGTATGAAGGCTTTTAAGATTTTTCTGCAATGTAATTAATGTGATTTTAGACAAGGATTCCCTTTGGAGGATGGCTATGCAGTTCATGCACCTAAGTCTTCGCTATACAAATATGGCCCATGGACCAACAGCACTATACTACTTGAAGCTGCTTATTGAAATGCTGATTTCCATACCCTGCCCCAGACCTACTGAATCACAACCCACACTTCCAAAAGATCCCCAGGAATTCCTACACAGATCTAGGTTTGAAAAGAAATGCTTTAAGAAACCAATGAAGAGAATCTTCCTAAATATTCTCTGAGATTTTTATACAGGATAACAGTGTACCTGTGACCTTCATACCTGTAATTCAATTTTGTTTTCTACATGTAAAGGACTTGGCACACATTTTATTTCCTTTAGCCTCTTAAATAGGTTATTTCATGTTCTTTTTGATATATCCTTGTTATCAGTCTTGTAATTTTATTTTTAAGTTTGCAAACCTTACTATTTTCTGTGTGGACATTTGAGGATATTAGAAATTCTGCCATGCCCCAGGTGTCATCTTCCCCTTCTAATGTGCTGTTATAAACATTTTCATATTTATGTTTTATCTTCACAGTCCAAAAAGCTTATTGTATAAAATAAGGATATAAAAGGGTATAAAAGGGTAAAAAAAAAAGGGGGTATAAAGGGTATAAAACCCTTTATATATGGTTTTAGCGATAAAGCTTAACTGATTCATAAAGCATTACTTGGTAGATGAGTAAACTATTGCCACCAGTATTACTAAAATAGACAACTATTTTCTAAGTTTTCAGAATAAGAAAATAGCTTTTCTTAATGCTTAGTTATTTATTTTGAGAGAGGATGAGAAAGAGAACATAAGTAAGGAGAGGGGCAGAGAGAGAATCCTAAGCAGCCTCTACAGGGACAGCAAGGAGCCTGACTCGAGTCTTTATCTCATGAAGTGAACTGTGAGATCATGATCTGTGAGATCATGACCTGAGCCAAAATTAAGAGGAGCACACTTAACTGACTGAGCCACCCTTGGAAGTAGTTTCAATTCAGAGGTCTCTCTTATATTCTCTTCTGATGGACTTTTTCTCCACTCTTTCTATTTGGATCTTACAGATATACACAACAGGTATGCAACAAGGTACCTGTTAACAAGTAATTCTGTTTTTTAATGTTCCCTAGTATTCTGATGAATTTAATACTTTTTATGATGTTCAAAGTCTAGAATTATTGGGGTGCCTGGGTGGCTCAGTCGGTGAAGTGTCCAGCTTCAGCTCAGGTCACGATCTCATGGCTTGTGAATTTGAGCCTTGTGTCAGACTCTGGGCTGACAGCTCAGAGCCTGGAGCCTGCTTTGGATTCTGTGTCTCCTTCTCTCTCTCTACCCCTCCCTGCTCATGTTCTGTCTCTCTCTTCTCAAAAATAAATAAACACATTAAATAAAAATCCAAAAAAAATCTAGAATTATTTTGAACTGATGTCTGAATTAAATAACATATAAATTAGATTTGATGTAATTTTTTTTTTTTTTTTTTTTTTTTAAACTTTTTTTTTTTTTTTTAACGTTTATTTATTTTTGAGACAGAGAGAGACAGAGCATGAACGGGGGAGGGGCAGAGAGAGAGGGAGACACAGAATCGGAAACAGGCTCCAGGCTCTGAGCTGTCAGCACAGAGCCCGACGCGGGGCTCGAACTCACGGACCGTGAGATCATGACCTGAGCCGAAGTCGGACGCTTAACCAACTGAGCCACCCAGGCGCCCCAAATTTGATGTAATTTTTGCACAAATTATCTTAGTGGGTTTTCATATTTGAAAATAAGTACTTGAGAACTATGTGCATGTGGCATTTCTTAGTATAATATATTCAATTTAAGGGATAATGTGATGTTCGCAGCAGCTTCAGGCTTTAAGCATACTTAATAAATCCAATCATCCTGTTCCTCACTCTACCAGGTACACAGATTACAGAATAAAAGAACAACCTCTAAGTTGACATTAGATGTACATTAACTGAGTATGTGAGAGGTGCATTTCATGTTATAAAAGAGTTTTATTTCTGACACTGTAAATTATTGTACTGAAATATCTATTTAATCTGTTTGCGTCCAGATTAACTAAATATTTTATGTATTGACATTGTGGTGGATACATAGTGTTTTCTGCCCCACATGTACTTACTTTGAATAATTAGGTTTCAAACTGAACCCAAAATAGAGAAGTCTATTTTCCATTACTACGCTGAAACATTAAGTACAATATATAAAGAGACATAGATATATACAGATACAGCTATAGAGATACAGATATAGAGATAGAGATATGTATATACACAGATATAGATGATATAGATATAGATATATAGATCCAATATACCAAAAAAGAAAAAAGGTTAAAACCCACAGGCTTATATAGCTTGAATGATTATTCAAGGTTATTCCATTTTATGTATTAACTTAGCAAAAACAAAGAAGGCAACAAGCACAATTCACTAGCTCCTACAACCAAAATACACAGCAAAGCAAGTGTGGGACTCCTGCAGAAATTAATTGCAAAGCTGTCAGGACTCCCTTTCTCTGCTTCTCATCCCAGCTAACACAGGCATGCTGTTTTTATTTTCTTCTACTAAAGCTACTTTTTTCCCCCCATGGCAGAAAACAGCTGCACTGGGAGATGTGCATTTTTAGAGTGTCACCATCACTGGGAAAAAGAAATTCCCACACTCCTGCTAGAGTCAGGTGTGAACAGAGAAATGATGGAGGGGCCTGGGTTGACCCTGAATAAGGTTGATAAGGCATCACAACTGATATACTGTTTATCACAGTCAGTGCATCTTATGAAGGTCTGTGATCCTGGTCTGAAACACACAGCTGGAGGGCAGAACCCAGGCCCATAAAAAAAAAAAAAAAGCAAAGGGTCATTGTTATAGGCTGAGCAGTATCCTTCCCTAAATACATATGGTAAAGTCCTAATACCCAGGCCCTCACAATCGAACTTTATTTGGAGATAGGGCCTTTAAAGCAGTCATTAGTCTAACATGAAATCATCAGAGTGGGCCTTAATCCACTAGGACCAGTGTCTTTATAAGAAGAGTAAACAGGACACAGACATGTCCGTGTGCAAAAACATAGGGAGAAGATTGCCAGGGAAAATGTCTCAGAAAGAACCCAAATCCCAACACCTTGACTTTGGACTTCTGGCTTCCAGAACTGTGAGAGAGTAAATGTCTCTTGTTTAAGACACCCAGCCTATGAGACTTTGTTAAGGCAGCCCCAGCAAATTAATACAATCACTCAGAGAAGGGAAATCTCCTATTATAACCAACACACATTTTATGGTAAGAAATACCAGTATTACCTCAATGGATACCCATTAGGAGAGTATTCAATTAATTGGCGAACATACAGAAAATAGTAAGACTTTTTTAACTACTCACCCTAAGGAATTGTAGCATCAGACTGACTTAACATTGCACAAAACAGGGGTCCTTCCCCACTGTTCACCTATTTACCTGTTATGTATCTTCTGTCAATTCTGTTCATAAAAATACTTATGTTTAATACAACAACCAGGTACATAATAATTTAGCACACAAAAACAGCATTTCAGTCATCCTACCTCTGAGTCAGTTTAGTGACTTGGTCTGGATCTAAGGGATTTTTCTGGCAAGTTCTCTGCACATTCTACCTTTCTACTTTGCTCATGAAAACAACCTGCTGTCATATTCAGTGGAAATTTCTCTTCAATTTAATGCAAAACAAAAACCATGTACATGTATGAATTACATTAACAGGGAGCACATATCCTGTATGTTTTCAAGAATTATCTTTATTCAGTGAAGACCAAAGTACCACGTGTTTCTAGAAAAGCTTTAAGTCACCTCAGAGCACAAGACAGTGCAGACAATATATCTTGCTTGGTGTTTCAAGAAAAATATACCACTCAAATGAAATTTACTTCACAGTTATATAAGTGTAAATCATTTTTTTCTTTTGCTGTTATTATTTATTAATTTTATTTATTTATTTACTTGAATTTTGAGAGAGAGAGAATGCATGCAGGGAAGGAAGAGAGAGAGAATGGGAAAGAAAATCTCAAGTAGGCTCTGTGCTGATAGCACGTAGCCCAGCGCAGGGCTGGATCCCATGAACCATGAGATCATGACCTGAGCCAAAATCAACAGTCAGATGTTTAACAGGCTAAGCCACCCAGACTGAGCCCCAATTAATCTATTTAGATGATTATTTGAAATCCTCCAAGCAAAAAAGTCTGCAACATCCTTTTTTCCCTGGTGAACATACAGATGAGCTGCAGACAAGTATCTCTGTATAAGAAAAATTGCCAAACTCTAAATATAAACAGGGAATTGTTTTTCCTCTCTTGACTTCATGATATCCAAAACCCTGGATATAGATTGAAACTGTGAACAACCAATTTCAAATGGCATCTAGAGCAATGAATGCTTCTTTCCAAACTTATTTAAGAATTACAGAAACAATTTATCTTCCACACATTCCTAATCATGGACAAGTTATTTACATTGAGTCTGTTGAACTGTGCTCTCACAGTGAGATATAATTTGGGAGGAAATTGAGTGTAATAAAGGTCTTTTGTTTCCTGAAGATCTTTTTCTTTAAAATCTTCACAATTAATGAATTCCAGAGTTAGAATTAGAATCCAGTCTCCTAACATACAATTTATGTTCATCCCAGAATATTACACTGAGGATCTTTTTTTTTTTTTTTTTTTTTTTATTTTTTATTTTTATTTTTTTTATTTTATTATTATTTTTTTTTAATATATGAAATTTACTGTCAAATTGGTTTCCATACATTAACTGAAAACATGAATATTTTGGACACTGATATCTTCATTTCTACAAACTAAGGAATGGACTAGATAATTTCTACTCCACTTTCAGCTTGAAAAATATGTTTCAGACAATAAGAAACATTTACTTTTTGTGTAAATAAAAATATGCTCTTGATTCTCAAAAAAAAAAAAAAAAATAAAAAAATAAAATCTTCACAAGTGTCAGAGCACCTACGAGGCTCAGTAGGTTCAAGTATCTGACTGGTAGTTTTGGGCTCAAGTCATGATCTCACGGTTCCTGAGATAGATCCCCACATTGGGCTCTGTGCTTTCAGTGCAAAGCCTGCTTGGGATTTTCTTTCTCTCCCTTTCTGTCTGCCCCTCCCCCCACTATTGCATGTATTTGTGTGTGCACAATCTCTTTCTCTCTCAAAATAAATAAACATAAAAAAATATTCTCATGTATCAATATATGTATATACCCTGGGCCACCTTTGTATTCTAATGGACTCCCAGAAACAATTATCATTACTTGAGATCATGTTTTTCTGATTTAAGACACACTTAAACATGTGTACAATTCCTTGTCATACATATTTGATAGCCAGATTTTAATTCATAAAGAATCAAACCTCTTTCTATCTTTAATCATCATTTCTTTTTCAAAAATATCAATAAAATTTTATTGAGAGAATCTAAAATGATAGTCCCAATTTGGAGATTATATTTGCACTGCCGTAATTTTTTTTTAATTTTTTTTTTAACGTTTCTTATTTATTTTTGAGACAGAGAGAGACAGAGCATGAACGGGGGAGGGGCAGAGAGAGAGGGAGACACAGAATCAGAAGCAGGCTCCAGGCTCTGAGCCATCAGCCCAGAGCCCGACGCAGGGCTCGAACTCACGGACCGCGACATCGTGACCTGAGCTGAAGTCGGACGCTTAACGGACTGAGCCACCCAGGCGCCCCTGCACTGCCGTAATTTTAAATAATGAAAATACCTTCCCAGATATTCCCAGGTGGGATGATAGTGTATTCAGGAGAAAAATACTTGTTATTTCTGATAAGCTAAGTATCAGGGGAAAACAGGTGGTAATAGCATTTTATCTGATTTTTTTTTTTTAATTAGTCATACCCATGGCACAATGCCAAGCTGAGGGATGTGGTTGTGAAAGGCAGAAAGTGCCTAAAGGAAAATTATTGATCATACCTTGGAACCAAAGTAAGAACGTTTTGCTTTATCTTTTTTATATGGCACTGAATATTCCAATTCGTAACAATCTGCCTGTAGACAGGCAAGGCAGGTCAAATTAAATCAGAATTTTAAGATCCAATTTGATCTAATCTGTTCATGGAGATAAAACCTCCATGTTCCATCATGCCAAATATACCGTCTTAACCAATTTGTTTCCTTACCTTCCTTTTGACATTTTATCATGCGACAGACCAAGAAACAACACTGATGTCCCTTGAAGAGTTTAATTCACATCTGGTATCTTTTAGAAAGCTTTCCTGATAGGAATAGCAATCATAATATGAAATCACTCACTTTTAATCACCTCTTTAAATATCACATGATTTACATGCACACAAATTAAAGTTTTGGAAAGAATATGTCAAAGTGGCTTCAAGGCTGATAGAGTTGAACTCCTTCCCAAGGCCTCAAGAGAGATTTTGTGACCCTGAGACACACACTCAACTTTGTTTATAACGCATGGATAGACATTTGATTGCCCCTGGGAAAATATACCTAGTACAACAGTTATGTGAACTTCTCACAAAGGAGTATTTAAGAAACTGGGACTCAGTGAAGGAAATTCCCATGGGGAAATTTAGGAAGATTAGACCCAGTAAGGCCCAACTAGCTGATCTCATGTATTCCACCATTTTCTCTGTAAAATATCTTCATGAGAGCTGAAAACGTAATCCTTTTGTCTCATTTTTGTGGTTACAGAAAGTTTGTTGGGGAGATAGTAGGATCCAGCCTCTCTGTTCACCTGTATTCTCAAATCCACAAAACCTCTTTCAGGTATTCCTGACAACTCCCTCACCAAATGCTACTCTGGGCTCATGACACCGAGAAGGGAGTATTAGGGAAAGTCGTCTAGCCAGGAACAGAGGTAGAAGAATCCAAACATGAGGGCTATAGGAAATTTTATTTGAGCCCATTTTACTTGGCTTGGGTTGGGGTCTAAGTCCCAATATTCTCCCCCACTTCAGAGAATAGCAGATATACAACATTCACTATGCGGCTAACCACTCATGGCATCATTTCCTGTAGAAACTGGCATTCTCAGACTTCATTGGGTTCTGGTTAATTTATTGCTAATAGAAAGTTAGACTATGCTAAATAATTATATAAAGGTAACAGATACCTCCCACTTATTTTATTTCCGTACTGGAGGATAGAATTGTCAAGGCTTCGTTTTCAATTATGGATCCTCCACACTTTGTGAGATCTTCATCAAATTTTTCAACCTTCTTGTACCTCCGTTTATTATGTAAAATACACATAAAAATTTTATCTACCTGGAATGTGACTGTACACATAACTCATTTAGAATAGTCTCTAGCACATGCTAAAAGCCTAAATAATTGTTAGTTACCAGGATTTGCAAAAGATACTCTGAATATTAATTTGCATACTATAGTCTCCATGTGGCGACTTTGGATACATTTTGAACACTCTGGCATCTGGCTTTTCATGTTTTGTATAACACAGTGTGGCCACCACCACCTAAACGTTAGGAGGAAAACAACAGTATTTTCTGATCTTCTGACATAATACAGAGATTGACACGGGTGCCTGGGTAGCTCAGTAGGATAACCGTCTGGCTCTTGATTTCAGCTCAGGTCATGATCTCATAGTCTTGGGATCTAGCCCTGTGTTGGGCTTTTCACTGGGTGTGAAACCTGCTTCAGATTCTCTCTCTCCCTCTCCCTCTGTCCTTCCCCATCTTGCTCCTGTGTGCTCTTTCTCATAATTACATACATACATATGTACATCAGCAATTAATAGAAAATAATCCCTCTTAATTACAGGATGGGTCAGGGTGCTTCAGGTAGGAAACCTATGCCCCACCCCCCGCCCCAAATAATAAGTGAATCCAGTGACCTTATCTGAAAAGCAAGCAACATGCCCATTAAGAGTCATATTTAGTTCCCATTTCCTCAGAATGGATTTAAATGTTGCCTTCCTCCCAGTGTAATGAATTTTCTAGGGTAAATGTGTATTTTAACTTGACCCTCCCAGAGACTTCCAAACAACAGATTAAGCTTTATTTCAAGAAAGAGACCCGGAGAGCCTTCTTTGAAGCCAGCTTGACAGTTTTCTACTGTATGTGGGTAACCTTTGAGTCCTCAGGTTCTGTTTCAGACAAAGGATTTTCACCAGGGGATATAAGTGACAATAGAATACATTTTGGAGAGGAAATCCTCTGTGGAAAATGACCTCTGAGGAGATTACTATTTGAACCTGTGAATGTTAGGGGTGGACAAATTCAGCCCATACTACCTCTAAGCTAAAAATCCAATATTTTGCTTATATTTATTTATTTCTGAGAGACAGAATGAGACAGAGCATGAGTGGAGGATGGACAGAGAGAGGAGACACAGAATCTAAAACAGGCTCCAGGCTCTGAGCAAGCATTCAGCACAGGCTCGAACCCACGAACGCTGAGATCATTGACCTGAGCCAAAGTCGGACACCCAGGCACCCCTGAAAATTCAATTTCCTTAATAGATAACAGAACTACTCAATTTACTTGCTTCCTCTCAAGTTTGTGTCTTTCACTAGTTTTATCATTACCTCCAATTTTTGTTGGTACACTTTCTACTATTCTCCGATTACTGTTTTTAAGTTGGTAAGATGTGCATTGATATCTCTTCTTTCATTCTTGCTGCTACTGATTTCTTTCCTGATTTTTTTTCTTGACCAGTTTAGCTTAGATTTTATGCAATTTATTAATCTTTTGGATAAATCAGCGTTGGGCTTTATTTTCTCAATTGTTTGCCCATTTTTCTCGTTTGTTGTCTTCTTTAATATTTCAGTTTTGTGGACATACTTGGACATTGTGTCACTGTAATATTCCTAGCTGCCTGGTGGAGTGATTTGGAATCATTTTTCCTTTCTGTTATAAACATTTAATGCTATCAACATCCATCTAAACAAACCTTTTGCTGTCACTAATTCAGGTTGATATGGTTTATTTTCCTATTATTCAGTTGGAATTTTTTTTTTCTCATTTTCTTTGATTCTTAAACCAACATGTTATGTGAAGAATTTCCTTATACTTTATAATTTTAGTTTTACTAATACCCATGGTAAAGTACTCTGTTCTCACTTTACATAATACCATGAACAAATTTTCTCATTTGGTTTAACTATGCACCTTATTATTTATCCACAATTTTAGATTAATGGAGTTGAGAAGGAATTCCAAATCATTTAAGGATAAACAAGATTTTATATATTTCTATTTTTTTAATGTTCATTTTGAGAGACCACAAACATGAGCAGGGGAGGGTCAGAAAGAGAGGGAGAATCCCAAGTAGGCTCCATGCTGTCAATGCAGAATCCAGTGCAGAGCCTGAACCTACTATGAGATCATGACCTGAGCTGAAATCATGAGTCAGATGCTTACCCAACTAAGCCACTCAGGTGCCTCTATAGATTTCTATTTAAAATGTATCCTCGGGGTGCCTGGGAGGCTCAGTCAGTTAAGTGTCCTACTTCAGCTCAGGTCATGATCTCACGGTTTGTGAGTTGGAGCCCCACATCAGGCTCTGTGCTGACAGCTCAGAGCATGGAGCCTACCTCAAATTCTGTGTCTCCCTCTCTCTCTGCCCCTCCCTCACTCATACTCTGTCTCTCTCCCAAAAAAATAAACATAAAAAAATAAAAATAAAATAAAATAAAATAAAGTAAAATAAAATAAAGTAAAATAAAATAAAATAAAATAAAATAAAATAAAATAAAATAAAATAAAATAAAATAAAATAAATCCTCCATTCCACACATGGATTCCATTTTGATAATCACTTCTTCATTGCATTCTCAGCACAATTCTCTTGAGTTGCTGTTAGTTTTAATTTACTAAAATACTTTTCATTTTACTTTCCTAGTCTAGTTTATCTTAAAACTCCCATCTCAAATTGTATATAAAGCTTTCTTTAACTGTATTCCTAATCACAGAATGACTTCCTCTATTTAGGATGACAGGGAAGAAGTTTTTGAGAATAAAGAGGGCAAATATGGTTATGTCCTTACATTACTCAGTGTGATTAATGGTTTGCCTCATCCCCCAACAAGCCATATTTGGTTTGCCTGTTCAAATTCTCCTTGTTCTTGGACTATGGGATTCACGGAGATGCATGCCACACTATGCCTCACTAACGGACACAAAACCACAAAGTAGTTCACTTTGGCCACTATGTTTCTTTCCAACCACAGCCACTATTTAGGGCTGTTCTCCAATTCTGTAGTTACACTATATTCTGCCAATACACATTGTGCTTCGCATCCCATTACAAAGTCATCACCTCAATACTGTTGCCTCAATCTTAAGGCAGTAATGTGTACATGCATTTTTGGAATCCTTATTTTTAATCTTCAGGGAACAGATGCTTTTTTCCATATCCCTTCAGCATAGTCACTGACTCATCTATGAAAGACCAAAATGCCCATCTTCTATGGGGCCCCAGGCTTTAAAAGTGATTCTTTGGGAACCCAACTGCCTCAACTCTTATTATACAGTTAGCAATTCATTATAGCATTATTCTTCCAAGGGCATACCTAGCACTTATATCAAGTAGGGGGAATGAACATTGGTAAAGATGGCTCTTGCACTATTTATTATGGCTTGTAGAAAAGTTGGCCACAAGAACTGGCAGGTATCCAAATTTAAAGTTCTTGGTATTTTGTGTTACATAACAAAGACACATCACCTACACATACACACAGTTCAGTCTTCCACCAAGTCTGCCATATTTCCTAACACCTCATCGGTTACAATTGACAATGCAGCAAAGATAATCTGAGACTACTAGGCTATCCAGCCAAGAGTCTGATTATATACTTGGAGGGCCAAGGACACGCCCAAAAATTAAAAAAAATCCACATGTTGCAGTTATTAGAGGAACCATTAGATATGTTAAGGACAACACTGACACTTCAACATTTTGCCTGCCATCTCCTACCACATGAACAAATAGAACCTATTTCTAAGAAATACTTCATGTTCTACTGAGCTCTGGAGAGAAGAATTGTGATCATAATCCTTATGACTCCGTAGAATGTGTGGCTCTAAAAATACTGTTTCCTAACCCAATTAATGAGCTTTTCTGAAATCTCTTTGTGAAGAGGAATAAAAAAAAAAAATCTAGTTGAAGCCAAACTTAATGTGATATTTCTGGTAATTATATTTTTAGCTATGTGTGGAAAAGAGTTAGCCAAGTCTTGCTGGGATATTTTTCATTATCAGCCAAACATCTCTGCACTTCAAACACTTTTTAAAGGAAAAAATAATGCTAATTTTGAACTATTTTATTTCAATTCACATGTTACTTTATCCTGAATCTCATCTTTCTCCACATTTAACAAAACTCAACATGTTTTTATTATAAAAAAGTTTAGACATTTGGGATGCAAGGGACCTACTTCAACATAATTAAGGACATGTATGACAAACCCACAGCTAGGATCACACTTCACTGTAAAGTGTTAAAAGTTTTTCCTCAGAGATCAAGAACAAAATAAGGGTACATATTTTCACTATTCTCATTCAACACAGTACACAAAGTCCTAGCCAGAGCAATAGGATAAGGGGAATAAAAAACACCCGAATTTTATGATGTAATGTTATATAGAGAAATTTCCAAAGACGCTACCAAAAAGCTGGTAGAACCAATGAAGTAATTCAGTAAAAGTGCAAGATACAGAATCAACAAACCTATTAGTTTCATTTTGGAGCACTAACAATGAAAAATCTAAGAAAAAAAAAACATTCATAATCATAGTAGCATCAAAAACAGGAAAATACTGTGGTGCCTGGGTGGCCCAGTCAGTTGGGCATCTGACTTCTGCTCAGGTCATGATCTCACGGTTTGTGAGTTTGAGACCTGAGTCAGTCTCTGTGCTGACAGCTCAGAGCCTGGAGCCTGCTTCAGATTCTGTGTCTCCCTGTCTCTCTTCCCTTCCCCCATTCATGCTCTGTCACTCTCTCCTTCAAAAACAAACATTAAAAATTTTTTTTAAACAAAAACAAATAAGGAGTGCCAAATATATAAGGGGGAAAGGCCAATATCTTGAATATAGTGTTGGCAGAACTGGAAAACTATCATCAAAAGAATGAAACTGAACCTCTACCTTACACACAAAAATTAACTTGAAATGGATGAATGGCTTGAAAGTACAACCTGAAACCTTCCTCCTGGAAGAAAACATAGGTGGAAAGCTCTTTGACATTTGTGTTGCTTAAGATTTTCTATATTTGACCCCCAAATGCAAAAGCAACAAAAGCCAAACAAGTGAAATTGTATCAAACTAAAAATCTTCTTGTACAACAAAGGAAACCATTGACAAAATTAAAAGGCAACTTATGGAACTGCAAATCATATCCAACAAAAAGCCAATATCCAAAATCCACAGATATGTGGGAAAAATCAGGTTAAAAGACAGCCAGAGGATCCAAATACACATTTTCCACAGAAGACATACAGATGGTCAACAGATGCATGATTGGTTCTCAATGTGGCTGATAATCAGGGAAATGTAAGTCAAAACTACAATGAGAGGTCCCCTCATACTTGTTAGAGATGCCATTATCAGGTGACCCATGTTGAGTGCAGAGAGTACTTAAATAAATAGAACTTTAAAAAAAGGCCATTATCAACAAGACGAAAAACTAAGAAGTGTTCATAAGGATGTACAGCAAATGAAACCTTTGTGCATTGTTGCTGTGAATGTCATTTGGTGTCGCCATTATGGCAAACCCTATGGAGGTTGCTCAAAAAATGAAAAATGATCATGTGAACCAGCAATTACAGTTCTGGGTATTTATCCAAAGAGAATGAAAACACCAACTCAAAAACATGTATGCACCCCCTGTGTTCATTTTGCCATCATTTACAATAGTCAAGACATGCAAACAAACTCTATCAAGGAAGCAATGGAAAAAGAAAATGTGCGTCTCTCTATATACTATGTATACATACAAACAAATGCACAATAGACTATTATTCAGCCGTGAGAAAGAATTTTCAACATCAGGATGGACCTTGAGTACTTTTACAGCCACTGCTGTTTCCTAAGGGGAATTAAGCAAAGACAGAAAGAAGCCAATACTTTAAGGTATCGCTTGTATGTGTAATCTTAAAAACAAAACACAAACAAAAACAACGGCAAACTGAATTCATAGATACAGACAACAGTTTGGCGGTTACCAGTAAAAGGTTGTAGGGAATGCACTCAAGGGTTGGAAACTAGAAACTTTCAGGGATTAGTCATGTGGATGTACTATGTAACACACTGACTACACTTAATATGTACTGCATATGCGAAAGTTGAGAATGTAACAGATATTGACTAGACTTATTGTGATCATTGTGCATTATACACAAAGTCCGAATCGTTATGTTGTACACCTATAAGTCAAATGTTGTGTGTTAATTGTATCTCAGTAAAAAATAGCACAGTAGACATGGTATAAGATAATCATGGATTATAATTTCTTTTTTTCTTTTGAAGGTTTATTTATTTTTGAGAGAGACAGAGAGTGAGAGTGAGAGAGAGCGAGACAGAAATCTTCAAAATCCTTCAAAAGAGGGAGGGGGCAGAGACAGAGAGGGAGCACCAGAATTTGAAGCAGTCTCCAGGCTCTGCCTGTCAGCTCAGAGCCCAATGAGAGGCTTACACCCAAGAACCAAGATACCATGACCTGAGCTAAAGCAGAATGCTTAACCGACTTGACCACCCAGGTGCCCCAATTATAATTCCTGTGCTTCCAAACACTAGCTGTTTACCAAGAACAAGTTACATCAACTCTCAGACCCACAAATTGATTTTCTGATAATTAAATACAATCACATGCACATTTTTCTAACTTATTACAGAAAGAAATCCTTAAACAGTAGCTGTTATTTTTAATAAACCTCTAATCAATAGCTAGCTTTTAGGTGTTTTCAATTCTTTCACAAACAAGAGCCACAAATGAGAGCAATAAATCTATCAGTAATTTTCTTAGAAGAGTTCATCAGTTATAAAATCTCAGAATTGGGAAAAACAGATTGATCTTCATTTTATTTATAATAATCTAAGAGCTACAGAATTTAAATAAGTTTGCAAAACTTATTGCAAAACTAAGCATCCTGCTTCATGAGAGGTCACTCTTTCTTTAAGGGTTACATTTTTAAATTATGCAGTATAATATATTAAGTCTCTAAGGCTACAAATAAAATGGCAATTGTAGCGTATATACACACACACTAAATTTTATAATATATATATAATATATATTATATATAATATATATGTACCATTATAGAGTGTGTATGTGTGTGTGTGTGTGTGTGTGTACAGACTAAATTTATTGCTATATATTGCAATAAATTCTGGTCCTGAAAACACTTTTTGATTGGTTTTCAAGGGACTCATCTCAGAAGTAGACACGAGTCTAAGAACGTAACCAAATTTTAGGAAAGCAATTCACCTTAGCAATAACAGGTGCCAAAAACTTACACTCTTTTTCCAGTCTTCAAATTTAACTCAATATGAGGACATTAATGTGAAAAAAAAGCTCATAAATTTATGAAGGGTCTATTTTACCAAACATCCAACAT
Organism: Neofelis nebulosa; assembly: GCF_028018385.1. Classification (NCBI taxonomy): domain Eukaryota; kingdom Metazoa; phylum Chordata; class Mammalia; order Carnivora; family Felidae; genus Neofelis; species Neofelis nebulosa. The sequence continues at coordinate 140,824,269 of NC_080782.1, forward strand.
GTGTAGGTCAATACTTTCCCAAGACTAACACTGAGACCATATGCATATTTTATAGATAAAATATTAGTAGCAGAAAAATTAGCAAAAAGTGGTCCTGATTTATCCACATTTAAGAGAAGGAAAAGCCAGTTTTCTTTGAATGTCATTCTTGATTCAAAGGTTATCTCTTTTTTGATACAATTAGAAAAGTATTATGAATAATGATATCCCTCAGCTCCAATTATGTTCTGCAAATTAGAATGAGGTCAAATGTTATGCCAGTTACCAAGAGTCCAACAACTGTGCCCAAAAATCTTCAAAATGAAGAAACATTTCATTAATTATAAAAACACGTGTTTCAAGGAAGCAAGTCTATTTTTTTGGAGCTATACATGCCCAAAAGAAATAAAATTCCACAAGAGATAGAATGTTGAATTTAATTGATAACTAATACAATATACTAAAAAGTTATAAATGAGTAACGCTGGAGAACACACTTCAATTTGAGGTATGAGCTCTTTGAAATGACTTCTTACTAAACTGCTTTAATGTGGTTCCTTTAGTTATTCCTTGACACAGGAAAATGACCTCTCATCACCTCAAAGCCCATCTGCTTGAACCTGTTATTTTAATTGGTGACTCCACTGAACTGAGCAGAAAAGCAACACAGCATAATAAGATTGATCCATTAAAGTGAGTAAAATTAGTCACTTTTAGATTTTTTTTTTTTGGCAATCCGAGCCTTGGAGAAAAGGAAATTTATTTTACTTTGCAGAATAGACAATCTGGTGTAGGACAAAAAGATGTGCAAATATGGAGATGTCACAAAGTATTTTTGTTTATGGGACCACATGGAACTCTACCTGTCCCAACTTATACCATTTTCCCAAACACTCAATTATTTAGTCAAAGCATAGGTCACCTGATGGGGAAAGGGTCAAGTCTGCAAGTCCCAAATTTTTATAATTACAGGTGTATGTACCAGTTACAGTTCACTATGGTATTGCTCTATAATTCTACCTTATTTAGACTCAGAAGTACAACAATTTATTTGGATCTAGTTCTTCAGGTCAGCAATTCGAGCTGGTCTCAAACTGGACTCGCGCATATACTTTCAGTCAAAAAAGGCAACAACATGACAGACGTCTTAATGCTTAGGCTCACACGAGCACATTATCACTCGTGCCAGACCCTATGTATTCAACAAAATCTCAGGGGCAACACAAATTGAAGGGATAAAAAAACAGTCTCTATACCATGGCAAGACCATCTATACATTAATTTCATGGAAAGTGAATACAAGGAGAAGAATAATCAAGGTCATTTTGGCAAACAGTATACCACAGATAGTTTTTACCAACTGAATAAACACACGCCAAAGAAACATTTTTCACCATAGTACAAGATTATTTAAAAAAACAAAACAAAAAACAACACCCAACTTTCCTTGATACCACAATCTAACTGTAGTGTCTGAATCATGGATTCTCGACGTTTCTGTGAACATAAATATATTTGTATCCATTCTGGTTCTGGGTAATACTGAGTAACCATACTCCATCTGCTCTCTGCCAATGAATCCAATTATTAAACCTGAAAGGACTGCGGAGAACAGCTGTTGGAAGACTATGAAAAGAAATAGTAGCAGGCAGACTGAGGAAAAACACCAAATTTGAAATATCACTGAGCAGTTAACAGAGTTACCAGTGTTCTCAGCGCCCCCAACATTCTGTAGCCTGAACTCGAGAACAGAAACCACAGTCGGTACAGCGGCACATACATAGCTCTCCGAGATATTCTCTTGAGGAAACAAAAGGAACTCCTAATGCTCAGTGAGGGATGGATAGAGACCTTTTATTGTGTGTTTTCCTTTCTCTGTTCTCTCAGTGCCCAACTCACCAGCCCATCTCCATGGGGGCAGCAGAGGTAATGGTAACTACATGAGGCTCAAAATTAAGGAATAGAAACTTTCTTCTTCATTCAGTGAAACCACAGTTCCAAGAGGGCAGGGCCATTCCACATTGTTTTATTTTTCCTCACTTTCCCTTCTTCCTTTACTCTATGCCAGACACAGACATAATCACAGAAGTGTACAGCAAGCAAGTTAATTATTCCTCTAAGTTTTTGGCTGAATGACAAGGGTAATCTCATCAAAGAGGAAATTACAGGGAAGACTGCAAAGTGAATGAAATTCAGAAAAGAAACACTATACAGTTTTTTTGGGGGTTTTTGTTTTGTTTTGTTTTTTAATATACTGGGCTCACACCATGCTGAACATGCATGGATTTTTTTTCCTTTTTTTTAATTTTAATTTTCTAATGTTTATTTACTTTTGAGAGAGACAGAGGGACAGGGACAGGGAGAGGGAGAGGGAGAGGGAGAAACAGAGTGCGAGTGGGGAAGGGCAAAGAGAGAGGGAGACAGAATCCGAAGCAGGCTCCAGGCTCTGAGCTGTCAGCACCAAGCCCAAGGTGAGGCTTGAACTCCTGAATCATGAGATCATGACTGAGCTGAAGTTGGATGCTTAAGCAAGTGAGCCACCCAGGACCCCTGGATTTGTTCTTAATAAGCTAGTCAAAAACCTAGAAAACTGAATTAATGGATAGACGATAACCCAGGTTCTAGAATGATCACTTGGGTAGTACACATAGAGCATCAATTCAAAGAGCAATGCAAAGATTTGGAAAAATAAACTTAACAATGAAACTGGAGCCAACAAAAGTATGTTAGAACTTGTGGCCTGAACTTCACCATGTTCATTGCTTAGCGGCACAAAAATGACCCCATCCTCAGTAGAAACTGGACAAGACCCAGAGTTTGTTAATGTAATACTAAAAATAACCAGATTACAATTTGTATTTATTTGGAATACAAAGAAACACAAAAAAAATTAAACTCACACTAAAATTACACAGTCAATCTACTATATGGTAGACTTTGAAGTGACTATTACAAAAATGCTCCAACAGGTGATTTTTCCTTTAAAAAATAGAAAAATTAAGGGCACCTGGGTGGCTCAGTGGGTTAAGCATCTTACTTCGGCTCAGGTCATGATGTCACTGTTTGTGGGTTCAAGACCAGCTGTGCTGACAGCTCAGAGCCTGAAGCCTGTTTCCAATTCTCTGTCTCCCTCTCTCTCTGCCCCTTCCCTGCTCATGCTCTGTTTCTCTCTCTCCTTCAAAAATAAATAAAAACATTAAAAAATTTTTTAAAACATTGAAACATTTAGAAAGTCAAGGAAAGAAGATTAACAAAGAAATGGCAATTTTAGAACTGAAAAAATTTAATAAGGGAAGTCAAAATCTCAGTGGATTGTTTCTCAGTAGCAGAATGGATGGAACAGAGTAAAGAGTCAATGAACTCCTGGAGACTATTTTCTGTTGATCTATCTAAATAGCCCAGGAAAGGGATGGAAAAAAATGAATAGAGCTTCAGACATTGTTAGACATTCCTAAGCACTCTCAAGTTCAGGTTCTAGATATCCAAAAGCCAAGAAAAAAGAGTGTGGTACTAAAAAGTATTTCAAGAAATACTGTCTGAAAACTTCTTTAATTGAGTGAAACACAAATTTCTAAATTCCAGGAATTCAATGAATTAAAAATGTAATAGACTCAATAGATCTTTCTCCAGAGCCATCATAATCAAACTTTTGAAAACAAAACACAGAGAAAAATATGGAAGCAGCCAGACCAAAAAAAAAAAAAAAAAAAAAAAAAAAAAGCCATATTAACAATAGCAAACAATTCAAAGGGCTGTAGATTTCTCAGCAAAACTACAAAGAGTAGAAGAGGGGCACCTTGTTTTCATTTATTTTTAAATAAAAATTATATATATTTAAGGGGTACAACACATATGTAAATAATTACTACCAAGCTAACATATTTCTTTAGTTATTTTGTGTATGAAACTTTTTTTAAAGAAGTGTTTATTTTTGAGATGTAGGAGGGGCAGAGAGGGAGACAGAGGATTCAAAACTAGCTCTGCGCTGACAGCAGACATCCTGATATGGAGCTCAAACTTACAAACCCCACATCAGACCCTTAACCAACTGAACCACCCAGGTGCCCCAGTGTATGAGACACTTGTACCTGAAATCTATTCTCTTGGCATATTTTCGGGGCTCCACACATTATTATTAAATACAGGCATCATGTGTGTATATTAGATATCTAGACATATCCTACTCAACACTTACTCTGTACCCTTTTATCAACATCTCCCCATTTCTACCTCCTTTGCCCATCAGCCCCCAGGAACCACCATTCTACTCTATTTCCTTGAGTTTGCCTTTTTTTTCTCTTTTAGATTCTACACATAAGTCTGATCAGATACTATTTGTCTTTTTCTGTCTAGCTTACTTCACTTCGTATCATGTTCTCCATGACCATTGACTTAAGTGGCATATTTTCAAAATACTAAATAAAAAACTCTGTCAACCTAGAATTCTGAATCCAGAGATAATAACCATAAGTAATCAAGTTAAAATGACATTTTCTTATCAAGAAAATGAAGAAAATCCTAGCCAACAGACATGACCTTAAAGAAGTGCTAAAGAAAATTCTTAATATAGAAAGAAATGATTTCAGAAGGAAACTTGGAATATAAGAAAGAAAGCTAGAGAATTGTAAATCAGCTACTCTTCTCTGAAGACTTCAAAATAGGTTTGACATTTGCAACACTTAAACCATTGCTTAGCAGGATTTTTTTTTCTTTTTGGAAAAACATTCTATGCTCTGAGATTAGAAGAACACATATTGTTCAAATGTCTATACTCTCCAAAGAAATCTGTACATTTAAGGCAATGAATATCAAAATACCACCAGAATTTTTCAGAGAGCCAGAACAAACAACTTTAAAATTTGTATGGAACCATAAAAGACCCTGAATAGCCAAAGCAATCTTGAAAAAGAAAAACAAAGTGGGAGGCATCACAATTTCAGTCTTCAAGCTGTATTATAAAGCTGTAGTGATCAAAACACTATGGTACTGGCACAAAAACAGGTACAGATATCAATGGAACAGAAAAGAAAACCCAGAAATGGACCCATGACTGTATGGTCAAGTCATGTTTGACAAAGCAGGAAAGAATATCCAGTTGACAAAAGACAGTCTCTTCAAAAAATGGTGCTGGGAAAGCTGGACAATAACATGTAAAAGAATGACACTGGACCACTTTCTTACACTACACACATAAATTTGAAATGGATGAAAGACCTAAATGTGAGACAGAAAACCATCAAAATCCTAGAAGAGAACACAGGCAGTTGGAGAAACATCTTACCAGACATGTCATTGGAGGTAGGAAACAAAAGCAAAAGTCAACTATTGGGACTTCATCAAGGTAAAATGCTTCTGCACAAAGGAAACAATCAAAAACATTAAAAGAAATCTTAAATATATGGAGATGTAGCACTTAAGACAACAGCAGCATTAAAACAAGAAAGTGAAGAAATCCCTATGATGGTAACATTTCTACATTCCAATTCAAGTAAAAAAAAAGAAAGAACTGACTCTCAACAGAGCTCTTTTTGTATTTTGTAAACCCCAGATTAACAATTAAAAACTGTGACATCTATTAAAAGTCACAATATAGACGTTAAAATAGAATACTACAAATTTTTCATAAACCTCCAAGAAAGCAACAAGCATGAAGTAGAAGAAAATCAACAGAAAATAAAATGTAAAATGGTAAACTCAAAGCCACACAATTATGTTAAAATAAATCATCTAAAGACACCAGTTAGGGTGCCTGGATGGCTCAGTCTATTAAGCGTCCACCTCTTGATTTTGGCTCAAGTCATGATCTCATGGTCATGACAGTGAACCCAGGTTTGGGCTCTGTGCTGAATATGGAGCCTAATTAAGATATTTGCACTCTCTGGGGCGCCTGGGTGGCTCAGTCGGTTAAGCAGCCGACTTAGGCTCAGGTCATCATCTCGCGGTCCGTGAGTTTGAGCCCCGCGTCAGGCTCTGTGCTGACAGCTCAGAGCCTGGAGCCTGTTTCGGATTCTGTGTCTTCCTCTCTCTCTGCCCCTCCCCCGTTCATGCTCTGTCTCTCTCCGTCTCAAAAATAAATAAATGTTAAAAAAAAAAAAAGATATTTGCGCGCTCTCTCTCTCTATCTCTCCCCTTCTTCTCCCTGTCTATCACACTCTCACTCTTGCTCAAAAATAAATAAAAATATCAATTAAAAGACAGAATTTATCATAATGGGTTAAGTAACACATGATGTAACTATATGCAATCAACAAAAAACTTGTTACAACTATAATGATATAGGTAGGCTGAAACTAAAAGGATGGGGGAAAATCATTAGTAACACTATTTAAAAGGAGGCAAAAATGGCTATATAATGTAAGACAAAGTAAACTTGGGAGCAAAGAAAACTATCAAAGATAAAAGGCATATTTTTGTTTCTTCATTTACTATAAGTAACTTTAATGTTGGTACTGCACCTATCATTGACTTTGTATTTTACTATTTTATTATTGAAGTACTTCTCTTGATTATTTATCAACCAGTAATTGCTAAGATCTTTAGACAATTAAGTTACTAAATGGTTATCCCAAATTTATGTCTCCACATTCTACATAGAAGATTACAAAGGACTTCAATTAGCCTATCAAAGAGTAACCAAATGTTAAGATTAATTCCATTATCATAAAAATTATTAAAGCTATATGTTAAAAAGAAAGAGAATAAGTAGTCAATAGAAAAAGTGAAAACCTTAAAAACATAGATATTAACATTTAGGTAAAGGAAAAGTATGTCTTCCTTGGGTCATTGTAAAACTGGGAGAATGCGTTAAAATATTATTTGTTGGAACTTAGATCAGCCACAATTCTACATCTGGAATTTAACCATGATATGACCTAGGACACTACTCATAAACGTCAGTTTTATACATAAAACATACACTTGCCAATACATGTTCTCACATATTTAAGTACCCGAGGATACCTCATAGGTGAAGCGTAACCCCACGGTACATTTAGTTAATGTGGGAAAACAGCGTATTTGAAGCTTCGGTGCACAATATGTAATTTTAAAACGTTTGGTCAATAAAATGAATCTGAAGAATATTTACCGTTTCCAACAAGACTCATTAAGAAAATGATTAATATGCAAAATAGAAAATCTTGGTCAAAGCTGTTTTTTTTTTTTGTTTTGTTTTTTTTGTTTTTTTGTTTTTTTTAAGAGAGGGAAAGAGCATGAGCTGGGGAAAGGGGTGAAAGGAAAGAGAGACAAAATCCTTAACAGGCTCCACGTTCACTGTGGAGCCTGACATGGGGCTTGATCTCACAAGCCAGGGATCATGATCTGAGCTAAAAATAAGTAAGACCCAGGAGCTCAACTGACTGAGCCACCCAGGCACCCCAAAGCTGGTCTGATCTTTTAATCCACATACCATGCTCCTGTCTTCAGATGGTATACTTTTGCATAAATAAACTACAGCTCAGAACTCATTAGTATTTCAATTAGGGAGACAAATTACTTTAAGTTATTCTTTGAGTAATATGAACAGATGGCATATGTGTTCAAGATCAAACTATGGTAAAAAAGGATATCTAATTAGTCTCTTACTCAGTAAGACATATTCTTGTGGCAGGTAGCTAATGATTAAGATTAATGTAATGTTTACAACTATGCAAAAGCTTTCATATTATAAAATGAAGATGTTTAAAGTATATTTCACCAACTGTAAACCATACAACATGTTTATAGCTTTAGATCCAAATCTACTTCAATGCAGGGGGTTATGGAATTTCATGTTTTAGAGAAAAAAAATGGGATTAGGTGACAGACATGTGAAGAAGCAAATAAGGTACAGTTAGGTGGGTAAATAACCTGTTTGAATGACAGTAAGATTATGACCATGTCAGTGAAGGAAGACTGATGGAAAATGAGCGGGGAATAATTTGGGCCAGATCAACAAGGGTGTGGCCCGCCAAGATCAGGAACAAGGACTGAGAATACAGATAATCCGAACAATGAGGCTATTCATCTGTCAGAAACATGAAGAATGACAGAAGATCTCCAATTGCTTCAGATAGCATCTATTCAATTGGTTTTAACCAAGTGTTTTCGGAAGATCATACAAGTCAAAAACAAAAACAACAAAAAACGAACCCAAACAAACAAACAAAAAGAAAATACGTGATTTGTTTTTGGCCCCAAATTCAAATTAAAAGAAACACTAGTAATTCTGAAATTTAGAAAGTATGTCTGCGCTGAGAAGAGACTTTGAGAAGTTATGTGGTTTTATTTCATTTAAAAGAACACACGGGGCACCTAGCTGGGTCAGTTGGTGCCACATGCAACTCTTGATCTTGGGGTCATGAGTTCAAGTTCCATGTTGGATGCAAAGATTACCTGAAGTCTTAAAAGAAAAAAAAAAAACACAAAAACTTACAATTCCACTTTTTCCTTCTAAGCATTACATATTGTTCTCATCACATTCCAGCATTAGATACATTTTTGCTTCATATTCCACTGAGTCAGTATACAGTATGGATTTTTTTTAGATTTCTAATCCACCAAACTTAAATATTTTTATAGTAAAATATAAAAACTTGTTTACTTGACCACCTGATTACGTAAAAAATGCTAAAACGGTTGTGATACTATTTATCAGTTGATTTAAACTTAAAATTCTTACTTTTTTCATATTTGTCAAGCTCTATTTTTAAGTGAAGTAAATAACTTGAACATATTTGCAGATTTCAGACTTTAAGAAATTATGTACTGAAAGTAAGCTGAAGTTACACTGCTCTTTTAACTGTCCTCACTCTCCTTCCTCAACTCAATGCAGCTTCTTCTAATGCATCTTTTAAAGAAATTTAAAACTTTATGTGAATCCATGGGCAATACTGCAGTATCTTATTTTTCATAGCCATAATTGTGTTCTATTCCATTTCTTTTTTTTCTTTTAGTTAATTTTTTTTAATTTTATTTAAATCCAAGTTAGTTAACATACAGTGTAATAATGGTTTCAGGCATAGAACTTAGTGATTCATCACTTACATATAACACCCAGTACTCATACCAACAAACCCATCCCTAATACCCATCACCCATTTAGCCTGTCACCCCCACCCAAGACCCCAACAGCAACCTTCAGTTTGTTCACTGTATGTAAGACTCTCTTCTTCCTGAGTTCATTCTTCTAACTTGCTTTCACTTTTTCCCTCTCAGCATACAGACACCTATGACTGTCAAGACTGGGCTATATGGACAGATACAGACCGGGTTTATCCATTTTGACTTTGGGCAAGACACTGGGTTTTGTTCATGCATTTCTCCATAGTTGGCTATTTTGTTTGTTTCCAAATTTTGACTTTTACAAATGGAGACAAAAATGCTCCTACATGTTTAATTGTGAACAAGTGCACATTAACACTTTGAATGTGCATAAATTGAATGGCTGTTGTATGGAATATATTCATGTTTATCATCAAAAAATGTTGCCACAGTTTTTCTACTTTTTCCGAGAAATCTTATTTTTATATCCATCAGAGGTAGGTTAGGACTTCTCTTTCTCACAACCTTCTTAAAAATTGGTAGCATTAGACTTTCTATTTTGTGAAAAAACTGAAGTATTTGAAATAGCTCCATGTTTGAGAATAAGTCAATGTTAATTATTTTGTTAATATATTGGTTTAGCATTCTGGGATACTTGTATTTTTAGATTACATGTATGAAATATGTAACTTATTCCTTTATTGATTCTATAGGATGAGGACTCACAACCCCAAGATCAGGAATCACACTCTTCTGACTAAGCCAGCCAGGAGCCCTGAGAAATGGCTTGTACAATCTTTCAATAGAAAAAGATGGTCTTTTGTACTTAGGATTTTCAGGTCAACATAAGCCTTCATGAAAATGATGAAATAAGGCATCTTTAATCAAGGCATCCTATTTATCAGAATTTCATATAGCTCTACTCACCAAGGTAGGTAGAAATCTTACCCATAGAAATGTAAGTTTTATCCTATTTTTAATGCATTTTTTTATCTTTTTAAAGTTTAGTTGAGAGAAAGAGCACAAGCAGGGGAGGGGCACAGATAGGGAGAGAGAGAATCCCAAGCAGGCTCTGCGCTGTCAGCACAGAGCCCTGTATGGGGCTCGGACTCAGGGACCGTGAAATCATGACCTGAGCTGAAACCAAGAGTTGGATGCCTGACAGGGCCACTCAGGCACCCCAAGTTTTGTCCACTTTAAAACAGAGATGATGAATATGTAATCTGAGTCTAAATGCTCAGGTATGACTGGTCATAGTGTCAACTTTCTAATTCATGCCTTACCTTTAGTCACTTCCTTTTTATTCCTCAAGAGAAGGATCCTACATTGTCCCTTATTCCATTGCCTTCCTACAGCTCTTCTCCTATCCTTCTATTTAAAGTAGAGCCCAGGGGGGCCTGGGTAGCTCAGACTCTGCTCAAGTCATGATTTGGGGGCTCATGGTCTGAACCCATGTCAAGCTCGCTGTTGTCAGCGAGGAACCCCGTTTGGATCCTCTGTCTCCCTCTCTCTCTGCCCCTACCCCATGCTTCTTTCTCTCTCTCTCAAAACATTGGGGGGGGGTGGGGGTAAGTAGAGCCCAAAGAAATAGGAGTCACACGAGGCCAAAAATGATTGAATAGTCTTGTTAGCCCTACTGTCAAAAGCTCCAGACTCAGAGTCCTTCCTCTGCCAGTGAACAGTTTTCCTGTTTTTGCACTGCAATGCCATTGACTATTCAAAGAGGTAACTTCACGATTTCCATAGCAATTGCGGCCTCGAAAATACAAAAATGAGACTTTAAAGACTAAACATGAATTATAGTGGAATGGTTAAGACAGGTTTCAAATTGAACTCTTGTTGCTATCACAAGCTGCCACATCCACTCTGTGTACACATTTCTCAAGGTCCCTCCCACAAATAGAACAAGAGATATACCTTGATGGATAGAGATTCAGGACAGAGCTATACCTCTCTGTATGTATGTCCAAGAAAAACTGCACTGAACGGATGATGTGAAACAGCTAAGACTTAATTCAAAACGATTCCACTGAAAAGAGATTGAATTCAACTCCAATGAAACAGAGGGTGGGGTGAGCTAAAAGAAAAAGTACTGGGAGGTAGACAAAGGCACATTGGCCAAGGTGATTAGACCACTGGTGTTTGCTAAGTGACACTAATTTACTAACTGAATGGAGTCTTCTACCTTCCCACACAGACTAGGAGACAGAGACACTCTATTTCTCCATGATTACATTTCAAAGGGATGGCTCCCAGTCCTTGAGAAAGCTATTTCTGGGTTGTAAAACTGGCAAAAGTCTAGGAGATTTGTCTCTCAAAGAGGCAGAGGAAGAACGTACAATTCCAAGTTTTCTAACGTAAATGCTTTAAGAAAAGAGAAGTCGGCATCAAGAGTCAGGGAGCAGCGTGTCTAGAATTTACTCAGGCTGCAGGTACCCGAAAGCTATCCTGCTCAGTAGAAACTAGGGGTGCTGTCAGGCTGGACACCAAGACTGGCATTTTGGGATATAAGCATTGGCTGAATGCGAAGACAACTCTGTTTGAAGTATTGTAGAGCACCCATTCTCCAGCCCTGTACTCACAAGTGCTGGCAGACAGCACTATGTGAAATGGAAACCATCAGTTTAAGGTTTTCCCTGGAATCACAATTTTTCTTTTGTTATCTCAGTATCTGGATTCATCAGATGATTGAGGGTACCTCAGGTCTAAACCCCAGAGGTAAAGATCAGACCTGGAAACAAGTTATTAAGTGTCAACAAGCTAACCACTTTGACAAAGTATCCTTTTTTTTTCTTTTAATGTTTGTTTGTTTGTTTGAGAGACAGAGACAAAGCATGAGCGGGAAGGAGCAGACAGAGAGAGGGAGACACAGAATCCCAAGCAGGCTCCAGGCTCTGAGCTGTTAACACAGAGCCCAATACCGGGCTAAAACCTAAGTACCCTGAGATCATGACCTAAGCTGAAGTCTGACGTTTCACCGACTACGCCGCCCAGGCACCACAACAAAGTATTCTACGTCCACATACAGATGTCCACTCAATTTGCTTAAAGTTTGCTTTCACCTTGATCTTTGCAATTTACATTACTGGTGTTTCATTGCACTGACCTCATGGGTTACAAAAGCACTTGCTTAGCTAGTTTCTGGTAGTTTACTTATAGGACATATTTTAAGATAAGCTGTTTTTTATAGAAACATCATGGCATAAATAAAAAATATAGTGACTGGAAGTTAACATTTATCCTCATGTTGAGTATCAGTTTCACGGAACATTATAATAGATACTAGAAAGTATACCACGTGCATATACCGTACCCGTTTAAAAATTACAAGTAAAGCTGTGTTCAGGGTGAGGGTGATTGTAAGATTTTGGAAAGAATTTTAGAATATTATATTTAAGCCCCTTTTTAAAAATCATCACATATTAGTATCCTTGAGAACATTTATGCATAAATTCCAAGTTTATTTCAACTCTCCATCTAAGAAGAAGTTTGAAACAGTCTCTTGGCATTTCCTGGCACAGGTGAGAGACATTGCTTTATCAGGATGAAAGCAATGAGTCAAGAAGCTCTTAAAGCTCTTTATTTTCGGGATGCCTGGGTGGCCCAGTCGGTTAAGTGTCAGACTCTTGATTTTGGCTCAGGGCATGGTCTCTTTGTTTATGGGATTGAGCCTCCAGTGGAGCTCTGCCTTGATAGCACAGAGTCTGTTCAGGATTCCCTCTCTCTCCCTTCCCCCCACTCTCTCTCAAAACAAGCAAACAAACATTAAAAGAGAAAAAAAAGGCTCATCATCAAAACTCAGGCAAATGTGATTTTTATATTCTTTTACTCTCAAGGTCATTTTCAATATAAAAGATTTGTAACTGAAAGAACAGACCCTGAGAGGCAACTCTAGACCATTTATAGAGGTTACAAAGAGATAATTTTAAGCTGTGTATCGCAAGTCACTCTCTAAACCTTATACCTGGTTCCAAGATGGCTCATTCTCAATGCCCTCTAACATGGTGGATCCAAAAAAATTTCTCAAAAATTCAATGACGTCTTATGGCAAAAAAATGACTGAGACACTTGAAACACGATTACAACATCGTGTGTTTTCTGAGAGGCTTACTCAAAAATATATTATTTTACTGCAGAAATCAAATGGAGTAATATTCTATTTATCTTGAACATAAATAAAAATTTAAGACAAGCATAATGAATTCAGAAAGAGAAGACAGAATGAATTGAATTGCAAAGTAAAGGAAAATTGAACTCAGGATCAGAGAGAAATCAAGACTAACAAAGAAAAGTGTGTGGAATTCTCATTTCCCCCCTCCATTTCTAGGTTTTTAATCTTACTATTCACAGGGGCTCAAGTTTCTGGATCTAAGTTTATTTTACATCAGGTGCAAAAATTAAGATCTTCAGACTGGTCAGCTTGAGATGGAGCAGAGAAACTACGGTGTTCTGGGTTTTGTTTGCTTGTTTGTTTTGAAGGCCGGGGCGGCGGGTCTGCACCGGCACCTGGGGCTCTCCCTGCACCACTCACCATCCCCGCGGTCACTACTGTTCAGTGTTTGTCATCAATTTCTGGTCTTAACACAGAGTAGGGCAGAGGAAGGGACACCCCTTAATAATCTTACATTTGCCGAAGCCTCGCTGTGGGTGGGTAACACTTCTGCCTGTCTTGCTTTGGGGCTTTACATCAGACGATTTCCTTTGCCCTGTGGCGACGCGGAAAGAACGCAGGGTCAGTTCCAAACCAAGACCCTAAAAGACCCAGGAGACACTCTTATATCTCTGTTCTGCCACGAGACCCGTGTGCTCCAAGCTAGCCCACTGGTTCTTTGAGCATGAGAAGCACCTGGAGCCAGCGAGCTGAATCATAGATTTGCAATGAGAAACAGGTGCTCGCCAGCTGCCTCCTCCGCTGGCAGAGTTGTCCAGCTGAGCAAAGCCTACATGGCGGGACTCTTGGACCCATAGGGGAAGAGAATAAAATATTCAGATTTAAGCCACTAAAGTCTAGGTGGTTGGTTACGTCACATTTTTATGAGATTAGCCAGCTGAAACATAGAGTAAGCCAGAATATGGATCTTCTATCTTTGAGCCCAAAACTGCAAAGTGGAACACCAGATTTGCAGCTTATTGATGGCATTCATTCAGGCACATGCTCCCTCTAGTATCTAGGACTTTTTTGTTTTTTTTTTAATCACAACCTGGGCTTTAGGGATTGCTTAGTTATCTCCAAATTCCTGGGAGACCCAAACTTGAGCTGATATCTGATGATAACTCTCCCATTGTTTACCTACGTAAGCAATGTATTTCCTGTTCCTGTAATCTCTTCCTGAAAGAGATTGACATCAATTGTTGACACAATGATTGTCAGTGATTGACATCACGCTTTTAAACCCTCTCAGCATCCAGCCTCATCTGTTTCATTGCTTTTACTTGTTGATGAGTCGTCCCCAAATTACAATTTTACTACGGCAGGTGTGACTAATTGGGAGTTCGACCTTCTCGTCAGGATGCCAAAGAACGTTTTTAGATAATTTTTATTTTTAAGAAAAGTGTAACACTGTGTGCAGGAAAAAAAAAAACATATAATGTTCTGTGAAGTACATTACTACTATAATGGAAAAGGAAAGTAAATAAGTGAAATAAAGAAAGGAAAGACCATCAGATACAGATTGCAAGTCAAGCGGTTGTGTTTTCTAGAAACAGTCGCCTGCAGTGCATTTGGAGCTGGCCAGGTTCTAGCAGAAATACGGCATTTAATCCTAATTACCACAATTCCGATGGAACGTACAAAATGGAACTCATTCAGGGTACAATAATGACAGCAGTAAGGAAAGCCAAAACAGGCTCTATAATAAATTACTGGGGTGTAAGACATTCATTTTCAATATAAAAGATTTTTAAATGAAAGAATAGACCCACAGAGGTAACTCTAGACCATTTATAGAGGTAATGAGGAGATAATTTTAGGCTGTGTATCAGCGAGTGACTCTCTAAACCTTCTAACTGGTTCAAAGATGGCTCATTCTGCCTTGTGGAGAGAGAGATCTTTACCAAAAAATTTAGGAGTGCCACAACAGATCTTTGCAGGGTGGAGGGGCTGTTTGCAGTATCTGAACAGTATTTTACAAGGCAATCTAAGTAGGCACTTGCATACTAAGAGCCAGTATTAGTAGCTTAGAACTATTTTCTCCCATCCAGCCCAGGTAAAGCATTTATGTTAAATAAGTGGCTTTTACAGACATATTAGTTGGATGTGAACAAAGAGAGAAGAGTGTCCAAAAATATACAACATAATGCACAACTATTACAACATTCTAATCCTGACCTTTGTACACACACACACACACACACACACACTTGCCATTTATTTTAAAAGTCTATCAGTCTTCTTACTTAGGTTGGTTTATTTCATCCTTGTTTGGGTAAGTTTTAATAAGATTTTAAGTTATAAATTCTACTTAAGCACTAATTTTCTTGTTACACACATACATCTCTATAATTTCCCTTCTCCACGTGGAAGTTGGGGTATGAGGAGATGCCACAGGAAACCCAAGCTGAGCATTTTCTTTGCTGTTCCTCTGATCTCTCACTGACCTTCATGGACATGAAATTTTGTCACAGAGACTGGATGTGCTCCTGCATTTCACTCCTCAAGTCCAAAGCTAACAGAACCCATGGTGTAATCCCTCTGCACACTAGGAGTCAAGTATACTGCTTTCTGTCCCTGACTTACCTCCACAGTGGCTCACCCTGCAGAGCCTCGAAGTCTCATTCACATTCTCCATCTGGCCTGTGGAGTAGCTATCAATTCCAGACCTGTGTCACAACACTGCCTCATCACTTCTCCCTTGCTACTACTGCCCCATTCCAAGCTCACTGTCTATTAACTTTTATTTAGCCTCCCAAAGGGGAGGAAAAGAAATTTGTGAACTTTTACTAAAGCACAATAGAGCCACTTCTAGTTCTGTGTGTATCAACTTTGCAGTTGATCCTGCGGTTGGTGTCAAACTTTCTATCAGGTGGTCTATCAAGTAGCCAGAGGAAGCAGCATTTTACCCACAGGGAAAAACAAATAGAATGAAACCTGTTTTCTCTTAAGGAACAAAGGACCCCAAAAAGAAGGAGCATAATATTTTTGAGGTGCTAAAAGAATACAGTCGTTAATCTGAAATACTTTATGCAAAGAAAATATTTTGAGGGTATGAAGAATCAGGACATCCTAAGATGAAGGAAAATTGAGACTTTATTACCAACAGATCTACCCTAAAGGAGTAATTAAAACAAGTTTTGTAAATAGAAGAGAATAACAAAAGAAAGAAACTTAGAACATCAGGAAGGAAGAGAGAACATGGTCAGCAAAAAATGGGTATATATAACAGGCTTTCCTTCTTTCTCATCTTGAGGTTTCCAAATTATGCTTAATCAGACAAAAAATATAATACTATTTAATGTGGTTATATTCAAAATAATACATTGTATTATATATAATATATATTATATGTATAATATATCTTATAATTAATTATATTGAATTGGATATATCTTGAATATATTATTCAAGTGAATATTAAATATGAATAGATTATAAATGGCGGATGGCCAATGTACATAAAGGGAAGCAAGACTCTCCTATTTCATCTGAACTGATAAAATTATACTACCAATAGACAGTGACAAGTTTTGTATGTATAATACCTACAGCAACCATTAATGAACTTACACAATGAAATCACTTCAAAAATCCTATGGGTAAATCTAACTGGAATTCTAAAAAAAATGTTCGAGTAACCTCAAGGAAGGCAGGAGAAAGAAAACAAAGCCATGAAAAACGGAGAGAATAGAAACCAAAAAAAAAAAAAAAAAAGCCAGATTTAATCCTTAACATTTCAATAATTAAATCATATGTAAATCATATGAAAACGCCAATTAAAGATAGGGGATGGCAGGATGGGACTACAAGACATAACCCAAATATGTGCTGTCTACACAAGAGCAATATGAGGGATTATTATGGTAATGAAAATGTCCCTTCTCTTCACTGTATCAATGTCAATATCCTGGCCGTGATAGTGTATTACAGTTTTGCAAGATATTACCATTGGTGGAAACTAGGTAAAGGATAATGTGGTATCTCTATATTATTTTCTACAACTGCAGGTAAATCTGTAATTATCTCAAAATAAAAATTTTAATTAAAAAACAAACATTAAAATAAAAAATACATTATTCACGTTACACTCAATAAGCTGAGGGTGATATTTTAGAGGAAATACTTTCAGATATATTACTATATGGGGTAAATCACCAAGTCATATGTGAAACAGTATTTTATTTGAGTGTAGCATTGAAGACTTAATCATTCAAGGTACTCACTTTGGGTCAGGATTGACATTAGAATTCTGTGTGCAATTTGGGATTAGAAACTTCTCACGTAAATTGCTGGACAGTGACAGGGCAGATGTATTGAGCTCCTACTTTACTAGATATAAATACAGTTAATATAATTTAACAATTTATTGGAGAACTACTTTGAGTATACGTTATGTTAAATGATAAAGAAAACAGAGGTGCCTGGGTGGCTCAGTCGGTTGAACAGCCGACTTCAGCTCAGGTCATGATCTCACGGTTCGCAGGTTTGAGCCCTGTGTTGGGCTTTGCGCTGAAAGCTCAGAGCCTTGAGCCTTGAGTCTACTTAGGATTCTGTGTCTCCCTCTCTCTCGGACCCTCTCCTGCAGGCACTCTGTCTCATTCTCAAAAATAAATAACTGTTAAAAAATTTAAATGATAAAAAAACATTAACAACACACGAGTTGCTCACACTTATTTGACCATGAAATGTTGTTTCTTTTCTTTTTTTTTTTTGCTAACTTCTAACTTTATTCTCTCTCTCTAAAAAAAAAAAAGAATCCCAAGAGATAATCTGTGAGAACAATGCAACTATAGATAAGGTACTTGAATACGATCTTGTTAAATCTAATAATTATTAAACCAAATTTTCCTACTAAAACAATAGTTGAGAATGTAAGAGATTTGTAAGGCTTTAAACTCTCACAGTTCATTAATAATTTATCTAGAAGTAATGTAAGCTACTATAAATTTATAAATAATCTGCTACACAGAGGAATTAAAAAGCTCAGAAATCACTGTTTATTAATTTTACATTTGCTAAAAGCAATTTATCAGAAGACAAGATAAAAAGGCAAATTAAAACTTAAGTCCCATTATACCTGTGGAATACAGTTCATCTTGTCATAAAGCATGTCTAAGAACCTCAGAAGTATCCAAACATTTCAAAAGGCTGACACTGTGTGCCTTTGGAAATATTAAAATGTATTAGAGTACTCTTAATACATCACTTTTTATGTACCAAAAATCAAGTTGTCTAAATTAAAAGTACTCTGGTTTGGGAAAAATTTAGCTATTCATTCATTCCTCTGGGATACTCTTTTCAGAAATCCAATTTGTGTGAATGTTTCAGATAATTAATTTCTTAAGCTCAACCTACAATTTTTGAACTAACTGGCAATTATTAACCATGTAACAAATACCAGTTTCCCACCTAACATTATTCACAAAATACTATTAAAATAAGCCGTCTCCCTTACTGGGGAAGGGAGGAGTTGATTTCATACCAGAATTTCTGAGACCTGAAATTAAAACTTATCTCTTCTCATGATTTTCCTTTCTGAGATATGACATGACCTTTCTGACCCAACCAAATATGTTTACTAGAAGAGAAAAATAAAGTTGAAAAGTGAAAAGTGCACTGTTGGTGACTGTCTTAAATTTCTTAATGGAAATCGACATTGTAATTGAAATACCATATTAAAAGTATACACATAGAAGGTAACTTGAATTTCTTAAGCCTCCATTTTCTTATATCATTAAGTTGGTATTTAAGATGTGACATTTCTGCAATGGATATTTCAATTAAAATGTGTACATATTATTTATTTTGTTAAGAAACACATATTGGGCACCTACTATGTTCCAGAATACCTGAGTGAGAAGCATCATTCAACCAAAAGAACAGTTCTATTCTTCACATAAGTTACACTCCAGTAGCAAAAGAAAAAATGTGAATACCATTTAAAAAGGCCTAGAAAGGGGACTTAATTTATTGATAGAAATGCTGACAGTGGTTCTTAGTATATTAGACTTTATACAAGGTTAAGACATACCAATAGTAATAAAAATACCACATTAAGGAATAGTTTTTAATTACCAAAAAAGAATCCAATTAATGCTTAGCTTTCTACTTTTTAGTTTACAGGCTGTATCTAATTAGTTTTTTGAAAAAGAAAAAATCCTAGGGAGATACACGGACTCTTGGATTGCGAGCAACTTGTTCTGTGAATGTTCCCCAAGATCAGCAAACATTGCTAATAAATTTTAAATTGATAAGTGAGCAATATCTTGCAATGCGAGTACTACCTGATGCCAAAGGTCACATGATCACAACTGAGCCACTGTTTCTTCTCTCTCTCTCTCTGTGGGATTGTGAGTGACTGTCTCCCATGCTCATATGCTTGATCTCAGGCCACAGTGTTTGGCAGAAATCAGTGATTTTTCAGAACGTTGGAAAGTACCCACGACTGGCACGAAAGTATTTTTTTTGTCACCTCAAAGCAGTATGGACAGTCTTTTGCTTTTCCATGGTAGGTAAGCTTAGAAATGCTTTGTTTCATTCCAGGTCAGGCCACCTGCAGACAGAGACCCTTTCCTCTGCTGCCTTATTGCCAGTTACATTCAATGCATGAGATGATCAGAGTTCATCAAAACTGTACTATAGTCAACATCGGTTAGCGACAGCGAAAGTGGTCCTCCACAATAACTCTCTACTTTCTTGTCTCCCTCACACCAGCCTCTAAGGTTTTCAAAGGTAAGTGCAGGTTAATATGATTATTTTTCTTTATATTTTGTATTGTCTATATTGTTTTATATTATATTACAGTATTGTAATAATTTTAATGTGAATATTTTTGGGTTGTGGAACGTATCTTCTGAGTTTCCATTACTTCTTATGGGGAAATTCACTTTGATATATAAGTGCTTTAGATGACAAGCATGTTTTCAGAACAAGTATGCTCACAAACCAAGGTTTCACTGTACTTGCTAACTTGTTAAATCTACCAATTACAATATATATATTTGAGTTTGCTTATTTATTCCGAAGGTGACTTATTTATTTTGAGACAGACAGAAACAGTGCAAGTGGAGGATGGAGGCAGAGAAAGAGGGAGAGAGAGAGAATTCCGAGCAGACTCCACATTGCCAGTAGAGAGCCCGATGAGGGGCTTGAACTCACAAAACCGTGAGATCATGACCAGAGCTGAAACCAAGAGTTGGGTGCCTAAGCAAGTGAGCCACCCACGCACCCCTATATTTGAGTTTAGCACAAATTTTTTAAATTCAAAAAAAGTAAAGGTAATTTGATTAACAGCTAATGTACTCATTAATTTCATTATATAAAAACAACTGAATTTCAGACTATTCAGTTTCATGTTCAAAATCAGATTATATCTCATTAAAAATGAAAAAAATATGAATAGGTGTGCATAACTACATAAAGGTTTTTATATATTGGGCCAAAATATAGCTGACACTTGAGGACACATTTCACAGAAAAGTGATTTTTAAGGTGCAGATGTCTGTGTAAATAATGAAAAACTGTATTTTTCTCTCTCATACATTATGTTTCATCTTATTGAGTAAAGTACAGGAAAAACTTTTTAGATATTCTCATTTTCAAAAGATTTTGTTTTATTCCCTATTTTTGGTAAGCTTTCCAAGTTTCAGGGTTTTTACTTTCAGTCAAAACTAACCTCATGCCAAATATATCAAAATTCTAAACAGTGTACACCATTTTGTCTAGCAAATCTCTTCTATGAATTATTTAATACAATGTATACAAAAGAGCATAAGAATTCTAACTCTAAATAACTGGGGTTTTGCTAAAAGTTAGGTACATACATACAATAGAGCATATGCAGTCATTAAAACTTTTATAGATAAAATTTTTAAATTCATGAAAAATTGTCTTTAGTATATGAAAAAGCCATTCATGGTAAGTATTCACAGTAAAGCAGGAATAGAAGGAAATCACCTGAGTCTTACAATAAAATCTACAAAATAACATAATATACATAATATGGAAAGGTTAAGTATTTTTCTCATAAATTCAAGAGGGCAAGTACAATTGTTCTCATAATTTTTATCTAGCATTTCAATGGAAACTTTCACTAGTATAAATAGGAAAAAGAAATGGATAAAAAGTAGAAGGAAGGAAATATTTTTTTTTCTCAGATGACATGATTTATATAGAAAATTCTTGACTCTATAAAAATCTCCTGGGTTTAAAAGGGAAACAATCTACTAGGACTAAAAAGTGAATTTACCTGGGTTGGAAGTTTAAGAACATCAGTTTTTTAAAAAATTAATCTTATTTCTGTATACAAATCATAAGCAATTAGAAAATCAAACTTTTTCAAAAAGCGTAATTTACAACAGCATTATACATACAACATGCTTCAGAATGAATTGAGCAAAACCCATGCAAGAGCTCTTACCACTGAAATTCTAAAACATTTCTAAGATAAATGAAGTAAGACCTAAATGAAATCAGAGATGCATTGTTCATGGGTAGAAACACTCACAACTATTACATCCAACCTTTGGCTTCAACGGAATTCATGTAAGAAATACAGGAGGCATTTTGAAGTAACTAACAAGTTGCTTCTAACATACATATGGAATTAAAAATGATCCATAATGCCCACTATAATGGTTTTTTTAAAGGTGGTCTTTAGTTATTTCTACCTAATAACCCATGCCAAAATTATGTGCCTTAATAATAATTTGTTATCTTTCAAGCTCTATGGATTGACTGACAGTCATACTTATGAACTTATGCAGACAGTTCATACTTGGGTATGTCTCATAAAGTTGAAGTAGTGGACTGGAATCATGGTACCTTATGACTCAGTCTAAGATGGCTTATTTACTTCTACATCTGTTATTTCAGCAGGGATGCCTACAAATCTGGAACAGGTTGACCATCTCAGGAGAGGTTTCTACACGTGACCTCTCTATGTGGCTAGTTTGACGTTTCTCATGCCCCGGCAGTAGTCTCTGAGTAAACATCCATGCAAGCTCACTCTATCCAAAACAAGTGACCAAGGTGGAAACTAAGTTTTCTTATGACCTGAGGAAGTTTCACTTTTTCACTTTGGCCACACTCTATCAGTTATGCAAAGGTAGCCCAGAGTCAACGTGGAAAGGGTTATATGTAATCGGGTTTTAAGGCCAAGAAGTAAGATTCTCTTGGTAGCAGCCTTGAAGACCAGCTGTGACAATTTTCCCCCTGACCTGAAGGAGGCATATTCCTTCACATTCAAAACATACGCATCTTCAAAAACTTCCTACATCTATGACAATACTTGTTTCAGGCTTGAAGTCCATGATATTATCAAATAAAACAGGTTTGAGGTGGATGAGTTTTTTTGGGTGTAGTTACATGGGTGCATTCAAGACCAATGTCAAAAAGCTGTTTCCTTATATTTTCTTCTAGGTATTTTATGATTTCAGCTCTTACACTTAATTAAGTCTTTAATCCATTTTGAGTTAATTTTCATGAATGCTGTAAGATAAGGATCCAGTTTCATGATTTTGCATGTGCAAATCCAGTTTTTCCAGCACCATTTATTGAAGAGATTCTCTTTCTTTCCTGTGTGTCTTCGGCACCCTTGTTAAAAATGAGTGACCCTATACACGTGGGTTTATTTCTGGGCTCTGTATTCTGCTGCAGTGATCCATGTGTTTGTTTTTATGCCAACACCACACTGTCACCACTACCACAGCTACACAATGTAGTCTGACATCGAGAACTGTGATGTCTCCAGGTTCATTCTTACTTCTCAAGATTGTTTTGGATATTCAGGGTTTTTTGTCATTCCATACAATTTTAGGATTGCTTGTTCTCTTTCTTTAGAAAATGCCAAACAAGCTTTGATGGGAGTCCTTTTAAAGTTGCAGCTAGCTTTGGGTGTTGTGAACTTATTAACAATATTCACTCTTTCAATCCATGAGCACAAGATACCCTTCCATTTTTCATATTTTCCTCAATTTCTTTCATCGGTGTCTTCTAGGTTTCAGGGTACCAATCTCTCACTTCTTTGCTTAGATCAATGAAATAGCTGTCAGTGTTTGTTTAATACATTTAAGTGCTCTGATACTGGGTGCATAGCTTGTTATGTCCTTTTGATTAACTGACCCTTTTATTATTATATAATGATTTTTTTAACCTCTTGTTACAATTATTTTTACTTAGTCTGTTTTGTCTATTATAAGGATAAATATCATTATTTATTTTAGCTTTCATTTACATGGAAATTTTTTTCCCTGTACCCCTACTTCAATCCGATGTACATCCTTAAGCTAAAGTATGTCTCTTATAGGCATTATACAGTTTGGTCTTTTTGTTTTGTTTGTTTTTTGTTTTTTTTTTTTTTAAATCCATTCAATCATTCATTCTATGTGTTTTGATTAGAAAATTTAATCTATTTAGAGTAATCTGTAAGGACTTACCAATACCATCTTGCTGTTTCTTTGCTGGTTTATAGTTCTGTTCTTTCCTACTCTCTTACTGTTTTCCCTTGAGAATTTTTTTTTTCTTTTAAACTGATTTTTTTTTTAATATATGAAATTTACTGTCAAATTGGTTTCCATACAACACCCAGTGCTCATCCCAAAAGGTGCCCTTGAGAATTTATAATTTTCCGTAGAGCCACTCTTTGATTCCCTCTCTTCATCTTTTGCATATTTAGTGTAGTTTTTTAAGCTTTATGGTTATCATGAAGCATACATAAAATATCATATAGTTGTAACAGTCTAGAGTTATAAATTCTTTAATATGATAAAGTTATATAAAAAACTGCTAATCTTGAGGTGCCTGGGTGACTCAGTCAGTTAAGGGTCTGACATTGGCTCAGGTCATGATCTCATGGTTCATTAGATCGAGCCCTGCATAGGGCTCTCTGCTGTCAGCACAGAGCCCGCTTTGGATCCTCTGTCCCCTTTGCTCTCTGCCTCTCCCCTACTCATTCTCTGTCTCGAAAAGAAACATTAAAACACACACACACACACACACACACACACACACACACACAAACACACACACACACATACCCCTCTTTCACCTCCCTCTTTACATTTTATGTTTTCACGTTATAATTTACCTCTTTTTGTCTGTGCATCTATTAATAAATTATTGTAGCTATAGTCATTTGTAATACTTTTGTCTTTTAACCTCTCTACTAGACTTAAGTAATAGCACACTGCCACATTCCAGTGTTGGGGCATCCTGAATTTGACTGCATACTTACCACTTAACTTTACCAGTGAGTTATATACTTTCATGGAATTTCATATTATTACAGTCCTTAAAACTCCCTTTAGCATTTCTTTCCTATAAGACAGGTCTAATGGTGATGTGATGAACTCCTTCAGCTTTTTTTTTTTTTTTTTTGTCTGAGAATATCTTTATTTCTCCTTCAATCTGAAAGACAGCTTTTCCAGGTAAAGTGTCCTTGATTGGCTTTTTTTTTTCCTTTTGGCACTTTAAATATATCCCCCCACTCTTTGCTGGCCCGCAAGATTTCTCCTGAGAAATCTCCCATCCAAGTTCTTACCAGGCCAGACACTGTTTAGCTTCCAAGATTGGGTACATTCAGGGTGGTATGACATTTGTGGCTCTCCTGAGAAATCTGATAACCTAAACGGGATTTCCTTGGATGTGAAGACTTATTTCCTCTTGCTGCTTTTAAAATTCTGTCTTTGGTTTTAGCAAGAGATGTGTAGTCAAATAAATTTTAAACCAATTTGGCCCCATTAATGATTCCTTTATTAAGCTCTGACATGGTGAACCCCAAGCAGCCTTTTTGTTGGAACTAATTTATCACCACTACAAAGGTTACACCTTTCTGGGGTATCCATTCAATGCTGCAAGTAATGTGACATCTCTTATCTATGGCTGATGGGAATTAACTACTCCTAGGCTTGTATGAGCCTTGGGAATTTTTCAGCCTACTGATTTCTCATGGTGCTCCCTAACAGCCTCAGGGAGTTTTTCTGTCACTGATGCATAGATTGGCGTTCAGCCACAGGCTATGCCCATCACCAAAGCTTGTTCTCTTTGTAGCTCTCTGATAATCTTCTTCACAAATTTTTGGTTTCTTGACCTCCCTGCCCTTCAAATACACCAACTTAACTCACTGAGAACATTCACTCTCATCTTCCTTGGATATGGCCTGGAAACTCTCCGGGTAGCAAGCTGGTGAAATTCTTTTCTCAGGGATCTGACTTATGGGGCCTGTTATCCAATGTATAAAAACTTGTTTTATGTCTTCTTTCCGTTTTCTAGTTGTTTACCAAGAGAGAACTGGTTTTTTTGGCACTCAATCCTTCATGAGTAGAACTGTGTTGTGTATTTTAAACTAAAATTTCTGGCTATGAACTATGAGGCCTTGCAGAAAGGGACATTAAGCTCTTCGGAAAACTGGTATTGTGATTGCTTCGAAATGGATTATAATTAGGATATTAAAGAAGGTACTTCACTATGTTTCAGACATGTGCATACATAAGATTACCACCCCACGTGCACACTGTTAAAAAGGACAAGGATTATTAATAAATCTAGAAAAGGGGAATTGGTTTTGACTCTGTTTCATTTTTCCCACACTAATTAAGTATTTGTAGGCCATCAGAATCTCAATGTGATTATATTTTGCCCCAGAAGTGAACATTTAAGCTTGGTGTGCTTCTTTTAATGCTGGCATGTCAACATTCAATTACTTTTTAAATGTGCATTTATTATCCACCTGCTATTTGGAAGGTACATTGGTAGGAATAACTGAAGTTTCAACCCATGTGGATACAAAACTATGCTCATAACACATATTCCTAGTTTGCATCCAATAAAATACTCATCCCTTATGATATTGATAGGCGTGTTATAACATAAAGTGTATGGAGTACAGAGTAAGCAACTGTGTGAAACAACAAAATGTCAAAACATGGTCTTATAAGCAGATATCTTTGTTACTTATCAAACTATGGGAATACATGAGAGAAGTGAGAGCAGGTCTAAAATGTCCTGTGTAAATAAATGAAATGAAATGAAATGAAATGAAATGAAAGAAAATAAAAGAAAATAAATAAAATAAATCTCTATATTAAGGAAGTAAACTCACCACTGGGAGATCTAAATATGGAAGAAGAGAAGAAAATCAAAACAGGCATGGAAATAGGACTTTTTCAGGAACTTTTTAGAGGGAAAGGTGAAAGAGGTGTTGACTACAGTTGGTGTGGAATTTTGAGTGCTACATTGCTAACCAGAATTTTAGTCAGTGTTACTGTATAATGACTTCTGTGACTCCTCTCTTCCATGTCTTCAATAAATTTTCAGTGAAAGAACACACTGCTTTTCAATGTTTTGAATGGGTTTTATTTACTTATTTTTTATGCTGAGATGAAATTTGAATTAAAAATTTTATCTTAAGAAATGTTAGCTTTATCTGGGCTACACAGCAGTAAACAGTGGGATGACAGCAGCCCACGTATGATACATGAATGCATACTGTGAATTTCCAAGAGGGGACTACATTATGCAGCCTGGCCCAATTTATTTAATCACAGAAGCTTTCCTCCAGGAAAATTTTGTGAAATCATTCCTCAAAGAACCAGATTGGGGAATAAGGCTTCGCAATTTTAAGCCATTTAATTAAAATCTACACAGAACTAAACTTTAAAGCACTATATTTGTTGCCATAACAAAATACCATAGACCAGGTGGCTTCAACAATAGAAACTTAATTTCTTAAGAGTTTTGGAGCCTTAATGTCTGAGATCACAGTGCTAATATGGTCACGTTCTGATGAGATCTCTTTTCCTGGCTTGCAGATGGCAGTCTTCTCACTGTGTGCTCACATAGCCTTTCCTTGGTGCATGAGAGTAGAGAGTCATCACTCTCTCTTCTTCTTTTTCAATTTTTAAAATTTTCTTTATTTTTTATTTTTTCAGAGAAAGAGCCCATGCTGGTGCACAAGGGCAGGGGAGGGGCAGAGGAAAAGAGAGAAAATCTTAAGCAGGCTCCACACCAGCGCAGACCCTGACTCAAAGCTTGATCTCATGACCTTGAGATAGTGACCTGAGCTGAAATCAAGAATCAGACACTTAACTGACTCAGACACCCAGGAGCCTCTCTCTTCCTCATGTGATAAGGCCACAAATCCTATAGGATTAAGATACTACCCGTATGACCTTGGCTTACCTAAATTACTTCCTAAACACCATATCTCAAATACAGTCATTTTGGGGATTGGGTTCAGCATATGAATTTGGGAGGAACACAATTCATTCTATACCAAAAAACATGAGAATTACTATCTCTAAACACATAAACATTACTTGTGATTGCAACTGTTTTATTTTTACACAAAAGTTACTGAAGATATATGCCAGAAAAACTAGATTTTAGTTACTAGCTTAATTTTTCAATGTTAGTTTAGCAATTTTTAGAGAAATTTGAAATTTATATTCTTGATATTTTTAGCAGAGACAGTAAGTCATAAGCCAAAACAAAGAGAGAAAACAAAGAAGGCAAACTAGAACAGTCAGAGTTAGTCTGATATTTTATAACTTATCAGAGTATAGGTAATAACACTTCAATAAAAGAATAGAAAGATTAAAATACTTTTTCTAGACCACTTTCTTATAAACGTTAATATAAAGTTAAAGGAAACCCATTAGAGCATCATTTCATGAGCTGCAAATGACTTTAAGATTGTTCTTCTCTATAAATATTCATAAACACAATGATCTGCTCTATATTTGGACCAGGTAAAATGTATGGCAGATACTTGGGATAATAATGATTATAATTTCTAGGGGAACTCTGCAATCAAAACAAGGGTTTTCAACACAATTTTGAACGGCACAGAGAATGTCTCAAAAGTCAGTTGAGACTTTTACACAGTAAACATGAGTCAGTTTCATGGCATTAATTTGTTAAAGTTACTATGAGCTTACAAACTACCTCTCAAAATACTCAGGATGTAAACTATAACTATTAACAATCTGCTAAGATTTTTAGCATGTATTAAAACATTTTAATGGACTTAAATATATTAGGAAAAATTATGTTCTGAGATTATTTCAATTAGCTAGGTAAAGAACGCTTTAACCATTAGAGAATAACATCTCTTTAATTGCAGTTTAAAGTTAGCAAATGTAACTAAAAAGCTCAAATAAAATAGGATACGTGAAAATGTCAAAGTACAATAATGTTAAACAGGGTAACTATGACAAAGAGTAGACAATTTGGGAAAATAAGAAAAAAAAATATAACACTGAGGAAAAAAATTATTCATAATAAACACAAACAAAAATAAATATAAGTCAAATTATCTCTTGGGAGTTTAATTTACTTGCCCACTGGTAAGTTATTATTATTCCTTAATAATTTTGCAATGGGACATGAAACTATCTCTGATATGAGAATTTGGTCCAGAGAATTATATTTGATGAGTTGCTTGAAATCTCTGTCAATGTTAAGTTCTAGCACTATAAAGCAACCATTTTTTGTTATTAGGAATCGTAGGATAAAAAACATCATGCAGGCTAATCCACCAATTAAATTCTTCAACGGTGGTAGATTATTTGCAAATATGGCCACAACAATCCCTCTCATACCTGTATCATAATCCTTTTCATCTCCCCCTATGAAGTACAGAGTCTGTTTTTACATCCTTAAATCTGGGTTGGCTTTGTGACATACTATGACCTATAGTACGCAACAAAAATGAAGTTTTGTGACTTTCCAGCCTAGCTTTTAATAGGCCTTGCACCTTCCACCCTCTCAGGAGGTGAGAAAGCCTACCCTTTTGCTTCTATATAAGAAAGCCCGTATGTTAAAGGACCACATGGAAAGAAAAGCCAGGCTGACAAACAGAGCAGGCACTGGGGCCACTTTGCAAAATACAGACACATCTGAGAGGCCAGATGACTGCATCTTCATGAGTAAATATGGGCCAAACTGCTGATCCATTCAATCGAGAACAAACAAATGATTATTATTTGAAGATACTACTCTACTCAGGGATGGTCTATTATGTAGAAATGGATAAATAACACAGGAATTGGTAGTCAGCATTGTAACAAAACCCTAAAGTATGTGGCACTGAATTTGGAATCAGACAGCAGGAAAAGGCTAGAACACTGATAAGGGGGCTGAGAAGGATGAATAAATGGCAAACTCTTGTGGAGCATGAAGAGACAGAAAGGAAGATGTCATTGGAGTCTCAAAAAAGGTGAATCAAGCCCAGTGTTGGTAGGAAAAAAAAAAAAAACGTGGCAGAAAGTATGAGCCGAGGGAAGCTGGAAGTTAGTAAATCTCTTTAAGAGACTTGTTGATCTGGACAAGGAGGTATCCAGTTAAAATGTTGAAAGTACCAAATGAGTTTTCCCACTGAGTGCTAGAAGATACTGCAAAAAAGAAATAAGCAAAGCAGATACTAATTTCTATGAAATACAGAGGACTTAAATGAATCTTAAGAGCGTTATCCCATAGCAGCCTACCTCACTGCAAATAGAGAGAGATGAATCTCAGAAATAATTCTGGATATCACTTTTGGGACAGAGAGATTCACAGAACTATAACAATGTTTTTAAGAGAGGTGTCCTGGCCTAAGCACCACCAGCACAGACGATAAAGGCATGAGAGAATAAAAATGAAAATGAAAAGTATGGAACGCCTGGGTGGCTCAGTCAGTTGAGCATCTGACTCTTGATTTTCGCTCAGGTCATGATTTCATGTTTCTTGGTATCAAACCCCATGTAGCACAGAGCAGATAGCACAGAGCCTGCTTGGGATTCTCTGTCTCCCTCTTTCTCTGCCCCTCCCCTGCTTGCACACATGCTCTTTCTCTCTCTCTCAAAATAAATAAGTAAACTTAAAAAAAAAAAAAAAAAAGAAGAAGAAAGAAAGAAACAAAGAAAGAAAGAAAAGTAGGTTCTGGCTGACAACGTTGTACAAGCAGGAAACAGATTAAGAAAGCTGTGCATTCCAAACATTGGACACTTCTTATGGAAAAGAAGGAAACACTCTGAGGGTTTAGCAAAGAGATGTGGCGAATAGCTGATTAAAGGGAACAACTCAGGGCGCCTGGGTGGCTCAGTCAGTTAAGCGGCTGACTTCAGCTCAGGTCATGATCTCGCAGTCCGTGAGTTCTAGCCCCGCGTCAAGCTCTGGGCTGACAGCTCAGAGCCTGGAGCCTGCTTCGGATTCTGTGTCTCCCTCTCTCCCTCTCTGCCCCTCCCTTGCTTACATTCTGTCTGTCTGTCTGTCTGTCTCTTTCCCTAAAAAAAATAAACAAACATTACAAACAATTTTTTTTAGAAATAAACCTAGAAGACAGAAAGGAAAACAAGACAGGGTAAACCAAAGAAGTAATCTTCAGTGAACTTCTCCATTACCAGTCAATGGAGTGTCAATCACAACAAAGAACTGTCACATCTTTGAGGCATTCCCTGGAGACGGATTCAGCAAATCAGCAACCAACAGTCACAGTAAGTGGGAGATGGGTGTAACTTCCAGGAAACGGGAATATGAGCAAGGAACAGATCTACACCACGTTTGTAATTTATATTGGAAGCTTCCCATTTGGACAGCTACACATTATACATCAGAGCTGTCACATACCAGTGACGCTTGCTTTATAACTTATAATTACCCTGTATGAATAAAATTGTTCAAAATCTATCATCTGATGTATTTTTAGAAAATACAATGCTCTACTACTACGTACTGAGCACACCGATTTTTAAGAAACTTTGAGTGTGGCCCTGGTATGCGTCAGAAACGGCGAGGTGGTGAACACGCAACGCTTAATTACATACATTTCCTGCCAAACCAAAGCTCACAGTTGAATACCAGACTCTACCTTGGAAGCACATCACTGCAAAACTCTTTTAAATAATCAGCAAACAACTGTTCAGACTGACAGGAAATTAAGCGAGCAAAAGTGCTTATTGATCACTCTATCAATGTACAGAATCAAAAAACATTAGACTTTCAAAACCATCTCGCTAAATGCACATCAATCTAGAAGTCAGAAAAGCTTTATGTGTAAGATTGTGTTCACGTGATATACACCAGAAACATCCCACTGCTTGTTATCATTCATGATCGAAGTTAAATTATGCCTGCTGGCTTAACGGTGGATCGGCAATCAAGGCAAAGGCCAGTGTCCAGGGTTCAGTTAACATTTTGAAATAAAATGTTTAACAAATATTTGTTGAGCATTTACTGTACTACTATTGGATTGCTGTGTCACCAATTATCACAAACTTGGTGACTTAAAACAATCCATATTTATTATTTCACACTTTCCTGCAGTCAGGGGTCCATGCCACAGAAGTCTTCACTCTCTGAAATGCAGAATTTTATGCACTCTCAATTTTAGACTGCACGGAAGTTGCTGCTTTTACAATTACCTAGCTGTCAGACCCCAACGAAGGAAACAGCAGAATGTGATATGCAGAAAGTCAAGAATGTGCCAGATGATTGCAACCACTACTGGTTTATATATTTCTGTTTTTAAGTTTATTTATATAGAAAGTGAGTGAACATGAGCAGGGGACGGGCAGAGAGAGAGAGAGACAGAGAGAGAGAATCCCAAGCAGGCTTTGAGCAGTCAGCACAGAGACTGACCTGGGACTTGATCTAATGAACCATGAGATCATGACCTGAGCCAAAATTAAGAGTCAGACGCTTAACTGGCTGAGCCACCCAGGTGCTCCTGGTTTACACATTTCTCTCAAGCAAAGAGCATATATGTCAGGGATCCTCAGTAGAGTTGAGTTCCTTAATACAGAGGCTCTAGACCGCAGTGGAACAGGGCAAAAAATCACGGGAGTTTGAAGTTACACAGCCTTGAGTTCGGGCTGTAGAGATTTCTAGAATATTTTAATTCTGCATCCATGAATTACATCTGACTTCATGGTAGTAAATGTGAATCTTGGGCAGTAAAACATGTTTTGTAAATTGACAATGCCCTGCATCCTCTCATAGCAATGCCTTGTTCTGGGCACATATTAAATCTCTTGAGAAATTTGAAATACCTCATGCTTCTAGAAATTATTTACCACAGATCTTTAAATTAGAAATGCTTTAAATTAGTAAACTAGTTTGCTTCCTTACATTGACTCATTTTATGCTCTAAAGAGTCATCTGTATGTAAATTTTAACTCTTTTAATATTAATTGTACATTAACCATCATCTACGTCATATTTGAGCAGCACATCTGAAGTGACCTTAAAATAAAGTGTTGATAATTTGAATAGAATCACTTTGACAGAACTTTTACCCACTCACTTGATGCCCTATGAAGACACTGATGAATATCAATATGTAATTATCCAAAGCAGCAAGGGTTGCTTCTGCACAGTCTACAAAGTTTGATGATTAGTCAGACAAAACTGCTATCAATTATGGAGACAATTATCTTGACTCCACAGTTGTGAGAGCTGAAGCAGAATGTCTCGTTCTTATAAACATTATGGACAAATATTTCATAACCATGCCAAGCACATAGGCTGACAAATTGCTTTATAGAGGCAAATAGAAAGTTTCATAATTTACTCATTTAAAACATGTTTATAAAGGGATCCCGTGCTTATACAGATTTTTCTTTTGTCATTGAGTGAAATGAACTGTTTTGGCATGTATAACGCAGCGTTGTTGTAAATTTTATCCAAGTGCCCAGAAATTATTGCAATGTTTTCCAGTCTTCAAATACTTTGTGACTTAAAGGAACAACAAGAAAAAAAAAAAAAGATTTTTAGAAAACATGACATGAAATAGCCAGGAAATTGCAATATTAATGAGCATAATCTCACCCTTGTACAAGAGCATGTAAATTCAATAAGTGTGTAACAGGTATTCCCCTACTCTTTGTACATTTTTCTTTCAATAAACAGGAGAAATAAGCTAATAGTATTCACATAAAACCAACTGGGTGAAAGGGTAGATGGATGGTCACCACCAATCTCTCTTAGACCCTTACAAAGTACGGGAATACTGAAAGGCCACAGCAAATATAATGAAATGAAGCAAAACACGTGGGTCAATATTCTCCAGGGACCGAGTATGACTGAAAAGAATCCTTGGTTAAACCTGTGGGTATGATATTCACCAAGTTGGGTTCACACAATGGCACAAGTACCCTTTTCTTCACCATTTCCGTACGTGGTTCAACTTATCTAACAAAACATGTAGAACAAATACGTAATTTAAAAATGAAAATTTGAATGGATGCAAATATACTTGTCTATGCAGTATTCACTCCAGTCTGGTTTCATGACAAATTTTTATGAACAAATGATAATCTTTCTCTAGAATATAAGTAGATAATTTGCTTCCTAATTTTTATAATTGACCTAGAAGTAATA
Organism: Neofelis nebulosa; assembly: GCF_028018385.1. NCBI lineage: Eukaryota > Metazoa > Chordata > Mammalia > Carnivora > Felidae > Neofelis > Neofelis nebulosa. Next base: position 140,857,780 of record NC_080782.1, read on the forward strand.
ACGTAATGGTACAATCTCATTATTTTAAAAAACATGTATAATGAATATGTAAACTATGCTTTGTGAGGTCTATGAGAGTGGAAAATATGCGTACGGTAGTAAATTATTATTCTAGGATTCTTGTATTTCTGGAAAAACTATGGCCGAGTTGGAAAAATCTCTCCAAGAGCTAACACCTTTTCAGGCACTATGCATTCCACCACCATGTATGAGAATTCTACTTGGTCCACAATGGAGCCCACCCTACTAACTGCCATTCTGTTTTTCATTTAGTCATTCCTGTGAAGATGTACTCGTGGTATTGGCTTTAGTTTTAACTGTCATTTCCTTAATGACTAATGACATTGAATATCTTGCCATGTACACATTTTCATTCAAAAATATTCTTTGGTTAAGTGCTCACATTTTTGCCCATTTTTATTACATTGTCTTATTTATGAGAATTTTGCAGATAACTTGGACTCCAGTCATTTGTTAGATATGTGTATACAAATATTTTCTCAAAGTATTGGCTTGATTTTGTATTTTGGTATAGTAATTTGCAAAAAGCAAAAAAACTTTTAATGTGAAGGATGTTCAATATAGAATTAGCATTCATGATTTTGATTTTTGTCCATCAAGGTCACCAATTTTCTTCTATTTTTTCTATCATAAGTATTCTCTTTGCATTTAGGTCTTTGACCACATTTAATTTGATTTTTGTATCTGGCTGTAAGAAGGGACAAGGTTTATTTGTTTTCATTATCTTTGAAGCATTCCAGCATTATTTGTTGAAATTACTCTTTTTATTATATTACCTTGGCACTATGAATATGAGGGTCTATTCCTAGACTCTCTATTCTGTCCCAATGATTCATATGTTTATTTTTATTCCAATACCATACTGTCTTGATTATCTTAGTTTTAGGGTAAGTCTTGGAATCAGACAGTAGAGTCCAACAACTTTAATATTTTTAAAACTATTTTGGCTTTCTTTGCTTTTCATTATAAATTTTCAAGTTAGATTGTCAACTTCTAAAAAAAATCTATGATTTTGATTGAGAGCACATGTAATGTACAGTTAAATTTGGGGGACTACTGACATCTTAATAATATTGAGTAACTGCATGAACAGTGTATTACTTCATATACTGAATTCTTAGTTTCTTTCATCAATGTTTTATTTATTTAAGCATACAAATCAGGTATATATTTTGTTTTATTAATCCCTAAGTATTTCATACTTTCATGTTATTAAAATATATGCCATTATCTTAATCTCAATTTCCAACTCTTCCTGCTCATTGTAGAGATATATAATCTATTTTTGTATTTTGCTCTTGTATTTTCTAACACTACTCAGCTCACTTATTTGTTGTACTACCTTTATTGTCGTTTCTTCGGGATTTTCTACATAGGAAAATATGTCCTAAATGAATAAAGACAGTTTCTTTCTTTACAATCTCTGTGCTTTTTATATTTTTTTTCTTTTCTGGTCCTGATTAGGTCTGCCAATCAAATGTTGAAAAAAATCTCATAAGAGTAGATATCCTCTCTTTGTGGTCTTCATAGGGAAGGGAGAGTTGGGAAAGTACTTAATATTTCAGGATCAGTTTCCTAGTGGATGTTTTGTGTTCGATGGAGGACCATAGATTCCTTCTATTTACACTCACCAGAAATTTCTTTTAAATCATGAGTTAAAGTTTGACTAATGCTCTTTCTCCATGTATTGAGATAATCATTTTACTTCATTACAGTACTGTGATATAGTGCATTATATTGATTGGTTTTTAAACACTGGCACACTGGCACAAACTTCCATTTCTGAAAAATTTGGTCATAATATATTGCCATTTTTATATATTGCTGAATTCTATTTTCTATAATTTTTAAAATATTGTGTTGGGGCACCTGGGTGGCTCAGTCGGTTAAGCGTCCGACTTCAGCTCAGGTCACGATCTCGCGGTCTGCGAGTTCGAGCCCCGTGTCGGGCTCTGGGCTGATGGCTCAGAGCCTGGAGCCTGCTTCCGATTCTGTGCCTCCCTCTCTCTCTGCCCCTCCCCCGTTCATGCTCTGTCTCTCTCTGTCTCAAAAATAAATAAACGTTAAAAAAAATTTTTAAATATTGTGTCTTTATTCATGAGGGATAATGGTCTATAGATACATTTCTTATAATGCTTTTGACTGGTTTTGTATCAGGGTCCTTATAAATGCTGTCCTTATAAAATAAATTCAGAAATGTTCCCTCTTATTTATGGGAAAAGTTTGTGTATAAATTGTATTTGTTTGCCTAAATGTTGGTTAGAATTCAGTAACAAATTTATCTGGACCAGGAGTTTTCTTTATAGGATGATATTTAACAATGAACCCAATTTATATAATGGCTAAGATTATACAAAGTATCTACTTCTTCTTGAATAAGTTGTTAGTTTTAGCCCAAAGGAATTTTTCTGTGTTATTTACATTATCAAAATTTTGGTATAAAGTTGTTCAAGCTGTTTACTTATTATAATTTTACTGTAAGATGTATGCTTCCCCCTTCATTCATGACATTGTTTTAATTTTATCTATTAATCTTGCTAGAGTTTTATCACTTTTATTAATTTTTTAGAAAGAATCAGCTTTTGGTTTTCTTGATTTTCTGTGTGCGTATGTCTTTGTGTGTGTTTGAGTATGTATTTTTTGTGTGGGCAGGAGTGTGTTTGTGTATATTTCACTGTTTTCTGCTCTTCATCACCTTTCTTCTTGCTTTGCATTACATTTGCTCTTTCTTTCTATGTAAGGTAGACATTTGGGATAGCTCTAATTTTCTACGGTAAGAATATAATGCTATGCATTTCCTTCTAAGCATTGCTTTCACTGCATCTTTCAAGTTTTTTGTGTTTCCCTTTTCATTCAATATAAATATTTGCTAATGTCATTTGTAATTTTTTTGAATCCATGTACTGTGTATTTAAATTAAAGGAGATTTTCCAGGTATTTTTTTGCTGTTGATTTATAGTTCAATTCTACTGGGGTCAGAAAATATACATTGTATATTTCAATAACCTAAGTAATATGATCCTTGTCAATGTCCAGGTTTACTTAAAAATAGCGGGTGCCCTTGAATTGCTGGGTAGTCCGCTAAAAGTTAAAAAGGTAAAATTATTTCATTGTGTTGTTCATGTCCCATACATCCTTATTAATTTTTTGTCTATGTGCTCTGTCAGTTACAGAGAGAGGAGCACTCTGTACCTTATACTTATATTTCAGGTATAACTGTGGGTCAGTTTTTCCTTTCAGTTCTTTCAGTTACTACTTTGTATAATTTGATGTCATTTGTTGGGCCTGTAAATGTTTAGGACAATTGGCATCTTAACAAAATTGACCTTTTTCATCCATCCACATGATTTATTTAAGTTTTCTTTATTTTCTTCCAGCATATTTTGCAAGCTTGCCTGCCTTACAGAGAGCTCCTGCCTTCACAATCTTCTCGCCCATCCCCCAGTAGCAAATTGCAGTTGTGTACTATTCATGGATAACTCTGTTTAAGCCAAAAGAATATTCTCAGTTTCTTTGTCAGATCATAGTCTTAGGAAGTTCTGTGCACTTGGGAATGGTGGTGGTGGTTGGTGGGAGGAATATCCCGGCATTCCTAATCCTTTCCAGTACATGACCACCATTCTGTGTTTTCCAAGCCTAGTGGATTGGGCAGGAATAAATTTCCTTTCTCTGCCCACATCTGTACCAACTCTCTTCTTTATATTGATACAAGGTCCCAGGAGCAAGAGATTTTTCTTTCTGGAACAATTACTGGAGGTCTTTGCAGAAAAGCACGTGTGTCTACAAGCTACCCTTGTATCTGGAAACCCAGTTGCTCTAAACTGATGTCGTAGCCCAAACTCAATTTTAGAAATTTATTAAAGTTTGAGATAATTTATTCTTCCCTCTAACTATGGCAGCCAATTTTTCCTTCCATAATTTGTCAAAGGTGAAATGGTTCATGTCTTGTCTTTCTTCACAGGATTATGTCATTTTTTGGAATTCAGTTCCCTTGATTGCCTTCAACTTTGATGGACTCAATAAAAGTTATGGTTTTGTAGACCATCCAACTTTTACTCATTTGTTAAAACTGAGTGAGTTTATTTTTCAGCTTTCTACATCCCAGGCAGAGGAGAAGCTCTGCTAAGTCAATCTTGAAGAAAAATAACACTACTGGAGGACACAACAGCTGCCAACTTTAAAGACTTACAAATGTAAGAGTTAGAGCTTGGCAAAAAAGCAGGCAAATAGAACAATGAGACAGGTTACAGAGCTAATTAAATGAATGCACACATTAATGTCACTGATTCATGAAGAATACATCAAATATCAAGAAAAGAGTGTAAAACATAGGGATGTCCAGCTGGCTCAATCAGTAGAGGATGTGACTTTTGATTTCAAGGTCATGAGTTCAAGCCCCACATTGGCCTTAAAGCTTACCTCAAACAAACAAACAAACAAACAAACAAACAAAGAACAAAAAGAATATAGAAATATGAAAGGTGGAAAGATAGTAATGATATGGTATGCAAATTGATTAAAAAGAGTTGATGTAGCTATATTACTATAGATACAACAGATTTTAGATAAAAGTTTGAGATATAAATGAGTGTCTCATAAATAGACACATATAGTTACCAAAAATATAAAAATTGTCTATAACCCAGAAATTAAATATAGAAAAGAAAACAAATTACATAAATATATAAAAAAACAAATCAACAATTATACTGGGAGATGTTTAATACATCTCTCAGTAACTTACAAAATAAAAAGGCCACGTGCATTAAGTATATACAAGTATTGAAGACTGTAATTAACAAGCATCTTAATAGATATGTACAGAACACTATACACTTATGCCACACACACATTTTTTAAAGCCTTCATGAAACATTTATAAATACCATATACTGATTCATACCAAATCTCGATAAATTTCAAATACTGAAGTTACAGAAAATTTCCTGTGCCTACAGTGTAATTAATTTAAAAAATTAACAGCTAAAATATAACTAGAACATTCCTGTGTTTCTGTAAATTAATAAGTCCATTTATAAACAATTATTGGGCCAAAATTACTAACATAGTAAGACAGTATTTGGGACTTAATTTTAACAACAATATGACACAATAAAAGTTGTGGAATGCCATTAAAAGAGTGTTTTGAAGGAAAAATCAAAGATTCCAATGCTTCTATTGGAATAACAAAGGAAAAAATTAAAAGCTAAAATAGAAAACAGAAAAAGGACAGCAAAAGTAACAGAAAAATTAATGCAACATATAGAGTATGAACAAAACGAATTATTTCTATTAAAAAATAATACATATTTTTAAAAACCTGTCTTATAATTGATCACAAAAAAAGAAGGTAACAGTAATTTTCATGAGTGCCACAGGCAATGAAATGATCATAATGAATATTATAGAAATTTTTATGCCAATAAACTTATAATCTATGCAAATGGAGAAATACCTTGAAAAATTATCAATATGGACTGAAAAATAATGACCTTCTCTTGTTACTAACTTCTCTACTTATTCTACCCACTGGCAAACTATTTCTCTAATTCTCTGCTCTCTGTTTGTGAGTTTGACCTTTTTTTCTTTTTTTTTTTTTAAATTTCACAAATATTTCATACCATGCAGTATTTGTCTTTCTCTGTCTGGCTTATTTCACTTAGCATAATGTCTTCCAAATTCATCCATACAGTATCAAATGACACAATTTCCTTATTTTGTACAAATGAATGATACTCCACTGAGTACATGTTTTAAATATATAAATGCAAATACATATACCACATTTTCTTTATCCATTCATCTGTCAGTGAACAATGGACATTCAGTTTGTTTCTCTACCTTGGCTATTGTGAATAACACTGTAATAAACATAGGAATGCATATATCTCTTCAAGATCATTTTGTTTCCTTTGGAAATATACGAGGAAGTGTGATGTCTGGATCACATGATAGTTGTATTTTTAAATTCTTAAAGGAAATTTCATACTGTTTTCCGTCATGGCTGAACCAATTAACATTCCCATCAACAGTGCGTATCTTCAACATATTTGTTATTTCTTGGTGTTTTGATAACAGACACCCTAATAGGTATGAAGTGCTATCTCATTGTGGTTTTGATTTGCATTTCCCTAATGATGATTGATGCTGGGCAGCTTTTCATATGTATGCTGGCCATCTGTATGCCTTTGAAAAAATGACTTTTCATGTCCTTTGCCCAGTTTTAATTGAGCTGTTTGGTTTTGTGCAATTGAGCTGTATGAGTTCCTTACATATTTTGGATATTAATCCACTCTCAAATGCATGGATTACAAATATTTTCTCCCATTCCATAGGTTAATTTCTCATTTTTAAAATTGTTTTCTTTCCTGTACAAAAGCGTTGTAGTTTAATATATTCCCAATTGTTTGTTTTTGCTTTTGTTACCTTTGCTTTTGCCGTCAGATCCAAAAAAGTCATTGCCAAGACCTGTGCCAAAGTGGGAACAGCCTACATTTTCTTCTAGTAGTTTTATAGTTTCAAGTCTTTAATCAATTTTGAGTTCATTTTGTCTATACTGTAAGTAGTGGTCCAAATTTATTCTTTTGTATTTAGTTATCCAGTTTTCCCAGCACCATTTATTGAAGAGACTGTCCTTTCCCCACTGACTATTCTTGGCTTCCCTGTCATAAATTAATTGACCATATATGTGTGGGTTTATTTCTGGGCTCCTTATTCAGTTCCATTTGATCTCTCTGTTTTTATGCCAAGAATAAAGTTTTAAAAAATGAATTTACCCAGGAGATTTTAAAGAATTTAATACATAGTTAAAATTTTTCAACAGTGAAAACAGGAGACACGGTTTAAAAAAAAAAAAGAGTGACACGAGTGACTTGCATTTAAATTATCACCCTGTGTGCTATGTTGAGAAGATATTGACATAAATGGGATGAGAAGCAGGAGAAAAGTTGAGATGGTATAGTATTAGTCTGAGTGTGATAACAAGACCAAGGTTATGACAGTGGAGATAACAGATGTCAAACTTGGGAAATATTTTGGAGAGAAGGTTGACTGGATTTCCTGATACGCTGAGTGGGAAATGTGAGTGGAAGAGAGTTGCCATAGATAAATCCACAATTTGGAGGTTTACCAACTAAAAGGATAGCATTTCTATCATTTGAGATGGAGAATAATATAGAAGGAGGAGGCTTAGAAGTAATATAAGAAATTCTTTGGCTTTGGGGTGCCTGGGTGGCCCAGTCAATTAAGCATCCGACTTTTAGTTTTGGCTCAGGTCATGATCTCATGGTTCATGAGTTTGAGGCCCATGTTGGGCTCTGCGCTGACAGCATGGAGCCTGCTTGGGGTTTGCTCTCTTTTCCTATCTCTGCCCCTCTTCCATGCTTTTCTCTCTAAATAAATAAATAAATAAATAAATAAATTTTTAAAAATTGGGTTAGAAGTGTCTACTAAACTTTAGGACAAAGGAAATAGTTTAATCAAGACAAAAGCACAGATAATAAGTGAAAGGACTGAGAAGACTATACTAAAATTAAAAATATCACACAGTGAAAATACAAGCCCTGAATAGAAAGTTATTTGCAACCACACAAAGGATTAGTATTTCTAATAAGGACATTCTATGGATTTGATTCAAAACATTTGCTCTATACTTGTGGACCCTTATGCAATTCATAAGTGTACCATTTCATTTTAAATTGGGGGGAAATTTCCTAGATATCTTTCTTTTGTATATTTCCAGTTTAATTTCATTCAATCAGACACAAAATAGGAATTTGGGAAGGTAAATATTACTAGCTTTAGTTTTAGTCATGCACTTGCTCTGTAAAGGAGTCCAACTTTCTTATATCTATTGTTTCACTCTTATTTGTCTTCAATTATTTTTCAGTGAGTAACTGATTAATTCTCATACTGCTAACGTTAACGAGTGCTAGGTGCCAAATGAGTCGGTCTATTTAATTTATAGGTCTGCAAATTTCTTCTGTTACCAATGTTTTTAAAAAATGTGTATATTAAAATATATCTTACAAAATGTGGGGAATAAGTTTAGCAATTTCCTGGGCTTACACCAATGGGTTAACAAGACATAAAGAATTACAAAGCCATAGGATGCTCCCACCTGAGTTTGGGTAAACAAGATAAGGCACCCCAGAATAGAGAGGGGTACAAAGGCACTCAATACATAGGTATATGAAATAAACAAGATTAGGTATTCAGGGCAAAAGTGTCCCCCAATTAAGTACTATAGCAGAAAGCTGCTTTCACAGGATACACCAAGTTAGGTAAACAGGTAAATTGGGCTATAGACCCCTGCACTGCAGGTGAAGGAGCCCAGAGTGGATTTGATTAACAAAAGAAAAGGTGCCTTGTTAACCCTGAGGCTATTTCCCCTATCTGCCTTATCCTCTAGTTTATCTAAGATAAACAGACAAGGCCTCCTGTCTGCCATTAACAACCATCTACCCATCTGCCCGGTGCCAGGATTTTGTTTTATACTGACCCAAACCCCAAACACCATATGTCTTCAAAACCCCCTTTGTCCTCACATCCCCAAGTTAATGTTCCCAGTTTGTCTCTTTGTGCACACCCGTCACATTTGTAAGCCTTCTGATCTTAATAAATACGGGGCGAAAACCCTTATTCAGGGCTCTTGTCTTTTCCCAGACATTAACCATCTCTCACATTTTCATCCTGCATCCCACTCTTTTGCTGCCCAAAAGAGAACTTTAGACTTAGAGTCTACGACAACAAAATAACATATACAACAAATTATACAACAAATTTAAGGAATTTAAAGTGGAAGAGTGAATGCAGAAGAAACTACCAAATTGTAAGAACTAGAACATTATCTGTTCCTTTGCATTGCCCAAAATGCCTCTCTTGAGCTTACTTATATGGAAAGAAGCATGAGATATCTAAGTAGCATCTTCCTAAAGAAGCATTACTCTGGAAAGTTCTTGTACATACAGTTCTTGAAAAATTTAAATGACCATGTGAACAAGCCTGATCTAACTTTCTGGAAAATTAAACAGTAACAACAACACACGGATAAGATCTCTGGTTCTTCACTAATCAACCTCAAAACTCATGAGCAATGTTGTTGCAGATTATCTCATTGGCCAGGTGACTACAGATACAAGAGTTAGCCAAGCAGAGATTAGATAGATTTGTCCATAGAGAAGAACCACATAACAATAACTATAAACAACAATAAGGTCACTAACTTTTAGAGTGGTTTGTTATAGAGCAAAAGTCAGCTTATGCAAAGGATCACCAGCAGCAAAGGACAGAGGTGGTAAGGTGACTTGAAGAGCTTTGAAGAAACGTTAGACAGATCTCTGGCAACAAGGAAGTTTCCAGAAGAACAAACAAATAACCTCAAAACAATCAACGCTACAGTGACTGCTGCCACAAGAAACCACCTTCTAGTTAACACTAAATGGAGAAGAAATGACAACAAACTAAAAGAGCTCAGCAAATTTGGCACAGTCAGTCAAGCAAGAGGAGAGGACATCTGCTTCTTACTACTACCGTCTCCATTCTATCACCAAGAGATAGATGCAAGAAGGAACACCGTAATACCCACCACTCCTGAAGTTGGGAAGATACCTGTTGTGGAGCTAATCCTGTATCCCTTCCCAACCTCAGGTTCAGCGGCATGAAACTAGTAAGTTGACATCAGCCACTGTTAGTATATTTACACCGCTCAAATTGGCAGATGCTACAGATCGGAGCTGCCTTTACCTTAGAAGGTCAGTAAACATTTACTGCCACAAACACTTTACATATTGTAGATCTTCCTTGGATTCTTTAACTTTATATTTACTGAGATAGTTACTGGGATTCTTTAACTCTATTTACTTGGAAATATCTTAATAAAAATCTCAAATAATAACACAGAAAAAAACTAGATAGTATCTTAGCCTCAAATTTGCCATTTATTTTAACCTTGACTGACACTTAACAAGAAACAAGATGAACTATGAACTCAGAGTGTGGTCAACTCTCATGAAAAAAATATGTATACTGAAGACTTTTATACTACAGATCTGTTAATTTCCTTGATACCTTAAAACTTGAGGCCAACTTTACCTGTGGCAACTGTTGGAATATATTTCTCTAAAAAATGTTTCTCAGAATGCATGTTTCTCAAAAGATCTTTCAGAAGAAGCAAGCATGTGTTAGGTCCAATGATTCTATTTCTGATGGGTATATATTCTATCATTGAGAAAACAACACATAATAAATAGTATTACATTTTGGCATTTACAGCAGTCCCTCCATCTTTCATGTTTAAATATCACATACCAGTATGTAATCAACAAAACACCTCATTCTTATCCATGCTGTCAATTCTTAGGACAAACTAGCATCAATTGTACCATAAGAATAATAACTATTATTATTAGTTAATATCATTAATCTTATTATTATTATATAATTATTTGAGTTCAGTTCTTTTTTATTATCTTATACTGTCTATCATTACCAAGCTAGCTAAACCTTTCTGAATTCAGGGGTAGAGTGGGAACTAGAAGATAATTATCATGTAGTATCTATTTTCTATAATGGGTACGGTGATATTCATTTATAACTTAGGCTACAGACTGCTGTTATCAACTCTTATTACATTCCTGATCAAGGGTGATTTTTCATCCTTTTTGTTACTTTACTACAAAGCTGCAATGAATACATGTCCAAAAACTCAGTGTGTAAAGCTTCTCTCTGAAGGAAAAAATAAATGACAGCCTTCATCAGAAAGAGTCACTCCTGTGTTCTGCCTCCATATCAAATGGCTGTAATTTAATGCTTTCTGAAAGCTCACTTTAGACTTTTGTATTAGAGAGAGATAAAGAAGGAATCTAAAGTGGTGTTTGCAAATGAAAGCTTATTAAAAATATGAACTCTTGGGGCACCTGGATGGCTCAGTCAGTGAGCCTCCAAGCTCTTGATTTAAGCTCAGGTCATGACCCCAAGGTTGTGGAATCAAGCCCTGCCTTGGGCTCCATGCTCAACATGGAAACTGCTTAAGAATTACTCTCTCTTTCTCCCTCTGCCCCTTTTCACTGTTCACACTCTCACTCTCTCTCTAAATTAAAAATAATAATAAGAGTAAAAAGGAAAAGCAAAAATATGAACTCCTATATCCTAGACATATAAAATCATAATCTTTTGGAAAACAACAAAAATCTATTTATCTGCAGTCTCATAAGAGATTTAGAAGAGATTCCAAGTTTGGAGACAACTTGTTTGTAGAAGCGCACCTTTCAACTCTAAAAATTCCACAGTTAAGTAAAAAGAAAACCAAATACCTGCATGATTTATTCTTTGATCCTTGTGAAATAATATCCCTCAAAGTATGATTTTTATAAATAAAAGTATATAAATAAATAAATGTATTTATTATTAAATACTATATAAATATATTTATACAAATAAATATATTTATGCCCTTGACACTTTAGAAAATATCTATTTCAAGAATGTTTTTTGGGGCGCCTGGGTGGCTCAGTCGGTTAAGTGTCCAACTTCAGCTCAGGTCACGATCTCGCGGTCTGTAAGTTCGAGCCCCGCGTCGGGCTCTGGGCTGATGGCTCAGAGCCTGGAGGCTGTTTCCGATTCTGTGTCTCCCTCTCTCTCTGACCCTCCCCCATTCATGCTGTGTCTCTCTCTGTCTCAAAAATAAATAAAAACGTTAAAAAATTAAAAAAAAAAAAGAATGTTTTTCATATTTTTGCAAATCCACAGTCACATATACTATTACAGTTGACCCTTGAACAACATAGGTTTGAAATGAGGGTCCAATGACACGTGGATTATTTTCCAATAAATACAGTAGAGTACTATAAATGCATTTTCTCTTCCTTATGACTTCTTAACATTTTCTTTGCTCTTGCTTACAATCTTATAAGAATACAGTATATAATACTTACATAAAATATGTGTTAATTGACTGTTTATGTTAGTGGTAAGATTTCTGGTCAACAGGTTATTAGTAGTGAAATTTGGGGGGAGTCAAAAGTTAAACACATATTTTCAACTGTGCAGGGGATTGATAGTCCAACCCTTTTGTTGTTTGAGGGTCAAGTGGAATTACGCTATCCCATGTCTCTTCATGGATTTCTTTTATAATTTAACAGCTAATATTAGTGTTTCACTACATAGCAAACACATGTCGCAAATATAGACGAACTATAAACACATTCTACTTCAACAAAGAAAAATTCTGTCCAAAAGTAAGTGGCTTTAGAGGCCAAGTTCTACTACCATGATTGAGAAGAGAAAGACAAGGATATTCAGAGATAAGCTGTTTTGTATGAATGGAGTTTATGTGCATGTGCTCTTATAGTATCAGATGCTAAATATCCAGGGCTGGGCTGTGGTCTCATGTTAAAAGCATGGAAAAAACCCAACAGTGGGTTTCAATGAGCATGGAATAATTATAGGCAATAAAATGAGATGGCTGTAGAGAAACAAGCTACCTGAAAACACATTCTACTTTATACTGGTGCTTTATTCCTGTCCTACAGTAGGAATTTTAAAATTCAGGTTAATGGCTTTTGGAGTGAAGTTGTATTTATACACAACACAGTATGTAACGTTTAGAAAATAAGTCACTAATGCGATTGGGATTTAGACAGAATATTTGATCTTTAAAAGGACAACAAACCAGATCCTTCAAGTAATCCGAGCAATGAAATAAACTAGTAATCATTGTTGAAGTAAGTTTATCTGCCTTTAAAAAGCTGTGAATTGGTATGCAACATGATCAGCCACATGGCGAAACCATTGCACAGTGTCTCATACTGAAACCCGAGAACAAGAGAGATGATAAAAGAACCCTGTGTAAGCAAGAGCTATTGGCAATGTCAAAGTCCCAAAGAGAAATATCATATGTCCACATTTATAAAGAACATCTCGTTAAAGTATAGTCAAATGACCTGCTTGCTAATATTCGATGAGACAAAATAACATTTTTCCAAATCAATCAATCAAGCAATAGTAATTAGTCTTTCTTGTGAAAAATTTTCTACTTCCATTATTCCTCCAGTTTACTTTTAACAATGGCATGGATTTAAGTTTTCAATCTGTAATATATTACCTGAATCTTTTCCCACGTGGGATAAATTCATTCTGCCATATTTGTGTCTTATTTCCATCATCACCCAAACTATTCATTATGTCTCTGCAATATGACATTTAGTTGTACCAAATAAGTTCAACATGAAGGAAAGAGGATCCAATAGAGACCATATGATCTTCATCTTTTCCAGCTTTGGTGACATATAACGGACATATAACACTGTGTAACTTTAAGATATACAATAGGATGATTTGATATACACACACATTGCAAAATGATTATCTCAAAAACTTAGTTAGCACATCCATCACCTGCCATGAAAAAATGTTTTGGTGGGGTGAGAACATTCAAGATCTACTCTTTTGTCAAGTATAAAATATAATATTGTCGGGTCACCTGGGTGGCTCAGTCAGTTGAGCATCTGACCTCAGCTCAGGTCATGATCTCGCAGTTCGTTTTTAAGCGCCACTTCAAGCTTTGCTCTGACAGTGAGGAGCCTGCTTCAGAGTCTCTGTCTCCTTCTCTCTCTGCCTCTACCCATCTCATACCTCTACCCCACTCACCACCCCCCCCCAATCCTAGAAACTCTCTGTTTCTATGAGTTTGGCTGTGTGTGTGTGTGTTTTAAGATCATACAGTATTTGTCTTTCTTGTCTGACTTATTTCATAACACAATGCCTTCAAGTTCCATCCATGTTTTCCCAAAAGAAGAAAATATTTTAATCATGTTAATGAAGAAAGATTTTTATTGATGAGGCACCAAAAAGCAAGGGCATTTCAAGAGTAAAATATTAACAAGTTTGATGTATGTATTTATAAACTGTAAAGAATAAAAAGAAATCTGTGAGAACAAAATAACAAGTAAATAAAAAATGAGCAAAGAATATGAAGGGCAATTCACTGGAAAAGAAACACAATAGGCCAACACACATATGAAAGGAAGTTTTCATCACGCTGGTAATCAGGGAACTGCAAATTAAACCTCTCATAACCATTAGTTTGGCATGAATAAATAAATGTAGCAATATCAAAACTATGAAAACTTACATAAATCCAAGTCTGAATGTACCTGTGCAACAACAAAATTCTTAATTATTTTCATAGTAGCTAAATATGCCAATCAAGTAAATGGAAGATTGCTTCCAAAGGTACTCCAAGAAAGGAATATAAATAAGAAGTTATAGAATGAGTTTAACAGAAATTATTTTATTCCTTAGGCTGTGATAAAATGGAGGCACAAATAAGAACTGTTTGTAAGGGGATGTCTAGGTATCTCTGTCAGTTAGGTGTCCGACTCTTGATTTCGGCTCAGGTCATGATTTCTTGGCATCAGGTTGGACTCCATGCTGACAGCGCAGAGCCTACTTGGAATTCTCTGTCTGCCACTCGCTCTCTGCTCCTCTCCCACACCATGTGCACATGCATATACGAGCACTCTCTGTCTCAAAATAAATAAATACACTTAAAAAAGAAAAGAGTGGTTTATAAGACAATACTTTGATGTAGAAGTAGGTTTTTTTGGGTTTGGTACAGCTCATCAAAAAGATCAAGGATCCAGCACTCTGCCTTTCTGCTCTACTATTTGCAATGTACATGCGTTTTATTCTTAAATGTTGTCCTACATATGTCCTATATATGCCAATGCCCTAAAGATTATATCCACCATAGGGAAAAAAGACAATCAAAGGAATATAGCTGAAAGAGTGCCCCTCTTTAGACACACTCTTTTTATTCAGGAAGAAACATTTTCCCAGAAACCTTGTGACAGATCTGACAAAAGATTTACTGGGCAAAACCTAGTCCGGGCAGCTTGGCAAACAAATACAGGACAAATGTATTGGGAAAATTACTTTATATATACCTCAGTTCCAGTGTCTTCTTTCTGTGGTACAAGGTAGGGATCAAATAACCTATGGTGAGTATAACATAATGTATAAACATGTTGAATCACTATGTTGTACATTTGAAATTAATGTGACATTGTATATCATCTAAAGAAACTAATTTAGGGGTGCCTGGGTAGCTCAGTCGGTTCAGCGTCCGACTTCAGCTCAGGTCACGATCTCTTGGTCCGTGAGTTCGAGCCCCGCATGGGGCTCTGGGCTGATGGCTCAGAGCCTGGAGCCTGCTTCCGGTTCTGTGTCTCCCTCTCTCTCTGCCCCTCCCCCGTTCATGCTCTGTCTCTCTCTGTCTCAAAAATAAATAAATGTTAAAAAAAAATTTTAAAAAGAAACTAATTAAAAAAAATAACACATGTTGATTGCCCAAAATGATGAAATTAACCAGATCATTAAATAATATCCATTTATTTTCCATGGTATTATTTTAGTAGTGAACATCTTTGAAATATTTTTAATAAAAGTTAATGTGATCATCCTAATGAATTTTAATCTTGTCTAGAATGTCCCCCACTCGAAAATCACAGTTTAATTTTTTTTTCTTACGTTTATTTATTTTTGAGAGACAGAGTGAGACAGAGTGAAAACAGAGGAGGGAAGAGAGAGAAGGAGACACAGGATCTGAAGCAGGCTCCAGGCTCTGAGCTGTCAGCACAGAGCCCAATGCGGGGCTTCAACTCACAAACCATGAGATCATGACCTGAGCTGAAGTCGGACACTTAACCAACTGAGCTACCCAGGCGCCCCCAAAAATCACAGTTTAAGTAAATTAATACCACATAACAAGACAATTATACATTTTTTTGATAGTAGAGAAATATACAAACTTTAAAACCTAAAATTCAATTTCTGATATATTTTTGCTTCCTAGATTAAGAAAATTACAAAAGCAACATGTGTATGAATGCTTCCACATCATCTTCAGTGACATTAAACTGTATGCATTTCAATTAGTTTAATTATATTTTGCATATCAGTATTCTTAAAACTAAATCTGAAGGAAAGATTAATAACGGAATTAAGAATAAGAACAGGAGGCCACATTATTAATTAATGAAGATATTTTTAATAATTATGGTCACACATAAACAACAATACAATGAGACAGTGATGTAAATTACAGAACAGTGATCTTTGCATTATTATATAGTAATTGGCAATTTTATTAATTAATTAATTAATTAAGTATAACTGTCATGCAATGTTACATTCGTTTCAGGTATACAACATGGTGATTCAACTTCTTTAAATATTGTTATACTCACTTCAAGTGTAGGTACCATCTGCCACTCTAGGCTGCTATTGGTAACAATGTATTAACAGTGCTATTAATAATGGGGACTATATCGCCTATACCTAAAAGGCAAATTTCCCTGATTTGTTCACTTTTTACCTGGAAGCCTGTACCACTTCCCTGCACCCTTTGGCTCCTCCCCACAAGCCCATCCGTTTGACAACCATCAACTCGTTCTCTGTATTTATAGGTCTGACTCTGCTTTTTCCTTTATTTGTTTCTTAGATTCCATATGTAAGTGAAGTCATATAGTATTTGTCTTTCAGCCTGATTCATTTCACTTAGCATAATAACCTCTAGGTCTTTCCATGTTGTTATGAATGGCATGAGCGCATCTGTTCTTATGGGTGAGGAATATTCTATCACACACACACACATACACACACACACACACACACACACACACACACACATACACAATATCTTCTTTATCTATTTGCCTGTCAATGGTCACTTAGGGTGCTTCCATATCTTCACTACTGTAAAAATGTTGCATTAAACCAAGAGGAACATTTATCTTTTCAAATTAGCATTTTTGTTTTTCTTTAAAAAGATTTTGTCACAAAGATTTTGTCATAAAGGAGTTGGAGTGCCTTTGGAGAGTTTGATCAGAGTAATGACATTATTTGATTTTTTTTTTAATACTCAATAATGGAACACTGGATCATACTGTTTCTCTTTTTAATATGTTGAGGAACCTTAATACTGTTTTCCACAATTTCCACTCCTACAAACAGTGGACAAAGGTTCCTTTTTCTCCGCTTCTTCACCAACACTTGTTATTTCTTATATTTTAGATTTTAGCTAGTCTGACAGGTTTTAGGTGATATCTCACTGTGGTTTTGATTTCCATTTCTCTGATGATGAGTGATATTGAGGATCTTTTCATGTATCTATTGGCCAGCTGTAGGTCTTCCTTGGAAAAAAATCTATTCAGGTCCCATAATTATTTTTAATCAGATTATTATTATTATTTGTTTAGTATGGAATGTAAATACATCCTTAGAGTCCAGCATCATCCTGATACTAAAAGAAGACAAAGACATCACAAAAAAAGAAAACTATAGGCCAATATCCCTGAAGAAAAATTCTCGAAAATTATTAGAAAACTGCATTCAATATAAATTAAAAGGATCATTCACCACAATCAAATGGGATTTATTCCATGAATGCAACCATGGCTCACTATTCGCAAATCAATGTGATATACCATATCAACACATCTAAGGATAAAAATCATAGGACCATGTCAATAAATGCAAAGTATGCATTTGGTCAAAAAATCTGTTTATGATAAAAAGTCTCAGCAAAGCGGGTTTAGAGGGAGCATACCTCAACAAAATAAAGGCCACATATGAAAGAAAGCCCCACAGCTAACATCATACTGAATGGTGAAAAACAGAGATTTCCCTCTAAGATTAGGAACAAGACAAGGATGTTCACTCTTGCTACTCTTATTCAACATGGTCCTGGAAGTCCTAGCCAGAGCAATCAGACAAGAAAAAAAAAATAAGAGGCATCTAAATATTGGTAAAGAAGAAATTAAACTGTCACTATTTGCAGACAAGATACTATACATAGAAAACCCTAAGTATTCCACCAAAACAAAACAAAACAAAACAAAACAAAACAAAACAATTAGAAGCAATTTTCTTCCTATTTTTTTTTCTTTTTTAACTTTAAAGACCAATCAGGGCACTTACTAGTGATTTCTGAGTTAGTTTTGAAAGACCTCTGTACTTAATTATCTCCAAACTACAAAGAAGACAATTCAGAGCAAGACTTTATAAAAATGTGAGACTCCCACTACCAGAGAGAATATTGATTATAAAATTAATCTATATATTTGGTTAATTTTAATACTAAAGTTACATGCTTTAGGGTTCACTTGAAGTTCTCTACACAAAATCAACTTGCCCCTTCAACTGCATTTCCCTCACAATTAATTCTTTTTTTCTTAATTTTTTAAATTTATTTTTGAGACAGAGAGAAACAGAGCATGAGCAGGTAAGGGGAAGAGAGAGAGGGAGACACAGAATCAGAAGCAGGCTCCAGGCTCTGAGCCATCAGCACAGAGCCCAATGCGGGGCTTGAACTCACAGACTGTGAGATCGTGACCTGAGCCGAAGTCGGACGCTCAACCGACTGAGCCACCCAGGCGCCCCCACAATTAATTCTTTAATGTAAGGAACTAGTGAAAATTAGAAGAGTATACAAAATTCTTGTAAATGGCTTTTACTCATTAACTATACACATAATAGCATGCATGGATGCATGTATATAGCAGAATCTTCCACATATATTCATTGATTAGATTTATCAATAATTCCACAGCTTCCCATGTTTCAATAAAGAGAAACAGGATCAACTAGGATTGTATTATGACTTCTGTGGGTCGTAGGCAATTTTGCCTTCCTTTGCCCCTTCCTGCATGAAAACACACACAAAAATATTCAAAGTTCTGTTCTGTAAGTACATGAATATAAACATGAATATATTAATATTATATTCAATATGTATTATTTGACCTAAGAGCTCATTCTTTTCCTGTGATTTTAAACTAAGTCAAAGCATTTTTGTGGGTCCCTAAAAGTAATGAGCTCCCCAGCACTGTAATTAAAGGAAAAGTTGGCCCCCAGTTCAATAGGAAAAGCTTTTTTTTTTTTTTTAATTTTTAATGTTTATTTTTGAGAGAGAGAGAGAGAGAGAGACAAAGCATGAGCAGGGGAGGAGAGAGAGGGAGACACAGAATCCAAAGCAGGCTCCAGGCTCCGAGCTGTCAGCACAGAGCCCCACGCGGGGCCTGAACTCACAAACCCTGAGATCATGACCTGAGCTGAAGTCAGAAGCTCAACCGACTGAGCCACCCAGGTGCCCCAAAAAGCTTTTTCTTTGAAATAATTTCTATTTTAATAGAAAAAAAATTGAAACTGGAGGCTACTTAGAAGTTATACCAAAACTTGATTTTAACAAAAATATCTGTCTTCAAAGTACCTCCCTCCCTAGAAGTAATAAGAAGTGGTAAAATGGAGTGAATTGAAATCCACTTATTTCCTGTATGACATATGAGGGCAGGAGAAAAAAAAGAAAACTGGAAGCATAAGTGTGACACAGAAAACCAGAAATTGCTATGGATTTAAACAGTCATCAGGGAAATATCTGAATTTCTAATAATAAATAATCTCGATAGTTACCTCAAAAAAAATTTGCTGTGGTTGGCCAATGGAAAATGAGAAATCTTGTGATTTCCTAAAAAAATATAGATTTTATATTCCAGTGGAGAAGGATTTTATATACACTAGGAAGATTCTACCTTTAGTAAGAAGTGAATAGAAAAGGGCAGATAGAGGCAAATTCTCACCGTTAGGGAAAAAATTTATGGCTTAAGTCATAAATTTAAAAATACCAAACAATATATGGCTTCAGAAAATGAATTAAAAGATAAATAAAATGAAGACTAAAGTGATAAAATAGAATTATTTCCAGGCATATGAAAATACCCATCTGATTTCTCAGTTTTGCTAATTACAGTATTTAAAATATATATATATATATATATATATATATATATATATATATATATATAAAACCTACCCTAATTGAATGTCACAAAAATGACTGAAGTGTTCTATGAAAACAAAACTAGCATAACGAAGTTACAATGTACATTTATGTGGTTCCCATTTGCTCTCATCCTGAGTTCCCAGAAATATTTTTCAGGCAGACTATCATATCCTTAAAATTTTGTTTTTTAAAATGATGTTTTCTATGATATCTTCAGAGTCCACAAGACTGCATGAAAAAGTAATTGATGCTAAATAAAATACATACCAAATGGATAAAAAGTTGAGATTATTCACTAATCTAACTTGTTGACACTTGTGCTAATACACAGACTTGGTTTATTTACCAAAACGAGCGCTAACAGTTACTATGCTAACCACATAGTTTTGTGGAGATACAGTATTTATGGTAGAAGCTCTTAAAAAATCATTATGAAAGGTGCTTTACAGAATATAAGTGAACTGAAAGGAACTGGCAAATGTATACTGGCCACAACTACAATCTGAAAAACCAAGAATGGACTCAACTGTATTCTTTCTGACTGAGGACAACTTTGGGGCAGCAAAGGGAATCTAACTAATTATTTTTTAATGTTTATTTATTTATTTTGAGAGAGAGAGAGAGAGAGGGGCAGAGAGAGAAGGAGAAAGAGAATCCTAAGAAGGCTCCACGCTGTCAGCATGGTGCCTGATGCAGAGCTTGAACTCACTAACCGTGAGATACTGATCTGAGCCAACATCAAGAGTCCAACACTTGGACTGACCAACTGAGTCACACAGGAGCCCCCAAGCTAATTATGTTTAATACTACATTTCAAGTGAGAAATTAAATAAAAGAACTTAAAGTAAGTGTGTGTGTATGTGAGTGTGTGTCTCTATTTGCTTATGGAGATACATGCATTGATAGATAGATAGACAGATAAATATAGATTGATATGATAACACTGACTGAATTTATAAGGAACCAATTATATCCCTATTTGACGTTTCAAAATTGATGTAATGGTCAGCAACTTAAAAATACAGATTTGTAGATTATCTCCTGAGAAAATGAATGACATATACCAGATATTGTGTGTATTATCCTGTAAAATCCTATCTGTTTATGAATTATTTGACCTCACGTCTTAAAATAATATTTGCAAAATTAGCTTGAATGGGTTTGGAGAAGAACAATTATGTAGACTGACAAAGGGCTCTAAATTTATAAAGAGAGGGTAATCACACCTGTCATTGAATTGGGATGTAGTGAGTGTCGAGAGAATGTCTAGAAGGCTGGCTTAAGTTGTAATGTTCTTTAGTATTAAATTAATGAAGTAAAAAGGGAAGCAAACTGCACATTCGTGGGAGGTGTGAACGATAATAAACTGGCAGGTGTACTAAAGTGGAGAATAAACAGAGAAATAAATCGAACCACACAGACTATGAATATAGTAATAAACAGAAGAAAATGAAATTCAACTCAGAAAAATGCAACTATGTCAGACAAATAATCACCTCCAATAGCAAGATCATAGGACTTTTAAAAAGAGCGTAAGAATATTAAATTCAATATTAAAGATTGAATTAAGAATATTAAATTAAGAATTAAAATTAAATTAAGAATAAATTAAGAATATTAAAATTCAATAGCGTTAGAGGAAGATAAGAAACAGAGAAGGGAATTGTGTATTTGTGTGTGCAGATATTATTTTACATAAGAATAACCAATATAGTTCCATCAGCTTCTATTCTAGAGCCACAATAGGCCATTGATAACCAGTGCCTCTTGGCAAATATATTAATAAGAATTAGAGTCTTAGGACCTAGAGTCTACTACAGAATGTGGATAAATACAGAAAGAGGTAGACCTGCTATTTTTACTACTCAATAACCATGTTTTTCATCTGTCCCCAAGAGTTACATCCCCACACTTTTTATGCTCAAATGTAACCAAAGTATGTGAATGTTCTACATACCAATGTACTCATAACTGAAGTCCATTGTGAATGAAAACACCTCCAGTCTTTTACACATTTCTTGTCATTTGTCTCAGAATTCTTCCCCCCCCACCCATCCTCATATTCTGTATTTTACAGATTATTTCCCAGCTGACTGGAAAGTAGATACAAAGTGAAGAAGTGAAATCTACAGAATATTCCCAAACGGTCTTTTAATCAGTAATAAATTTTCCCTCCAAACTGTTATACGTAGATTAATGTTAAAAGGTAAGTGATTTAATTACAAACTCTCTTTTCAAAAGGTAGGTGATGATATCATGAAGCGATCCTATCCTTGCTTTTTAATTACTCTTGTCCATATCTCAGAGATTTTTCAGAACTCTGGGGTTTTAACGTCTCAAGGATTTCACAGGTATTTGTACACACGGCCTTCTGACTCACTAATTCAAAATTCCTCAAGTTGTTTCATGAAATACCCAACTTATATACATATATATACATGCATTTTTTAAATAGTTCTGTGATCCAACTGTTTAGAGAAATCTTGTGCTTATAACTTTGGAGAAGAGATTAAACTGGTGTATTTACTACACGATTTATCAGAACCTTTTTTACTGTGGTGAGTATGTTTATGGCATTGATTCTGGTGATAGTTTTATGGGCGTGTATCTCCAAACCATCAAGTTGTATACATTAAATACAGCTTTCTGCAAGTCAACTTTACCTCAATCAAATGGTTCAAATAATTAAATTATTGGGATGCCTGGGTGGCTAAGCTGGTTGAAGGTCCAACTTCAGCTGAGGTCATGATCTCACGGTTCATGAGTGCTAGCCCCGCATTGGGCTATGTGCTAACAGCTCACAGCCTGGAACCTGCTTCGGATTCTGGGTCTCCCTCTCTGCCCTCCCCCACTCATGCTTTCTCTCTGCCATTCAAAAATAAATAAGCATTAAAAATTTTTTTCATAGGGGCGCCTGGGTGGCTCAGTCGGTTGGGCGGCCGACTTCGGCTCAGGTCATGATCTCGCGGTCCGTGAGTTCGAGCCCCGCGTCGGGCTCTGTGCTGACAGCTCAGAGCCTGGAGCCTGTTTCAGATTCTGTGTCTCCCTCTCTCTGACCCTCCCCCATTCATGCTCTGTCTCTCTCTGTCTCAAAAATAAATAAACGTTAAAAAAAAAAAAAATTAAAAAAAAAAAATTTTTTTTTCATAAAAAAGATTTAATTATTGATCTCACTTTTTCCCGTACTAGGCCCAAAGTTTATTGGTAAACTTTTATTAATTTTTTTAATGTTTATTTATTTTTGAGAGAGAGAGAAATAGAGTATGAGCGGGCAAAGGCAGAAAGAGAGGGAGACACAGAATCCAAAGCAGGCTCCAGGCTCTGAGCTGTCAGCACAGAGCACAATGCAGGGCTCAAACCCACGAATCTTGAGATCATGACCTCAGCTGAAATCGGACACTTAACTGACTGAGCCACCCAGGCGCCCCTGGTAAACTATTTTTTAATTAAAAAAAAAAAAAGATATGAACAAAAGAATACACAAATCATAGGTATATGACTTAATGAATTTTCACAAAATGGAAGAACTTAGAACCAGATCAAGAAACAAAATATTGAGAAGTTCTTCTTATGATCGTTTTCATTCATGACCCTCCCCACTATCCTGACATGTAACGCCATGGATTATTTCTGCCAATCTGGACTTACTTTTGTGGTTGCTTTTTTTATAAACTCATTTTAAATTAAACTATTTATTTTGCCATAGTTGTAAATTCACATGCAGTCTTAAGAAATAGTATATACAGATTACATACACCCTTCTCCCAGTTTTCCCCAATGGCAAAATTGCGCACAATTGTAGTACCATATCACAACTGGAAAACTGACATTAATACAATTCATCAAACTTACTCAGATCTCACATTTTGCATATTCATATGTGCACATATTGTGTTCTCTGAAATTTTGTCACATGTCTATATTCATGTAACTGTAAGTATAGCCCAGATATAAGTACATGTAAGTATAGCCAAGCTCCAAGAACAGTTGTAATATTAAAGGATCCCTCATGCTTTGCTATCACTTGCGTAGACACATCTACTTCCTTTAGTATTCTCTCCCATCCTCCCTCTCCTTCACCCTTATCCCTAACCCCTGGGAACCAGGAGTCCATTTTCTATCTCCATTATTTTGTCTCTTCAAGAACTTACACAAATGTAATTGCATGGCATATAGCTTTTGAGATTCGCTTATTTCACTTAGCATAATTTCCTGAGATCCATCCAAGCTATAGCATATTTCAATAGTTTGTTCCTTCTAATTACTAAGTAGTATTCTATGTTATAGATGTACCACAGTTGTTTAAAAATTCACCCAGTGGGAAAAATAAATCACCCACTCAAGGACATTTGAGCTGTTTCCAGTGTTCTGTTACGGTAAATAGAGGTACTCTAAACATTAAGGCACATGTTTTGTGTGAACATAATTTCTCAATTCCCTGGGATCACTGAGCAGGAAAGCAACTGCCAGATCATATGCAGGTGTATGCTTAGTTTTGTTCTGTTTTTTCACACACTGCCCAGCTCATTTCCAGAGTGTCTGTACCATTTTATATTCCCACTGATGTAAGAGTGATTTGTTTCTCCATACCCTTGCTAGCATGTGGTGTTCTCACTACTTTTTATTTTATACATTCTGATAGGGGTTTAATGGCACTGACCGTGGTTTTAACTTTCATTTTCTGAAGATGGCTAATAATGTTGAACAATTTCATGTGCTTACTTGCCATCTGCATATCTTCGTTAGTGAAATGTCTGTGTAGTGTTATTTCCCACTTAAATAGATTACATATTTTTGTTTTCAGAGTTCATTATATAACCTACCTACATTTTGTTGTCAGATAAGCATTTTGCAAATATTTTTTCCGAGTAGACAGTGAATTTTCCCATATTCTTTATAAGAACTTTCACAGAACAAAAGTTCTTATTTTATAGTATTTGTATGAAATCCAGCTTATAAAGTTTTCCATGTATGGGTCATGATTTTGGTGTCAACTCTAAGAACTCTTTGGCCAGCCATACTTCTTGTCTAAAACAAACAAACAAACAAAAAATTCTGGTATTTTAATAGGAATTTCATGAAACCTACAGATCAGTTCGGGGAGAATTAACATCGTCACTATCTTGATTTTTTTCAAAAATCAAATCTTCATTTATTTAGTTCTTTTCAAAAATTTATTTCATTAGCATTTTGTAATGGTCATATAGATACCATACATGTTAGTATGGTACAAGTTTTGCACCTAAGTATGTTATTTTTCGTTATACTGTGTTTTCCTCGATACTGCAAAAGAGTTCCACATTTTCCCATCTTCCCCAGCACTTGGTACTGACTGTCTTTTCAATGTTAGCCATTCTGTTATGTTAGTGGTATAATACTATAACTTAAATATTTCCTGCTCATTCATGATGTTATTATTTTCTTATGTTTTGTCTCTTCTACAAAGTGCCTACACAATTCTTTTGCCTATTTTTCTATAGACTCTACTGTGTTACTGGTAGGGAATAATGAACACACATACACACAATTATATATGTATATACACACACATATATATACACA
Source organism: Neofelis nebulosa (assembly GCF_028018385.1). NCBI lineage: Eukaryota > Metazoa > Chordata > Mammalia > Carnivora > Felidae > Neofelis > Neofelis nebulosa. Next base: position 140,883,203 of record NC_080782.1, read on the forward strand.
TTTATGCTAGATATGCTTTTTGTCAAATCTACATATTGCATATATCGTCTCTCCATATATTTTTATTATACTGTAAGCGGTGCTCCCAGATGAACAATTTCTTGGTTATAATAAAGTCCAATTTGTAAATGCTTACCGAATAAAGCTTTTTTTGTGTGAATTTAAGAATTCTTTGTCTACTTCAAGGTTAATGCTCTTCTAATTTTTTTCCTATGTGCTTACATATATACTTTTAAAGTTTATTTATTTTGAGAAATAGAGAGTGGGTGGGGGGGGAAGCACAAGTGGGTGAAGGGCAAAGAGAAAAGGGGAGAGAGAAAACCCCAAGCAGGCTCTATAGTCAGGTTGGAGCCCAGATGTGGGGCTTGAACTCACAAACCATGAGATCATGACCTGAGCCAAAACCAAGAGTCAGGTGCTTAACTGACTGAGCCACCCAGGCACCCTGTGTGCTTTATATTTTTTACCCCATACCTCTTTATTAAAGAAACATTTTCTCATGCAGATAGAGAAATGTCACTGTAAATTTAAGAGTTAAGTGCCAGAGTTGTTTTCATGGAATATATATTCATCATGGCTGTGTTAACCTTTCCTAACAGACAAGATTTATGGGTTTCCTTCTTCTTTCAATTAGCATTGTTTCAGATGACTATACTATTCCAATATTTCTCTTAGTGTTAAGACAATAACTACACACTGAGTAATCTCAAAGCTTCAGAGAATAATATCAACTGAATATATTAATTAAATCAGAATTCTGATTCAGTTAAGACTACACTCTGGACTCTATAGTATTAAGAAAAAACAATGTGATTTTTCCTTTCTGTCATTTTGGCATAAATATACACCACATTATGATGAATGAAACCGGCTATGAAAACATATATTGTGCTCAAAGCTATAAGACAGAATTTGGTATATTCTATAGAAGCTCTTTTCCTCCAGCTGTTGGGGCCTACATAATGAAACCAAAACCAATTATAATATAGTTCAATGCCAGTAAGAATACTTTTTCTTAGAAATGAGACTAATTTAGAGAGGTATATGGGAAATGGAAGACCTTTTGATCTACAAAAAAAAAAAAAAAAAAGAAAAGCAGCCAAACCCAACAAAGGCATATATTTGGAATTAAAAGGAAGATACACAAAGTGTTTGAGTGTTATATATTGCGTGTATATATTATTTGTTAAAAAAAATCAAGGAATGAATCTAAACACCTGATCTTAAAACACGTATTACTTCACAGTATCTTATTAAAGCAATTTTTTTATTTCACAAATGTAAGGTTGGCAAGGTTTGAGGGTGAAGTAACTTTTAGAATACTTTTAAAAAATATTTTTCATACCTGCATTCTCCAGAAGTAATAAAACGTGAGCTTAAAGCATTAAAAATAAATTTTAGAACTTAATTTAGTACTTATAACAAATATGAAATCAATAAGGCAAAACACATTATAATTTCTCTGATATACAAGTTAATATATTTGAAATAAATGCTAATGACAGTTTCAGCCGATATTGGGCCTTGAATCATAGATAGTTAACCTTGGACGAATAGAAACAATATTTAGAAGCTACTGCATGGTGTATATTTGCTCTACGCATCTACTACTTGTTGACGTTACTAGTTCTTATTGTGACTAGCTATACACTAATGGGATCTGTTCCTATATTTTTATAAGATTATTTGTTATCTGTGCAAATAAAACTGTGCAATATTAAAGCATTCAACTGAATGGAAATAAATGTAAGATTCTACATGGTTTTTATTGAGACCTACATACTTACCTGAACTTGCTCTTGCTAAGATTAAGGTGATCTGTCTCCTGTTTGTAGGACGACAATGATTATGTTTTTAATACAGAATATCTGTTAGTTTCAAACACAACTGTTTCCCTGGTTATTGTTACAGGGAAAGCGTTGATAATACGTCACTTTTTTTACAAGTAGTTCGCATCAAACATACGACATATGTTATACGGCTCCTTGGGATGGATAGATCAATAGAAGATTTAGAATAAAAGCTTAAAATACATGGCATGAAGCTTAGGTAAGCCATTAAATTCTTTATCAAATTAGAGGATAAGGAAAGCAAAGTAAAATCGTTTGACACAGGGGCATTATTTTAATTCTAGCCTTCTTCCACACACACTTATGCAAAACATTCATCCTTCCCATGCCCACACGCCATCACCAACACTGGCATTCACAAGTATCTTTAAAAGTAACCAGAGAAGTATGTTGCCCTAAACGTTTCAGGTACCTTACATACATTGCAAAGAATATACCCTTTTCTTAAATGCCCCAACTGTAGAAACAAATGGTAAGGCTTAAACCTACTGTTGGAGAGAATGCTTTGCTGAAAAATCAAAGCTTAGGATGACCTAATTGCTTAGAAAATCACTGTAAAAGTTGCATAAACCATCCATATCGATCACTTTCATAGAGTGCTCCTGAGACAAGGAGCATTTCCTATCCCTTGTTTATCCCACTTAATAAAATATTTGACACCCTCACCTTTTTTCTCCCGCCCTTTCTATTGTCTAAACACTTTCACCAATATTTATTTAAAAATATATTCCAAATTGCTGAGAATCTTACCTCACTAATCCAGCCTCTATCAAAATTGCTATTTCATACGAGAAAAGATTGCACTTGGGAATGTACAGTGATTTTATTTTGAATACACTACTGGAGGACAAACAAATGTTTGGAAACAATACTAGAAAAGTCTGACATTGGATTTATTTTTTGCTTGTTCCAAAGCCACATTTTAGTGAACACTTTAAAAACAAAGACTGCATTTGCTTGAGCAGACTTTTATTATTTATGCCCTTGGAGTATAGTTTACTTTTGTAGGATAGACAGATGATGTTTCCACTCTATTTTATTAATTTAGGGGGGAAAAAACCTAATTCTTTCATCTTTGAAAGCTAAAAACTTATGTCAACTGGCATATTATTTACACAGATGGTTTAAAAGGTATTTCCAGTTTCTTTCTAAGAAAACTGTTTACCTGTTCCCTTGAATTATTGAGGAAAGTTTCAATTATTCCTTTGTATCACTCCTTGCCAAATCTTTATTTATTTATGGCATAAATAAAATGATGACGTACTTATTTAATGTTAGCTGCAAGACTTTTTCCAGGCACTGAATAAATGCTGAATGATTTTATAGAATAAGTATATGCAACTTAAATGAGTCAAATTACAAAACTACTTTCTGTAGAATGTATGGGTTGTAGTAGGAGAAACATACACGTAACAAAACAAGTGGAAGTTAACTTAGATATATGAGTTTTGAGTTGAGACATAATAAACACAGAAATATATTTGGGATAACTTGGCAGCAAAGAGTTCCTTGAGAAACTGGGATCTGATCAGGTTTTTGAAAATCTTACCGAAAGTAGCATCGAGGTGTTGAGGCAGTGGGAGGACAGAGGACTCTGCCAGATTCGCTCTGAGGAAGAAGTGAGTAACTCACACTGGAAATGCCGAAGAGGGTTTCACTGAACTGACACCTCTTCATCATCATCTGCAACTACCAGACACCAAGAACTTTCAGAAAACTGTGTGAGTTGGTGGGACATTGTGAGTTGGTGGGACAACCAACTTGGCTGTGAGTGGGTGGGACATTTTTGGGACAGGGTACACTGCTGTAGCAACATGAAAGTGAAATTAGCCTAACTACCACTCCATGCCTCCCACCTTCCTTTATCACTCCATCCACAACAAAACTCCACGCTAGGGTGTCCTAACATCCAAGGTTATAATACAGACTACGCCCCAGGACCTTGTAAAATGGACATAGTGGTATTTCACAACATCACTATTGTTTAATTGATCAGTCCTGGCTACCCAGCACTGTGCCAAGTGCTTTCTATTTATTAGCTATTTACTTAAATGGCATAATAACTCTGTAAGTTAAATACCAGGCAATAAACCCGAGATTTAAACTTAGGTCTACTTTCACATTTTAAACTGTTATTCTCAGTTCGCAGATCCAGAAGCAAATGGTATTCATTGAGAAGAGGTATTTTAATACATGCCCTTTGGTATTTGTATATAAGATGTTATAAATATGTAATATATAAATACATAAAATAATACAATGGTATACACACACAGCAACAGCAAAGTACATAACATAAATTTCTATTGTCGAGAGTTTAGCTAAGCTGTCTTGGCATCCATTTTGTTTGGCCAGCCAGTGTGCAGTGACCTTATACTGACACTAGCCTCTTCAATGTAAGCATATGCCCCAGATAACAGCCTGCAGAGTCACAAGGCAACACAAATTCTTGATATGACTTCTCCAACAACCCTCATGATCAAAATAGTCTCCCCTGTCTCACAGGGCCTTTTGCTATGTGCCTTTTAGGTAAAACAACCATGTGGCTTGCCAAAACCCGGCTTGTTAAGTTTCAATAGACCAATATGGCATTAGTCTGGGAACCCCAAAGCATGCTACACATGGGCTCTAATAAAAGTATGTGCCCCCAGATTTTGCCCTGCTGTCTGCATTGTGTCTTGACCTCACTATGTGGCCTCTCAAAGTGCCTCAGGTTTTTCCTCTGGAACCTATGAATAATAAACTTCTCTATTTCAAGTCCTCTTGAGATCCATTGTGGAGCCAAGGCTCACCATCTTGCAGCCTGTGCTTCACCTAGTAGGTATTAATTTGACAAATTCATAACATATATAAAATCCACTGAACTTCTATAAAACACTATTCACTCACTGTGCAACTTGTCAGATTAGTACAAATTTAAATAATATAAGGAACAAATGCTAAAGGATGTGACAAAGAAAAATCGCAAAAGTGCTAAGGTCAGATCTTTAATCTTCTGTTTCTTCTACAACAACCTGATATAATGAAACAGACGAAAACCATGGCGTACCAAGCAGGTTCAAATTCTGATTTCAATGCTCAGTCGCTAGCTGACTCTGGCAACTTAGCTTCTGTTATCTTTACTTTTCACATGTATTTCATTTGCTTAATACAAACTATCGTAAATTTTGAGGACTGGGCCTATTCTAAATACAAGGATTAACAAAGAGTAGCTGCCCCATAAATAACAGGAAATACAATTTTTAAAATATTTCCACTTCCTCAAGAAAAATGAAACTACTTCTCCCCCAAAGTTTTGAAACTGAAAACAGAGGCACCTTGGGAACAAACTGGAATAAAATATGAAATATGAAGACGGTAGGACAGAAATATTTACATATAAACTAAAATCAATCACGTAATCAAAATGCAAAAAGGTTAAGTGAGAAAAATGGTGTTTTAATTTTTAAATAAGAACCAGGATTAGAATCAGAATGTTAAAGCTATCATTTATAATGTAAATGTGAAGAAATTAAAACAACGTTGCTTACAATGTAAACAAAGAAAATGAACGTGAGAGATAATGTTTGAAAAGTAATAAAGCAGAATTGAGAGATGATTTGCAGAAAAGAAAATTACAGTGAAACATTTCCAGTATTACATAAAAATGGAAAGCATGGCTGCTCTTAAGAAGAAAAATAAAGAGCAAGACTTACCCAAAGCAACCCCAATGTTTATATTTCTTACTTGGCAAAAGTTGCCATATTGCTATATTAAATGGGGAGAAAAATAAAAGGCTGGGTTTAATTTCTTATGAATAAAAGATAATATGTGTGTTACTGACTCCCAAACTTCCTGACCCCAAAATGGCATTTAACTTCCTACTTTGAATTTTGATATCTTTATGATTTTAACCTAGTCCAAGATAAACATTATTATGACTTTAAAATGTTGAAGCCCTTTGAAAGCACTAACCAGTTTCTTACCATGTCAAATCCACTGACCACCTCTATAGCATAATGGTTGTATTTTTTACTTTGATTTAAAATTAAATTAATTCCCTGTTAATAAAATTGAATGTCCTTGCTCTATTTTCCCAAGGATGATTTTTAAAATTGTACTTTAACTACACCCATCATGTTTTTACTGCTTGAGCCCAGACCCATTGAATTCCTCTTTCCACATAGTTTCATCTCATATGGAGATTATGGGTTCCTGTTTTCTCAGCTTGATGTTGGCTCACGGTCACTATTTTTCCATCATTGACTCGTCCAATCTACTTTTAAAGCATTAGTATATTTCCCCAGGCAGACTGTAATTAGTTAATAGTGAGAATGTGGAAATAAAAATCACAATCCAAAATCTGTTTTAGGGTTCATAGAGATTTCACTTAAAGTAATAGATCCATTTGGCAATGAACTATTTTTTCATAATATTTGAGGGATAACCAAAGCATTTTAACTATATCATGACCTCAATGGGTGTTACTTAGTATAGTAAGAGATTTATATTTACACAGGACTATTGTTCCCTGTTTTCACTTCAAGATGAAAAATGAAAAGTTTGGCTGAAACTGTACTTGTGTCTAAGTTGTTGTTATACTTATGTTTTCCTTTATAAGAAAAACATTTTTGATAAAATAAATCTTCTGTAATCTTCACAACCATCTAAAGAGACAAATAGTTGTTTGTTTGTTTGTTTTTGTTTGTTTTTTCTGTTCCACAGGGATAAATTGAGGGGTACCTGGGTGGCTCCGTCAGTTAAGGGTCTGACTCTACATTTCGGCTCAGGTCAGCATCTCACATTTCATGAGATCGAGCCTTGGGTCGGGCTCTGCTCGGGCAGCATGGAACCTGCCTGGGATTCTCTCTTTCCCTCTCTGTCTTCCCCTCTTCCTGCTCATACTCTCTTTCTCGAAATAAGTAAATGATCATCTAAAAAAAATAAAGTGATAAACTGAAGCCAGGTAATTTTAATTGGCTTGGTAACATTCGTGCAGCTAAAATCAGATGTTGAGAATCAAATCAAACATATACATATACATATATACACACATATATGTATATCTATAATTTTGCCTGTAAGTACTGTTTTAGTTGGTTCTCTTAAGTCCATATGTGCCACAATTTCATTACTATTCAGCTGAAAACATTTTCTAAGTTGTATCATGATATTATTAAAGATCCGTGTGTTAGGGGCACCTGGGTGGCTCAGTTGGTTGAGCGACCAACACTTGATATCAGCTGAGGTCATGATCCCAACGTCATGAGGTCAAGGCTGGTGTAAGACTCTGTGGAAAACACGAAGCCTGCTTAAGACTCTTTCTACCTCTGACCCTCTCCCCAGTTCATGCTCTCTAAAAAAAATTTTTTTTACATTACATTTAAAAAATCCATGGGTTATTGAGAAATATATATGGTAGTGTTTGGGGATTTTTCCATTATCATTTTTTTAGTTTTATTTTTCAGCCATTTCCACTCAGGCCAAAGAAAATGCTCTCTGTGATTCTAATTGTTTGAAAGGTACTCTAACTTTCTCTACTTTCCAGTCTGTGGTCCATTTTTTGTAATTATCATTTGTCCTTCACGAAAACAATGGTATTATATAGTCACTGAGTGCAAAAGTCTACACATGCTCATTACGTAAAGCTTGTTAAGATGTTTTAATCTTGTGTTTATCAAAAGTTATCATTAAGAGAGTGAGGAGGCAGGCCACACAGTGAGAAAATGTATGATAAATATTATGTTTAATGGAGAAATCTTCCCTGTAAGACTGAGCTCAAGACATCACTATATAAATTACTATTTAGTCACTGCTGTTAGACATAAGACATCATTAAAATAAGAGGAAGAAATAAGAAGTCCAGGTTTGGAATTGACCGGTACGAGTGCTATAATTGTGCAAGACTATCATCTGCACAAGAAAAGCAGGAAAACAATGGCTACATCAGCGTGGAAGAAACGCGAACTTCGGAAATAGCTTTGCAAAATGGATGAGATATTTGTGGAAAATAAATTTAGACTCGGATCTCACATCTTATATGGGAATACAGATGGAGACTTAAATGTAAATAAGAAGACCAGTAAGATATGGAGAATACAAAAATAATAGAAGGAAACAATAGAAAGTTGTACTAGTTGTAGTTTAAATCTAGGAGTGGGCGTGACCTTTTTTAAGTGTGACCCCTAGAACTAGAACTCATCAAAAAGAAAGTGCTGTATCTACTGACATAGCCCCTAAGTACAAAATCGCTACCTAATAACGTCCTTAGGTACCAAAATTATTTCGAATGCCTATTTCCCCTAATAGAGGTCTCAATTCTCTGCAGCTACAAAACAAATTTCTGGTGTATTGTTATAGGATATTAACCAGATTAATCTTATTTTTATTGAAACAAAATAACGACAAATGCAATGCATTTCAAACACAATAAAGACAAATGCAAACACAACTATTTGAATGCAAATAGTTATTCACTGAAAATGAATAACAAAGAAATGGTATTTGCTCTCCAACTAATTGAGACATATTATCAAATTTCAGAAACTAAAAAATATGCTAACACTTTCAGAAGAGACAAAAGACAGATTGGATTAAGGCAGAATTTAGCTATATTCATACTGTAACACAATTTTATACTGCCAAAGGGGGCCGTGGAAACTATACTGAAGACAGTGTTCAGGAAACTGGCTTTCTCTATGGAGAAAAAGAAATTATACATCATTTGTTTATTCAATCTACAAATATTGACTGAACACCTTATAAATGCCAAGCTTTACCATCTGTTTCAAGGACCGAAGATACATTCATGAACCAAAGTCTCAACCTTTATAGAAATCACAATCTGGTGGAAGAAAAAAGTAATTAAGGAAAGAAATATATATGTCACATGGTGGCATGCTCACTGAGAAAAAGAGTCAATAAAGAGGCTAGGAGGTTGTGATGGTGGTCACGTGACACTGAGGCAGGGGTGGGGCTGAGAGGCTGGGATGACGGGGATGGTCAAGAACGTCAAGATATAGTGGTGCTCGTGGTCATGGAGGTCATGGTGGTGGCAGGGCAGGTGTTCTTAGATTGGGAATCCTTTAAGTGTTTCGCTATTTTATTAGTTGTTAGAGAAGACCTCATAAGTGTTCTTTGGACACATAACTGAAAGAGGTGAGGAAGTAAGCAAGGCAGACAGGGAAGTGTAAAAGCCATGTACGTAAGTTGCATTTAGCATGCATTAGGAATAGGAAGGAAGCTTGTATGCCTGGAGTAATGGACATATAATGTGAGGATATACAGAAGAGCTGTGCAAACTCATGATGCTCAGAGAAATGCAGTGAGTTAGCATGTAGAAAACAAACACACACACATATACAAACACAACATACACAAAGTTTGCCTTCAAACAAATCTTTCTTTCATTCAACATTTAGTAATATTCTAATGTGTTGTTTCTCCTGTAGTCTAAATTGCTCATGTTTACTGTTATTCCTATTTATAGCAAATCCTTGGAATGCTGTGAATATTCAACCTGTTAATCTTCTAACAGAATTTTGTCTGTATCAAGAAAAAGATTAAAGAATATACACTGATGCAAATGTGTTTTTTTATGCTTAACCCCTTGATTTTAACAACTTAGCCAATTTCAAAGTCATTAATTTATGTCAATTCTTCGTAATCCTTTAAGTAAATGATACATTTCCTGGTATTTTCACTCAATATTTATTTCATTTTAAATAAATCCAGAAAAAGCCTACAATAGTTCACAAGTCAATAACTGGCTTAAGCCACATATCTTGCTTATGTGAAATAAGTCAGATTTACATAAATAAGTCCGAATTTCTGGCTTGGTTTTGTATTCTATTAAACGGAACACTGCATATTGAAATGAACGATTTCTAAAGAGGATTTTTAGTGCATCTACTAAGACTGTGTCTCTAATAGTTTTTACTTTATCAGTCCGTTTGGGAACTAAGTCGGTTATACCTTGACTTGTTTTAACTTGATTGTCAATTTAGTCCCATGGAAGACCATGAAAAGAGATGACAATTTTAATGTACTTAGGTTTAAAACTTCCTTGGTGAAAATTCTAGAGGTGAATGTTATTCCTCATCCCTTGGCCTGATGTCAGGTCATCGTGAAATAAGATGTACAATCATGAATCCACATTCCAGGCAGCTAAGCTCCAGTTAACCTTCTGCTGTCTGGCAGGTGGCATGAGGCATGTTCTCAGAAACAGGACTAATAAAGGACCTTTAAAATATACAAGTAATACATTGAATTGAAAAACTTCGAAAAAGGGAAATGATACCAAAGAGTTGCTTAAACTCTGTGAATCCTTTAAGTCCCTATCAAGGCTCACCTCTATTATCAGGTTTTTATACTTCTCGACCTTATTGTATGTACTTACGTAGAATATAAACATCTGTCAGATATATTATCAAGTACATATCTGGCTGATACAGTAGTATGTGTCAATGTGCTCTAAGTATGAACTGACGATTTTTCTTCTACTTTTAAAGGTTAAATGAAATATATATATATGCTTTTTACATCTATACAGGCTATCTACCTAAAACAGGAAGTACGAAGAAGATGCAAAGACTGGTATATACCTCAACCCTACTATTGAATCTAAATTAGGCTTATTATGTCATATTAATTTTAAAAAGTAGTGCCAGTGTCAACATCAAATATGATTCTAAATGAACACATGTACTTCATGAGAACAGGTATCATTTCTGTTCATCAATGTGAACACAGCACCTAGGCATGAACTCTCATGTTACTGTGCACTCAAAAACTGCTGTATACTCAAATGAATGCACTGAGGGAAAAGAAATGATTACAGATACAACGATATGGAAATCTAGTTAGAATATCACCAAAGTCAAACTTGTTTGGTGAATTAGGCCCAAGAGCATATCCAGAGAGAAACATCTGGTAACCCCATCATTTAAAACAGATTATTAAGCCAGCAGCATTATAATGAAGTATAATTTCCTTTTCCTAGAACAGAGTTGGCCAGTGGGTCAGAATGATCACTGGCATCTTAGATTTCCTATTTACATCATCATCACCACTTTTACTTGTATTCCCACCTGCTTTTGCATTACTTTGGTTCAGTTTGCTCCCCAAGTCAGCCATAGTTATTTTAGGACCTCAGTTTCCTATCCCACGTACAATTCCCCTCTATTATCTGAAGAACTATTTCAGTCACTAAAAACTTCCAAAATTAAGAATTAACTAGCATTATTCTTTCACAAATAAGATAATACTAATTGAACCAACTTATATCTGAAAAGAGATTAGTATACCCTTCCACATATAAAGGCATTTCTGTGTGTATTTTTCCCCACACTCAAAATCCCTTGTGCCCCCCAGATGAGACTTTATGTAGAAATTTAATTACAATACATTCAAAAATGAAAATACAGCTTCTTTTGTTAAAATTGTTTTTAATGTTTATTTTTGAGAGAGAGAGAGAGAAAGAAAGAGTGAGAGCGGGGGAGGAGCAGAGAGAGAGGGAGATACAGAATCTGAAGCAGGCTCCAGGCTCTGAGCTGTCAGCCCAGAGCCCAACGCGGGGCTCAAACCCACCAGTGGTGAGATCATGACCCAAGCCAAAGTTGGACCCTCAACTGACTGAGCCCCCCAGGTGCTCCAAAAATACAGCTCCTTTATTTTCCTGTTCGTATTTTGTTCTCCTAACAAACCACTGTCCTATAATTGATCTTTATTATTTTGCAAAGCTACGTCCCTAATGACAGCTACCTCTGCATTCCTTGGCCAAGCTGGGATGCTTTGTAAACAAACTCCAAACCATTCCACTGCAGTTCAGGCAGGGCTCCTGAGGAAGTAGACATGGGCTTGATCTGCCATCAACATATTCAAGGTGAATAAACAGTATGGGTGTGTCACAGGGGCCAAGTGGGAAAATTTCTTTCACCACAGTATGTACCAACCACAGAGACTTTGCTACTCTTCCTTCATTCCAGAGCTGTTAGCTTTTCAGTTATCCCAGAAGTTACATCAGAACAGCCAGTCAAATGTGGTGGATATCTCCTATAAAGTCCCAAAGCCAAATAAATGTGTGCTGTTTCTGTCATCAGCTTATCTGAATTTGGTTTTATCACAAAATTATCATAAATTCAAAAATTACTTATATTCGCTCATTAGGTGATCAGATATTCAATCTAACTATGTCTTAATTATGCCGCATTTTTTAATCTCTATTTTAGATTGTGAACTACAAGGAGACAAGTTTTATTCATTCCTGATTATTATATCCCCACAACAGTGTCTTTAGAAGACAGTAAAACCTTGGTTTATGAACATAATTCATTCTGCAAACATGCTTGTAGTCCCAAGCACTTGTATATCAAAGTGAACTTCAAGGACCACTAAGTTGTGATCATGTGATGTTCAACATCATGAACTACTTGTATTGTAAGGCATCGCTTGTTTATCAAGTTACAATTGATTAGAAATGTTTACTCGTCTTGTGGAACACTCATAGAACAAGTTACTTGAAATCCAAGGTTTTACTATATTTAGGTTTTGAAGTTTATTTATTTTGAGAGAATGACAGCATGCGAGTGGGAGAAAGGCAGAGGGAGGAGAGAGAGAATTCCAAGCAGGCTCCACACTGCCAGCGCAGAGCCTGACACGGGGCTTGATCTCACAAACTGTGAGATCATGACCTGAGTCAAAATCAAGAGCAGATGCCTAACTGACTGAGCCACCCAGGTGCCCCCAGAATATATCTTGGTGCATTAATAAGTGAAAAGTCAATTATATGTGGTATGCTCTCGACATTTTTCCAGGCAAGGCAATTTCTTTCTTAATTTCACAAACCATGTTCTTTCTTTCTAGAACTAGGAAAATACCAGCTCTAAAAAACTTTCAACTTATCTTCCATTACAAATATATTAAGAATTACAGTGTCAGTCACTGAACTGTACACTCTGTCCCTATAAAATGTCAGGTTGTTACAGTTATACTATTAATTATTATTACTATTTCTTGATGCCCTGCTGATCCCCTTGAGAAATATACATTTACAGAATTCAATACATTTAACTCTCTGCTGGAAACATTTGGACTAGTGGAAACAGCAAATCACTAAATCATTAAAGCTGTTAATTGTTCTTATGTGTAAAAGCAATTTACCATTAAAGAGTAGTTTATCACAGCCAGGGTCATCCCCACTGATGACTCTTTCACAGGGCTTTTTTAACCATGTAGGGAAAACATATTCTACAAGAGTATGAATAAAAATTATAGTTGGATGTGATATGAAAGCTTAAGATATACATTTAATTGTAGAGAAAGAGAAGTTCAAGATGAAGAAAGGGGAAGGCAGTGTCAGCAATGCTTATATTCAGAGATGTTCATAATTTTGCCTCTACTATGAGAACTGTATCCCTGAAAATATTATTAATAGGAAAACTGGAAGTGAAGACAACAGAATCAGAAGTTTAAGATTTGATAAAAGGCTTGTAATTTCCTTATCAACCTGAGATTGTGTCTTCCCAAAAACATCAAATAAAACTTGGAAAGATGTCTGTTCCTGTTCAGAGATTGGAAGACTCACCCTTGTCAAAAGGTCACTTCTTCCCAAATTGAACTATAGAATCAATGTAGTCTTAATAAAATCCCAGCAAGTTATTTGTAGATATCAACAAGCTAATTCTAAAATTTATGTGGAGAGGAAAAAGACCCAGAATCGCCAACACAATAATGAAGGAAAAGAGCAAAGTTGGAGGACTGACATTACCAGACTTTAAGATTACAATTAAGGTACAATTGCCAAATAGTGTGATATTGGCAAAAAACAGAAAGATAAATGGAACAAAACAGAGAGACCAGAAATAAACCCCATAAATAGAGTCAACAGATCTTTGACGAAGGAGCAAAAGGAAATAAAATGGAGGAATGATATTTATTGCTAGTTGGGGAACAACTAGACATTGATATGCACAAAATGAACCTAGATACAAGCCTTACACCCTTCACAAAGGTTAACTCAAACTGGATCACAGACTTAAATGTAAAATGCAAAAATATAAAACTCATAGAAGATAATCAGGAGAAAATCTAGACCATCTTGGGTTTGGCACTGACTTTTTTTTTTTTTTTTTAATGTTTATTTCTGAGAGAGAGACAGAGAGACAGAGACCAAGAAAGTGTGAGCGGTAGAGGGACAGAGAGAGAGGGAGACAGAGTCCGAAGCAAGCTCCAGGCTCCGAGCTGTCAGCACAGAGCCCAACACGGGACTCGAACTCACAAACTGCGAGATCGTGGCCTGAACTGAAGTCGGACGCTTAATCGACTGAGCAACCCAGGTGCCCCTTGGCGTTGACTTTTGAGATACAATACCAAAGCCACAATCCACAAAAGAAAGAAATGATAAATTGGGCTTCTTTAAACTAAAACTTTTTGCTTTATGAAAGACACTGTCAAGAGAATGAAAAGCAAGCCAAACTGGGGGAAAATATTTGCAAAAGGCACATCTGAAAAAGAATGGTTGTCCAAAATATAAAAAGAACTCTTAGAATAATCAAAAAATAAACAACTCAATTAAGAAATAGGTCAAATTTTGAGAGACACCTGACCAGAAAAGAGATACAGATAGCAAACAGCTAAGCATATGAAAAGATGTTCTACATCACATGTCATCAGGGAAATGCAAAGTAAAACAACAGTAAGAAACTACTACGTACCTATTGGAATTGCCAAAATCCAGAACACTGACAGCACAAAATACTGGTGAGGATGTTTGTGGAGCAAAGGGAACTCTCATTCATTGTTAGTGGGAATGCAAAATGGTACCGCCACTTTGGAAGACACTTTGGTGGTTTCTTACCAAACTAAACATACTTTTACCAATCTATCCAAACTAGCCATTGTGCTTCTTCGTATTGACTGAAAAGAGGTGAAAACATGTGTTTACACAAAAACCTACACATGGGAATGCTTACAGCAGCTTTACTCACAGCTGGCAAAACCTAGAAGCAAGCAAGGTGTTCTTTCAGTAACTGAATGCATAAGTAAAATGTGGTACAGCCAGATAATGAAATATTAACCAGTACTGAAAATAAATGAGTACTGAAGATAAATCAGTCTGGGTGGCTCAGTCAGTTAAGCATGTAACTCTTGATTTCACCTGAGATCATGATCTCATAGTGGTGAGTTGGAGCCCCACCTGAGTCTCTGGGCTGACATCTCAGAGCCTGGAGCCCACTTCAGATTCTGTGTCTCCCTCTCTCTCTGCCCCTCCCCGACTCACACTAGGTCTCTCTCTCAAAAATAAACATATTTTTAATAAGATAAAAAATAGAATTAAAAATAAAAAATAGAAAATGTTAAATAAATAAATAAACAAATAAATAAATAAATAAATAAATAAAGCAACAAATGAACTATCAACCCATCAAAAGATATGGAGAAAACTTAGATGTGTAATATTCATGAAGTGTATGCTCAGTAGACATAAACAATTACTAATGGTTCTTCTACAACTAAGTGAAAGAACACAATCTGAAAAGGTTACCTATTTAATGATTCTAACTATATGACATTCTGGAAAAGGCAAAACTAGAGACAGTGAAAGATCAGTGGTTGCCAGAGTTTGGGGAGTAGGAAGGATGAAGAGGCAGAACAGAGAAGAATTTTAGGACAGTGAAACTACCCTGTATGATACTATAATGGCAGTAATATGTCTTATAAATTTGTACAAACCTACAAAATGTAAACCACCAAGACTGAACCATAGTGCAAACTACAGACTTAGAGTAATTATGACATTCCACTCTGGGAGTGTCCTCAAGATACTAAGTTCATTTTGTTAAGTTTATCAGTTGATTACTATAGTCTACAGAACACAGAAAAGTTCATTCCATTTCCTATAAGACAAAGGGTGAATAAAGGATTCAGATTGGAGAAAGTGCATAACATCCATATAATTCAAAAAAAGGTTCCCAACCTCTGGGTATCTGAAGCTTCTAGTGATCACGTAATAGCACATACTATTCAAGGCTTCCCCCATGCTAATTTTCTTCTTCTGCCAATTTTTGCTTTCTCAAGTCATTTTCTCCTTTTCTGCTCTTCTTAGAAAACTGGTGTCTCCTCCCATTAAAGGGAATCACTCCTCAAATATTGTGGCTTCACCTTCCTTTTCCTGACACCTAAATGATCTTTCTCTCAGCTACTTTCTATCTCTATTGTCAATAGGCAAAGATCACTATGTTCTTAAAACACTGAATGCAATGAAAACCCAACTTTCATTGTCTTCAGGCACTTTATTTTTCTCATTTCCTTCAAAATGTCTTTAAATAATTTGGGGCACCTGGGTGGCTCAGTCGGTTGAGCATCCAACTTGGGCTCAGGTCATGATCTCGCGGTCTGTGAGTTCGAAACCGCGTCAGGCTCTGTGCTGACAGTTCGGAGCCTGAAGCCTGCTTCGGATTCTGTGTCTCCCCCTCTCTCTCTGCCCCTCCCTGTCTCATGCTCTGTCTCTCTCTCTGTCAAAAATAAATAAACATTAAAAAAAATGTTTAGTAATAATCTAGGGGCACCTGGATGGCACATTCAGTTGAGCAACTGATTTCTGATTTCAGCTCAGATCATGATCCCAGGGTCATGGGATCCAGCTCCACATCAGCTCCTTGGGATATTCTCTCTCTCTGTCTGTTGCGCCCTGCCCCTCTCTCTCTCTCTCTCTCTCTCTCTCTCTCTCTCTCTCGCCCCCTCCCCCAAACCCTCTGCTCACATGCCCACTCTATAAATAAATAAATAAATAAATAAATAAATAAATAAATAAATAAATAATAGATAGATAGATAGTTTAATCAATCAATTTATTAAAAGAATAATCTAAATTCATCATCTCCAGATCCTCACCTCAGACTCCTAACCTTGTCATAGTTTGCAGATCTGAGAATCCTTGTTATTTCTGCAAATTTGTCCAGATGCTAGAGACATTAGGTTGCATAAGTACGATCTTCTATAGCTTTTGTTTCTTTTAAGAAATTCTTTGTTTTTAAGTTTATGTATTTATTTTGAGAGAAAGAGAGCACAAGCAGAGGAGGGGCAGAGAGAGGTTAAGAGAGACAATCCCAAGCAGGCTCCGCACTATCAGCGTGGAGTCTGATGTGAGGCTCAAACTAAGGAACCACAAGATCATGACCTCAGCTGAAACCAAGAGTTGGACTGTTAACCAAATGAGTCACTCAGGCACCCCTCTTCTATAGCTTTCAAGTGTCACACTGGGTCATGTCAATGTACTTCTGTGCCACTTCTGGGCTATACACCACATCATCTTTTCATATCATAATGGACCTCATATCATATAGATCTATGCACTGTCATACTTCCACTAAGGACATGTTAGAGTTATCTTGAGACATTGTGTAGCATAAACAATATTATTTATTTGAGGGGCACATTAGAACAAAAAAGATCTTGCATATCTAATGGTCTGCATTTCTGAAATACTATGAGACTCTGAAATGCAATTCGAATTCTAGAATCATCTCACTAAAAAGACTCTTCAGCTAAAACTATTACAAATGTGAGAAACTTAATATTTCCTTAGGGTAATCCACCAAAGCTCATTTCACACATTTTTTCCTCCTTACATTTCCCTTCTGCTCCGTCTGCTGAAGTGTTTATACTACATTAGTATCGCTTAATATTGTAATCTTCTAATAAAAGGGACTGAAATGTTTCCTAATATAAAATCTTTAAACCCTGATTTAGTTCAATTCTCTGTATCATGGTTAAGGACTTGCTAAGTCCTGGCACGGAAAAGAAAAATTTGTTGAAGAATTCAGTCTCGTCCTGGCCAGATACATTCCAGGCCTTCCTAACCAATTCGAATTGGTCATTCATTCATTCCTTCATTTATTCATTGGTGTAGTCCGAAAATGGAAAACTGTCATTATTATACATAAGAAGGTCACTGGAAACATCAATGTTCTATTCTGTGACAGCTGACACCCAATTTTCCAATGATACAAGTAAAAGTTCAAGAAGTGGCAAGAAATACCTTTAATCAGAAAATCTCAGAAACAATCTTTTAACACAAAAGGTTCTGTATACCCAGCAAAGTCCCTTCCACTGTCTCTTTGCTTCTCAGAAGTAAACCTCAGAATTACAGCTCACCCTGCTCAGACCTTCTGCCTCGGACTAAAGCACCAATTGCCACCATCTTTATTTCTGGCCATAGGCAGCTCTCGGTCACAGTCCTTTTTCTCCGCTTTCCTTTCTACCTCTCTCTCTGGGAAAACTTTGGAGGTTACACCACCACAAGTTTCTGCTCTCATGTTATGGGTACTCAAAGTGTATGTTATCCAGATAAACAGATCTAACACACCATAACATTTGGCAGAAGGAGCCCAAAGTAAACTTCAATGATTAAGAGATGCCGGTATCATTTCATCTGGCTAAAAACTGCAGTTTAAAGAAAGGCAAAGTTGTCACTTTCAGTTTCATAATGACTTTTTTTTTTTAATTTTTTTAATGTTTATTTATTTTTGAGACAGAGAGAGACAGAGCATGAATGGGGGAGGGGCAGAGAGAGAGGGAGACACAGAATCGGAAGCAGGCTCCAGGCTCTGAGCCATCAGCCCAGAGCCCGACGCGGGGCTTGAATTCACGGACCGTGAGATCATGACCTGAGCTGAAGTCGGACGCTTAACTGACTGAGCCACCCAGGCGCCCCCATAGTGACTTATTAATGGCTTTAAAAATAAGAAACGTTGAGCTCTCAAAGCTATGGCATACTATTTGAAATCCTTAAGTTTTAGTTTATAAATACAGAGATTTTATAAACTGCAGTGGAAAAGAAGCCCATATAATATTCTTGATACATAGATGACCTCAGACAAAATTAGAATGAATCAATCACTTTGATTGTAAAACCATACGGAGGACGAAATAAGCTTCTGTTAGAACAACTCTCTCCCTGGAGATAAGTGTAAGCTCTGGACAGAATACAGAACATGGCCTCTCAAAGTAGTAAAGGGAGAACAGAGGCAGATGGGGTGCCTGGGTGGCTCAGTCGGTTAAGCGTCCGACTCTTGATTTTGGCTCAGGTCATGATCTCACGGTTTGTGGGATCCAGCCCTGCACTTGGCTTCTGCACTGACAGTGTGGAGCTGCCTTAGGATTCTCTCTCTCCCTCTCTCTCTGCCTCCCCCTGCTTGTGTGTATGTACTCTCTCTCTCTCTTTCTCAAAATAAATAAATTTTAGAAAAAGAAATTAAGAGGCTGATGATTCTGGAAAGGGGATGATATTTGGAAGAAGAGAGTGGCAGTGCGTGAATTTTGCATTTTTGTGCCTTCTGGACTGAGGCCAGATATGGTTGAACCAGGAGAAACTCTAAATGGCCTGAGGAGCTGGAGAGAATATGAGACAACAAACTTGGAGATGTAGGGAGAATCACATCAAGAATAGAACTAGAGAGGAAATATTCCAAATCTGTAGGTAAACTCTTCCAGAATCTCCAAGCAAACCAGAATCATGCATGAGTAGGTCGTACCCCAAAGCAGCCCAGCCAGGAATAGAAGAATAGATGGAGACTTTTGACCTGACACCGAAATACAAGGGTTTACAGTTTGAGTCCAACTAATTTAATGCCTACTAGGCTGAAATGAAGACATCAATACTATTCCAAGAAGCACAGCAGAATCCAGAGTCCTCACAGCATGATATTTACACTATACATCTAAGTAGTTCAACGTTATCTTCTTGCTCCACTATCCTGCTTTTAGTTAACTGACTAATCAATACACAGTTCATGTCCATTTGCTAATATGTATCATTGAGATATGCTCACAACAAAGGGTTCGCTCTAAGGGAGATTTTCTAATGTAAGCAGTGGAAATTTTAGAGATGTTATATTAGGGGTGGACAGAAGCCACTGTCTTCAAAAAATTCCTTTCAGAAACAACTGAGAGTTAGCTTTTGCCCATGCACAGATTTGGCCGCCTTCATTTTCTATAAAACGTGTATGATGCTCTTTCCCATAAATATGTAATATCTTTTAACTTAATGCTCTGCAACTCCCTAGGATTCTAATATTCTTTGCCCCAACTTGATTTCTCATAAAGCACTGTAGGTTATTTTCCTTTGATGGCAATTTACATGTTTCATCTTTGATTAAAGAAATTCAAAAGGAAAAACTGCCAACAAGTGAAAATCTTTGTAATGCTACGAAAGACCAAGTTCTCTCATTTCTGTCTGACAAAAGCAATTAGTCTCATTAGTTAAAACTGATTCTAAGTTGGGGCGCCTGGGTGGCTCAGTCGGTTAAGCAGCCGACTTCAGCTCAGGTCACGATCTCGCAGTCCGTGAGTTCGAGCCCCGCGTCAGGCTCTGGGCTGATGGCTCAGAGCCTGGAGCCTGCTTCCGATTCTGTGTCTCCTTCTCTCTCTGCCCCTCCCCCGTTCATGCTCTGTCTCTCTCTGTCTCAAAAATAAATAAAAACGTTAAAAAAAAATTTAAAAAAAACTGATTCTAAGTAATCATGCACCAAAAATGACAACTTCTTTGTGGAAAAAACAATACACTCAATGAGAGCCATTTCCTTTGGAAAGTGCATTCCAGAGGTGAAACATTTTTTTTTCTGATGTTAGAATTTCAACACATTGGATAATGATTAAAAATTAAACATCATTTTTAAATGCAAACAGTCATCTATTATAATTACTGTCAATTTTGCAAAGAGAATTTAGAATAAATTATGAGTGACAGGCCCAGCATACTATGTTTGGGGATGGGAAGAGGGTAAGGTTAAAAACATTGCCAAGAATCGGGGTGCCTGAGTAGCTCAGTCAGTTAAGCATCCGACTTTGGTTCAGGTCATGATCTTGTGATTCATGAGTTTGAGCCCCGTGTTGGGCTCTGTGCTGACAGCTCAGAGGCTAGAGCCTGCTTCAGATTCTGTGTCTCCCTCTCTCTCTGCCCCTCTCTCACTCTCTCAAAAATAAATAAACATTAAAAAAATTAAAAAAAAAACATTGCCAAGAAAAAAAATCCAGAATATAGTACTTTGGATGAAATATGAAGAAGCTGAAATGGAAAAGACTTAAATTATGAGGAGACACTGAAGATCAACAGAGAGAAAAATGTATGAATTACTAAGACAATATGTAAACTCACTAGAGAGCGAAATGAATAAATGTGTTTGGGAAATACTATATCTAATAGCCCAAAGATACCAATTATCACTCGAATTGCATAAAATTAGTACAAAGAGGTATGAAAATGTCAATTACTTATTTAAAGGATCTAATAGGACTATACACTTCTATTTTACCAAGGTATCCAAAAGTTCAACTCCTTTTTTAATGTCTTAATTTTTCATCCAGTAAGCAGTTAATGAGTTCTTCCTATTGGTCAGGCCAGACACTCTGTTAGGGGCTGAGATACCAAAGCAAACAAAGTGACACACTGAGGCGTCCAAAAGGGAAGGTACTTCAGGGAAATGCATGCACATCATTTCAGTGGCGAATTCATTATTATAAATTAAGAAAAGAAAGACCAGGGGCACCTGGGTGGCTCAGTCAGTGAAGCATTTGACTTCAACTCAGGTCATGATCTCATGATCTCATGGTTCATGGGTTCAAGTCCTGCAAGGAGCTCCTCACTGACAGTGTGGAGCCTCTTTGGGATTCTCTCTCTCTCCCTTTCTCTCTGCCCCTCCCTACCTCCCTTCCTCTCTCTCCCTCTCCCTCTCTCTGTCTCTGTCTCTCTCTCTCTCTCAAAATAAGGGAAGAGAAGGAAAGGGGAGGAACAAAGGGTATGGGAAGGGAAGGGAAGGGAAGGGAAGGGAAGGGAAGGGAAGGGAAGGGAAGGGAAGGGAAGGGAAGGCAAGGCAAGGCAAGGCAAGGCAAGGCAAGGCAAGGCAAAGCAAGGCAAGGCAAGGCAAGGCAAGGGACAGGAATGGGAAGGGAAAAGAAAAAGGGAAAAGCAAACACCAGACCAGATCAGTGGTAGGAAATGAACAAAGGAAGATGATAAACTGGAGGGTCGGGGAAGGCATCTCCAAGAAATGACAGGAACTGAGACCTAGTGGATGACAAGCGGTTAACTAAGAAGAAAGGGATGGGATGGCAGGAATTTAAGACAGGCTTCCAGAAGTACAGCGACTGCCCCTACCATATGGAAACCCTTCCTGTTATGCCCAGTAAAGTTCATCAGTCCCTTTAGCTGTTCATTTTCTACTGCCTCACTTTTCACACTATATCATAATAATGTTTGGTATGTTTTTACCCTACTGAGCTCTCTAAAGGAACAGTTGCTAGGAGGGAACTTTCTTTGCAAATTTAGAGAAACAAATCACTGCAGTTTTTAAATTCTGCAAGAGGTAAATGAGAAGTTTATGAGACAAGATAGTGCCTTTTTTGGTATAACTACTACCTTCCTTGATGGCTGGCTTCTAACAGATGATCAATATATACTAATTTTGCATTACTTATACATATCTATGCCTGTTTTATGAAGATTAATATAAAAAGCAGTAAACAGTAACACTGTGCCCTCAGACAAACATATACCACACACATAGACACATGAGATACACATGCATATACACACAAGCACATGCACAGAAATACATACCTGACCACCCTAATTCCCATGATAACTCTTGATTAAGAGCAAATTTCAATTTGCAAAAGCATATGTGTATTAAGTTTGAGTAGATGCTAACATACAATCTAAGTCAATCATATCCAAAACATAGTATTTCATGACACAAATAACATTTAATAGAGCCAAAGAAGTTAAGAAATCTTAGAGTATATGTCCTAGAATGAAACCTATGTTATTTTTCTATGACTTTAATTAAGTAATTGAAGGAAATGCTCAAACTCTTAATAAAAATAAGGGAATAAAGTATGCAACACCTGAAAAGAGCTGATAATAATGCAATAAAAATTGCAAAGATTTCCAATTTTAGATATCATTTTAAGGTTTCTTTAATGAAAATAGGAATTTAAGAAATGAAGTAAGTGCCCTATCTCCAGATATCCTCTTGAGAACATAGAAAATATTATCTAAAAATATACAGTTCTTATTTCTCTACTATAAATTGAGGTCAATATTTTGAAAACATTATAAATCATCAAAATAATTTGAGAACAGCATAGTTCTTGCTCTCTAGAAATCTATCATGTACCTAATTGTAGAATATTAATGTAAAAAAAACCTATGTATCCACTTATAGTCCCATTGTGTATGCATTGAATATCTTGTCTCTTCCTTGATTCATTTTGGAGCAAATTATTAATGCGCAGTTACCGAGTTCAAGTATATCTTATTTTGAATCTAATGGACCTCTTAACATTGAAGTATCCCAAAACTCACTTATGAGTCATCTATTTAAACTTATAGCATTAATTTTCCCATTGAGTCTTTAAATAAAATCTGTATGATGACTATTGAAAAATGTCTAACTCTAACACAGATCTTTCTGAAGAACTCTGAACTCTTATATGCAGCTACCTACTCAACGTTTCCACTGAATGTTAAGATGCCTCCAGCTAAACCTGTCTAAAATCTCTCAGTTGATGGTGGCTCCATTTGTGCTTTTCCAAACAACAAAAACTACGGATGGCTATCTCAACTTTTTCTTTCTTTCATGTCATTTTTAATGAATAAAGAAACCCTAGGGTCAAGTTTCTATATAAGCTTGTCCATGGTTTCACTCATGGCACCTTAGTAGATTTTTAAAACTACACAGAAAAAAATTTTTTTTTTTAAATTTTAAAAAGTGGGTGCCTGAGTGGTTCAGTCAGTTAAGTGTCTGACTTCAGCTCAGGTCATGATCTCCCAGTTTGTGGGTTCAAGCCCCATATTGGGCTCTGCGCTGAGAGCTCAGAGCCTGGAATCTGCTTCAGATTCTGTGTCTCCCTCTCTCTCTCTGCCCCTCCCTGGCTCGCACTCTGTGTCTCTCTCTCAAAAATAAATAAACATTAAAAAAATTTTTTAATTACACAGAAAAAAAAAGAAGTTCATGAAGAATGCCTAGGACATACTGAAAAGCACTATTACATTTATACATTCATGTTAAATTCATAAAAATAACAATAATAACAACAATACTGACTTAGCCGGCCTCTATGGCTCTATTTATACTTCTTGAATTCATTAAGAAATTAAAATGCATTTTAGATCAAGAGATAGTCAACATGCTGGGAGTGCTGACTTTCTTGCCCTACTAGGAGAACAATGTCCATAGCAATAGGGCAAAGAATTAATGAGTTTTCATGGGTTCTGAGATGTCTAGACAATGAAGTACTTACTGGTCAGTTTGTGACATAAAATCTTGAAGAGAACAAGACCTAGCAACAGAGTCTGGATCTGTGCATGTTTTAACATGGAATAAACTATGGCGGCAGATATTAAAAATACTGAATGATTTCCCCATGTATGTCATTTGATACGAAGTTCATGTTCACCATTTCAGCACCTAAAATAAAGCCCCGTCTGTCTGCATCCTAAGACGTGACTTTCCATTATCACTTCAGTATCAACATCATGTCATTGTCATCGTAAAACGAACCACCCAGGGATACAGTGTGATAGGGAACAGAGTACTTCATCTTACTTAAATGCACAGACAGTGAATTCTGAGAAAGTACCTGTCAGGAAGATAAAGATGATATATTGAAGTCCACCTAAGACAAGGTAGCTATCATTAAAGCAATATACAATACTAGACTCCATAAAAAAGTATATTTATAAAACATAATGATTAACAAAATACTATAAAAAATATCTTTTTATCAGGTGGGTCTGGGAAGAGAAATATAACCCAGGGCCTTTAAGCACCCTCAATTAGCCCAACAGAGATCCTGTCCCTTAGAGGAGAGGAAGAGATACTTCTTTCTACCTGTCTGTCTTCTGTCATCATGGATATTTGTCTCAAAGGCTTGGGGAGCTTTAAAACCCAGCACTCAGAATTATTTCTCACTCCTCTAAGAAAAAAAATTCTACTCATTATCCCAACATCTCAATTTAAGTTATTCTCTAATTCCAGACAGACATTAATAAATCAGTTGACAAATTTGAACAAAATGGGAAAACTGTCATAGTTTCTTATGACCAGTCGATTATTCAGACTATCAGGCAACATGGATGAACCAGCCATGCGCTGTGATCAGAGTCCAGCTTGTTTGAAGCCATGTGACTCTCCCTCTGACTATCGTGCACTCCGGACGAAGTGGAGACTGCACAAAGTGAATAGAGAGCAAAAAAGGAAAGAGACTTCAAAACGAGTCATTTGTCATTCGTCTGCTTAAAACCACCCATTGGCTTTCAATCCCATTTAGAAAATAATCCTTACTCCTTTCTAAGTTAGAGAGCCATACGTGGTTATCAGCGTTCGTCACCCCAGCCATCTTGGATTTCTTCAGAAAGGAAATCTCCAAACTCAGGCCCTCCCCAGAACTCTGCCCCTGCTCTTACCTCTTTATTCTATCTGATTCTTCTATAGATCCCCCTTATTTCATTCGTGCATAAACTCAAGCACTGCTTTCCCAGGGAAGCCTTCTACAAGGACGTTCTTTACAGTAGCCTCTCCTCCATCGCTGCTGTCCTCCTTACTTTCTACCACCTATTGCTTGATCTACCCTGAACTTTAGTCAAGGTGATTATCACTGCTTAGTAGTATATACAATCCACAGGTTTCTGCTGCCAGTATTTGGCCCATAATAGAAAACTGAGGCAAGGGTTCCTGTTGATGATTTATCCCAGGCACTAAGAACAGTGTCTGGTACATAGTAGATATTTAATAATATTTTCAAATTAACTATTAGTTGAAGGATATGTTTAAAAAGCATTGGAGGACATTTGTTTCTCCATTTACTTTGTTCCCTACTTACATTTAGACTAACTTATTTTAAATTTTAGTGGCTCCTTTGAGATGTGGCTCCTTTCTGAAATTTCCATTTGTTTCCAAATATTGTTTGGAAATATTAATTTGTTTCCAAAATACTAGTTTCTGGAAAAGAGGCAAATGTGTTCATTATTAGCCCAGGGCCATCTTGCTCTGGATCTGATTTCCTATTACAAAATCAGTTCTAACAAAAGATACTATAACTTCTCAAATTATTTTTTGAGAGTTTTGCAAAATGGAAATATTACAATGATGGAAAGGAATGCAGATTTAAAAACAAGTACAAGTGATATTCGATGAAAATTGAGCATCTATAGACAATAACCTGATGTACAAATTAGTGGCATAATTTAAATCACTTTAAATCTTTAAATCGCTCTTTTTAGAGTACTACCTTGTTGTCATAATCAACAGAGTTACCTATGGAGTGTTTTTTAGGCTTAAGACAGAATTCTGGGCACAGTGTGAATAATAACGAAGCTCCAAGAATTCCAGTTAAATCATAAATCTAAGATATATATTAAAACACTGAAAACAGAAATTTCAGACAATACATGATAATTGAAAAAGGGGGTGGGGGGGCGGCTACCCTGGGGAGCACCTGCGTGGCTCAGTCAGCTAAGTGTCCGACTTCGGCTCAGATCATGATCTGGCAGTTCGCGAGGTGGGGCCCTGCGTCGGTCTCTGCGCTGACAGTTCAGAGCCTGGAGCCTGCTTTGGATTCTGTGTCTCCCTCTCTGCCCTTCCCCCATTCATGCTCTGTCCTGCTCTCTTTCAAAAATAAACTTAAAACAAATTTAATAAAAAAAATAACGGGCCACCCTGGGTCAAAAGACTGTAGGCTGAGACAGCTGACTGGAAGTGGAATATAGGAAGTGCAACTGAAGGCCACTTGTGATTTACAAAACAGATTTAAAAAAGAGTAACTCAACAGGGATAAAAAGTCAGGGAAGATTGTGCCCAGCATTTTGGACATCAGCAAGTATGCTGAGCCTTATAACAAAAGGGAGGTTGTGCAACGTAAAAGGAAAAGATAGACCTACAAAAAAAAATTTTTTTTGGCCACATTGTTGAAGTGTTCTGTAGGCATCAGAAAACATTATTCTAAAATTTTCTCAAAGTGAAATATGAGTTAATCTTTCATAGTAAGAAACAAATTCCTTTATAGAGTTTCTCTTAAACTGATGTTGATGTGGATAGTTTTGTTAGCATCTGAATATATATTTTTCACCTCTGAGAGAATCTGCCTTAGTAGTAATACATAATCATATTTAAATAAAATATGTGTGCTTTCCTTATCATGAATTATATACTTTTGAGGCAAAATTAGCTTAATAAAAGATCCAGAAAAGCTTCATGAATTACTTTGTCTTCATCATCAAGTCAGGGAAAAAGTTTTTAAATTTTAATATGAATATAGATATATTTTCCAAAACATTTCCTAAAGCAAAGGAGAAGAAAATATTCCTTGAAGGATAAAATACTTTTGGTATAATATGCCAAATGCAGGTGTGACAACTTCTAGGATTCTTTGATATCACACACAGCAGCATCCCAGAGGCACAACTGTTACCCTTTCTTCAGCACCAGAGGAGCTGAAATTTAAGCCCCTGACTGAACACAGGGCCAGGACCTGGCTCTTCCTAAAGCCTAGTAGTTTAGGCTCCACACTTGGCTGCATTCCCATACTTAGTTCATGTAGACTGAGGCATAACTCTAAAATATTTGATGCAAACCCACTAACTTCACTACGTTGAATTTTATGAAGAGTCTACTTGAACACTTGTAATGTGAGGAAACATTCAACCACTGTCCTACAAAAAAGAAAAAAAAAACCCTGATATTCAGAATACTAATTAGCAGCGTCGAGACAGGACTTCCTGATTAGAACAACATCTGACCTCCCCTGGACTGTGTGATCTTAATGAGAACACTTCCTGTACCTGAATTATAGTTTAAACTGCAAAACATACACCATGTATCACCGTGTGTGGACAAATCTGAAAGTAAATTATAGGTGTTGGTCTAAAAAATTATATGTATTTCCTCAAGTATACACTTTAGTCTGTACTCACCGTGGTGTATGAAATTGTGGTAATTATTCTAGTAAAAATGTTCATCTAATTCTAGAGGTAAACACTAAAAAGACTAGGATAGCCCCATACCCTTTGTGAAGTGCATATAGCATCGGATTAATGTGAAGCAATCTTACAGATGAGCGTATTACAAAGATATTTGGGAAGAGAGATTTGGGGATTTAGAAGTTGCTAGGATGTCTTCTACATGGAGCGCATGGGGAGATAGCTTCATGGAACAGTGGAGCTTAGCTGGGCTCAGAAAGAACAAGCAGAGGTATAAAGCAACAGAATTCCGTTTCTTTGTTTTTGTTTTGCCCACAGAGAGTAACTTTGTGAAAACCATACAGTGAGAAAATAAGCTTTGTCAGAGTATCACATAAAAATACACTGGTAAGTCTGGGACTTCTTTTAGAAGTCAGTATTAGGTGTCAGTATTTTTTAATCATTCTAAAGTTCGTAAGAACTTAGAGAATTTTGATAATATTTAGATTTAAAAAAAAGTGACCTGGAGTTTGTTGTGGAAGATTACTCTGAAAGCAAAGCAGAAGTCAAAATGGAAGCTAAGAAAAGAGTCATGGAATACAGCTCATTCATTCGTTTATTCAAATATTCCTGAGCGTTCATGGACTATGTGCCAGCCACAGTAATGGGAAGAGACAAATGTGTAAGCTGTGTAGTTTATGGTAAGGGAAAAACAGTTAAAAACTGCAAATCTAATTTAAAATCGATTTCTTAAAAGTTACAGTTATCCCTAGAAGCAGAAAGATAAAGAGGGAGATTAATCTGGAAGACAGGCTTGTTTGGGGTTGGGTGGTAACTTAAGTTTTCTTTCAGGAAATAGTATCCAAGCTAAATCCCGAAGGAGACAAAGGAGTAAAAGAACTCTTGAAGCAGAGGGGACAGCATGTGTATGGAATTCAACGTGGGAAAAGTCTCCAAGTAGCTGAGAGAAGAAAAACATGACAAGCAATTTGTAGACAGAACAACATGAGATAAATTTACAGCCATATGAAGACATTAGATACTAAGGGCTTTAAAGCCCACTTAAAATTTTTATCTTTTATCCTACATGCAACCAACTTACACACGACTTTTAGATCTGAGAGTCAGGTTGATGTATTTTAATTTTTTTTTTCAACGTTTTTTATTTATTTTTGGGACAGAGAGAGACAGAGCATGAACGGGGGAGGGGCAGAGAGAGAGGGAGACACAGAATCGGAAACAGGCTCCAGGCTCTGAGCCATCAGCCCAGAGCCTGACCCGGGGCTCGAACTCACGGACCGCGAGATCGTGACCTGGCTGAAGTCGGACGCTTAACCGACTGCACCACCCAGGCGCCCCTATGTATTTTAGCTGAAAGATTACATTATGCCCAGGTAAAACACAAATAATAGTGAACACGGGTGATAACAAGAGAAATGAAAATAAGATGACCCAAGAGTTTATAAAAATTTAAGTTTAAAAAAAGATAAGTTTGTCAGAACAGGGCAACCAATTGGCTGATACGAGAAGTTGATAGAAACAAAAATCTGTAGTTACAGGTTGAATAATAGGCCCATGAATAAAAATGAGAAAAAAATGAAGAGAAGCTCGTGGATGGAAATGATGAGTTTGTGTTAGACACTGTTAACATCTCTATCACAGCATGTATCTACTCATCAGCCACTTTAAAAGGGGGCATAGAACTTCTGTGGCCAAGATGAGCATGGGACCTGCTTTACCCTCTTGCCAGAAACAACGAAAAATACAGACAAAATAGATGAAACAATGCTCTTCAACATTTTGGAAATGAGGTAATTAGAGATCATGCTCTCTGAGAGAGATAAATAGACATGTAAAACTTACAACTGCCCCAGCTCTATGCCTGAAGTAAATCAACAGATCTTGGTTCAGGCAGTTGGAAGCCAGACAGAGCCCAATAATCTACGTGACCTGAGGAGAGAGACCAGAGAAAACAAGGCAACTGAACTTTCCGAAGGAGACTATTAGAGAAGAGAGAACTACTCATGGAGGGAACTCTGGAAATTTACACAGGGTGCTCATGGATTCAGTTGGGTACTGAGCAGCACGTATACATGACCAAACTACTCCAAGAGTAGGAAAAGAACCACCCCAAAGACTTAGAAACAATAGTGTGTACAGATCAGACAGGACTGGGATAAGTGCCTGCTTCTGTCAGCTAGACTGAAAATCCTCCTAACTCACAGAACTTTCTAGAATTCAAAAGGATTCTGTCTTATGAGTCAGAAAAAAAAAAATAATGCTAGACATAACACTGCTCTTGTCTCACATAACAAAGCTTAAATATAAGACCCCAAATTATGAAACTGCTTCCAAGTAACTTAACCATATGCCAGAATAAAGCTCGAGAGTATTTTTGAGGATACAAAAATATCCGCACTCAAGAGGGTAAAATTCACAGTGTCTGGCATCCAATTAAAATTTGTAATGAAAAGAGAAACCAACTGATCAAACTAAACCAGAAATGACATGGGCAATATTAAAAGTTATTCAACTGCCCCTCAAGAAGCTAGAGTAAAGATTTAATGTGTTAACTAGGTACACAAGATATGTTAAAAAGAGACAAATCAAACTTACAGAGTTAAAAATAGAAAATACCTTTTCTATTATGAAATAAAGTGGCAGATAAGATATTGGAGGAAAAAAAATATGAATAAACCTGAAAATAAAATAACAGAAAGTATCCAAAATAAAATAAGAGAGGAAAATTAAACAGAAAAAGTAAACATAGTATCAATGAAGAGTGGTGAACACCAAGCAGAAAAATGTATTAATGTGTGTGTATAAATGTGTGTATATATATTATAAACAACTTGATAATGATGTGATCTAATATATTTTTAAGGTACTTTCCTGCCCTAGTTATTTCTTCAATTTTCTTGAATCTATTTGTTTATAATTTCATCAAATTTGATGCATTTTTGCCTATCACTTCTTTAAATATGGCTCTGTCTCCTTTCTGTTCTTCAGTGGCTCTCTGTGAAGAAAATTGATGACATATCATAAGGCAGCATAATGGGGGATTTCTCATGGATGATTGTAGAGATAGATATTCTGAGGCCTACCAATAAGCATGTGAGAAAACTTAGAAAAAGAATCTCCTCCCGTCAAGTCTTCAGGTGAAGCCCCAACCACAGCTGAGAACTTGACTACAAACTCATGAGAGACAAACCACACCCACCATTTAAGCTGTGCCCAAATTCCTGACTCACATAAACTATTAGGTAACAAACATTCGTTGTTTTCAGCCAGTAGACTTTGGAGTAATTTGTTATTAAATAGTTGACAAATAATACACAGTAACAAATATTAAAAATCTTAGAAGCTAGAGAAAAAAATAAAATAATAAATTCCTTATTAGAAAACATACGAGATGGGGTAGGTGGCTCAGTCGGTTAAGCGTCGACTTCAGCTCAGGTCATGATCTTGCAGTTCGTGAGTTCGAGCCCTGCATCGGGCTCTGTGCTGACAGCTCGAACCTGGAGCCTGCTTCGGAGTCTGTGTCTCCCTCCCTCTCTGCCCCTCCCCTGCAGATGCCCTGTCTATCTCTCTCTCGCAAAAATAAGTAAACATTAAAAAATAAATAAATAAGGGGCACCTGGGTGGCTGAGTTGGTTGGGCATCCGATTTTAGCTCAGGTCATGATCTCACAGTCTGTGGGTTCCAGAGCCTCTGTGCTGACAGCTCAGAGCCTGGAACCTGCTTCAGATTCTGTGTCTCCCTCTGTCTCTCTGCCCCTCTGCCATTCAGGCTCTGTCTCTCTCTGTCTGTCTCTGTCTCTCTCCCTCTCTCAAAAATAAGCAAACATTAAAAAAAAATTTTTTTTAGTGAATAAATAAAAGTTGTCCTTAAAAAAAAGAAAAAAAGGAAATGATGCCAGATGAACACATGGATCCACACAAATGAATAAGTAGCAGAAACAGCAACTATATGGGGAAATATAATGTTCTAACTTCTTATGTATCTTTAAAAAATAGAGCATTGAGGAGGGCACTTTTTGGGATGAGCACTGGGTGCTATATGTAAGCCAATTTAACAATAAATTCTATTAAAAAATAAATAAATAAATAAATAAATAAATAAAGTACTTAAAACAAAAATAAAATACAAATAGGTTAAGAAGAAGTGAAAGCTTACTGTATCAAGTTTCTTCTAAGTCAAGTACCCTAATGCAACTTGAACACTGACTGTGATAAGTTAATGTTTTATAATGTAAATCCTAAACCAACCAATAAAACACAGATATACATGCATATGCTCACACATACATGTAACAGAGTTATAGCTAGTAAGCCAAAAATGAAGGTAAAATAGAAGTTGGTTTTTTTTTCAGTTTTATTTATTTATTTTTGAGAGAGAGTGAGCATAAGCAGGGGAGGGGCAGAGAGAGAGTGGGAGAGGGAGAGACATAGAAAGAGAAAGAGAGAGAGAGCAAGCATCCTAAGCAGGCTGTCAGTGCAGAACCTGATGCAGGGCTTGAACCCATGAATCATGAGATCATTACCTGAACTGAAATCAAGAGTCAGACATTTAACCTACTGAGCCACCCAGGCACCCCTTAGAAGTTTAAAATATTACTCAGTAAATTGAAAATAAGGCAGAAAGTGAACAAAGAACAAATGGAACAAGGAGAAAAACAAGAATCAAGATGGTAGAACTAAACCTAAAATACGGATAATCACATTAAATGTAAATGGTTTAAACACCTCAATGAAAAGTGATGACCAGATCATAGAATAAAGACTCATCTGCATGCTATGTGTAGAAAAAACAATGCTAACAGTAATCAAAGTTGGAATAACCATAGTAATATCACATAAAATACATTTCAGAGTAAAAATATTACAGGAGGAAAAAATTGTGGTGATTTCATAAAGGGGTCAACTCGTGAAGAGGATATAAGAATCATTTATGTTAATGCATCTAATAAAAGACCTTCAAGATACATGATACATTCCAGAAGATAAGCTGAATGATATGCAAGGGAAATTTTTAAAATTCACAATTATAATGGGAGATTTTAATACTTTTCTCTAAATAATTGCTAGTGAGGGGTCTGTGTCTGGCTCAGTCATTGGAGCATGTGACTCGTGATCTCAGGGTTTTAAGTTATATATTACTTTAAAAAATAAATAAATAAATAAATAAATAAATAAATAAATAAATAAAAAAAATTGCTAGAGTAAAAAGAAAATACCACAAACAAAATCTATAAGCAACATTATCACACAACTTTGTTTAATTGATGATTATAAAACACTTCATTCAACAACAGCAATATATGTTCTTTCTGTGTGGACATAGAATATTTACCAGAGTATATTCTAGTACATAAATAAATATAAATAAATATAAAAAGATACAAGCATACATACATTTCATACAATGTATACCTTGTGTACAATGTAATTAAATAAAAAATCAATGATAGGAAGATTAACTAAAATTTTTCAAATATTTGAAAAGTAAACAATACACTTTTAAAAAAATAGCAGGTCAAGTGAGAAATCTAAATAGAAATTAGAAAATATTTGAAACCAGGGGCAACTGGGTCACTCGGTTGGTTAAGTGTCCAACTCTGTATTTTGGCATGGGTCATGATCTCATGGTTCATGAGTTTGAGCCCTGGACCCGGTTCATGCTGAAAGCATAGAGCCTACTTGGCATTCTCTGTCTTCCTCTCTCTCTGCCCCTTCTACAGGCTCGCTTGCGCACTCGCTCTCTCTCTCTCTCTCTCTCTCTCCCCGTTCTAAAATAAATAAACTTAAAAAAGAAAACACTTGAAACTGAAGGAAAAGAAAACAAAGCACACCAAAATTTGTGGATTGCAACTGAAGCAGGAAATTGATAACATTAGATTATAAAAGATTTAAAATCAGTGCCTTCCCTTCCTTTATAAAACTGAAGGGAGGGGCACCTCAGTGGCTCAGTGGGTTCAGCATTGACTTCAGCTCAGGTCATGACCTCACAGTTTGTGAGTTTGAGCCCTACATCAGGCTCACTGCTGTAAGCTCAGAGCCTGCTTCAGATCCTATGTCCCTCTCTCTCTGCCTCACCCCCTCATGGTCTCTCTCTCAAAAATAAATTTAAAAAAACTGAAGGGAAATAAATACAAAGAAAGTTACTGAAGTGAAATAATAATTACCTTAGTGGAAAATCAATGAGATGGTAAAAGGAAAAATAATAGAGAACCATCAATGAGACCAAAAGGTGGCTCTTAGGTCAATAAACTGAGGAACCTGGAACCAGATTCACTGGAATATAAACAGAGAACACAGGTTAACATTAACAGGAATGAGGGAGGAGACATCAATACAGACTCCACAGATATTATAAAATAATGAAGAAGCATTATTGATAAATATAAGCAATAAATCTATAACTTAATTATGCAAATAATATAGAGAAAGAAAGAAAGAGGGAGAAGAGAAAAGAAGAGAGAGAAGTATTCCATTAAAGTCTCAAACTACCAAAACTCACTCATGAAGTACTGGTGATGGGTACCTAGGTGGCTCAGTCAGTGAAGCTTCTGACTCTTGATTAGGGCTCAGGTCATGATTTAATATTTCTTGAGATGGACCCCACGCTGGGGTCTGCTCTGACAGGGTGGATCCTGCTGGGGAATCCCTCTCTCCCTCTCTCTGTCCCTCCCTGGGTTATATACACTCTCAATAAATAAATAAATAAATAAATAAATAAATAAATAAATAAACGAACTTAAAAAAAAAAGTAATGTGAATAGCCTTAGATCTATTAAATTGAATTTAGGGGCTCCTGGGTGGCTCAGTTGGTCAAGCATCCGACTTGGGCTCAGGTCATGATCTCGTGGTTTGTGAGTTCAAGCCCCGCGTCGGGCTCTGTGCTGACAGCTCAGAGCCTGGAGCCTGTTTCAGGTTCTGTGTCTCCCTCTCTCTCTGACCCTCCCCCATTCATGCTCTCTCTGTCTCAAAAATAAATAAACGTTAAAAATTTTTTTTTAAATAAAAAATAAAAAGAAATTGAATTTATAGCTAAAAATCTTCCCTAAAAGGAAATGCCAAAAAAAAAAAAATAATGATTTCATTAGTTAATTCTTTGAAACATTTAAGCAAGATGTAATTCTACCTAAACTCTTCGAAAAAATTAAAACACTTTCCAACTAATGCTATGAGACCAACCTTACCCTAGTACTATAACTACATGAGGGTGTAAAATGGAAGAAAACTATAGATTGTCATCCCTCAAAAATATAGATGCAAAAAATTCTTTTTTTTTTTAAAGTTTATTTATTTTTGACAGAGAGAGAGGGTGTGAGCGTGAGTTAGGGAGGGGCAGAGAGAGAAGGAGACACAGAATCTGAAGCAGGCTCCAGGCTCTGAGCTGTCCTGTCAGCATAGAGCCCATCGCAGGGCTCAAACTCACCAGCCGTAAAATCATGACCTGAGCTGAAGTAGGGCGCTTAACCGACTGAGCCACCCAGGTGACCCCAGATGCAAAAATTCTTAACCAGAATATAAGTATGGTTAACATTTGAAAACCAATGTTATTCATCCCATTAACAGAGTGAGGAGGAAAACCATATGATCCTATCAACAAATGCAAAAATAGCATTATATAAAAGTTGACATTCATTCCTGATAAAACTCTCAGTAAACTACAGAAGAGGATTTAACTTCATACATGGCATCGACAACAAAACTACAGTTCATGGTCAAATACTTTTTTTTTTCCAGATAAAACTGGAAGAAACAAGGATGTTTGCTCTCACTTACTCTATTTAACATTGTTATGGAGGTTCTATACACCCTAATAGGCAAGAAAAGAAAATTGTCCATATTGGAAGGTAGGAAGCAAAGTTCTCTTTACTTACAAATTACAGGACTGTCTTATGAACAAAATTTCATGGGATCTACACAAAGTAACTGTAACTACTAAGTTTAAGAATTTTGCAGAATAAAGGGGCAATATATAAAAATAAATTATATTTCTACATGCTACAAATGACAAGTCAGAAACTGAAATAAAAATACTACTTACAAAAGTGTCAAACTGTGTAATAAATATCATTGGTTTAAGCATAACTAAACTCCTGAAACTGAAAAACATAAATTTAGTTAGTTAGGAAACAGGAGGTAATGAAAGTGTTTGAATGTTTCCAAAATTTCCATATGGAATCTCCAGTTAAGTGGTTGATGTCTTTTATTAAACCACAGAGATCTTTTTTTTTAATTTCTGTTTTTAAAATGTGACCTATATTTCCTTCATGTACCTTCATAGAGCTCTATTTCTAAATGTCCTCAGCTACTTCCCAGTTAAAATCAGGACTTAAAATTGATTTGCAAGTGAATGAAAATGGGGGAGAAGATGAATGTCCTATTGTTTTACGGAGAGGGTGAAGAAAATTTATCAAAAAATTAAATATCTACCTAGCTGTAAAAAAAAAAAAAAAAAAAAAAAAAGGAATTACCTTAAGTGTATCTGAGAAGAAACATACAGTAAGAAAATCTGGATCAGAGATCTAAGGATTGACCGCAGGTAGCCCTATTCTTATTGCATAAGGCTGGTTCAGGTCTTATCTGGAACAATTCTGACAGCATGGGATGGAGAAATAAAGACAGTGAATAGAGTCATTATTATGTATTAGACATTTCCAGACTGTTCATAATTCAAGTAGTGGGTGACTTATGTTTATTTTTTTTTCTTTGTATTATTTTTTCATTTTGTTTTAATGTGTATTTATTTTTGAGAGAGAGAGCACAAAGGGGACAGGGGCAGAGAGAGAGGGGGACGCAGAATCCAAAGCACACTCCAAGCTCTGAGCTGTCAGCACAGAGTCGGATGTGGAGCTTGAACTTAAAAGCTGTGAGATCATGATCTGAGCCAAAGTCGGATGCTCAACTGACTGAGCAACCCAGGTACCCCTATTTTTTTTTTCTTTAAAAGCCCACTTTATGTGCTAGGTCTCTTTTGAGTCACAGTATAGATACTAAGCAACCAAGTTCCAAAAAACCAATTATAAATGGACATATCTAGAGATTTATTTTTACTTCTGCAAAACAGTCTTATACATAGTGAATCAGGAAGTCTCAACCCAATGTGTGGAAGTCTCTTTGTACTTTATTTGTAGTTACTAAAATGAATATTTCCAAAGTGACATTATCTGAAATATGGCTTATAAATCATTGTATCAATAGTTTTTTTAAACATCAATGCAATATTTTAAGATGCACTCGAAGCCTAAACCCATACAAGTTAACTTAAAATGTCCGTTATTTTAAGAATATTATGGCAACATTTTTATAAAATTAGTTTACAATAAAATTCTGTGTTTTCTAAATCCACAAACCTAAGATGTGATCATTGAAATCAAGAAAGAAAGACACAAACTCAATAATGTTTATGAGTTTATTTAGTGATATTTTGCTGTTCAAAATGAAGTCATGTGATATATAAATTGGGACTAAAATATGGTTATACATAACTACCTATCATCCATCATGCTTACAGCTTAAATTCATTTGAAAGACCACGAATTGCTTTAATTTGTATTAAAAGAACATACTGAAGATTCAATTTTATTTCAGCTACACAAGTAAGGCCTATTTACACTTTCCCAGTTCACAAGTCGTAAAGTGTTTATGCTATTTCTAAATGTATTTAATGTCCATTTTCTGAGCTATACTGATGGCATTGTAGAGGTAAGCATAGTTATCCCTGAAACACACAAGATCGTCTGCTTCCTTTTGGAGCTATGGCAGGAGGGGACAGCTTTATTTCACTGCTACATCTACATTGGCAGTAAAACATCTTTTTTTGCGAGTATGACAAAATGTAGGGTTTTTTTTTAATGTTTTATTTATTTTTGAGAGAGACAGAGACAGAGTGTGAGCGGGGGAGGGGCAGAGAGAGAGGGAGTCACAGAATCTGAAGCAGGTTCCAGGCTCCAAGCTGTCAGCACAGAGCCCAATGCGGGGCTCGAACTCAGGAACCGTGAGATCATGACCTGAGCTGAAGTCGGATGCTTAACCAACGGAGCCACCCAGGCACCCCGGTTTTGTTTTTTTTTTAATCAGCCCAGTAGGCATTGTTATTTGTTCTTACAAAGACACTAGTCTTTATTTCAAAAGACAATAGTTTTTTGCTTCAGCTGTTTTCAGCAATTTAAATTTGACACCTCTCTTTTTATTCATTTAGATTCTGCCTTATGTATATTTTTTAAAGGGTGAATGTTATTTTGTACTTATTTCCACAGTAGTAAATGTAACCGGTCCGAAATGACCGAGGCAAACAGAGTTTACAGCTCATCTTCAGAATGGAGCAGGTCATTCCACTCTGTCCCTATTCCAAGAGTAAATGATGCTGCTTTTATGGTAGTTCTGGCTCACCAGAACTCTGTTATTTATTTAGTAAATAACCTGCCCACTTCCATCCATGCCTTTGCCCTCCCTGGATACTACCTATTCCCTATCCTGCCCAAATGTGTGTTATAAACACAGGAAGAAGAGAAGAAACTGTTGTCACAGAAATTCACCCAAAGTCTCCTTATCAGATATTATTTTTAACCTATGTTAAATTTGGATGTTGCCTTAAAGATATCAGGAACTGAGATAAGGGGTGCCTGGGTGGCTCAGTAGGTTAAGCATTCGATTCTTGATTTTGGCTCAGGTCGTAATCTCACAGTTTACAAGTTTGAGCCGCATGTCAGGCTCTGTGCTGACCATGGGGAGCCTGCTTAGGATTCTCTGTCTCTCCCTTGCTCTCTGCCCCTCCCCTACTGTCTATCTGTCTCTTTCAAAATAAATAAACATTTAAAAAAACAGAATTAGGATGAAATGATGACAAGAATATGACTGAAGAGACACAGTGTTTTAATGCACACAGGAAGAATGATGCCATGCGTGATAATAGACAACACGCACATATTTCCTAAAACAAAACATCATGCCTGAATTCAGTATTTATCCATAGCAAACTATTTACAGTTTTTACAATCACCATGCTACCTGGGTATTCTTTATACACTTTTCCTCTTTTGGGAATGGATTTCCTTGTATGTTCTTCATGGTAAATTCCTATTGTTTGAGACTCAGATCAAACATGCTTTTACTCCAGGAAGCATTTCTTGCCTTATTCCTCCTGAAACAAAGTTGATCAACTTTTCTTTATACCACCACACTGGCTCTATTACCACATTTGCCAAACTGTTCCATCCGACAGCCCCAATATCGATTCTACATTGTATCCTATAAGCAACTACAGGGCAGGGAATGTTTATTATCCATCTCTGCCTCACTAGCACCCAACAGAAGCCCGGCACATGGTAGATACTCTATCTTATAATAATAAATGAATAGACAGATTTATAATAAATGAATAGATGTCTGAGTGAATGAATGAATGAATGAATTCAGCATCACCCTGAGATAAAATCAATGGATACTAAGTCAAAATTTCTTCAACACCATGAATGCTCATTAAATCATGCATTTTAGGCTGGAGATACCTTCACGGTGCCAAGCGCATTACATGATGTAATTATTAAAACTTCATAAAGTGGCCGTTTTACTTCCGTTTTAGATATGAAAATAGTGAGACTGAGAGGTTAAATAACTTATCTTAAAATATTTAGGCAAAGACAGCAGAAGCAAAAATACAGTGAAACTAAATCGGACTGAAAAGCTTCTGCCCAGCAAAGAAAATCATCAAAAAAAAAAAAAAAATGAAAAGGCAACCTACCAAATTTAAGAAATTATTTGCAAATCTTATACTTGAGAAAAGGTTAATATACAAAGTATATAAAGAACTCATAGAACTCAATCGCCAAAAAACAATCTAATTTAAAACAGGCAAAAGACCTGAATAGACACACAGATGGTCAACAGTTATGTGAAGAGATGCTCAACATCACTGATCATCAGGGAACTAAATCAAAACTGCAATGAGATTTCACTTCATTCTCATTAAAATGGCTATTATTAAAAAGAGAAGAAATAACAAGTATTGGTGAGGATATGGAGAAAAGGAAACCCGCATGTACTGTTGGTAGAAATGTAAAATTGTGGAGCACTATGGAAAATAGTACAGAGGTTCCTGAAACCATTACAAATAGAAACTACTGGGGGTGCCTGGCTGGTTCAGTCAGTTAAGTGTCTGACTTTGGATCAGGTTATGATTTCACAGTTGATGAATTTGAGCCCCGCATCGGGCTCTATGCGGAAGCCTGCTCTGGATTCTGTGTCTACCTCGCTCTCTGTCCCTCCCCCACTCATTCTCTCTTTCTCTCTCTCTCTCTCTTTCTCTCAAAAATAAGTAAACATTAAAAATAATAGAATTACCATATGATCCATTAAGTCTTCTTCTGGCTATTTTGCAAAGAAAATGAAAATGCTAACTCCAAAAGAATAATGAATCCCAATGTTCACTGCAGCATTGTCTACAATAACCAAGGTATGTAAACAACCTAAGTGTCCACCAATAGAGGAATGAATAAAGAAATTGTTATAAACACATGTGCACACACACACACACACACACAAAATGGAATATTATTCAGCTATAACAAATAACGAAATCTTGCCATTAGTGACAACATGGGTGAACCTGGAGGGCATTATGATATATAGAATAAGTCAGGCAGAGAAAGACAAATACCATATCTACTAACTTATATAGAGCATCTAAAAAAAATCCAGAAAACAAAAATCTGAGTTTATAGATACAGATAATAGATTGGTGATTATGAGAGCTAGGGATAAGGAAGTGTGGATGAAACGGTTGAAGAGGTTCAAAGTTCCAGTTCAAATTTCCAATAATAAAATATGTATGTCTTGGGATTATAATGTAGAGCATGATGACTAAAGTTAATAATGCCATATGTATATTTGAAAGTTGCTAAGAGAGATCTTAAAAGTTCTCATCCCACGTGTGGCGCCTGGGTGGCCCGGTCGGTTAATCATATGACTCTGGATTTCGGCTCAGGTCATAATCTCGAAATTCATTAGAGGGAGCCTCCATGTGAGGGTCTTAGCTCAGTGTCTGCTGGGGAGTCATCCTCTCCGCTCCCTCTGCCTCTCCTCCACACATGCTTTAGCTCATTCTCTCTCAAAAATAAACATCTTTTTTTAAGTTCTCATTGCAAGAAAAAAAAAAGAAAACATTGTAATGGTGTGGTGACTGTTCACTAGACACTGTGATCGTCACTTCCCAATATATACAATGATCAGAACATTAGGTTGTATACCTGAATCTCATAAAATGTTATTATATGTTAGTTATTCCTCAATATAAAATATACTCATTTATCTAGCTACCTCTAAGTTGAAGCCAGACAGTCTGACTCCAAAGTCATCATATAAAAATGGCAAACTAGAGTAAAAGGCAAATGCAGAGAACTCCCTCTTTAAAATGGACCTAGACTTGTAAGATTCCTTGCATAGTACCACAATCTAAAACGAACCCCTACTGGAAATTATAATATTTTCTTAAAATTATTATAGGTATATACACTATCATAGAAATAAACACAAAATCATTAGGGATATTGAAAGTTACAGTGTTGTGTTCCTATTAATACATGTTTTAATCGCTTATGAAAAATCATCAGGTAATGTGGAATATGAGCACAGCCTGAAGGGGAATCTCTCATTAACACTAAAGTAATCAAATGAGTATTTTGTTAAGCTCTTCCTATGCAACGTCTATTGTGTCTGAATCTAGGAGTGGAAGATATGGAGGAGAATTAGGAAGAGTGTTCTTACTAGATGGGTTAGTTATAATCACATTGGTTAAATATAACCTAT
The DNA here is from genome assembly GCF_028018385.1 of Neofelis nebulosa. NCBI lineage: Eukaryota > Metazoa > Chordata > Mammalia > Carnivora > Felidae > Neofelis > Neofelis nebulosa. The sequence continues at coordinate 140,924,806 of NC_080782.1, forward strand.
TGAAATGAAACAACTAGTGACTAGCTTTTTATTTGCAAATGCCCTAAAATTGCTTTTCCATCCATCCTTTCTCCCAACCCATCAGTTCTTATACTTTTAACTAGTTATCTCCTCTTCTCCTTCCCATCTAATAATATTAAATGTAACTGCTTTCAGGATGTACTCTTTAATCCTTAACCTAGGTTATGATGTATTAACATGGATTTTCTGTAGCAGCAATGCCCATTACCTATTGGAAAAATGTACCCTACATTTTTCCCTTATGTCACTGTTTTTCCATGAAATCAGAAGTTCCCTAAGGACAAGCATTACCTTGTTCAACATTGTCTTCATAGTGGTAAAAAAGCAGTATTAGTCAGGGAGACTTGCATTAAAGACTTAATGTAGACAAAACTATGGGAAAAGGCAAAACCCAATGTGATACAAGGAAAATCAGGATACTCCCCCAATTAAAACCAAGTCTGTTTGGGTACCTGAGAAATATGAGACCAGATTAGAAAAGACAGTGAAAGGTAGGGTGTAAACTTTGTGAGAGAGACTTTATTTTGAGTCTAAACCATACAAGTGAACAATAAATGTTGTGTTTCAATAAAAATAGTCTGGTGGCCTAAAAGGAGAAGTGATGGAAGCAGAGAAAACCTGAAGCTAGACAGAGAAGTTAGGACTAAAGATAAGAGAGACTCAGGCAAAAGAAGTCCTTATCACAGTGACACTTATTGAGAGCTTACTCTGCTCTGTATGCTTTACAAAGACCAATTCATTTACGTGAGACTAGTATCATTAGTCCTATTATGCAAGCAAAAAAAAAAAAAAACCCAAAAAAACGTGATATGTGCTAAGGGTGGTAGGAACCAACATCTAAAACAACCCTCAGTGATCTATCCCTCCTGATATTCACACCCTTGTGTAATTGCTCCCCCTGAGTTTGGGTTGGATTTACTGACTTTCTTCTAACAACATCAGCAACAACAAAAAACATGGCAGAAGTGATCAAAAGTCACTCCTAAAATTAGATTGTAAAAGACTGTAGTGTCTGTCTTGCCAGCTCTCTTACTCTATTTGACTCTTTTGCTCTGGGGCAAGTCAGTTGCCATGGTCCGAGCCAGCCCTGTGGAAAGGGCTACATGCGTTAGCTTGGAAACACACACTCCCCAACCTAGACAAGCCTTAAATTAACTGTAGCCTCAGTCAATATATAGATAGCACACCTTTGAGATATCCTGAACTAAAACCACTTAGCTAAACTGTTTGCACATTACTCATCCACAGAAAATAAACTGCGAGATGATAAACTTTTTTTTTTTTTTTCTGTTCTTAGGTAGTACGTACTGGGGTGAATTGTTACACAGTAATTGATAACTGGTACAGAACGTGATAAAGGATTAAAACCCAGGCTCCTGAGTTTATAGCTGTCATCGTGTACCAAGGTGACACTGAAACAGAATTGCTCTCCATGAGAATGTTACTTTTTATTTTTATTTTAGCAAGAGAGCATGCACGTAGGGGAGAGGGGCAGAGGGGGAAAGTGCTTCTTAAGCAGGTTCCACGCTCAGCATGGAGCCTAACTTGGGGCTTGACCCCACGACCCTGGGATCATGACCTGAGCCAAAGTCGAGTCAGAAGCTCAATTAACTGAGCCACCCAGGCACTCCACACATTTTGTATTTCAACAGTTGAAAACTAAAGGAATGTATATCATGAAACTAGTGCCACCAAATATATATAATCATTTTTCTTATTTTAGATACTTTCTTTGAGAAATACAGTATTACCAGCAAGACTAAAATTTACTACACATTGCCTTTGTAATTCTTCCAACAGAGCAGAGTTACAACTTCAGTATTCTCTAACCCCAGGGCAACAAGGCGAAAGAACGAGATACTGACATTTTCAGGGTCATAAGCGTGATATGGCAATTGAATGGGAAATGAAGACGTTGGTCCTTGAAATGAATGATTAATGAAGAAAATTCTTATAGCAGATGCCACCATGTGACTATTCAAACTCTTTTCAAACATGAATTTTTTTTTTTCCCCACAGTACAAGACCTGATGACTCAAGCAAATCTTATGACATGTGTTAACCTTCGGCTCAAGCCACATTTAGTGACCTTACTTTAAGTGGATTGTACAGGTGACGGCTATAATAGGTGTGAGAGGGGTCCATATACTTGTTGTGCAGGATTGCGGAAATCTGAAAACATATACAGACACTGCATATATTTCAAGTTATCCCAGCATAATCGTCTACAGAGGTTTCCTTACAAATTCATTTTCCTAGCACTGACAATTCCCTTTTTCTAATAAAAAGCAACTGTCTCACATCTCACTTAGGCTTATGTATCTTTCTTTGTTACAGTTGGGTTCCTCTTCTTTAAATGTCATCATTTGTAAATTAAACTAATTTATTATATATGATTATCATATGTATTATCAAGATCATCAAATTATTTTTTTTAATTTTTTTTAACGTTTATTTATTTTTGAGACAGAGAGAGACAGAGCATGAATGGGGGAGGGTCAGAGAGAGGGAGACACAGAATCTGAAAAAGGCTCCAGGCTCTGAGCTGTCAGCACAGAGCCCGACGCGGGGCTCGAACTCACGGACCGTGAGATCATGACCTGAGCTGAAGTCAGAGCTTAACAGACTGAGCCACCTAGGCGCCCCTATCAAATTATTTTTTTATGGGCACAAATGTATTTATCCTCCTGATGAAATGTCAGTTACTGAGACAGAAAGGGCCGTTCAGAAGCTAGATGTCTACTGCAGTCTGTAAACCAGTTACACTCTGATAATTTATGTGCCTTCAAATTTCCTGGGTTTAGGGGGTGCCTGGGTGGCTCAGTCGGTTGAGCGTCTGACTTCAGCTCAGGTCATGATCTCACGGTCCATGAGTTCGAGCCCCACATCGGGCTCTGTGCTGACAGCTCAGAGCCTGGAGCCTGTTTCAGATTCTGTGTCTCCCTCTCTCTCTGCCCCTCCCCCATTCATGCTCTGTCTCTCTCTGTCTCAAAAATAAATAAATGTTAGAAGAAAAAAGATTATAAATATATATATATATCCTGGGTTTGCAGCACTGTTTACTCTGGCAGGAACACTGTCTGTTTTCTTTTTCTTTTTTAAGTTTTTCTTTATTTTGAGACAGCAAGAGAGAGCTAGGGCAGAGGCATAGGGAGAGGGAGAGAGGGAATCCCAAGCAGGCTCTGCCCTGCCAGCACAGAGCCCGATATGGGCTCGAACTCATGAACAATGAGATCATGTTCTGAGCCGAAATCATAAATTGGACTCAAACAAATGAGCCACCCAGGCGACCCACCCCTCAACACTTTTCTTTTTCACTTGTTTTTATTTTTTACCTTTTAATTGTCATTAAAAAAAAAAAAAAACCTCCACAATCCATAAGATTTACCCCTTTAACAAATTTTTAGGTGGAGAGTATAGTCAATGTCATTGTACAGTACAGTTCTGTCAACTCTAAGCCCAAGAGAATCCAGAACTCTCATGTTGCTTGACTGAAACTCTAAACACATTGAACAGTCAGCGCTCAGTTTCTTCTCCCAGCCCCTGGAAACCACCATTCATTCTACTTTGTATTTCTTTGAGTTTGACTACCTTAGATTCTTCACATAAGTGGATGAATCTTGAGGGCATTATGTCGAGCAAAAGAAGCCAGTAACAGAGGTATGCATACTTGAAAATTATCATTATCTTTGAAGCAACAAATTGCTCCTGAAATTATTACCACAAACACAGAAGGGCATTCACACTCCCGAATACACACATGCAAGAGCGACAACAAAGATAACCTTTTGGGGCGCATGGGCTGGCTCAGTCCGTCAAGCCACCACCAAATCGTGATTTTGGCTCAGTTCATGATCTCGCGGTTCATGAGTTCCAGCCCCACGCCAGGCTCTGCACTGACAGCTTGGACTCTGCTTGGGATTCTCTGTCTCTCTCTTCCTTTCTGCCTTACTCCCCTCTCTTTCTCAAAAATAAATAAATAAACAGACAAAAATAAATAAAGAGCCCTGTTTGTTACCGTATTACAGCGTGTAAAACAATCAGGCAAGAATCAGCATCGAGTGAGTCTTTCCTTGTGACAGCTGTGAACCTACTTTGTGAATGCACTGATTTAGATTATGGGTCAGGGTAAACATTTAAAGACCTGAATCAGACTATTTCATGGTTTGCCACTTTGTCTCTTTTCGATTAACCCAACACATAAGCCATCACTTTTCCATACTGTCTTGTGACTGCAGAGAATTGAAGATCTGACCTGGCATTCAATGGACAGATATTCTAAGGCACATCAATAGTCTACTGAAGAGGGGTGTCTGGGTGGCTCATTTGGTTGAGCATCTGACTTCAGCTCAGGTCATGATCTCCTGGTCCATGAGCTCAAGACCTGCACTGGGGTCTCTGCTGTCAATGCAGAGTCCACTTTGGATCCTCCGTCCCCCCTCTTTCTGCTCCTCCCCCTGTTCGTGCTTTCTCAAAAATAAATATTTAGTTTTTCTTTTTTAATGTGTATTTAGTTTTGAGAGAGAGAGAGAAAGAGAAACAGAGCGCAAGAGTAGGAGGGGCAGAGAGACGGGGAGACACAGAAACTGAAGCAGGCTCCAGGCTCTCACCCCTCAGCACAGAGCCCAACATGGGGCTCAAACTCACAGATTGTGAGATCATGACCTGAGCCCCAGGTGGACTCTTTTTTTTTTTTTTTCAACGTTTTTTATTTATTTTTGGGACAGAGAGAGACAGAGCATGAACGGGGGAGGGGCAGAGAGAGAGGGAGACACAGAATCGGAAACAGGCTCCAGGCTCCGAGCCATCAGCCCAGAGCCCGAGGTGGGGCTCGAACTCACGGACCGCGAGATCGTGACCTGGCTGAAGTCGGACGCTTAACCGACTGCGCCACCCAGGCGCCCCAGCCCCAGGTGGACTCTTAATAGACTGAGCCACCCAGGCACCCCTCAAAAGTAAATAGTAAGAAAAATAATCTACTGAAGAATATCAAAGGAACTTCAGAATTATTTATTTAAAAATAATATTCAAATGGGAACAGAGATCTAAATCTAGTATCACAACTTAAGATACTAAAACTTTAAACAAGAACCAGCCGGATGTGGAGAGGAAATACAAATGTTACTGCACATCTGAAAATCACACAGGTACACCGTACTCCCTCCTTTCCCTGCAGCACCGCACTCAATTAATAAAAAAAATGAATTCAAGGCAGCACGAAGCAAACTGAACCGCATCACTGTCTGCTGTTTCAACATCTGTCTACTGAGTGCTATTTTTCCTACTGCCATATGGACATTCTAATAACTAACTTTAAGGCACACGTACGGATAAGAAAAACACAGCCGTTCCCACCTTGATGGGTCCTCTGGCCGATACGTACTCGTCTCCAAATCCTGTCACCAGATGGACATTCAGAAAAAAAAAGAAAAGAAAGAAAGAAAAAAGTGGGCAAGGCTTCAGCAGCTTCTTATCCTTTCTAAAGAAAAGAGTATGGAAAAGTTCAAGTTTTTTCTTTTCTCTGTATTCAAGCCTATAAGCACAAAATGAATTACAGACGACTAATGATTTGAGACCTGACTGCTATGGCCTGTGTTGTGCCCTCCCAAATTTAAATCCCAATGTGACAGTGGTTGGAAATGAGACAGGTTCAGGTAAAAGTGGCTTCATGAGAGTGGGGCTCTCCCAATGGCGTCAGCGTCCTTCTAAGGAAAGGAAGAGGCTCCACAGTTGTCTCTTGACTAGATGAAGAAGACACAGTGAAAAAGTGCCTATGAATAGAAGAGAGCTCTCACCAGGATCCAGCTGGCTAGTATCTTGAATTTGGACCTCCAGCTTTTAACTATGAGAAATCACTGCCTACATTGAGGCCACCCAGTCTATAGTATTTTATGATAACACCAGGGCCGACTAAGCTATTTCCACATACATTAGCAAACAAAAGGGATTAGAGCATCACTTCAAAGTAACCCTTATCCTTTATTTTCCCTCAGTAAAGCTTAATTTCAGTGTATTTAGCAAGAAAATAAAATGAACAAACCTACAGTAATCAAGTACATGTATCCTAGGTTCACCAGTTTTACCGTTAACATTTCTTCCACATTAGTAAAAATAAATGAATTCATTTAAACACAGTGCTCTTTATTTTCTCATTCACCTCTATTTACTTAGCTTCACTGGAATAATAATCTCCTCAGTTAAATAGCAGAAATGATTACCGAAGATTATTTCCCCATCACCTTGATCTAAAATAATTTTGTTCAAACCTCTCTATCTCTTGCTACCATAACAAACAGTATGATTTAACACATTTAATTGATACCTGGAAACAGAAATAATGCTGATTTACCATCTTTTTAGGAAACAATGTGTACTATTGGTTTTACTGCCTTGTCTCAATAGGTGACTGTATTTTAGTATAATTCTAATTTGTGAGTTCTCTTGAATCTAAACTTTTTCTATTTGAATCCCTATCTCATTAGCTGTTTTTGTTTGTATTTTACGTTGCATTAATGTTATTTTCATTCATACTTTGGTATCATTAATTGAGGCGATATTTTATTCTTTTCTAACATCTTGGGTTTATTGCTTTTGCCAAGCGCAAAAATAGTTATTAAAAAAATGTAGTTTCATGTATACTTATTTTGGATAAGTCAAGTAAATTACTATGCTACATGGAAATAATAAACCAGTGAAATTTATCCTAAGATTTATAATATAAATGGTGAATATTAGGATCAATTCTAATGAGAATAGTTGAAATTCCCAATAACATTAAATATTGATCATTATTTCCTCGAATCTTTCTGCATTTTATTTCTTAATTTTTTTTTGCTCTTTAACTTGTTCAGGGAAGACAGATAACATTAATCCCAGCAGAAGGTCCTGACAAACCCATCCACCAAGTCATTAGTTGAACTGCAACACCTTCAGAGTAAATGATGGCTTCACAAAGGAATTTGTTACAAGTCACTTAGCCACACTGATTAGCAAGGCCAGACAGGGACATTCTCATAAAATTCCACCACAGAAAGTGGGGAAAAAAGGAAGTTATACAGTTTCGGTATTTTTTAAAATTTGATTCACTATTTGTACAGTGATAGAACCTTAAGAAGTCTGTCAGTCATTTGAGTCCTTAATGCTGATCATGGCTCACATTGAATAATTTTAAGCTTGAACATAGAATGATTCAATTGTGAACTTATCTAATTATATATATATGTATCACAGGTAGGTCAAAGATTCATTTTTTGTCTAAAATTCCTCTCTACTGACCCGTATCACAAATGTGACATATTAATATCACCTAAAAAAATGTACAACCTGTATAATATTGAGGAGACAGGTAAATCCTTAAGAAAAGCACCTTTTGTGTGTTTTAATTAATTATAACTTTGACAACCTGAAATACATGTTAATCTTAAACAAGTGGACAATTTTTACCCTCTCCACTTAAGTAGGAGTTAGTGCCTATTTCCCTGATCCGGGCTTTGGAGGCAACATCAAACCCAGGAGGAAATAATTTTTGAAATGCAAACACTATATGACATTCTGATGGTATATTTAAGACAGAATGCCATGTGAAAAGCAACAGAGAAATGGGCAGGGCGGAAATTAAACTGCTTTCCAATCTCCTTGAACAAAATATTCACGCCGTGACTATTAGGTCGGGTTTAAATTAATTTCAAAGAACGAGTATCTATTCATAAATAAATATTCCTGTAACCATGCACATTGCACTTTCACGTTGCTTAGAGACAATAGTAGCTACAGCTTTAAAAATGAATTAATTTTATTAGATATCTACCATGCACAAGTCTCAGTTATGAAAAGGAGATTCCAGGAAACGATAACATGTGCCAAAAAATATGTTGGGGGTGTGAACACGAGAAAGCCTACAAACCAAGATGTGGATCTGAAACCTTACAAAAGGACAGAGAGAAGGAAGAAAATTGGACAGGAAAGGTTTCAGACTACAGGAACCATGTTTCAAGAAATTTCTGCCTGGAGCAAAGAGTCTTCCCTCCAGATTTAGCCACTGGAGGAGTCCACATCTTGCCATGATGGGTCTCTGCCATGCTCAGCCACTGGGTGGAGCTTCCTGTGTTGCACGTGTCCACACCGTAAAGGCAGTGATGGGTCCAGAGGTGTGCAGTAGGGTCAGTAAATTATGGCCCTCACCCAAGATATTGTACTAACACATGTCTATGGTCATCATAAACTCCATGCTTTATTAATTATCCATTCTCTTAACATATTATCTATAATGTTCTAGGCCTATTGTAATATTTTGCTTTTGCTCATCTTCCCTACATGGAAAAGCATCCCAAACAAAATGTGACATGAATGACCGTCACTTCTCTTGACATTACTCTGTAATATTACTGCAAATGCAATCAAAGATGGACCAATTTTATCTCTATTTCAGTTAAAAAAAAAAAGAGAGACAGAGAATTCTAAAACTTATTAGGAGAAACAGTGCACAAAGGATTCAAGATATTATGAACAATATGTAAAACACAAAGAGTAAATACAAATTTTGCAGCCATATTATGAAAACATACAATAAAAATTTCAGTGGCAAATACTGTAGTGAGGTATTGCTAAGTGTCAAATATGGCAACATAAAATTTAAAAGTGAAAAATTTGTATTTAGAGATTCATATAAGAATTGACATTTAAAATTTGTGTGAAAAGAAATGTGTAAGACAACAAGTGTTATTTTATATCACAATAATTTGGAATAAAATTGATATATTAAATGTAAACATTAACTTGCAAGTGACTGAAGCATTCAACATAATTAATCAGAAATGCAGTAAAAAAGATACTATTTTTAAGAGTTGAGAGAGCCTACTTGAGCATGACAAAAACAACAAACTCCATTCTTTCCTGTGATAAATATTACATCAAAACTTAATAACTGGGGCGCCTGGGTGGCGCAGTCGGTTAAGCGTCCGACTTCAGCCAGGTCACGATCTCGCGGTCCGTGAGTTCGAGCCCCGCGTCAGGCTCTGGGCTGATGGCTCGGAGCCTGGAGCCTGTTTCCGATTCTGTGTCTCCCCCTCTCTCTGCCCCTCCCCCATTCATGCTCTGTCTCTCTCTGTCCCAAAAATAAATAAAAAACGTTGAAAAAAAAAAAAACTTAATAACTTATTTGAAAAAAAAATGTATTGAGGCACATAGATGACTCAGTCACCTTAGTGTCTAACTCTTGATCTCAGCTCAGGTCGTGATCTTATGAGTTCGATCCTCACATGGGGCTCTTCACTGACAGCACTGACTTTTCGTAGAGTTATCTTTCCATCTCTCTCTGCCCCTACCTCCATTCATGCCCTTTCTCTCTCTCAAAAAAAAAAAAAGTGCACCCTCCTATAAGAGGTTTAAATACTGCTCCCCAATAATGCACTTCCCATCCATTGACATTAGGCTTAGCCTCACTGTTGGTTTTAACCAGGGCACGCGAGCAGTAGTAGTGTTTGCCGCAAAGAAGAAAGAGACACGAGCCATATATAGAAGCTTTGTTTTCTGTTTGGACCCTGGAATAGGAAACACAGAACAGAAGTACAGAACACTCAATCTGTAGATAAACAACAGTATGAGGAAGAAATCAATCTTTTTGTAAGCTACCTATTTGGGGTTTGTTGACACTACAACTTTACCTAGCAAAGAATTCTGATAGATACAACATAGTAGAAGTAATCCTATCCTTATAGTTGCCCAAGACAAAATAATGTCTTCCACATCCTGTGCCTCACATTTTTTTTCTTTTTTGTCGCAGGTGGTCGAAAAAAATATGTGAATACAAACTAATAAAAAAAAAAAGCTAAAAAGACTGATAGTTGGGCAATACTATCCCTCCTGCATCTCGAGGAAATAAACTAGTGGGATTCTAAAACAAGGACTGCTTTTTTCTATTTTAAAAAGCATGATATGTATCTGCTAACTAAAGGATCTGGAACACAACTTAATGAACAATGCAGAGCATTTATGATGGGTTATAATCATGACTTTGTTTTAAGTTAGCACTTAGGGAGAATCCATAAGGCAGGTGTCGTTAATGCTTTGGACTGCCCATGTCCTACCACAGCAGTAAATTAGATCTTTCCTTTTCCAAAGTGGGTTCCCAAAAGATGCTCCAGAATAAAAGTGGTATGGTCACTGATGTTGGGAAACACTGCCCACCATAATTACCTCCAAAAACTGAAGTAACCACTCTCACAACTCAAGATCTGGTCACCATGAGGAAGATAAAACTATTCAATCTGACCCAGAATTTGCAAGCTTATTTCTCTTGGGGGCTTTTTAACCAGGAATCGCTGTCATCCTGCTAAGCTATTTTGCACATTTTAGGAAACGTGGAATTACATGATCCAAAGAAGTAAATTGAGGTCATGTAAGTTTAACCTCCCAAGAACTAGCTTCCCTCATTTGTATCTTCAACTCTTTATTTTTACATCATGAAAAAAATTAACATATATTTTAAAAATATATCTTTCAGCAAAATGACAGTAGATACTATTTTTTATTGTTGTTATAGCCCAATGCCCCCTCTTTAAAGAATGAAATAACAACAAAATTCTTCTATAGTGTAATATTAAAAGGAAACATTTCTCTATGTGTGAGCTTGTATATTTTCTTTTTAAAAAAATTTTTTTTAGAGTTTACTTATTTTGAGAGAGACAGAGAGAGCATGAGTGGCGGAGGAGCACAGAGAGAGAAGGAGAGTCCCAAGCAGGCTCCACAGTGTCAGCTCAGAGCCCGATGTGGGGCTCAAGTCCACAAAACTGTGAAATACTGATGTAAGCCAAAATCAATAGTTGGACAGTCAACAACTGAGCCAACAAAGCACCCCACATATTTTCTTTTAACACAACGCAATAGTTTGATTTAGCATTTAGAAAAGTAAAAGCCTAATTTAGTGCACTAACTTCAGTAATATTTTTGGCATGTTTTGTCAGGTATTTCTCTACTGTTTCATCAGTTTATTTGTTGAAATATGGATCTTCAGTGTTGTGTTTAATTTGGATAGACTGTCTCACCTCCTATCACAAAAGAAATCAATACATTTAATAAATTTTATGATTTTCTAAATAATAAGTGCTCACCTAGGGCTGCATCTTTATATATACTCAATGAACTAACAAAACAATGCTATTATATAAAGTTAGGAACGAACTGGACTATGCTATCAAGAGAACCAAGTTCTAGATATAAAAATAATTGGCATGTAAAGTGGAAAATTTCTTTTCACTTTTATGAGTCTCCTATTCCTCATCTGCAAAACAGGAATCATAAAGACCTACCTCATAGGTAATCAGAATTAAAGAACAAAATGATGCCAACATATAAATATTAGTTACTTCTAATCATCGGTCATGTTTTCATGGCTTCCCTGAAAGCAGAGCGATTGTTCAAGAACAGCAAGAGACCTTTCTCAGAGCCAACAATGTAGCCAGCGTACCCCAGTTTCAGTTTTCTAAACCAGGTATTATACTCATTCTTGCCTCTTCTATCAGGTAAAATGTTTAGTTGTGGTGAACAGTCATGATAAAACCAGCAAATCTAATTAAAACAAAGCACCTCAGTTATCTCTCTCTCCCTTCCTCCCTGTGTCTCTCTCCCAATCTTCTTTATTAAGCTTGTTTATTTATTTTTGAGAGAGAGAGAAGGAGAGAGAAAGAGCAAGAGAGAGGCAGAGCAACAGGGAGAGAGAGAATCCCAAGCAGGCTCCACACTATCAACATGGAGTCCTACACTGGGCTTGAAGCCATGAACTGTGAGGTCATGACTTGAGCCGAAATCAAGGCGCACACGTTTCTTACTGAGCTTCTGACTGACTGAGCCACCCAGGTGCCCCTCTCTCCCAATCGTAATATATTCTCCCACCACCCTTTTTCGCTACTATTGCTGGAAGACTGGATGAGTATGGCCCATATATGAGAAGAGATGACAATAATTAAGAAATCTTTTGTGTTTTAAGTTTATTTATTCACTATGAGAGACAGAGAACACAAGCAGGAGAGTGGCAGAGAGAGAGGGAGAGAATCCCAAGCAGGTTCTATGCTGACAGTGCAGAGCCTGAGGCAAGGCTCGAACTCACAGACTGTAAGATCATGACCTAAGCCTAAACCAAGAGTCGATGCCCAAGTGACTGAGCTGCCCATGAACCCTAATAACCATGGAATCTTTAAGACAATAAATTATGCCAATTTTAGCACTCATAGCTTCCCTACTGTACTTCCAGACTCTTCTACTCAAAGTCCTGCATTCCTCAGGCCTTTAGATGAAAGCCTAACAGATCTAAATTTACATGCCATTCTGTCATTTTGGTCAGTGAAGTATTTCTGGGCAAACTAAAATCTGATTTCTTCATTGTTTTCCTGTCCACTTAGTGGAAGATATCCAATTCTCAATTCTGGCTTTCTGGAATGAATTAAAAGGACATAGAACCTTTCAAGAACTTGCTGAAACGACCTTGTCAGTAAGGAAGGAAAGGAGGATAGAATCCCAAACTCCCAGATACCCGTACCTTTCTAGATCTTACTGACGGTTGTTCAGAGAAAGTATTTTTTTTTTTAGTTTGGTGAAGGTGAAGTAACATGAGGCATAACAGAGCCACTGTTTACAGTTTCTCCTGTGTTATGAATAGGCATCTGGCATATTCAGATACTTTTGAGAACTTCTTCCTTGTGAGTGCCATTACTGACTGACAGGGAAATCTTGCCTACTTGATCTCCTTGGTGGTTTATTTACCCCTGAGGTACGTAGTTGAGGAGGCCGGATGTGGCAAAGCATGGATTCCACTTACAACAGGAGAGGGAGTAGCTGGTTGGGATACATAACTCTCTCTCTGTGTATATAACCCCCTGCTTCTAGGTGTGAAAGCTCCTAACAGACTTTTAGAAATTGAGTGAATTGGGCCCAGTGGTGCCCTGCTGCTCTATCATGCATAACAGTACGATACAATTTATCTTGGTTGTCGCTAACAACAGAAGCAATATATTTAAGAGACACCCAGGGATACAGAAAGAAATGGAATTTATGTCTGCATGCATTTGAAAATGCTGACAATTAAAAGCTAAATTGAGGAAAATAAAATGAGAAAATCTTAAAAATTTTTTTTAATATTTATTTTTGAGAGAGGGAGAAAGAGAGAGTGTGCAAGCAAGCGGGGGAGGGACAGAGAGAGAGGGAGAGAGAGAATCCCAAGGAGGCTCTGTGCTGATGGCACAGAACAGTGAGATCATGACCTGAGCCAAAATCAAGAGTCAGATACTGCACAGGCTGAGTCACCCAGGTGCCCCAAGAACTTCTTTTAAAGGTGAATATTATCAACTCTTCCTGATAAGCTACTAAAATAAAGCATACTCTTATTGTTTTAATTATGGATATGGGGAGGGATGATCTATGTGAACTGGGAGAGATACAGACACAGATTAAAAACAGAAAAAATACATATGAAGAGTGGATTTGGTACGAAGTCCTTTCCAAGGGCACTTTAGAATAAAGAGGTGATGCTCGTTTTCCATGACCATCAAGGATTTCATACTATAGCAGGACACATGAGATAAGTAAAAAAACATAACACAAGACAGTATTATTAAGTGTTTCATTCAAAATTTAAGTATAAGACAGAATGAAGAATAGAGATTCAAATTTCCTAGGGCCATTTTATTTCAATCTTATCAGGTTTCTTAAGTTTTTGCAGCACAAATCTGATTTGCAAGTGGCCAGTCTTTTTTTTTAAGAGAGTGAGATCTTGAGGGAGGGGCAAAGAGCAAGGCACACAGAGAATCCCAAGTAGGCTCAGTGTGGTCAGCGCAGAGCCCAATGCAGAGCTTGAACTCACCAATCGTGAGATTAAGACCTGAGCTGAAATCAAGAGTCAGATGCTTATCCCACAGAGAAAACCAGGTGCCCCTGCAAATAGCCAGTCCCAGTTTTTGAGACCTGTAGTGAAAGGGAACCTAATCAACGTTGTAAGTGCCCATCAAGTCCCACATGCAACATCAGCCCATAGTTACTATGCTCTTTGATTGCTACAACAACCTTTACAAAAAGTTATTACTAGCTGTATTTTACAGATGAGGAAAGTGAGTCACAGTAGTCAAGTAGTTAGTCCCTGGTTACTGACCTACAAAAAAAAAAAAAAATGGAAGGAAGAGGACTCTTGGATTTGAAATCTTTTTCGTTGTCTTGCCTTTTTTACCATGAGTGTCTGTTTAGGAAAAAACAGAACAAGTTTATATTTTTCCTCCTAAGATTAAGTGACAGTCTGAGATATAAGTGTGCTGTTTCAAAGGGACACATGCATTGCCATGTTTAGAGCAGCACTATCAACAATAGCCAAGTATGGAAAGAGCCCAAATGGATGGATGAATGGATAAAGAAGAGGTGGTATAAATACACCTGTGTATTTATAAATACATAAATACAATAAATTACTCGGCAATCAGAAAGAATGAAATCTTGCCATTTGCAACTACATGGATGGAACTGTAGGGTATGATGCTAAGTGAAATTAGTCAGATAAAGACAAAAATGCTATGACTTCACTCAGATGAGGACTTTAAGAGACAAAACAGATGAACATAAGGGAAGGGAAACAAAAATAATAGAAAAACAGGGAGGGGGACAAAACAGAAGAGACTCATAAATATGGAGAACAAACTGAGGGTTACATGAGGTAGGTGGGAGGGGGGATGGGCTAAATGGGTAAGGGGCACTAAGGAATCTACTCCTGAAATCATTGTTGCACTATTTTGGATGTAAATTTGGATGTAAATTTTAAAAAATTAAAAATAAAATTAAAAAAAAAATTAAGTGACAGTCTCCTATAAAAGGAACCCTCATAGACAGTGAAGCAGCTGTTACAGTTAATGAAGAAATGCAAATTTGTATTCTATTAAGAAAAACATTATGAAAACAGTAAGGCTAAAAGAAGCAATAAGGAGTTATTGGCACACATGTGGAAGATAAATTCTTAATCTTTTCTCAATTTTTTATATGGAATATATATGTATATTTACACACAATATATAACATTATATACATATGACATATATATTATTCTTGCAGACAAGAATATTAGCCTCTTTTGTTCACTAGTGTAGCCACATTCCTAGCTCTAACACAAGATGGGCATTTTGTTGAAGGAAAGAGCAGAGGTTTCAAGTTCAAGTGGTACATGGGCCACACCTTTCTTGCAAATTGTACAACATAGCCATGTTCTAATTATTTCTGAAAAGTGTGTGCAATATTTATACAAAATAAAACTAAAATTTACGTACCTACTTAAAATGAATACATTTGGGGGACCACAATTTGATATAATACCCCTTGAATTAATGGAACCAATACAAGAAGAAAAAGAATGAGTAAGAGAATTTGTGCTTCCAAAAATCAAGTATAACAGATTCGAGACTAAACCTAAATTACAGATCAGGCATGTCTGTGTACAGTCTGGAAAATGCATGGGGTGGCTCAGTCAGATATGTATTCATGAGTATCTTATGAGACTCTTGGAAAGAACTAATCCCAAAAGAAGACAGAGGCGCATGTGACAAGGATAACACACTCATAAAGCCTCAAGGACAGACAGGAGATGAATGTGGAGAAGTGTAGTCAATGTAGTATTTATTTCATCATGGACTTCTCTAAGGGTCCTGATGAGAAGAACCTCTAATAAATATGGGGAAAAAATGGTAACTTACAATTCTGTAACATATAAAAGCACACATAGCAAAAGTTTCATGGCTTTCTAAAAATAATTTCACGCAAAAATAAGAAAGAAAATCACAAACCCCAGGGTGTCAGAAACATCACCGAAAGAACATTAGGACATTATCAAGAGACCACATTAAGACACCCAGCACATCTTGACACTCTTCCCTGAGTGTGCAGTGAAATCCAGCCACGGAGAAAGCAAGTTCAATGGCAGAAATTGTGTAAAAAGACGTCACAAGGTGGCTGACCAGACTTGTGCATGAGCACAAAGGAGTTAACCCTGGGCATTCCTAAAAGTATTTAACCTAAACGGTGCCAATAAAAGAGACATATAAAGCCAGGAGATGTGGTCTCATTTGTAACTGCTGGCTAATTACACACGTGAAAATTAGGAAACTACAGTAAATCATAAGAGAGCATGACAACATTTTATACACATTTTCTAATGTGAATACATTATTACATAACTTAACACAGAAAAGTGTTAAGTATTAGCATGTAGCTGCTTTTTGTTTGCAGTGGGAATTTTAGGATTACAATTGTTATTCTTTATTTTTTCAGACAGCAATTTCAAAGGAGTGTCATAAAATATGTCCCTTCTTATTTTGCTTTTCAGTGAACAGACTCTTTGGAAACAAAGAAATAGTAAAAATATTGGTTTAGTCCAGTCCTTCAGAAGATATATTCTCCAACTGATCCGTGTATCTTGCAATCCATACATTCTAAATTTACTATTGTGGAAATGCCTAGAAACTGGTACACCCACCATCTCTGGTTGTATTTTGTGCCCAAGACAGCCTTCATCTCCCTCTCAGCTTGACTCAACTTTAGATAGGTTTCTTCCTCACTGCAGACCTCTGATCTCCCTTTTCTTAGAACATTTAGTTCAGAAAACATTTCCTTGTAAATCCCTTCACTGCCCTTTTAGATGTAAATCTTTTAAAAGGCTGCTTGCAAGTTTTATGATCTAGGCAGTCTTTCTCAAGGACTTGGGAGCCCTCCCTTGGAAGTGTAGTTCATCCAGGAAGATCGATCCCCAATTTCTCAGTATCTGTGGGAAGATAGGAGCCCACCTTCTGCAAAACAACTTATTCCAAATTCTAAAACTACCTCCCATTACGAAAATAAGAGAAAGTTTACTGTTGCTCTGATTAAAGGCAATTATCAAGCAGAGATGTCCTATGATCTCCCCAACTTAGCTTTTAGAAATTCGTGAGCCCTGTATGACTCAGGCATAAAAAAGAATGAAATGTTGCCATGTGCAATGATGTGGATGGGGCAAGAGTATTATGCTAAGTGAAATAAATCAGGAAGAGAGAGACAAATACCATATGATTTCACTCATATGAGGAATTAAAAAACAAAACAGATGAACATGGGTGGAGGGGAGAAAAGAGTGAGAAACAAATCACAAGAGACACTTAATGATAGAGAACAAACTGAATGTGGATGGAGGGGAGGTGGGTGAGGGGATGGGCTAAATGGGTGACGGACACTAAGGAGGGCACTTGTTGAGACGAGCACTGGGTGTTCTATGTAAGTGATGTACCACTAAATTCTACTCCCGAAACCAATATTACACCATATGTTAATTAGCTAGAATTTAAAATTTTTAGAAAAAGGGGGTAATGGGGTTTAAGGAGTGTACCTGTGATGAGCACAGGGTGTTGCCTGTGATGAAATCATTCACTTGTACACTTGAAACTAACATTACACTGTATGTTAACTAATTGGAATTTAAGTAAAAATTTGGAAAAAAAAATTTTTTTTCCAGCCCAATATTTCAAGGAAAGTTGAGCTCAGAATGGCTTCTCCAACCATTTATTTATCCTTGAATAAAAGCCTTCCTTTACCTGTTCAACTTGGTCCAATTTATGTTGAGCAGTTTTTGTGCTGACATCTGCTGAAATATCAGTTCTACGTCTTTTCCATATATTTAAATCAACATTCTTCATTTGAAATAATGAGTATCAAATTCTGCCTATGGGTTTCCCAAACATTTATTTCATTTGTCCAATTTCCTGTCGTCTGTTTAAGGCTTTGTTTTCTTGTTTGTTTTGTTTTGTCCTAGTAGGTAAACATAAGAAAGTAAAGTAGATACTGCGAAGTTTACAAAAATTGTTACCATTTCTTAGAAACATATGTTTGTTATGTGGGGAGGTATAAAGAAAATGGGTAAAGGATGTTTTAAAAAATAATCTATAAATTTAATTGTGCATGCTGTATTTCCCTTCCAGCTGCCAAGTTAAATTAAGAAGTGCCTAGTTTTGTAAATGCTCAGGGAAACACATTAAAAATGAATACAAATATCCAAAGATAAACTAACTGATGGCTTAACCTAAATTTTTAAAATATATTATTTCCCAAGGGGTCTGGAAATAATTAAGAAATCCAATGTCTTTAAGTCAGTATACCCAAAATCTGTTCTGTGAAACACTAGTCCTCCAAAATGCTATAGGAAAATATACTTCCCTTGTCAAATAATTGTGAAAAACGATGCATAATACATCAGCAACATGAAGATTCAAACTGCACATTAGGTTATAAAACCTGAGCATTTTGCAGTAACCCACGAGAATGTGTTTAACTCCATAATTCCCAAATTTGCTTTTCTAAGGAACTTTCCTTGCTAGTTTATGATTCTCTTTCCTGAGCTCATTTAATACAGATATCATATATATAATATACACATATTTAAAAAAAAATTTAACGTTTATTTTTGAAAGAGACAGAGACAGAAGCGAGTGGGTTGGGGCAGAGAGAGAGGGAGGCACAAAATCCGAGGCAGGCTCCAGGCTCTGAGCCGTCAGCACAGAGCCTGATGAGGGGCCGAACCCACGAGGGGCGAGATCATGACCTGAGCCGAAGTTGGATGCTCAACCAACTGAGCCACCCAGGCGCCCCTAATATACACATGTTTTTATATACTCTATAAAAATATATACCATATCAGATAAGCCTACATTTAATTTTTAGGCTCTTGTTATTTTTCTTATTTAAATTACTTCTTGGTTCCTAGGACATGCAGGCCAGTTACACACATATGCTGAGCATTCTTTCTACATCGCAGCTCAGATTTCAGGCTGGAAAGCTAACATGTTCTTGGGTACGTCAAGATCCCTTTAGGAGGAACATTAAAAGAAACACTAAAAGTTCTTGGATCATTAATATCATCCTGATTTTCCCTAAAAGTAGGATTCAGTACTTTTTTAGTTTTAAAGACTTATCAGCTCCCCATTCCTCCAAAAGCAAAATGTAATTACTGTAAAATGATACTCAAAATCCTTCCAATCCCCCACCAGCCATCCACACAAACATTTTTTGCTCACCCCATGTATTTGTGCTTCTCAAAAATAAACTTCAATTCATTTTTATTTATTTTCCTACTTTACAGTTGCCAACATCTTCTTCTGCCTAAGAACTTCTTCCAGTTTCCTCTCCTGGCACATTTTTATTCTTCTTTAATGCCCAGTGCAAACATTTTAGTAGTGTCTAGGGTGAAATGGCATTAACCATGCAGCCCATCTCAACCCGCTTCCAATGGAAAAACCTCCTCGGTAGAGACTGGGAGGCTAAAAATTACATTTTCTAGAATCCTCTGCAGCCAGGGTAGCGGCTAGAAGGAATTTGGTATCTACCAGTCAGATGTACTCCAAATGTGGAACTCAGAAGGGAGACATAGATTTGAATCCTACTGCTGTTTTTATTGGCAAATAAAATCTGGGTGAAATTATTTTTTCCTGGGGAAATATTAACTGCGGTTGCAATGTGTAGTCATTGGCTTTATGGCTTTCAGAGGTGTGGAGCATTTGATCTGCTGGTAAGGGTGATGGCAAGTAGGAACTGTTGTTTTTTTTTTAATTTTTACATTTTTAAAAAAATTTTTGATAGGCAGAGACAGAGCACAACTGGGGGACGGACAGAGAGAGAGGGAGACACAGAATGAGAAGCAGGCTTCAGGCTCCGAGCTATCAGCACAGAGCCTGACACGGGGCTTGAACCCAGGAACCATGAGATCGTGACCTGTGCAGAAGTCAGACCCTTAACCGACTGAGCCACCCAGGCACCCCAAGCATGGAATTGTTCTCATGCTGGGCGGTTAAAAAAGTCAGTTCCTATCTGCCTTCCCCACTGCAGAGTGGTGATCTCCACCAGCTACCACTGAAACTTGCTGAATAGTCATGCAGATTCCTGATCCCAGGAGATGAAGTTTCTCAATGGCTCAGGTCTGGAGGGTGGCTTTGGGGGCCAATCCTAAAAGCCAAACTTCTTGATTCTTCAGATGTCCTAAAGATTTAGCATCTGACTTAAGTATACAGGAATCAAGGCTCTTTCTGCTTAAACCAGCCATAGTGTATTCTGTTCTCTGTAACTGAATTCTGACCTTTAAAAATATCATATCCTCTGTGAATTACAATTTCCTGGGCATTTAGCTGTTTTCTTACTCCAGCTGGTATACATTAATAGCATTTATTAAATTGTATTTTTATGCCCTCTCTGTTCAGTGAAACTTTATTGTCTTTTATGATTGCTACCTCTTCCTTCTGTGCTCACCAAAAGGCAAAACTTTTCTTGCATCCAATCCTTTCTCTGAGAGAGAGATGGGTCATCTTTTAAAAAATTTTTTAATGTTTATTTATTTTTGAGATGGGGGAGGAGAGGGTCAGAGAGAGAGACACATACACAGTCCTAAGCAGGCTCCAGGCTCAGAGCTGTCAGCACAAAGCCTGATGTGGGGCTCAGACTCACGAACCCATTGAGATCATGACCTGGGTGGAAGTCAGGCCGGAAGCTCAACCGACTGAGCCACCCAGGTGCCCTGACCTGTCATCTTTGTTAATTCAACTGGCTGTCTTGTGACTCAGCTCCTTCATGGGCTTTATCAAATTAAGCATTTAAATTATCTATTACTTGCTGTTAGGGTGTAAGTGACCCTCTCTTGTCAATTTCTACATTCTAAGTGGAATCATAAACTACTTTTGGATTAGAAAATATTTTCTAACAATGATCAGATATATATTTTCAGCGTGCAATTTATAGTCATTTTAAAAATCGTATAATCATAACTAGAATTAACCTGGAATCTAATATATAATTTGAAAAAAAAATGTTTTTAAACAAAAGGTCCTTATGATTTGAGATGCCAATTTTGTCATGCACCATGAATGATGACCTCTATCCTAGACATCTTCTTCTGCTCCAGTGAGTATTCCTAACATCAAGCAGATATTATCAGCTTGTTGCTTTCCTAGTAATTTGATAATATATTTAATAGATGACAGTGCATGTATTCCCATCTTTACTTTGAAAAAAATTCCATGTAATCTCAATTTTTGTTTACTTTCTGTCAGATGGAATTTTGGATTCATTTAATTTTTAGTAACAATCTCAGTGAAATAATTCAAAGTTTAGAGGTAAATTTGAAGAATTATTCAGTCCTTTGAATATTAAGCCTTCCTATACAAGACCGAAGGGTCACTCTCAATTGATTCCGATTCTCTTTTGTTTTGAAATGAAAACCTTTATTTTCATTCATAGAGATTTTGAACATTTCTTCTGATTTTTACTGCTTTGTAGTTGGTATTATGAAAGGAGATTTTAAAAAGCATTCATTTCTAATTAGTAAATATTTGTTATTTATTTTCGAATGTTGATTTTTCAACTTTCCCATTTTATAAATAACTTATGTTTATAATCAGAAGTATGTGACTCTTAGGCAGGCAAACCATGGAGACTCTTAAATACGGAGAACAAACTGAGGGCTGAAGGAAGGTAGGGGGATGTTAAGTGGGGACCGGCATTAAGGAGGGCACTTTTCAGGATGAAGCAGGCATCATATGTAAGAGGTAAGTCTCTGGATTCTACTCCTGAGACCAAGATTACACTGTACATTAACTAACTTGAGAATAAGAAGGTAAAATTAAATAAATACAATAAATGTATGATTCTTATTATGAGCCTTTATGAAATCTATTAAGATAATATCCCTTCTGATTAATTGCTTATCTTGATCCCGATGTTCACTTTCTCTTTTTAGCAACCAGGTTCTTGAGCATTAATCTACTTCACTAACCTTTCTACAAAGAGCTTACGGATTTTTCAATTACGTTATTTTTTGTTTTCTAATAAATTTGTCCTTTGCTTTCATTTTTACTTTTCTTTAATTTCTGTTCTTTTGTTAGTTGGTAATGTCTCATTATGATGTTCTGATTGGTGTTTCCTAACATTTGCTGCACATTGCAATCACGCTCAGTGTTTATAAAAGACAAAATACCGTGAATGCTAAGATCCATAGGCGGACTTTCTTTCTAATTTAACCAGATAGACTCAGGTGGGATTCTTCATATGATCCTAAAATCCAGCCAATGTTCAGCTAATTTGGCTTCAATATTTCAGATTCATAATCTACACTCTTAGTGATTTTTTTTTATCAATTATTAATACGATGTCATTCCATAAGTATTGTTAGATGTCATTTCTCTCTCACCAATTCACATTCTATAATTTTAGTTTTTATCTCTTCATTTTCTTTAATTTGTCAGTTTTATTTTCCTTTGTAGTTGTATTCTTTTTTGCTATTATTTAAAATTGAATGATAATGTCCTAAAATTATGATAAAATACAGTCTCTATTTTGTATTATTTACAAATTAGGGAAGTTTTAACTGGTTGAATATATGCATTTTGTATGTAAATAGTTTGATTTTGGAAAGAAGACACATTATCTCCCTTTTCATTGTCATGTCTAACTATTCAATGTCATGTCTATTAACTATCTTTCATAATGATAAGGATAAAATATATGTATCTATACAAAAAAGTTAACTTTTTGGTAAATGTCATATCAAAGACAGAAAAATTGTTAAACTTCCACAGTAAAACTGTATTCTTAACAACTTTTTTCAATGTATATCCGTTTATCCTTTTCTAGTTTGTTTAATGTGGTGTTTTGATACATTAATGAGATATACTGATTTTTTTATTTAACTCGTTCTATTTTTTATTATTTTAAATTTACATCCAAAAAAGTCCCTTCGAAATAGCATCCTGTATCCCTTGGATAAATGCCTAGTATTGCACTTGCTGGGTGGTAGGGTAGTTCTATTTTTAGTTTTTTGAGGAACCTCCATACTGTTTTCCAAAGCAGCTGCACCAGCTTGCATTCCCATGCGATATACTGAATTTTACATTATTTACATTTTTATACAATGACCTTTTTGGTTTAATGTAATGATGTTTTATTAGTAAAGTTTCTATTGGAATTGAACATCTCTTGCCTTTATATTATGTATTTTATACAGTTGCCCTTTGAACATAGGTATGAATTACACTTGGCCCACTTATGTGCACACATTTTTCAGTAAATACAGTTCAGTACTGTAAATATATTTTCTCCTCCTATGATTTTCTTAATAACATTTTCTTTTCTCTAGCTTTCTTTATTGTAAGAATACAATGTACATAAAACACAAAATAGGATCTCATCAACTACTGGTTTTATTGGTAAAGCTTCCAGGGAAGGGGAGGCTATTAGCAGTTAACTTTTGGGGAAATTAAAGTTATATACAAATTTTATACTGCACAGGGGTCAGTTCCCCTAACTGAAGTGTGCAGTTCAAGAGTCAATGATATACCTCTTTTCATGTTTTCAGTTTTAACCTGCACCATTTCATTTTTATGCGTCTTCTAAGCAACCTTACTTAATTTTGCTTTTAAGCAAATTTACTGAGTTTTTTTTTTGTTTTAATTTTTTTCAATGTTTATTTACATTTAAGAGAAATAGAGATGGAGTGCAAGCTGGAGAGGGGCAGAGAGAGGGGGAGACACAGAATCTGAAGCAGGTTCCAGGCTCCACAGAGCCATATGTGGGGTTCAAACTGACAAACTATGATATCATGACCTGAGCCAAAGTTGGACGCTTAACCGACTGAGCCACCCAGGCCCCCAACAAGTTTAGTGAGCTTTTAACTTCAGTTTCTGATGCAATTCGTAAGTACTATAATAGGCACTGAGTTTGGGTGTTTGTTTTTTACTCTTTTCGGCTTTCTGGTTTTTAAAAATATTTTTGTTTGCTTTCTTAAAATGTGAAATGCATCTCTGTTGTTATCCACTTTGCAACATGACATTTGAAACACCTAAATTTTGTTAATTTACATACCCATACTTGAACCTATATTTCCCTAATTTGAATATAAACAATAAGCTGCACTCGACCAGTCATATAACACAAGGAAATGAGCGTGTTTTTATTCTACGCCTAAGCACTTCTGCTTGCCAGTATGTGTTCATGAAATTAAGATTTTAAATTCAGATTTTATCACCACTGATTATTAAATTAGTAAAGGATTTCATTATTTATGACATTTTATTCTGCTTAATAGCAACATCTATAGTAATTCTCACGCAGAAAAACAGAAACCATAACACCAAAAATAAGAGTATCAATATGAACTCAAAGAAATACTTGGACTGACCGTCCTAATTAATGTAAGAATAAATCAAGCTTTCACACCGCAGGATGATTATTCCAGAAAACGGTATCAAGATTGCGCCATCACCATATTCACTGTCATTGTATGGGAAGTTCCAAGGCAATTTATATGCCTAATTTCATTAAATTTTCCATAACTGTCAGCACAAGAAACAACAACAATGAAAATTACTTTAAAATACATACTTGCATACAAGCTAAGTCAGGCAGATAACAAAAGGGCCACTAGTTCTGGTTCGGTGATTTCATCATTTCCAGAGCTCACAAAATAATAGCTACTATTGTATTTTCTTCAACATATTCACGTAGGAAAAAAATAACCACTCCAGAGTCTAAATCAGAGTAGTAACGCAGTATCAACTTAAGTAAAGTATATTGGTCACCATAAAAAAATTTACAAACAGGAAGGGAGGGAAGATGGCGGCGTAGGAGGACGCTGGGCTCACCGCGCGTCCTGCTGATCACTTAGATTCCACCTACACCTGCCTAAAGAACCCAGAAAACCGCCAGAGGATTAGCAGAACGGAGTCTCCGGAGCCAAGCGCAGACGAGAGGCCCACGGAAGAGGGTAGGAAGGGCGGCGAGGCGGTGCGCGCTCCACAGACTGGCGGGAGGGAGCCGGGGCGGAGGGGCGGCTCGCCGGCCAAGCAGAGCCCCCGAGTCTGGCTGGCAAAAGCGGAGGGGCCGGACGGACTGTGTTCCCACAGCAAGCGCGACATAGCGTCTGGGAGGTCATAAGTTAACAGCTCTGCTCAGAAAGCGGGAAGGCTGGAGGACAAAGGGAGGGAGAGCTGCTGAGCCCCCGGAGGGCAGAGCTCAGCTTGGCGGGGAACAAAGGCGCTCGCCAGCGCCATCTCC
Organism: Neofelis nebulosa; assembly: GCF_028018385.1. NCBI lineage: Eukaryota > Metazoa > Chordata > Mammalia > Carnivora > Felidae > Neofelis > Neofelis nebulosa. The sequence goes on from NC_080782.1 coordinate 140,949,904, forward strand.
CCCGCCCATCCCCCAGCCAAAATCCCAAAGGGAACCAGTTCCTGCCAGGAAACTTGCTCGCTCACTCCTCGCAAACACCCAACTCTGTGCTTCTGCAGAGCCAAAACTCTGGCAGCGGATCTGACTCCCTCCTGCTGCCACAGGGCCCCTCCTGAAGTGGATCACCTAAGGAGAAGCGAGCTAAGCCTGCCCCTCCTGCCCCCGTGCACCTTGCCTACCCACCCCAGCTAATACGCCAGATCCCCAGCACCACAAGCCTGGCAGTGTGCAAGTAGCCCAGACGGGCCACACCACCCCACAGTGAATCCCGCCCCTAGGAAAGGGGAAGAGAAGGCACATACCAGTCTGACTGTGGCCCCAGCGGGGGGCTGGGGGCAGACATCAGGTTGGACTGCGGCCCCGCCCACCAACTCCAGTTATACACCACAGCACAGGGGAAGTGCCCTGCAGGTCCTCACCACTCCAGGGACTATCCAAAATGACCAAACGGAAGAATTCCCCTCAGAAGAATCTCCAGGAAATAACAACAGCTAATGAACTAATCAAAAAGGATTTAATATAACAGAAAGTGAATTTAGAATAATAGTCATAAAATTAATTCCTGGGCTTGAAAACAGTATACAGGACAGCAGAGAATCTCTTGCTACAGAGATCAAGGGACTAAGGAACAGTCAGGAGGAGCTGAAAAGTGCTTTAAACGAAATGCAAAACAAAATGGAAACGACGACAGCTCAGATTGAAGAGGCAGAGGAGAGAATAGGTGAACTAGAAGATAAAGTTATGGAAAAAGAGGAAGCTGAGAGAAAGAGAGAGAAAAAAATCCAGGAGTATGAGGGGAAAATTAGAGAACTAAGTGATACACTAAAAAGAAATAATATACGCATAATTGGTATCCCAGAGGAGGAAGAGAGAGGGAAAGGTGCTGAAGGGGTACTTGAAGAAATTATAGCTGAGAACTTCCCTGAACTGGGGAAGGAAAAAGGCATTGAAATCCAAGAGGCACAGAGAACTCCCTTCAGACGTAACTTGAATCGATCTTTTGCACGACATATCATAGTGAAACTGGCAAAATACAAGGATAAAGAGAAAATTCTGAAAGCAGCAAGGGATAAACGTGCCCTCACATATAAAGGGAGACCTATAAGACTCGTGACTGATCTCTCCTTTGAAACTTGGCAGGCCAGAAAGGCTTGGCACGATATCTTCAGTGTGCTAAACAGAAAAAATATGCAGCCGAGAATCCTTTATCCAGCAAGTCTGTCATTTAGAATAGGAGAGATAAAGGTCTTCCCAAACAAACAAAAACTGAAGGAATTTGTCACCACTAAACCAGCCCTACAAGAGATCCTAAGGGGGACCCAGTGAGACAAAGTACCAGAAACATCACTACAAGCATAAAACATACAGACATCACAATGACTCTAAACCCGTATCTTTCTATAATAACACTGAATGTAAATGGATTAAATGCGCCAATCAAAAGACATACGGTATCAGAATGGATAAAAAAACAAGACCCATCTATTTGCTGTCTACAAGAGACTCATTTTAGATCTGAGGACACCTTTTGATTGAGAGTGAGGGGATGGAGAACTATTTATCATGCTACTGGAAGCCAAAAGAAAGCTGGAGTAGCCATACTTATATCAGACAAACTAGACTTTAAATTAAAGGCTGTAACAAGAGATGAAGAAGGGCATTATATAATAATCACAGGGTCTATCCATCAGGAAGAGCTAACAATTATAAATGTCTATGCACCGAATACCGGAGCCCCCAGATATATAAAACAATTACTCATAAACATAAGCAACCTTATTGATAAGAATGTGGTCATTGCAGGGGACTTTAACACCCCACTTACAGAAATGGATAGATCATCTAGACACACAGTCAATAAAGAAACAAGGGCCCTGAATGATACATTGGATCAGATGGACTTGACAGATATATTTAGAACTCTGCATCCCAAAGCAACAGAATATACTTTCTTCTCAAATGCACATGGAACATTCTCCAAGATAGATCATATACTGGGTCACAAAACAGCCCTTCATAAGTTTACAAGAATTGAAATTATACCATGCATACTTTCAGACCACAATGCTATGAAGCTTGAAATCAACCACAGGAAAAAGTCTGGAAAACCTCCAAAAGCGTGGAGGTTAAAGAACACCCTACTAACGAATGAGTGGGTCAACCAGGCAATTAGAGAAGAAATTAAAAAATATATGGAAACAAACGAAAATGAAAATACAACAATCCAAACACTTTGGGACGCAGCGAAGGCAGTCCTGAGAGGAAAATACATTGCAATCCAGGCCTATCTCAAGAAACAAGAAAAATCCCAAATACAAAATCTAACAGCACACCTAAAGGAAATAGAAGCAGAACAGCAAAGGCAGCCTAAACCCAGCAGAAGAAGAGAAATCATAAAGATCAGAGCAGAAATAAACAATATAGAATCTAAAAAAACTGTAGAGCAGATCAACGAAACCAAGAGTTGGTTTTTTGAAAAAATAAACAAAATTGACAATCCTCTAGCCAGGCTTCTCAAAAAGAAAAGGGAGATGACCCAAATAGATAAAATCATGAATGAAAATGGAATTACTACAACCAATCCCTCAGAGATACAAACAATTATCAGGGAATACTATGAAAAATTATATGCCAACAAATTGGACAACCTGGAAGAAATGGACAAATTCCTAAACACCCACACTCTTCCAAAACTCAATCAGGAGGAAATAGAAAGCTTGAACAGACCCATAACCAGCGAAGAAATTGAATCGGTTATCAAAAATCTCCCAACAAATAAGAGTCCAGGACCAGATGGCTTCCCAGGGGAGTTCTACCAGACGTTTAAAGCAGAGATAATACCTATCCTTCTCAAGCTATTCCAGGAAATAGAAAGGGAAAGAAAACTTCCAGACTCATTCTATGAAGCCAATATTACTTTGATTCCTAAACCAGACAGAGACCCAGTAAAAAAAGAGAACTACAGGCCAATATCCCTGATGAATATGGATGCAAAAATTCTCAATAAGATACTAGCAAATCGAATTCAACGGCATATAAAAAGAATTATTCACCATGATCAAGTGGGATTCATTCCTGGGATGCAGGGCTGGTTCAACATTCGCAAATCGATCAACGTGATACATCACATTAATAAAAAAAAAAGAGAAGAACCATATGATCCTGTCAATCGATGCAGAAAAGGCCTTTGACAAAATCCAGCACCCTTTCTTAATAAAAACCCTTGAGAAAGTCGGGATAGAAGGAACATACTTAAAGATCATCAAAGCCATTTATGAAAAGCCCACAGCTAACATCATCCTCAATGGGGAAAAACTGAGAGCTTTTTCCCTGAGATCAGGAACACGACAGGGATGCCCACTCTCACCGCTGTTGTTTAACATAGTGCTGGAAGTTCTAGCATCAGCAATCAGACAACAAAAGGAAATCAAAGGCATCCAAATTGGCAAAGATGAAGTCAAGCTTTCGCTTTTTGCAGATGACATGATATTATACATGGAAAATCCGATAGACTCCACCAAAAGTCTGCTAGAACTGATCCATGAATTCAGCAAAGTTGCAGGATACAAAATCAATGTACAGAAATCAGTCGCATTTTTATACACTAACAATGAAGCAACAGAAAGACAAATAAAGAAACTGATCCCATTCACAATTGCACCAAGAAGCATAAAATACCTAGGAATAAATCTAACCAAAGATGTAAAAGATCTGTATGCTGAAAACTATAGAAGCGTATGCAGGTAATTGAAGAAGATATAAAGAAATGGAAAGACATTCCCTGCTCATGGATTGGAAGAATAAATATTGTCAAAATGTCAATACTACCCAAAGCTATCTACACATTCAGTGCAATCCCAATCAAAATTGCACCAGCATTCTTCTCAAAACTAGAACAAGCAATCCTAAAATTCACATGGAACCACAAAAGGCCCCGAATAGCCAAAGTAATTTTGAAGAAGAAGACCAAAGCAGGAGGCATCACAATCCCAGACTTTAGCCTCTACTACAAAGCTGTCATCATCAAGACAGCATGGTATGGGCATAAAAACAGACACATAGACCAATGGAATAGAATAGAAACCCCAGAACTAGACCCACAAACGTATGGCCAACTCATCTTTGACAAAGCAGGAAAGAACATCCAATGGAAAAAAGACAGTGTCTTTAACAAATGGTGCTGGGAGAACTGGACAGCGACATGCAGAAGGTTGAAACTAGACCACTTTCTCACACCATTCACAAAAATAAACTCAAAATGGGTAAAGGACCTGAATGTGAGACAGGAAACCATCAAAACCTTAGAGGAGAAAGCAGGAAAAGACCTCTCTGACCTCAGCCGTAGCCATCTCTTACTCGGCACATCCCCAAAGGCAAGGGAATTAAAAGCAAAAGTGAATTACTGGGACCTTGTGAAGATAAAAAGCTTCTGCACAGCAAAGGAAACAACCAACAAAACTAAAAGGCAACCAACGGAATGGGAAAAGATATTTGCAAATGACACATCGGACAAAGGGCTAGTATCCAAAATCTATAAAGAGCTCATCAAACTCCACACCCGAAAAACAAATAACCCAGTGAAGAAATGGGCAGAAAACATGAATACACACTTCCCTAAAGAAGACATCCGGATGGCCAACAGGCACATGAAAAGATGTTCAACGTCGCTCCTTATCAGGGAAATACAAATCAAAACCACACTCAGATATCACCTCACGCCTGTCAGAGTGACCAAAATGAACAAATCAGGAGACTATAGATGCTGGAGAGGATGTGGAGAAACGGGAACCCTCTTGCAGTGTTGGTGGGAATGCAAATTGGTGCAGCCGCTCTGGAAAGCAGTGTGGAGGTTCCTCAGAAAATTAAAAATAGACCTACCCTATGACCCAGCAATAGCACTGCTAGGAATTTATCCAAGGGATACAGGAGTACTGATGCATAGGGGCACTTGTACCCCAATGTTTATAGCAGCACTCTCAACAATCGCCAAATTATGGAAAGAGCCTAAATGTCCATCAACTGATGAATGGATAAAGAAATTGTGGTTTATATACACAATGGAATACTACATGGCAATGAGAAAGAATGAAATATGGCCTTTTGTAGCAACGTGGATGGAACTGGAGAGTGTGATGCTAAGTGAAATAAGCCATTCAGAGAAAGACAGATACCATATGGTTTCACTCTTATGTGGATCCTGAGAAACGTAACAGAAACCCATGGGGGAGGGGAAGGAAAAAAAAAAAAAAAAGAGGTTAGAGTGGGAGAGAGCCAAAGCATAAGAGACTCTTAAAAACTGAGAACAAACTGAGGGCTGATGGGGGGATGGGAGGGAGGGCAGGGTGGGTGATGGGTATTGAGGAGGGCACCTTTTGGGATGAGCACTGGGTGTTGTATGGAAACCAATTTGACAGTAAATTTCATATATTAAAAAATAAAAAAAAATAAATAAAAAAAACATTTACAAACAATCTTCTATGAGTCAGGATCAGTTAAAATACTGAACTGGACAAACTATGTTTTAGTTTTAAGAGACAAGAATGCATTTTGTGTTTTTTCAAGACACAATGCAGTTTGGGACTAAAACAATGTGGATGTTGGTATCAAACAGTAGTGGATTAGTGTTTCAACTCACCGAACAATTCTATAAAATTTGATTACTCTCTGGTGTTTCTGTTTTCCCTTTAAAGGGCTACCTATAGTGGCCCCTGGGTGGCTCAGTTGGTTAAGCAATTGACTTTGGCTCAGGTCATGATCTCACAGTTTGTGGGTCCGAGTCTCACATGGGGCTCTGTGCTGACAGCTCAGAGCCTGGAGCCCGCTTCGGATTCTGTGTCTCCCTCTCTCACTGCCCCTCCCTGACTCATGCTCTGTTTATCTCTCTCTCAAAAATGAATAAACATTAAAAAATAAATAAAAAATAAACGGGGCTAACTATAGCAGCTTACTTGTGTAGTAGCTGTGAAGATTTAAATAATTAATGAACAAAAAGCTTTCGGCACAGTATCTGGTATGGACCAGTACTCAATAAATGCAAACTGGAGACTGATGGTCTATTGTGACTGGTTTATATTTTTCAATAGTGAAAATACCTCTATGGACCTATTCATTCCATATTATATGCAGAAATGGTATTCAAAATATACACTGACCAGTACAGTATATAAAAATATACATAGGGGCACCTGGATGGCTTAGTTGGTGAAGCAATCCAGCTTCAGCTTAGGTCATGATCTCACAGCTTGTGAGTTCCAGCTCTGCATCAGGCTCTCTGCACTGACAGCTCAGAGCCTGGAGCCTGCTTCAGATTCTGTCTCCCTCTCTCTCTGCTCCTCCCCTGCTTGTGCTCCATCTTTCTCTCTCTCAAGAACAAATAATAAAACATTAAAAAAATGTAAAAGTATATATAGACCTGTATCAGAACGGTCATCTGACCAATCAGAATAGTCCATCATGCCTGGTTACTGGTGCCCAAATGCTAAATACCAGTCACAAGATAAAAAATTTTTAAATTACACAGTGAGAGAAAGCTTCATATACATATCACTTAACAGCTGTTCATATATGATCTTGTGTTTTTATTCTTATGAATTAAGAAATATAGATAGAAAGATAGACACAGTGCTCTTGATTTTCTGAGAAAATAAAACACATGATCAGATGTTGAGGAAGTCACCATATTAAAGAGAACAAGAGAAATAAGCCAATACAGGAGTAATCCACTTGATAGCATCATCTAATGTTATTTTTTAAAATATTTTTTACGTTTATTTATTTTTGATAGAGAGAAACAGAGCACAAGTCGGGGAGGGGCAGAGAGAGGGAGACACAGAATCCAAAGCAGGCTTCAGGCTCTGAGCTGGCAGCACAGAGCCCAAAGTGTGGATGTTATTTTTATATATGTTTAATGTTATTTTAAGATAATAGTAAAAGAAAAAATAGTAAAAGAAGAAAATAACATGATTTTTTAGTTGGCAAGTTTTTTTAAGTTGAACTGCTGAACTGAGGAAATTATAAAGGACCTTGTGTAAGAAAATGTTACTATAACTTTATATATTATATATGCATATGCTCATCATAATTATATGTGTGTATATATATATATATATATATATATATATATATATATACACACACACAACTTAACACAGCTTAATATTTCAAATTGACTTTTGAAATACTACAACAGAAGAGTTCCAATATTGAATTTCTGAAGTATGCTGAACTTACTGTGTCAGTGTTACAATATAAGGAACAGGTGTAATTTACATGATGTCATACTGTCACCAGCCAGACCCCAAGACCTGACCCTTACTGCCTACCTGCTTGTATTCACTGACCTTTGATCCACATTCCTTCTAAAGCTCTCTTGTTTCCAGCTCCTCTCTTAGTTCCGGTAAATGGAAAGCAAAACCACCCCTTGAGCAAAAGCACCTGACTGGACAAGACCTCCACCTGGCCCAGACCACCCAGACCACTTTGAGCCAAACTCTGACTCGTACTTGTGGACGATGGAGTGACTTCTAATTTTTTTTTAATGTAATGTTTATTTATTTTTGAGAAAGAGAGAGACAGAGCATGAGTGGGGGAGGCGCAGAAAGAAGGAGACACAGAATCTGAAGCAGGCTTCAGGGAGCTCGAACTCACCGAGATCATGACCTGAGATAAAGCCGGAATCTTAACCCAGAGCCACCCAGGTGCCCCCCATGGAGTGACTTCTAGAATGACATACAAATACCGTTACCTCATTAGGATACAAAAAACTCTGCCCAAGGAGGAGCACAAGCCTCAGTGGCATAACATATGTGTGTATAGGCACGTTCCCTTAAGGCACATGTGTGACCTTATGCCCACCTCTATATCCAATGACCTGGCTTCCCTATCTAAATATTCATCCTAACCCTAAATAAAAGGAACCCATCCATCCTTGCCCTGGAGGCAAGCCTTCCCCCTGATCTCCTTATTTGCTACAAATCAAGGTTTTTTTTTGCATCAACTCAACCTGGCACAGCTTCTGACTCACCAAAAAGCGAACTCACTGTTGGTTTGGTTATAATACACTGAGAAACCTAACTAACTACACTGTTTGCAGTGAGTCTTCTCAGGGAATAGTGAATGAAAACAACCTTTCCACTTAGTTTTTTTTTTTTTTTTTTTTTCTGTAAAAGTAAGTACATTAGAAGGCCATGCAAATACAATTTAATCAACTTGCTTCTTTTTTTTTTTTAACGTTTGTTTATTTTTAAGAGAGAGAGAGAGAGACAGACAGACAGAGCAAGAATGGGGGAGAGGCAGAGAGAAAGGGAGACACAGGAACCCAAGCAGGCTCCAGGCTTTGACCTGTCACAACAGAGCCCCACGCAAGACTCAAACTCACAAACTGTGGGATCCTGACCTGAGCCAAAGTCTGACGCTTAACCAACTGAGCCACCCAGGCACCTGAAATCAACCTGCATCTTGAATGATTAGGTAATTCCTTAACAGTTTCCTTTGGGTCCCTAGAGTTTTATTTAAATACACATTTTTAAATAGCAAGGTCTGTGCCAAACAAGAAAATGGGACTAGGTGTTTATGTGAGATTTATTTTTTTTAATGAAGATCCATGTAGGCAATGACTTTTTTAGGAAGATCAAGAGGTCTTCAAAAATTATTATTCTTAATTCATTTAAATTTAAATGCATTTTCCAAGCCAACAAGTACAGCTCATTTATCAAAAAGAGTGAAAGAAAATTTAATAATTAAATAGATCACTTTGAATTACAGTCCTTTACTTTAGCAAATATGGCAACTTTGAAAACTGTGTGCTCCTCCTAACTTAGGGAGATTAATTCTGAATTTCAGCCTACCTCTGTTAATAAGAAAAAGTGCAGTTATTACAAATTAATAACCAATACTGCAAATGGAAACCCCAGATCCCTAGGAAGAGCAATGCTAAATAAGGTTAAGAATGCAGGTAGTAAAAAGGTTCCAAAATGTTACAGAAATGAACGGCAATGGTGACATGAACATATAAAAGGAGGCATCACAAAAGATCTCATTGACACTAAAATCTTTCAGTTAGATATTTTAAACTGACAACTAATTGTAGAGGTAATTATTTTTCTATTGACAATGTGAAACGATACAATTGGCAGAAAGCAGACAAGGTGATCAATACTAAGAAATATAAAGGAAGGAAGGAACAGAGACTCAGATGCCTTGTTATTTGCCTACCCATTTGTTCATCTATCTGTTTAAGAGGGAAAGAGAAACATAGCAAAGGTTGGGTTATCTGAGTTATCTTTTCTATGAAATTTAAATTTCCTCTTTTTAAATGTAAATTGTGTCTTCATTCTATCTGTGCTTTCTCAAGCCATTTTTTTTAACCTATTTTTCTATCTGCCCTGGAGGGTGAGGTTCTGCCCCCCACTCAGACACCTTGTTGTTCTAACAGTTTCTTTTCATCACTTAACAGATGGTTTGGGCTGCCTTGATTTGGTTTCTGAAATGTAATGAGTGTTGTTGTTGTTTTTCCTTATTTTCTGCTCAGTTCTATGTAAATTTTTCCATGTCTCTTGAGTTTAGAGGTTCCATGCCTATGAAATCAAAATGATCTAGACAGAATTCATAATAATTTATTTATTTACCTAGACGGGAATACAGTTCATAAACAATGACACTCATGACTTACCTCGCACAATGAAATTTAAATGAAATGACTTATCTAAAAAATTTAGCTTAGTTCTTGGAAAATATTGCCTTAAATTCATAATGGCAAGTTCTTATTGTTTTCTAGATGGTTCCTATTTTCTTTTTACCTAGAACCTTGGTTATGTTATTCATCTCATTGGTTGCCCTGCTTGTTGGTTTTGTCTTATCTTTTAATTACACACATACTAAATGAATTAACACTGTAAAAAATGAAACAAAATAGATTAAATATGAAATCCAACTTGATACTTCTGTCACCAAATACATCTCTCTAGAGGCTGTTTAGTGCCAGTTTTCTAGTCCTTTTGATTACTCAAATGTACAATATCCATTACAGTTGTGTAAAAGAAGACACAATATAATTCTACCACAATGGTTCAATGCACATTAGTTATTGTAATTACCATGTATATCATTGTTATCAGCATTGGCAAAATAGGGATAGTAGTATTATAAATAGTAGTATTTATAAAACAATAGGTCATTAAGCATACTTGGAGGAAGACAACACAATAAAGTCAAACAAGCAAGAATTACAGGTAGAGAATTTCACATTGTGGGATACCCTTGGTTAAATAATATTGATACAAAATTAGAAATGTAAACAGAAGTCTAATAAGAGCCTTGAGACACTGTGAGGTAAGAAAAACTCACTCAGTAGTTATTTATTGAGAAGTGAACATGTCTTACGTTCTCCTACTGTGTTCCAGATTCTTTGCCTGGATCTGAAAATGAAAGCTGCGTTCTGGACATAGAACACACCTAAGGGATATGTAAGAGCTGGGCAGGTGACTTTGAGCAGGAGAGTAAACATCCCATGTGGGGTAAAGCCCAGTACCAAAGGAAGCAGAGCAGCTTGAAAACCTAAAAGTCAATTAGCTGGCTAGAGAACAAAAGGTGAGATTGAATACGGAGACAGAGAATCTAAAGAGATGGGCAGATTACATCAGTCACTGAAAGCCTTGTCCCAAGAGGTTTAGCTATCCTAAAATTATGGGAGTACCATTAAAGGAAGTGTTTTTAGGGGTACCTGGGTGGCCTAGTCAGGTAAGCGTCCAACTCTTGATTTCACTGGTTTCAGCTGGGTCATGATCTCATGGTTTGTGGGTTCAAGCCTCAGGCTGGGCTCTGCACTGATGGTGAGGAGCCTGCTTGGAATTCTCTCTCTCTCAAAAATAAACAAACATTTAAAAAAAGGTAGTGCTTTAATACAAAGAGTGGTAAAATCAGATTTCATTTTACTTTTTTGTGGGGGAGAGGAGATCAATAGGTCTGCAGATTACAGGTGAGAGAGAATATGTGAGAGAGAAATAATTCCAATACACATTTCACTATTTTAGTGTGGCACTACCATGACGGTTATAGAAATAGGAAAAAGAAAAAGAAAAAGAGCACAGAGTCCAAACACATTTGGTGATGAATGACAGGATGGAACGATTGGCTGGATAGGGGATGACTGAGTTAAAAGCAGTTATGAGAGATGCCTAAGATTCTGATTTTAGGTTACTAGTTGAATTGCAATGCCCTTTACTCAAACAGGAAACAGTAGAGTACAAACACTTTGGGAAGAGAGAAGAATATTTGAAATACTTAAATTGTGTTTCCTCATGAATATTCAAGTGAAAATTTCCCTTCACAAAAAGGGTACGTAAATGTAACTCAAAAGATGCAGTAACACCCCCTTATCCACAGTTTTTCTCTCTGTGGTTGCAGTTACCTATGGTCTAAAGGGCAGATAGATGGCTCTCAGGATATATTGTCAGAAGGTCAAAAGTAGCCTAACTACATCACCATGTCCACATCCTTCGCTTCATCACATAGCTGTCTTATCATGTCCACGTCAGCACAAGAGGAAGGTGAGCATAGTACAGTAGTATCCTTCAAGAGAGAGGGATAACATTTGTGGAACTTTTAATTTTGTATATTGTTATACCTGTTCCATTTTACTGGTTATTGTTTTAATTTCTTACAGTGCCTAATCTATAAATGAAGCTTTATCGTAAATGTGCATGTATAGGAGAAAATATTCTACGTAGGGTTTGGTACTATCCACAGTTTCAGGTATGCGCTAAGGGTCTTAAGTGTATCCCCCAATGGAAAAGGGGAGATCACTGCATTTAGAATTTATCAGCATAGAGATTGCACTGGAAACCAGAGAGCTGAGAAAACTTCCAAGAAGCAGAAAAAGGAAGAGTCCTTAGAACTGACCCCTGGGGATGACAGCAGTTAAGGGCTGTAAAAAACTCCAGAGGTGCCTGGTTCGCTCAGTCAGTTGAGCATCCCACTTTGGCTCATGTCATGATCTTGGCTCAGGCCAGGATATCCAAGTTCAAGAGGGAGTTTGACCCCACATCAGGCTCTCTCCTGTCAGCACAGAACCACTTCTGATCCTCTGTCGCCCTCTGTCTCTGCCCTTCTCCCACTCATGCTCTCTCTCTCAAAAATACACATTTAAAAAAAAGATTCTAAAAAATTTTTCTTCAGAAACTCTGCCCACTTTTTTTTCACTTTTTTTTAAAAAAATTAAGACTATTTTTTTACAGCAGTTTAAAATTCACAGAAAAATTGAGAGGGAGGTACAGAGATTTCCCATAAACTCTCTGTCCCCACACATGCACTGCCTCCCTTATCATCACCATTGACACATGATTATTACTGAGAGCCCATAATCTACAGTTCAGTTCACTTGGGCTGTTCCACGTTCTATGGGTTTGGAAAAATGTAGAATGATAGTTATTCCTTATTATGGTATCATACAGAGTATTTTCACTACCCTAAAAATCCTACGTTCTCTGCCTATTCATCCCTACCTTACCTCCTTAACTCTCAATAACCACTGATCATTTTACTATCTCCATAGTGTGCATTTTCCAAGGGCACCTGGGTGGCTCAGTTGGTTAAACGTCCAACTTCTGCTCAGGTCATGATCTTGGGTTTATGACAGGGATCTCTGCTGACAGCTCAGAGCCTGGAGTCTGCTTCAGATTCTGTGTCTCCCTCTCTCTTGGCTCCTCCCCTGCTTGTGGTCTTCTCTCTTTCTCTCTCTCAAAAATAAATAAACATTTAAAAAATAACTTTATAGTGTGCATTTTTCAGGATATAATACAACTGGAATTGTATAGTATGTAGCCTTTTCAGATTGGTTTCATTTAGAAACTTGTTTCATTTAGTTCACTGTTCATTTACTTCATTTAGTTCCATTAAGTGGCAATGAAGTTTCTTCCATGTCTTATCATAGCTGGGTAGCTCATGTCTTTTTAGTGTTGAATGATATTTCCATTATCTGGGGGTACCACAGTTTATTTCTGCCTCCACTTAAAGGACCTCTTGGTTACTTCCAAGTTTTGGCAATTATGAATAACACTTCCATGAAATACTGGGTATGTGGGCTTTGATATAAACCTAATCTTTCTACTTCTTTGGGTCAAGACCAAGGAGCATGATTGCTGGATCATATGTTATGAGTATATTTATAGTTTTATAAGAAACCACCAAACTGTCCTCCACACGGTGTTCCATTTTGCATTCCCATCAACAATGAATGAGAGTTCTTATTGTTCCACATCCTCACCAGCATTTGGTGTTGTGAATGTTATAACAGACTTGGGTCATTCTAATACTACTGTAGTGATATCTCGTTTTCATTTTCATTGCCCCGGTGACATGTGATTTTCACGTGTTTATTTTCCACTTGTGTATCTTCTTAGGTGAGGTGTGTTAAGGTCTTGCAACTATTTTAAACTGTGTGTGTGTGTGTTCGTTTATGGTTGCGTCTTTGTATTTTTTGTAAAATAGCCCTTTATCAGACATGTCTTTTGCAAATAAGGCTAGAAAAAAAGGATTGTTCATGGAGCTGTGAGTGACTCAATTCAGTTAAGAGAGCAGCAAGCAGAATGGACAATAATCACTGTTGAGAGTGAAAGGGGCTGAAGAAAAATGCTTAAGTATAGGACAGTGATGGGGGTGTGTGTGCACTGAATACCAAGGTAAAGATTTAAGATTTTACTCAGCAAGGGATGGAGAGCAAAACAGGTATTCAAGCAGGAAAGTGACTTAATGAGAGCTGAATCCACCATTTTATTTATAAGCACAATTAACTCTTGATTACATTGTGTCTTGTTAATATAATTAAGCTTTTAAACCTGGGTTGCTGAGCACTGCCAGGGAAAAGTACACAATTGTTGGAATTAGAGCCACAAAAATTTATGTTCCCCAACTTCAGCAGTATCATCAGGAGTATCGTCAGCACTGCATGTAAATACTTTACATATCCCTGGTCAGTAGTCATTCCTCACCCACCTCTACCCCCAAAAGCCTTTAAAACACTCTCATTATTAACCAGTCCTTTATATAGAAATTACAGAGCTTCATTTTTTGCTTAAGAAAGGTCTGAATTGAGGAAAAATAAAAATGCATTTAAAATAATGCATCTATGCAACATCGATGGGATCCTAACAAACTAGTGAACATAGCAATTTTAATGATAACCTCCAATATGTTATTTTTGAATGAAAAATTAATACTAGGTCATATGATGTCTAAGCAGAGCCCTTGCTTGACATCTTTGGCTATTATGTTTTTCTGTAGAAGACATGAAACTATCACGAATCATAAAAACGAATTTAAGAAAAAACAGAGCAACACAATCACGCTTATCACGTAGTCCTAGAATTACCAGTATAAGCACTAAACTGTCACCAATGATATCAATTATGCAATCCTGACAGCAAATTAATGATGGAGAATTGAAATACACTATACTGTGGGTGACACATTACAGCATTTTATTGAAAACTAGATCATTAGGTAAGCCCCTTACAAAACCACAATATATTCTCCAAAACACCAACCATTCCAATTATCCTAAAATATTTCAAACCCAGTAAGTTTATCTGTTATCTCTCCAGGACAAAGAGCCAGGGGCAGGTGACCTTTAAACTGCAGACTTATAGTTTTATCACTGAACCTTACCTAAGTTGAATGTCACTGCAAAGAAATGATTAAAGAAATATTCTGTATTTGTAGTAGACATATTAACTGTAGTCATCAAACATTGAAATATTACAAGTGATAAAAAGGGTGCAGGAAGCTAAAATTCTCTCTGATGAATTTTGGGGAATGTAACTCACTACTTTTTCAGTATCACCTCAGTCAGAGGGGCTGGTGTCCTACCTAATGTGATATGCTGGGTAGAATTAGTACCAGAATATCCTTTCCCCCTGATGACCAGCAATCAAGTTTACCCTGTTCACTAGAGGATGACTCATTCTACCTACGTTGTTATAATTTCAAAAGACTGCTCTTAAAATTTAAGTGTATTACCTAAAAATTATAAGCTGATTAGCATCTATAAGGTGATGTAATTTTCAGGAGCTGTCATCTAGTTTAGTAATGTCTAAACAACATGAGAAATTAAAAGGGTAATATCTTTTATTAGAGCCTCTTATATATAAGGTCCCCACCAGAATGCTAAATTAGTATTATTAACAGCAGGGGGAGGAGCCTCAAAAGTAGACCAGGTTTTCCTCCTCCTCCCATGGAAGCAGTATCATTTTTCATAAACACAAATGTTAATTCTCTCTGTCTTTTTTAAGGTAAAGCCCTCCTGAGTTATTTTGTATTCCTAACTATAAGAATTGAGAGACAAGACAGACAGTAAGACAAGTTCATGTAACTCTGCCTGTGAAAAGGCCAATTTTTCAACCCTAAAATCTCTATTCTTCCCCTCCGAGTGGAGAGGAGAATCATAACATAGAGGCCAGAATGAGTCTCAGCCCCTAAGAGGCAGTTGGGATTCTAATGAAGAAAATTTATTGATTCTGCATTTTGAATAGCTCTAATTTATTAGGTAATGTATTGACAAAAAAATCATGTGGTTACAAACTGAGCATTTTATACTAGATAAATGTGATATTGGTTTATTTTATTGCCCAAATAAGCAACTTTAAAAATATAAAAAACAGGAATGTGAAATATGAACTACTACAACAAAGTAAACAATAGTGTATTGTTGAGTTGATCATTTCATTTCCAAGGAAATACTTCGTCTTTTCCAACGAGGTTTTCAATTGGTCAGTCAGGGAATGTTTAAGTTCAGAGTGTTTTACAGCTACAAGAACTGTTCTCTCACCAAGGAGGCCTTAAATTTCCTTCCCCAAAATAGCTAGATGTTCTTTTCAAAGTAACTCCCTCTCAATTACTTATGTAAATACTGTCATAAAACAGACTTAGGATCACTAGATCATGAAAAATAGTGTATGGATCATAATATTCAGAAGATGTACTAGTATTTGAGACTATTTTGGGAAAACAATGAATACTTTGTATTCTTTGACTTTGTAGTAAAGACCCTTCTATCAACCACCATGATTTTAAAAACTATTTGAAAATAACAATGCATAACTACATGCTAGAAGAAGTACTCAACATGAAACAGCAAACATATTAACCTCTGCTTAGGCAGTAATTTTTTCTGTGTATATACTTCAACATCCTTTAGAATATATGTAAAAACTACAAAAGTGGTCAATTTTAAAACATGAAGAAAAATATCTACCTGAGCTCATGTTGTGAAATACATCTGAAGCAAAGAAGTCTTCCAAATCAAGTAACAAAATACATGCCCATTTTTGTCCCAAATGTTTGAGCTTTTTTTTCCTAGAACATGCCAATATTTCAATAATTATCTGAATTTTTCACTGTGTAATCATTGAATACCATGTCTCTTATGATGTAACAACTATACAGAAACACACACACACACACACATTTTATGATTTATTTTATTAATTACCTATCACCCATCTAGCCCATCCCCATCCATCTCCCTCCTCATGATTTATTAATATGAAAGATTAGTACATTTTAGGCCTTTATAACTAACATTTTTCTACGTAGACTTCTGTGTGTATTAATATTAATTGTTGCCTTGGATTTCTAACCACTATTTTAGTCTAGATCAATCTGTTTGTGTCTAAAAACCACATTATGCTAATAAATTGTTTTTAAAAATTCAGTTTCTTTGCTATTCAAGATGTTTATTCTGGGAGTCTGGAATTCTAGACCTTTACAAATAATGTTACTGGTGATTCTTTGTCACATTATAATCTAGATCACTTATTTTTTTAAATAGATACATGCATAAAAGAAAAATCTCCTTTTTAAAATTACTTAGATAATTATTTATACTATCCAGTATCTATACATTGTTATGATTATATGTGCATCACATAGTAGCTACCTATGTATCAATTTATCTGTATCTACTTTTTATATATGGCAAATTTGAAATAGTTCCTGATGTAATGAAGTTATAGCAAGTATCAAATGAAATGTATGGTTTAGAAATATCCCTGAATAAGGGGTGCCTGGATGATTCAGTTGTTGGGTGTCTGACTCTTGGTTTTGGCTCAGGTTAAGATCTCACGGTTCATGGGATTGAGCCCCATGTCTGTCTGTCTGTCTGTGTGTCTGTCTCTCTCTCAAAAAAAGAAAAAAAACGTAAAAAAATACAAAAAAAACTTAGTTTCTATAAAAAAAGAAAAAAATAAATATCCCTGAATGGACATATAACTTGAAAAAGGGAAGTTGCTTATACTGATGGGATTTAAAGCTGAAGACTTTTGTCTCCCTTACTGAAGAGTAGCTAATGAAATAGTTTTTGGTTTTGTTTTGTTTTTTTTAACTTAGCAGCACTTGCCCCTTGTTGCAAATTTTTGTAATGCTATTGAAATTAAGGAAGGATATATGACCTACAGAAATGTCAGTGTAGTTATAACTTGTATTCTTTTCACCAGTACCTCTAGCTATTAAATTTGGTCCTGATTTTAAGTCATGCTGAAAAATAAAGATTAACTGGCAAAAGTGTGAACTTATATATGAATATAATTATCATTCCAAGATAAAAGAGGAAAAAAAACACTAGTGGATTCAATCCTTCACTCCATCTCTCTAATGTCTACCCCCTAACTTCCCAGAAAATCCGGAATACACCACCTTCCTACCACATAGACATACACAAATTAACTCACATTTTCATAAAAAATTCACATGACTCAGAAATTGCATGTTCAATAAAACTTGTCCCCATACTAAAATTTGGCCTCTAGGTTCTGATTATTTATCTTATAAGATGATTCAGTATCTCTGCCTAAGATTAAAAAGCTTCTGCACTGCAAAGGAAATAATCAACAAAACTAAAAGGCAACCAACGGAATGGGAAAAGCTATTTGCAAATGACATATCAGATAAAGGGCTAGTACCCAAAATCTATAAAGAACTCACCAAACTCTACACCTTAAAAACAAATAATCCAGTGATGAAATGGACAGAAGACACAAATAGACACTTTTCCAAAGAAGACATCCAGATGGCCAACAGACACATGAAACGATGCTCAACATCACTCATCATCGGGAAAATACAAATCAAAGCCACACTCAGATATCACCTCACGCCAGTCAGAGTTGCTAAAATGAAAAAATCAGGAAACTATAGAGGCTGGTGAGGATGTGGAGAAATGGGAACCCTCTTGCACTGTTGGCCAGAATGCAAACTGGTGCAGCTACTCTGGAAAACAGTGTGGAGGTTCCTCAAAAAATTAAAAATAAACCTACCCTATGACCCAGCAATACCACTGCTAGGAATTTACCCAGGATATAGGAGTACTGATGCATAGGGGCACTTGTACCCCAATGTTTATAGCAGCACTCTCAACAATAGCCAAATTATGGAAAGAGACTAAATGTCCATCAACTGATGAATGGATAAAGAAGGTGTGGTTTATATATACAATGGAATACTACTTGGCAATGAGAATGAATAAAATCCTGCCATTTGCAGCAACATGTATGGAACTGGAGAGTATTATGCTAAATAAAATAAGTCAGTCAGAGGAAGACAGATACCATATGTTTTTACTCATATGCAGATCCTGAAAAACTTAACAGAAGACCATGGGGGGAGGGAAGGGAAAAAAAAAACAATAGTTACAGAGAAGGAGGGAGGCAAACCCTAAAAGACTCTTAAATACAGAGAACAAACTTAGAGTTGATGGGGGGTGGGGGACAGGGGAAAGTGGGTGATGGGCATTGAGGAGGGCACCTGTTGGGATGAGCACTGGGTGTTGTATATAAGCCAATTTGATAATAAATTATATTTTTAAAAGTTTGTTTTATTAACTTAGTTTCGAAGATATTTTTTTTTCCAAATTTAACACTGGGTAAGAAAGAATAAATTATAATCCTCTCAGTTATTCTAGTGTTTGATTAATTTTATGGGTAATGTTTGTCGTATTAGCTTTAATTGTTCACCATCTTGCCAACATATTAATGGGGAGAAAGGAAAGGCTCAAAAAGCATACTAGTTATTTTTTAAGCAGTTTCCTCTCCTATCCTCTCCTCTTCCTTTTCCCTTTTTGTCTTCCCTTTCCCTTTTCCCTTTTCCTCTCCCCTTTCCTTTCCCTTTTCCTCTCCCCTTTCTTTTCCCTTCTTTCATTTTTTCTTTCTTTCATTTTTTCTTTCTTTCATTTTTTCTTTCTTTCATTTTTTCTTTCTTTCATTTTTTCTTTCTTTCTTTCTTCCAGAGAGAGAGAGAGAGAGAGAGAGAGTGCTCAAGGGGAGGGGGAGGAGCAGAGGGCAGGAAGGTGATGGAGAGGGGGAGAGAGAGAGAGAGAGAGAGAGAGAGAGAGAGAGAGAGAGAGAGAGAGAGAGAGAGAGAGAGTGTAAGAATCTTAAGCAGGCTCCATGCTCAGCATGGAGTCCAATGCAGGACTTGATCCCACAACCATGGGATCCTGACCTGAGCCAAAATCAAGAGTTGGACACTCAACCAACTGAGCCATCCAGGTGCCTCCAGTTATTATTATTTTTTAATATATGCTTTCAACTTGATAAAAGATCACAGTAAGGGACAATATTGAAACAAATAAATCGGGGGGAGGGGGTTGCTCTTCATTGTCCTTCTTAATTCCTTCATCTGTAAAATAGAAGATTTCCATTTTTTTTCTCTCAGAAGAGAGAAATATGCAAGTTCATATTATCTATGAAAATATATTTCTCTTTGTCCAGTATTATAATTTAGCATCTGTTTTTCTTTCAAAACTTGTTGTCACTCTACAATTTTTTGACATCTTGAAAGAAGTGCTTTAAACAGACAAGGAATAAAGAAAGAAAGGAAAAGAAACAAAGTAAAGGGAGAGAAAGAATGAAGAAAAAAATTATTCATTCGGCAACCATTATAAACTACCGACCATGGGCCTGCATTAGGACACAGGAGGCAAATAATTAGAAATATTTAAAATGCACTGTGTTAGGGGCCACTGGGTGTCTCAGTCAGTTAAGTGTATGATTCTTGGTTTCAGCTCAGGTCATGATCTCATACTTTTCTGAGTTCAAGCCCTGCATTGAACTCTGTGTTGACAGCATAGAGCCTACTTGGAATTCTCCCTCTCCCTCTCTCTCTCTCTGCCCCTCCCCCACTCATGCTGTCTCTGTCTTCCTCAAAAATAAATAAACTAAAAGAAAAATACACTGTGTGAGATTTTGATAGTATATTAGAAGATGCACTTCTCTTATGTGCTTACAACAGTACTAGGAAGTTAACATATACTTTCTTATTTAAATCTACTAAAATAAATTTATGTATGCTTATGGTAAGATGAAAACAAAAACAAAACCACTTTCAGGACCTCATAGAACTATGGAAATAGCATTCATTTCATAGTTTAAGTAAAAATAGAGGGAAAAAAGGGGTATATGTTGACTTTTTGACAGTTCTATCGAAAGGAGATTCAGATTTTGCCTCATCTTCACTTTTTCTCCCATTAAAAAAAAACTTCTTTCGGGGCGCCTGGGTGGCGCAGTCGGTTAAGCGTCCGACTTCAGCCAGGTCACGATCTCGCGGTCCGTGAGTTCGAGCCCCGCGTCAGGCTCTGGGCTGATGGCTCGGAGCCTGGAGCCTGTTTCCGATTCTGTGTCTCCCTCTCTCTCTGCCCCTCCCCCGTTCATGCTCTGTCTCTCTCTGTCCCAAAAATAAATAAAAAACGTTGAAAAAAAAATTAAAAAAAAAAAAAAAAAACTTCTTTCAATTTTTATTTATTTTTGACAGACACAGCGATAGAGTGAGAGGAGGGGAAGGGCAGAGAGAGAGGGAAACAGAATCTGAAGCAGGCTCCAGGCTCTGGGCTATAAGCACAGAGCCCAACATGGGTCTTGAACCCACGAACTGTGAGATCATGACCTGAGCTGAAGTCAGATGCTTAACCAATTGAGCCACCCAGGCACCCCTTTTCTCCCATTCTTTATCAAACTACAGGCCTCAGCTGTGAAGTCTTTTTTCCTCTCCCTCTGAAGCTCATGGATTTTGTCCTGAGTTAGCTCAGCCCCATTTTCCCTAACTACCTTACATCAACATGCAAGAATCCAAAAGGCTGCCCAATATACTGTGGGGAGGTTTGCACATGAATGGAAAACCCTGGAATCTATGCAGCCTGTGGTAATTTAATACTTATTATACTACACTTATCCAAAGAAAATTCTTTTTTGATACAATCACCACTGCTGTGTCTTAGGAGGAGGAAATCTCCTCTACCCACTAAAAAAAGTCGAGAAACCTTCTACTACTTCTTCCCAACCTTGTCCTAGCAAGAGAATGCAGGCATTGATAAGTGTTAGATAGCAGAATGTCCCTTCTGGGGATCTGTGCCTCTCTGGAAAGTAACAGGTACACAAAGAGTTTAAATTTTTTCAAGTTTCCAAGGGCATAGACCTCTATTGTTCTAGGAAGTTTCTTAACTAGACAGGTCTTGAGGAATGACCATGGCTGTGCTTCCTTCAACAGAAACTCTCTTGCCTCTTCTACTTTTCTCTAGCCTGGTTCCCTATTTCTTTGTGAGAAAACTACCTTACTTTAAACAATTTATATTTCTTCTTAAGTTAGCTGTTACAATAAACAAGCCCAACCAAAACATTCCTTCTCATCCATAGGGGGATGCAGGACAGAGACCCAGGATGGGTGGTTACCTTAACTTGACAAGAGAGTCAGCTGGTCATGGTCAGTTTTTAGTAAGGCACTAAAATATAAATGAAGCAAATTTGGGAAGACAGTTAATCCAGAAGAGGAAAAAGTAAATAATCTTCGACTACATACATGCTGAATCATATGGTATAAAGTCCGTGTAATATAAGTGTATAGCGACAGGCAGCAATCACTACAAAAATCCTGTCTACTTTTTTTCCAAGATTCAACATTCTAATAAAAAATCCTACTCCCTAGTCTCTCTCTCTCTGTATATATACACACACATACATATGTGTGTATGCAATGCACACATATGTGTACATGAGTGTATGTATGGATATATATACGTATATAAGCATAAGCCATTAGGAATAAGCAGCGTTAAATCCTTAGACTTCACATAAAAATATAAATTCATTTATTTTCTGGGACTTTAAATTGGATTTCTATTAGATTTTTAAAAATAATTTATGTTCTGATATTGCATTAACAGTTGATTTTTCTCATCACTCCACCCAGAAACATTGTGGTCTCACAAGAATCCTATTCTGGACACCACATTTTCCCATGAAATTATGTTTGACATGTGCTTGGAAAGACAGTGACTAGAGCAACTCTTTGCCAAGTAAATGATATTCCAGAAATGTTCTACAGTTCTGTCAGCTGTGCTTACTAAGGACTCCCAGATGTGGGGGAATATTCAGACAAGCTCCCCAAGGCTAACAGTGTGATTCACAGGTCAGATTCCCAGACTTATCCATTCTTTAGTTACTTACCCTCTTAACATTGCCCAGAAGGAAGCATGAAAGATTGAAACAGACAATATACACCAAATTCATCAGAACTAGTAATCAAACACACTAAAGCACCTAGAAATAATAGAAGATTGAGAGCTCGTTGAATGTTAATCAGATACAGACACTATGAGCTATAAACAAACTTAATTATATCACCTGCCCTTTTTGAAGGTTGTAATTCAATCCTTTAAGGGAAAATAAATTCAATAACCACATATTTTTCAGCATGATTGTCTGGTTTATAAATAAATTGAGGGCCCAACCCCCCAGAGGTCTACAGACATATTTTGAGTCATTCTTTGCAGCAAAGCTTACAGAACTTAATTAAATTATTTATACAGCTTCTGAGAGAGATAAAGGAGGATAAAGGACGTCTTAATTTATGCTAATCTAATCCTAAGAGGATGGCATTTTAAATAAGGCAGTGCTTCTAATTAGGTAGCTATTTCAGAGGAAAAATAATTTCAATTTCACAAAATATTGCATCTAGAACAATTCAAGTACTTGAGAAAAACTGTGGAAAAAAGAACTTGGGAAATTTAGGCAACTATTTCTTAGGACTTCACAGCACTAATCATGAAAGGTAAAAAAAGATAAATGGAAAAAACTGATAAAAATTATAGATGATAAATTAAGTTTCATCAAAATTAAAAACACATGCTTTTGGAAAGAACATGTTAAGGAAATGAAAAAGCAAGCCCCAGCCTGGGAGAAAGTATTTCTAATACGCATGTGACAAAATACTTATATCTAGAAAATATGAAGAATGCTGATAATTCAACAATTAGAATGTAAAGCATTAAAAAATCACAAAAAGATTTAGACAGGGACTTTAAAAAACAGTTCCGTGAAACGTAAACACATGAAAAAGTGCTCGATACAACTAATTCACGAAAAATGCAAAGTAAAATGAGATACCACTGCACAAGATTACATGATAAAAGTTTGACAATATAAAGTCTCAGCAATAATGAAGTGTCATTGAACTCCCATGAATTATTAATAGAGCATAACACTGTGTAGCCATTTTCAAAAAGAACCTGACAGTTTCT
Organism: Neofelis nebulosa; assembly: GCF_028018385.1. Taxonomy (NCBI): domain Eukaryota; kingdom Metazoa; phylum Chordata; class Mammalia; order Carnivora; family Felidae; genus Neofelis; species Neofelis nebulosa. The sequence continues at coordinate 140,973,500 of NC_080782.1, forward strand.
TATAAAGTTTAACATAGATTTACCATATGATTAAACCCCTACTAATTTATCCAAGAGTCATAAAAACACATGACCACACGAAAACTCATAATGGTGCCAAACTGGACACAACTCAAAAGTCTATAAACAGGCATGAGCTTGGGGCACCTGGGTGGCCCAGTAGGTTGGACGTCAGACTTCGGCTCAGGTCATGATCTCATGGTTCATGGGTTCGAGCCCCACCTCAGGCTCTGTGCTGACCGCTCAGAGCCTAGAGCCTGCTTTGGATTATGTGTCTCCCTCTCTCTGCACCTCCCCTGCTTGTCCTTTGTCCATCTCTCTCTTAAAAATAAATAAACATTATTTTAAAAAAAAGGCATGAGAAACTGATATACCCAATAACTTACTTATGCTGAGAGAAAGAAGCCAGATACAAAATGCTACATACTGTTCTATTTCATTTATGTAAAATTCTAAAAGAGGCAAAACTAATCAATACTGAATGAAACATATCAGCATCTCCCCGAATTTGGGTGTGTAAGGGGGATATTGGCTTATGAATTTAATACAAGGGGGTAAGAGGAAGGTTCTGTGATAGAAATGTTGTGTATCTTGATTGACATGGTGGTTACATGGATGCATACATTTCTCAAAATTAATCCAAAGGCACATTCAAAATGCTTGCATTTCACTGTTTATGATTGTGAATAAAGATGATTGAAAGTTAATTTTAAAAGTTAAAGTAAGTGTAATAGGTAAAGGAGATTAAGAGTACACTTAATCGCGATGAGCACTAAGCATTGTACAGAATGGTTGAATCATACTGTACACCTGAAACTAAGAGAACGCTGTATGTTAATCCCACTTCAGTAAAAACAAAAAGAGAAAAAGTTCAATTAAGAGATACTGATCGTATATTTTCAAACCTACCCAAGAAATTTTAATATGCTGTCATGCAGCTAGGACTGAATTCAGTTTTTAAAAGATGCACATACTCAAGGGGGGTCATCACACAAGATCCAACACTGACCATGAATGAGGAATAACAGTTCTTCCCACCAAAAATATTTAATGCTTATTATCTCTTTTATTTAGAGTAATAATTACCACTATTTAATGAAAACTTGCTTCACAACCATTTTTTAAAAACCGACTTTGTAAATATTAAAAGGAAACACTCCTTGATAGGTTTGAGCAAAACCAATTAAATTTAAAATATGGTAGTAAAGATAGGAACTGGATTTTTCTTTTTTAATTTTAATAGTTTTATTTTGAAACTATTTTAGACTTACAGAAAAGCAGCAGAAGATACTACAGACAGTTCTCGTATAACATCTTACGTAACTATGCTACATTGATCAAAACTAACACGGATTCAGGATTATTAACTAAACTGGACACTTTATTTGGATTCCATCCGTTTTTCCACTAATGCTCTTCGTGTGTTCCAGGATCCAATCCAGGATGTCATACTGGATTTAGTCCTTATGTTCTTAGCCTCCCGTAATCTGTAAAGATTCTTCACCTTCCCTTGTTTTTGCTTGTTTGTTTTTACTGCCTTAGTTTTTGAAGAAGGCTAGAACATCCCTCTTTCTGTAGAATATCCATTGACTTGGTTTGTCGATTTTCTCTTAATTAGACTGAGGTTATAAAGTTTTGGAAAGACTATCACAGAAATGATGTGCCTTTCTCACTGCACCATGTCATGGGATACATGACATAAACATGACTTATTATTAGTCATACCAACCTGGATTACTTGGTTAAGGTCATGTTGGCCAAATTTTCCCTCTGTAAACTTACTATTTTTTCCTTTCCCCACTGGGTTAGGAGTGATTAACTATGTCTTAACCATATAAAAAGAACAAAAGAGTAAAATCCATCTCCTGATAGGAAGAGTATCCAAGGAACTGTGGACATAAGTCAAAAACTACTATAGTAATTAATAGATATCAGGCAGAGAGTTCTTTTTAACTGCAAGTGTCCTGTTTCCTCTTAAAGTGTCACTTTGCCAACTAATTTTAGTGTTCCTCAGCTATGTTTACGGGGGTGTTCTAGTAATTTTACAATTCCTTCATTCTTTTTATGTGCTTTATTTGGAAATCTTTTCCCTATTTACTTACTTAATCAACCATTTATGTATACTAGTATGGATTCATGAATAGTGATTTCACTATTTAACTACAACTTTTTTTTCCCAAATTTTTTAATTTTTGTCCACTGGGGGTCCTTTCAGACTGTCTCCTGTATCCTTTTTTTTTTTTTTAAATGTTTATTGATTTCTGAGAGAAAGACCGTGAGTGGGGAAGGGATAGAGAGAGAGGAGGGCAGAGGATCCAAACTAGGCTTTGCAATGACAGCAGAGATCCCAATACTGGACTTGAACTCACAAACCATGAGTTCCTGACCTGAGTCCAAGTCGGACAATCAACTGACTAAGCCACCCAGGTGTCCCAGTCTCCTGTATCCTTTTAAAATACCTCATCTATTGCTTGTTTTGTACCTTTTTACTTTGTGTCTTATGCTGCCCTTGGTTTAGTTCAGATTTCCCTCGCCCAGACTTCAAATCAGACATTTCTTTAATGGCCCAGTGTCCTTTGAAAACCAAGATCTACCTGAAATAATTGCTCCTGGGATATCCCTGTTTCTAACCTCTCACAGAGAAAATATGTCTATGTGTATGTACATGGCTATATTTATTTCTGTCTCTATTTATAAGTACATTACAGTAAATATGAGTTCATAATTGTATCTGTGACTATAATCCAGCACTGCAGCCTCCATGATAGACTTCCTCTTGATTATTTGTAACTTCTTTTCTCTGACAGTAGAAAACCTGGCTTCCGTTATCTATAATTTATTTGCTTATTTGTTCATTCCTAGCATGCATGTCAAGGTGCTTCCAGATTATTAAACCATACCCATGTGAAAAATAAATTTACCAACTCAAGCAGAGTGTTTACGTATAGTTCTTTTTATATTTAGCCTTACAGTATCTAGACAAGACACTGCTGCCAGAGTTATTTAGCTCTGCTTTCTTTTCTCTTATCTCCCGTACTGAGTGTCTACCATACATTCATAATACGACTGGATTCATTTGCTATGCTCTACACTTCATCCTGGATTTCACCTGTACCTTTGTAGATACATCTTTAAGTAGGCAGACAGTAAAAGTTTATCTTTGGGATGTATCTTTCTACGGGTTTAGATAAATGGCATAGTCACGTCTCCACCATCAAAATGTCACACAGAGTAGTATCATCATCCTAAATACTCCCTTGTAAAGTACCTTATATCATCAAACACAAGGTCATATAAACTTGTGTCCAAGATGTTTTATAGTCTTACATTTTACATTTAGGCATCTAGTATACTTTGAGCTAATAGAGGTCTAAGGTATGAAATACGTGTCAAGGTTAATTTACTGGCATATGGATGTCCAAGGAGGCAAATGGAAAAGGCTATCATTTCTTCATGAAAATGGCTGTGAATCATTGTCAAAGGAACCGACTCTATTTGTGTAGGTCTATAAATGTCAGTTATGTAAAGATGGTTGACAGTGGTGTTCAGGTCACCTATATTCTTACTCATGTGTATCCTTTTATGTTATTACTGGCAGAGATGTGCTCAAGTACATGACTATAGTCGTGAATTTTTCTATTCCTTCTTTTACATATACCTTTTGCCTCACACAATTTTCAAAGTCTGTTAAGTGTATACACACTATTAATTATTTTAATTACCCCTCTATACACCATTTTACTCTTTATCCTTGATTAGGTTACTTGTTCTGGTACCTACTTTTCTGAAATTAACGCAGCTCTTCCAGCTTTCTTTTGGTTATAATTTAAAGTGAATATTGATAAGATTTAATTAATATTCTTATTCTAGATCTTTTCCATTTGATGCATTCGTTGTGTATTTTTTTTCACTTTTTGTGTTTTCTATGTGCTTAATATTGTTGTATGCTTTATATCCCACTTTATCTATTTAGAATTACTCTGTATAACTCATTAAAAAGATTTAGGAGGCTTGACAGTGTTTATAAGAAACATTTAAATAATTTCCTATGCCATTGAATATAATGACACTGCTTCATGTTTTGTTAGGACCTTACAAAAGAACCCAAATCCCTCCCTCGCATTCTTTATGCCACTAACATTATATATGTTTATATACGCTTTCTTGTATGCTTTAAGCACATGATACACTGCTACTGCCTTCCTTTAAATGGTCATCTTTTAGAAAAATTAGAAATGAGAGGAAAAAGGAATTTATCTTTTCAAAATTGTATTTCCAATGTTCTTCATTTCCTTGAGTAGATGCATTTCTGACTTTTATGACATTGTTTCTGCCTCCATAATTTCCTTTAACATTTCTTGAAGAGTTGCTCTGCAGGCCATACATTGCCTCAATTTTTGAGAAAGTATTTTGGTCTTAATTTTTACTTGAAATAATTTTAGAGTTACAGAAGTGTTGGTGAAATAAGCCAGAGAGTTTCAATATACATATTCTCCTTTATTGTTTTTAATGTTTATTTACTTATTTTTGAGATAGAGCGACCAATCGCACAAAAGGGGGGAGGGGCTGTCAGTGCAGAGGCTGACCTGGGGCTTGAACCTAGGAGCTGTGAGATCACGACCTGAGCCAAAGTCAGATGCCACCAAGGTGACTGAGCCATGCAGGCACCCCAAGCATCTGACTCTTGATTTCGGCTCAGGTCATGATCTCATGGTTCTCGGGATCAAGCCCTTCATTGGTCTCTGTGCTGACAGCATGGAGCTTGCTTGGGATTCTCTTTCTCCCTCTCTCTCTCTGGCCCTACCCCACTCGTGAGCTAGCATGCTCTCACGCGCTCTCTCTCTCTCTCAAAATAGGTAAATAAACAAAAAAAAAATGATGAGCATGGTAGGATAAGCATGGTAGGAAATAAAATGAGGGAAATAAGGCAGAGGACTGATTACGTAGGACCACTCAAGTCATAGTTCAAATTTTTACTTTTTCTGTCTGAGATGCATATTATAATATTTGGGTCCTTAACCCAGGCTGCACATAACTGTCACCTGAGTAGTTTCAAAAATATCAATGTCCAGGTTTAGCTGAGAGATGTAGAGACCTAGAAAGAGTGAATTCCACTGTTACAATAATTTTCTTAAAATTTGGGAGAATTGATAATAAATGACTTTTCTGTAACTCCTGAGGGAGTGGAGAGCATAGGGCCAAGAACTCAGCTGAAATATGGGCAGAGAAAAAAGCCTTCAAGAGGAAATTAGACCCAAGCATTTGGGGAAGATGTTGATGAATGGATATAAGCCATGAAGAAGATTCAGTGAAAAAAAATCCTTAACAAATTGCTGAAGCCCGTGTGTAGGCCAACATGAGAGCATCAAGCCAGAAAGCTACAGATACAAGAACTCTTTTGCAGGTTTCTCCTTCACAAATTCTACCAGAGCCACACAGGGAGGATCTGGGAATTGTGAAAAGCATTTTTTTTTCTTTTAATTCTAAGAGGAGAACAGCAGCCACTGTGAAAGAAAATTCCATCTAGACCCAATTCCTTTTTCTCCTAAGGAAAAAAGAGCGCTTTATTCTGGTGGAGAAACATAATGAAAGTGCTTGCTTTGGGGCACCAGTGAATGCTTCCTGTGACCAGAGGAGAGCAATAATTACAGAAGTCTACCTCAGGAGAAAAGCTTCCTAGACCTGTCGCTGCAGCTGGATAAGAGGCACAGACATATGTAAAAGCAGCAGTGTTAAGTCCCAGGTTTACATTGCCTGGACTGAGGTTGAATAGAGTGTCAGAGAATGTCCTTCCTTATCCTACCCCCCCCCCACCACTATACTACCATACTTTAATAATAACATCAGACCATGTCTGACAGACCCACAGAAGCTGTATTTTATCTGGTGCACAGTGCAGGGAGAATAATCTGGTTAAAGAGTGAAGTAGATATGGTTAAAGAGGAATCAAATGAAAAACAAGTTATCACTCAAGAAATGTGATACCTGTCGTGTACTGAGTGTAACCATAATGGCAAACTCCAATTCTATGTCAACTCCTGACTACAAGAACGCCAAAACTCAAGCTAAAGCCTTCCAAAGGAAATATGTGGTTGCTTACAATCACAAAAAATATTTACCTCAGTGTCCACCGACCTATACAGTTTTTTCAGCTTCCAATAAACTGCTGGAATAAGGTAAGAGAAGACACAGTCTGAAGAGGAAGCAATCATCTGAACGAGATGCAGCCTCAGAGCCTCCAACAATTCTGCAGGTATCTGCCCATCTCATTCAAGAACATTTGATCCACTCCTCTATGTGGAAGACAATGCCCCACTGAATCATTCTTTATTCTCTTATACGTTTGTATTCCTTTTTCAGAATTAATAGGAAACAAAGAACTCAAAGCTTTCTAGGTTTTTCAGACTGAAGGATTAAAATACTATTCAAAGAAAGGGTCTTTAAAATGTGGACAAAATCCATGCTTGTGTTTTTGTATTTATTATTCCATAGACATATTTTATTTTCATTTATGGATCTATTATCTCTACCCACTGGAATAGAAACTCTATGAAACCAATGATTTTAGTTTGTTTATTGATTCACTGCTTTTCCCTTCATTCTTAGATCATCATCAAGTACATAGTTACAAGCCAATATTCCATTAAAATACGAATGGTACACTTCTTATTTTTGGACGTGCCTCCCGTGTGCCAGGTAAACATTAGGGATTAAAATTCAAGGTACAATGTGTAATATCAAGAGTTTAACGTCTAATTTATAACATGAATAAAGTCCAGCTGAATGTGCAATCCTAGGCTGGAAGAAGTTTGGGTAGAAATTATGAAGGATTCCCTAAAAGGAAACCTGATGTGAACCTGAAGGCATTAGTGGACATATGACAGATTGTTTCTGTAATGTTATTATACATGCAAATGAGTTTTAAAAGACCTTTTTTTACCAAGATTATAATATCTGACTCATAGGATTCCACCATGGGGCTAGGGCCACTTTCAAAGCATAGTGGAAATGGGAATTCTGTGATGATCTTTCCACCTTTGCCATGAATGCTTCAGAATAATTACCTTCATTACTGGTGCCCACTGCCTCAAAATATCCAAGCCATGCATAGTTTCAGGAGAACAGAGTTCCTCTTTCAATCTGACTGCTTTGTGAGTTGGATTCTAAGGTCCAGATGCTTTTGTTTTCCTTTCTTCTTTTCAAAAATGTTCCTTTACCTGCTCTCTCACCTCACCTTCTCCCTCTTATCCTGTAGTTCTTAGTCCTAGATCCTCATTCTGTTTCAAAATGCGTTCAGACAATAGTCTGAGAATTCTCACAGGAAGAAGAACAAAAGTAAAAGTTAATATAGGTTTTTAAATTATTCGATCAGACAAGGCTTAAGAACACGAATTCAATGTGACAAGCCATTAGGGGATCTTGCAGGTTTATGAGAAAGATTAAGTGCAGTGAAAGTAGTGTTTTAAGAGGATTAGTCTGGCATCAGAGGACTGTGTGAATTAGAGGTGGTGACTCCCTATTGCCAGAGAACAGGCACTGCAGTTAGAGAGATCCCGGGGTGGGCGAGGGGGGTAGTGATGAAATTTAATGACAGAAAAAAGAACTCTAAGGTTCCTATGTTGTGAGATCAGAAAGATGAAAATGGGTTTACAAAACCACTTTTAGAGTAAGAAAGTGCAAAAGTACATGAGCGATACATTTTTCACACTCCTTTTATTTATATCTGTGCTGTCTGTAGTAGCAGAAGGTCTCGGTAATGACTTAATAATTTCTTTACATTATCTCTAATAAAGCACAATGATAATTATCATTTTAGTGAGATAATGATAAATTGTTACAGCATGGTTTTTTATAATTTAAGCAATCTGTAAGCACAGAAGCCTTAAATAATTCAACACTAGCCTTGAGACCAAATATGAATTCTATTTCATATATTATTTTCCTTTACCCCTGAGATCTACAAGACTTAATATAAATTTGTTAGTCTAGAGAATAAAATCCAACTTGAGGATATTAAATATTAAGAGAAATTTTATGGGCTATCATGCAGCTTTTAGGTACTAGCAATATATTCCATGTAATTAAAAGAACTCCTGGTAGATCAGATGGCCACCAGATATAAATATAATTCTATGAATTTCATATTCATGACATTTGCCAACAGAGTAAATATGTTGTTTCCTGCCCATCCTACCGCAAAAATACTTAGATCTCAAAGTTAGTCTATGTGCATTATCCAAATAAAGTTTTAGGTGTCATATTTTAAAAATAAACTCCCAATATGAATTATAATTTATTATTCCATTAACTTAAAAATGTTTTCTCAAAATCTCTAATATACTTTAGTGTTTGGAATAATGAAACACTATGATCATTTGTTAAGGATCTTATATCTTATATATCTTAAGATATCAAAAGAAATTAAAATTTGAATAAATATGTAAAGACACTGCACGGCCAACACCCAGTGCCAGGTATTTTTCAGTCATGTACTCTTATCGATTTAGAATGTATTTTTCTTTTTTTTTTTTTTTTTTTTTCAATGTTTTTTATTTATTTTTGGGACAGAGAGAGACAGAGCATGAACGGGGGAGGGGCAGAGAGAGAGGGAGACACAGAATCGGAAACAGGCTCCAGGCTCCGAGCCATCAGCCCGGAGCCCGACGCGGGGCTCGAACTCACGGACCGCGAGATCGTGACCTGGCTGAAGTCGGACGCTTAACCGACTGCGCCACCCAGGCGCCCCTAGAATGTATTTTTCAATTTAGCATTCAAATTCATTCAATCAATGAACTCTAAATATTGTTCTGTAATAGGTTAGATAAAAGTAATGATATTTTAAAACCTCAAATTTCAACTTATTACATAATATTATCTTTAAGCCTCTTTTTTGGTAATGTTATATAAGTGTATATATTTTTAATGCATGAATAAGAAAATACATTAACACATAAAAACGTGGATTATGAGTTTGAGCCCCACATCAGGCTCCACACTGACAGCATGGGTCCTGCCTGCTTGGGATTCTCTCTCTCTCTCCCTTTCTCTCTGACCCTCCCCTGTTTGTGTGCTTGCATGCTCTCTCTCGCTCGCTCTCTCTCTCTCTCTCTCTCTCTCTCTCTCTCAAAATAAATAAACTAAAAAAAAAAGAAATTTAAAATGTCTATACACCCAAAGCAATCTACACCTTTAATACAATCCCTAATAAAATACCACCAGCACTTTTTTTTTTTTGCAGAACTAGAACAAACAATCCTAAAATTCGTATGGAACCCTGAAAGACCCTGAATAGCCAAACCAATCCTGAAAAAGAAAAACAAAATCAGAGGCATCATGATTCTGGATTTCAAGCCATATTACCAACATGTAGTCACCAAGACAGCATGGTTGTGGCACAAAAATGGACACGTAGATCAATGGAACAGGAAACATAGAAATGGACCCACAAAAAAATGGTCAACTCATCTCTGAGAAAACAGAAAAGACCATTCAATGGAAAAAAAGGCCATCTCTTCAACAATCCAATATGACATCCTGTTTTGTCTATGGGCTAAACATTAGTCAGGCTTCTCTCCCCAGGGACCCCTGACCTTTAGTTTGCACCTCCTTCCACCACATCTGAGCAAGCAATAAGATGCAAGAACACATTCCCAAAAAAGTTAATCCCAAGAATGAGGTGAGCTCAGCAAAAAACATTTCCTCTCAACCCCCCAATCCTGTTATCTATTCATGTGCCCTGCTTGCCCTATTTTCCCTTAAAAGTGCCTGCTAACTCTGCTTATCCCTATCTAGAAAAGAAAACAGGTTTTCAGGTTTTATTTGGAGGTGCTGCACATCCTGAGATCAAAGTTTGCCATATTGCCATAGTTCTTTTGAAAAAAATCTCTCTTATCTAATTCCATATTTTTTTTATTTGACACACGCAAGCATGTACTCTGATGCTTCAAAATCTGTTCATATTTGTCCTCCCATTATGATTTTGGAAAATTCATGACTAATTATAAACATCTTCCTTATGCTACCGTCTGCTGAAACTATTAATATAGGATTCCTTTGGCCAATAATGCAGTCAAGGCTATAGCTGTTCCTTATTTTCAAATCTTTCTCTCTTAATACAATTAAGTACACAACTGGCTAATTTTAAATGTTACTGTCTCCAAGATGATGCTCCAAAGAAAACAAGCGTTGAGATTAGCAGAGTAAATAGAGCATGCAGAGTGTGACAGTGACCTTCCAGTTGTCTGGTTGGTGGCAGAATAGTTCTTGCCAATCAATATTTTTCTGTAACCCAGGATATGATACACAAGGACAATCAGTTATGGGGACATTTCTTTAGGATTGAGTTACTTTTAATGTTTCCTATATTATAATGCGATTTCCCCTAGTTTTCCAGTATTAGAGTAAGGGGAATGCCCTTCTTTCCTTTGAGTCTTATTTGCATTAATTTTATTGAAATGAAGATGCAAACCCTTAATCATTAGAGTATGGGCTAATAATTATATGTATCTGAGATTCAAATATGCTCAAAAGTGTGAATGCCAGTTGGTAGAAACCCCTTAAAGATTATACCTAGATTATTATATCCATAAGTATTAAACATAGGAAGATCAAACATACTCTAGAGACATTGCGAAGTGAGTTTGCAAATCTTTACTAACATAGGTGTACTTTCCCTAAAAACTGGAGGTCAAAAATCTGTGTAGCTATAGTTCAAAATCAGAAAGATTGATGACCCTGGTCTTTCTGGATTTGAGATCTAAAGCAAAATGAAGGCTCTAACTCCACCCAGATAAAATATTAGTAGACATGTTTATATGCCTTCTGTCTATTCTTCCAATAGTTATTCAGTGGAGAGCAACCATGAACTAGCTGACATTGTGCTGAACTGTTCCTCAGGAATCGTGATGATCCTTCATTGTGAGAAGCCTATTCAGTAGACTCCATTACACACCATCACTACTTATAGAGCTACCCTTCCTCAAGCGATATTGTTAAGTTATGATGGTGGAGGATTAGGGAGACCCTAAGCTTGTCTTGTCCTTTGAACACAGCTAGATAGTTATCAAATCATTCTGAACACCCAAGAAATCAATTAAAAGTCTGAAAGAAAAAAACTTCAAGTTTACACATAGAAATGCAACCACCTTCTAGAAAGTAGACGTGCAGAGAGTTGACTTAGGGGAGACATAGCTGCGGGTACAGTGATAGGGAGGGAGCCTGCTTACAGAGGTCACCACAAGGTATTCTAAGCAGCAGAGTAGGAAATCTGAACTTTGAGAAGTCCGCTACAGTGGGGTATGTGCCTGGTGGTAGTCAGGTGGCAAAGCAGGGCAGAATCTCAGGAGTGACAATGTGGTCTGAGGATCCCCTGAGTCTCAAGATGGTTGGGTGGTTCCAACATGCTGTACTGTTTTCAGGCATAGGAGGGGGGACTGGGACTGAGGGCAAAAAGCAGGGGTGTCAACTTTCTGCTCCGTTTTATTTTTTTTTAGTTAATGTATTTATTTGAGAGAAAGACAGCAAGTGAGCTGGGAAGGGGCATAGAGAGAGGGAGAGACAAAGAATCCCAAGCAGGCTCCTCACCATCAGCATGGAGGCTAATGTGGGACTCGAGCTCAGGAGATCATGACCTGAGCCAAAGTTGGACACTTAACGGACTAAGCCTTCCAGGTGCCCCTCCTCTGTTTGGACAAACTCTGAACTGCTGTGTGGCTATGGAGGAGCTGCTTTCTTCACTTGGACAATCAAAAGCATGGTAAGACCCTTCCCCAGAGGAAGTCCACATGTAGGAGTCCACATGTAGGAGTCCCTAAAATTTGGAGTTTTGAAAGTCATTGGCATACCTGAGATAAAGAAAGCTTGGATACAGGTGGGGTGAGTGCAGTGTTCTGACAGAAACCAGGGAAACCAGAAGGGTGATTAATTGTTCTTCTGTAAGGGTTCCCTGAAGAGTGGGGTGTGTGATACTTCAGCTCCAGGGCTAGAGAGCAGAGCACTTCCATAATCATCCTATCCATCAGCGTTGAAAGACTTCAGCAAAAAGCACCACCTAGTGGAGGCAGGAGCCCCTTACACCAAGCCCTACCCCACTATACCCTGGAGGCACATTTCCACTGAAACAAGTCAGCCAGAGAATCAGTGTAGCAGGGCCCTCTCCCAGAAGACCAGCACAAACAACTCCCTTTCACCAAGTCTACTGATCATACAGTACTACAAAGCATCAGCTCTAAGAGAAATTGGATCTACCTTTCTGTTTACTTTTATTCTTTATTTTTTAAATTATTTTTTCATTTATTTTATTTTTTCAATTCCATTTTTTATTTATTATTTATTTTCTATGTATGTGTTTATATATTTTTAATATTTTTTGATTATTTTCCTTTTCTTTTTCTTTTTGTATCTAAATTCTTTTAACAAGCATACCAAAATACAGACAGGCTCTAGTTTTGTTGTGTTTTGTTTTTTGCTTGTTTCATTTTTTTGTTTGTTTATTTTTGCTTTTTTTATTTCTTACTTTCTTTTGCGGACAAAGTGACATGACAGAGAAATTCACCCAAAATAAAAAACAGGAAATATAACTCATGGTCTGGGATTTACTCAATACAGTCATAAGTAAATAGTGTGAACTAGAATTTAAAACAATGATTATACGGGCTTTAAAAAAAGCAGAGAGGATACCAGAGAATCCCTTTCTGTAAATACAAAAGAACTACAATCTAGTCAAACTGAAATTAAAATTTCTATAGCTAGATGCAAACCCAAAGGGATGCCATGAGAGTAAGGATGGATGAGGCAGAGAATTGATTTAGTGATGCAGAAGGCAAAATTATGGAATATAATGAAGCTGAAAAGAAGAGAGGAAAAAGGTCATGGATTATAAAGGCAGACTTAGGGAACTCAGCAACTGATTAAAAGATAGTAATATTTGTATCAGAGGAGTCACAGAAGATGAAGAGAGACAGAAAGGGGCAAAAGGTTTATTCAAACAAATTATAGTTGAAACCTTTCCTAATCTGGGGAAAGACACAGACATCAAAATCCAAGAAGCACAGAGAACTTCCACTAAATCAACAAAAGCCAATCATCACCAAGGCATATATAGTCCAATTACAAAATACACAATCAGGAAAGAATCCTGAAAGTAGCAGGGTAAAATAAAAAACAGTCCTTAACCTCCTACAAGGGAAGACAGATAAGGTTCACAGATCTGTTCACGGAAACTTGGCAGACTAGAAAGGAATGGCAGGATATATTCAATGTGCTGAATGGAAAAATATGCATCCAAGAATTTAACCAGCAAGGCTGTCATTCAGAATAGAAGAAATAGTTTTGCAGAAAACAAAAATTAAAGGAGTTTGTGACCACTAAACCAGCCCTGCAAAAAATTTTAAGGGGGACCCTTTGAGTGCAAAAACAAAGACCAAAGCAACAAAGGCTAGAAAGAACCAGAGTGTATCACCAGAAACAGCAATTCTACAGAGAACACAATAGCACTAAATTCATATCTTTCGATCATCACTCTGAATGTAAATGGACTAAAAGCTCCAATAAAAAAACATAAGGTATCAGAATGGATTAAAAAAAAAAAACAAGATCCATCTACATGCTGCCTATAACAGACTCATTTTAGATCTAAACACACCTTCATATTGAAGGTGAGAATATTGAGAACCATTTATCATGCTAATGGACATCAAAAGAAAGCCAGAATAGCCATACTTATATCAGACAAACTAGATTTTAAAACAAAAACTGTAACAAGATGAAGAGCATTATATCATAATTAAGGGGTCCATCCATCAAGGAGATCTAATGATTTTAAGTATTTATGACCCCAGCTTGAAAGCACCCAAATACAGAAATGAATTAATCACAAACATAAACTCACTGGTAATAATACATTTATTACTGTACTTCAATACCTCACTTATAGCAATGGACAGATCATCTAAACAGAAAATCAACAAGGAAACAATGGCTTTGAAAGATACATTGGACCAGATGGACTTAACAGATAGATTCAGAACATTTCATCCTACAGCAGTAGAATGCACATTCTTTTAAAGTGCACATGGAACATTCTCCAGAATAGATAACATACTGGGTCACAAATCAGCCCTCAACAAGTACAAAAAGATGAAGATCATACCTCGCATCTTTTCAGATCATAACACTATGAAACTACAAATCAATCACAGGAAAAAAATTTGAAAGCCCTCAAATACATGGAGGTTAAAGAAGAGCCTACTAAAGAATGAATGGCTTACCTGGGAAGTTAAAGAAGGTAATTAAAGAAGATATAAACATGCATGGAAGTAAATGAAAGATGCACCAAGGACAGTTCTAAGAGGGAAGTGTATTGCAATTCAGGCCTATCTCAACAAGTAAGAAAGTTCCCAAATACACAACCTAACCTTACACATAATGGAGCTAGAAAAGGAATCGCAAATAAAGTTTAAAGCCAGCAGAATACCAGAAATAATAAAGGTTAGAGAAGAAATAAATAATAGGGCATTTAAAAAAAACAGAAGAACAGATCAATGAAACTAAGAGCTGGTTCTTTGAAAAAATAAACAAAACTGATAAACCCATTTCCAGACTTATAAAAAAGAAAAGAGAAGGAACCCAAAGAGATAAAATCATGAATGAAAGAGAGATCACAACCAACAGCACAGAAATAGTAATAAGAAAATACTATGAAAAATTATATGCCAACAAACTGGGCAATCTGGACGAAATGGACAAATTCCTAGAAACTGACAAATTACCAAAACTGAAATAGAACAAAACAGAAAATTCGAACACACCCATAACCAGCAAAGAAATTCTACCAGTAAAATCAAACACCTCCCAAAAAACAAGAGTCCTGGGCCAGATGGCTTCTGAGGGTAATTGTTTTACCAGACATTTAAGGAAGAGTTGGTATCTATTCTCAAACTGTTCCAATAAATAGAAATGGAAGTAAAACTTCCCAACTCATTCTAGGTAGCCAGAATTACCTTGATTCCAAAACCAGAGAAAAACCCCACTAAAAAGGAGATATAAAGGCCAATATCTCTGATTAACTTGGATGCAAAAATTCTCAACACGATAATTGCAAATCAAATTCAATACTACATTAAAAGAATCATTCACCATGATCAAGTGGAATTCATTCCTAGTTTTCAGGGCTGGTTCAATATTCCCAGATCAATCCACATTGTGCACCACATTAATAAAAGAAAGGATAAGAGCCAAATGATCCTGTCAATAGATGCAGAAAAAGCATTTGACAAAATGGAGCATTTTCTTGATAAAAACCCTCAACAAAGTAGGGAAAGATAGAACATACCTCAACATCAAAAAGGCCATATATGAAAGATGCACAGCTAATATCATCCTCAATGGGAAAAACTGAGAGCCTTTACCCTACGGTCAGAGGTAAGACAAGGATATCCATTCTCACCATTACTATTTAACAGAGTAATGGAAGTCTTAGCCCCAGCAATCCATCAACAAAAAGAAGTAAAATGCATGCAAATAAGCAAGGAATAAATCAAACTTTCACTATTTGCAGATGACATGATACTTTATGTAGAAAACCCAAAAGACTACCAAAAAATTGCTAGAACTGATACATGAATCCAGCAAACTCACAGAATATGAAATCAACATGCAGAAATCTGTTGCATTTCTATACACCAATAATAAAGCAGCGAAAGAAAGAAAGAAAGAAAGAAAGAAAGAAAGAAAGAAAGAAAGAAAGAAAAGGATTGATCCCATTAACAACTGCACCAAAAACTGTAAGATACCTAAAAATAAACCTAAGAAATATAGATCTATACTATGTAAAGTATAGAACACTTATGAAAGAAATTGGAGAAGACACAAAAAAAAAATGAAAAAGGATTCCATGCTTAAAGATTAGAAGAACAAAAATTGTTAAAATGTCTATACTACCCAGCAGCACCTGGGTGGATCAGTTAAGCAGGAAACTCTTGGTTTTGGCTTGGATTATGGTTGCACAGTTCATGAGTTCAAGCCCCACATCAGGCTCCACACTGACAGCATGGGACCTGCTTGGGATTCTCTCTCTCTCCCCCTTTCTCTCTGACCCTCCCGTTTGTGCGCTTGTGTGCACTCGCTCGCTCTCTCTCTCTCACAATAAATAAACTTAAAAAAAAAGAAATTTAAAATGTCTATACTACCCAAAGCAATCTGCACCTTTAATACAATCCCTAATAAAACACCACCAGCATTTTTCTTTTTGCAGAACCAGAACAAACAATCCTAAAATTTGTATGGAGCCCTAAAAGACTCTGAAGAGCCAAACCAATCCTGAAAAAGAAAAACAAAATCAGAGGCATCATGACTCTGGATTTCAAGCCATATTACCAACATGTAGTCACCAAGACAGCATGGTAGTGGCACAAAAATGGACACATAGATCAATGGAACAGGAAACATAGAAATGGACCCACAAATATATGGTCAACTCATCTTTGAGAAAACAGAAAAGAACATTCAATGGAAAAAAAGGCAATCTCTTCAACAAATGGTGTTGGGAAAACTGGACAGTGCCATGCAGAAGAATGAAACTGAACCACTTTCTTATACCATACATAAAAATAAATAAACATGGGTGAAAGGCCTAAATCTAAGACAGGAAACTATCAAAATCCTAGAGAAGAACACAGCAGCAACCTCTTTGACCTCAGCCAGAGCAATTTCTTATTAAACACATCTCCAAAGGCAAGGCAAACAAAAGCAAACATGAACTATTGGGACTTCATCAAGATAAAAAAAACAAAAACAAAAAACAAAAAACAAAAAAAACAAACACTTCTGCAAAGAGAAGGAAACAATCAACCAAACTAAAAGGCAGCCTACAGAATGAGAGAAGATATTTGTAAATGACACATCTGATAAAGAAATCTGTAAAGAACTTATTTATCAAACTCAACACCCAAGAAAAAAATAACCCAGTTAAGAAATGGGCAGACGGCATGAATAGACACTTCTCCAAATACATCCATCTGAGTAACAGACACATGAAAAGATGCTCAACATCACTCATCATGAGGGAAATACAAATCAAAACCATGATAAGATACGACCTTAAACCTGTCAGAATGGCTAAAATTAACAACACAGGAAACAAAAGATGTTAGCAAGGATTCAGAGAAAGGGAAACTCTCTTGCACAGTTGGTGGGAATGCAAACTGGTGCAGCCACTTTGGGAAACAGTATGGAATTTCCTCAAAAAAACTACAGATAGAACTACCCAAAGACCCAGCAACTGCCCTCTTAGGTATTTACCCAAAGGATACAAAAACACACGTTGGAAGGGATACATGCATTCCAATATTTATAGCAACATTATCAACAATAAGCAAACTACGGAGAGAACCCAAATATCCATTAACTGATAAATGGATAAAGAAGATGTGTGTGTGTGTGTGTGTGTGTGTGTGTGTGTGTGTGCGCGCGTGCACATGTGTATAGACTATTACTCAGCTGTAAAAAGAATGAAATCTTGCCATTTGCAATGCCATGGATGGATCCAGACTGTATTCTGCTAAGCGAGAAAAGTCAGGGAAAAATACCATATGATTTCACTCATATGTGGAATTTAAAAACACAAAACAGATGTACATGGTGGGGGAGGGGGGAAAAGGGAAACCAGAAAACAGTTTCTTAACTATTGAGAAAAAAGTGAGGGTTATTGGAGGAGAGGTGGGCAGGGAATGGGTTACATGGGTGATGGGTAATAGAGAAGACACTTGTGATGAGCACTGGGAGTTGTATGTAAGTGAAGAATCAGTGAATTCTACTCCTAAAACCAATATTGCACTGTATGTTAACTAAATAATATTTTAAAAATAAACTATCATATCAAAAAAAAATCATTCAGTAAATTTATACAAAAACAGTTTTCATATAATTGTATTTCAAATATGTTCAAATTGAGCATAATTATGTTTAATCAAACTGAACAAAATGTAATATTCAGAATAGAATCACAGTAATTAGGAACTTATAGTTCCTTATATATATGAATATATATACATATATATATACAAATATATATATGAAAATAATTATGTCTTGCTTTAATAGAAACCATTTCTTATGATATTCTGATGCTTATGTTTTCTGATATTATATTTTTGTGAAACTGCTAATCATATTGGGCTGTGACACTGTGTTCTTCAAATACTTATGAATAAATTTTAATTTTGGGGAGCTACATTTTCTAGTTGCATTCCATTTTGATAGAATTAAATATATCCTTCAAGCTGGAGAATCAGTCCCAAATGTATCCATTTAGTTATTTGGCAAATTTATTCAATTACTTCACTGGGAATCATACTGTGTTTTAGGAAAAACCTAAATCCTCAATTTCTTAAATAACAATGACTCACCAAATGGTACTCCTTGCAATAATTTTTTACATTTTTATTTAAATTCCAGTTAGTGAACATACAGTGTAATATCAATTTCAGGTATAAAATATAGTGATTTGACAACTCCATACAACACCAGTGCTCATCACAGTAAGTGCACTCCTTAATCCCTGTCACCTGTTTCATCCATTCCCCCAGGCCCCCTTCCCCTCTAGTAACTATCAATTTGTACTCTACAGTTTAGAGCCTGTTTCTTGGGTTGCCCCTGTCTTGTTTTGCTCCTTTGCTCCTTTGTCTGATTTCTTCAAGTCTACATATGCTTAACTGACTGAGCCACCCGCCCCTCCATGTTTCTATTTATATGTAGTTCAAACACAGACAGAACTAATCTACAACATCAGATGTTAATAGGCAAAAACCTTCTGTTTGGAGGCTCACACAAACCACTAACATGGGCAAAAAATCAGTAGCCTTACTTCGGAGGAGGAAGATTTAATTTGAAGTGGAGGGCAAAACCCATGGTATCATGCCAGTGTAAATAGCAAACACATTAGAAAAGAAAAAGGAAAAAACATGTAACTCTTCCATGGAGTCACTATCCCAAGTGGGCAAGGAAACTTGCTTCATCCACAAATATAAGGCAAAGTAAGTCCCTCTCATATACTTTGCTAGGAAGCTCTGCATGTTTCCAAGGAAGATCAGGCAGGGTGCCACACAAAGTAAAAGCCAAGATGGGGCACCTGGGTGGCTCAGTAAGTTAAATGTCGACTTAGACTCAGGTTGTGATCTCATGGCAACCCCGCGTTTGAGCCCTGCATCTCCAGCTCTGTGCTAACAGCTCAGAGCCTGGAGCCTGCTTCAGATTCTTTGCCTCCCTCTCTTGCTCTGCCCCTCCCCCACTCATGCTCTGTCTCTCTCTCTCTCTCTCTCTCAAGAATAAACATTAAAATATTTTTTAAAAAAGTAAAAGCCAAGAGAGATGTAAGTACAGGCTGAATTCTGAGGATATTGTCCAGACCATGCAGATCCAAGAACAGAGGTTAGCAACCTTGTGAGTTAAAGGAGTTTAGACATAACTGCTACCCAAATAATTGGCTGAACCCAATAACATGCAGACAATGGGACAACTATTCAGAAGCCAAGCAAAAAATAAAAAAAAACTAAGCACTTAAAGAATAAAGCAACAACAACCACATACCAAGAAGGAGACAGATTACATCAATTAAGTACAGAAAATATGCTAAAGAACTTT
Organism: Neofelis nebulosa; assembly: GCF_028018385.1. NCBI lineage: Eukaryota > Metazoa > Chordata > Mammalia > Carnivora > Felidae > Neofelis > Neofelis nebulosa. The sequence goes on from NC_080782.1 coordinate 140,993,138, forward strand.
CAGGAAAATATAAAGACTCCAGAATTGCCATAATATATCATCTACCATGTATAGTTTTTAACAAAAATTAAAAGGCTTGCAGAAAAAGTGAGATCCATAATCAAGAAGTCTCAACAGAGAAGTAAAAACTCTCCTACTCCAACAGTGAGAACAAGATGAATTATCTACAACATGCTTACTTTAACCATATCAAAGAGCTGGTGTTGCAAAGTAACTTAATAAACTAAAATCCAATAGGAAATTTCCCCCAATGGACACAAGCTTTCTGTTCTGGCAGAGAGTGGAGGAAGGAAGGAACCATTACAGATGCAGAAAACATGCCCAGATTCTCAACTAATTTGCAAAGGTTGAGAATGAGCTCCTGAATCCTTGGGTACCCCAGTCACAAGGAGAATTTGCACCCACCTGCCAATTCTCTTTCACAGGCTTTGATGAAGCTCCAAAAATGGTGAGAAGAAGAAGAAAAATGAGAAAGACCCCCTGGAAGGCACAGGTGCACCAGGTATGAGATGGTGCGAAAGTTGAACAGGAAAACCAAGCAAATTTCTACAATCAGGGTATGATAATCCAAGTGAAAGAAACATCCCTGAGAACTAAACAAACCACTCCTTCTGTATATCATCTGAAGGCAGAGCAGGGATTCCAAAATTCTCCATACTCCAGGTCTTTCTTACAATGGGTGAGGCACTGGCCATCTGCAATGAGAAGAACCTACCAGTTTGTAAAGTTTAACCAACTACTATTTACATAGGCCCCTTGTGAAACAGGGATGCTCCACAAAGGACCCTTACTCACCTGTCCTCAAGTCTACCTGGTATCTCTACCTGATACCTCAAACATCTCATGTATGTTAAATTTATAAGCAGTCTTTAAATTTTTTTTTCAATTTGATTTATTTACTTTGAGACAGAGACAGCATGAGAGGGGAAGGGACAGAGAGAGAACAGGAGAGAGAGAATCCCAAGCAGGCTCCATGCTGCCAGCACAGACCCAAGGTGGGGCTCAAACCCATAAACCATGAGATCATGACCTGAGACAAAACCAACAGTCCATCACTTAACTGACTGAGCCACACCAGTGGCCCAATAAACAGTCTTTACGGCATGTTGTGATCAGTTTAGAAAAGGAAGCTCTGTTTTTGGCAATATCTGTAAGGGTTAGGGAAGGTTCAAATCCACCCAAGTGGTTGGCAACTCACATGAAATGAAATCTTCCTTTCACTGCTATAATCCTGCCTTTTCTCCAATCACCTGTCACCACCAACTTCAGGCCTCTGAAGGCTCTCCTCCTTTGAGAATCTCTGTTAGTGTCAAGACTAATATATTTTTTATTTCTTATGTTTCATGTTCGTCACATCATTAGCACAACCACTGAGTAAGTCCCCAGATTAACGGAGGAAAGCAGGTTTTGGGAGCTCACTTTAGGGTCAACCAAAACACAGTCTACCACTAGGTAAGGGGTAGAACTGGGAGAGACACCCCGAAGGTGCAGGCACATGGGGCAAGTCAAAGTAGGAAGACAGGATAGAAAATGTGAGACAAAACTTCCAGCCCTCAGCTTCTCCTTAGTGTGCCATTGGCTGGCACTGAGATTGATAAAAGGAAGCTTACGGTCCCACCCTCCAAAATCAACTGAACTATATACACTACATCTAACTAGATCAACAGCAAAATCCAGACCCAGCTAAATTACAGCATAAATTGACTGATATCCCCACTCTAATAGCCTAAAAGAAGAATAAGCAGGCTCTTTTGGAAGAGTAAGCAAAATTTACCTCTCCCATTCCATTTTTTTAAAATTAATGTGTATTTATTTGTGAGAGAGAGACAGAGCTCAAGGGGGGAGGGGCAGAGAGAAGGAGGAAGACACAGAATCCAAAGCAGGACCAGGTTCTGAGCTGTCAGCACAGAGCCCAATGTGGGGCTCAAATTCACAAACCAGGAGATTATGACCTGAAATGAAGTCAGACACTTCACTGACTGAACCACCCGGGCTCCCCTTGGGGTTTTGTTTTGTTACACACACAATATCCAGTATGCAGTCAAGAAGTGTAAGACATGAAGAAAGCAAGAAAATGGCACCTACTGTTGAGTAAAGAGTCAATACAAGCAGACTCAGAGATGGTCCATTTGTAGAACTTTTAGACCAGAACTTCCAAACAACTAGTGGAAAAGTTGGATGACATATGTGAATAGCTGGGAGATTTACTCAGGATTGAAATCATTAAAAAAAAAATTCCAGATGTTACATTATGGTCATTAGTGATAAAGAGTTCATTCAATGGATATATAATTGTGTTAAATATAAAAGAGAAAAGAAGTGAACTTTAAGGACAGAGCAATAGACATTATCTAAACTGAAAGATAATGGGGAAAAAGAGTACTAAAGATGAAAAAGAGTGCCCAAGCTCTGCACGATAGTATCAGTCTAACAAGGGGTAATGAAGTACCACAAAAAGAAAATCGCAGAAGAAATAACTTGAAGAGATAATAAATTAATGCAAGATGTCAACCCACACAAATCCAAGTAGTTCATAGATCTCCAAACAGGAAAAATGCAACACACACACACACACACACACACACACACACACACACACACACAAACAAAACAAAAACAAACCAACAAAAATAATATTCCTAGCACAGCATAATCAACATCCAAAACAAAAGCAAAAACCATTAGCGCATCCAGAAAGAGAAAGAAAATGGTGTTAGATTCAATGAAAGAAATACATCACACACAGTGAAACAATCTTAAACATTGTGTCTCAGTCAAGAAGACCACAGAATTAAACCCCTGAAGTACTGAAAGAAACAAAATGCCTGTCCTCAGGAATTCTTACTAGCTAAATTTGTCATCACAAATGAAGGCATTAGAAATGAAATAAACACATTAAATAAAGACACTTGACAGCCGAAAAATGCTTGCCGTACAAGAATGAGGACTTTTTTATTATTCTGGAAGGAAAGGACGCCATTTAGAAAGCAAGTTTTACGGTAACAAATGAAGTGTGGAATGAGTAATACATTGATAAAAATAAAGGTCTTTAAAGAAAATCTCTTTAAATGTTACTGACTTTTTAAAATTAGAACATATATAAAAATGAATTATATGACAGTAAGAGTACAAAGGATGGGGAGGTGATCATTTAAGCACTAATGTCAACCACCATGACTTATTTGCCATTTATAGAACACTAGATTCAACATCAGAATATGTTCTCTTCAAGTACACATGGAACATTCAGGGACTGTTTAGGTTTTAAGCTTCTAACCAGATGTTCTCAATTCTTCTCTTTAAAGTAGTCATAGTTTAAAAACTGCTAAGTGTACGGTATTCTCAGGTTAGCTAGTAACATATAATATTTCCTTTAGTATTTCTCAATATCCTTATGCCCAGATGTATTCGTGTAATACTGACACTTTGGAGCATTTGTCATTTTGAAACTCTTTTATATTCTTCCGAGAAGTAATTACAAAGGGTCATAGGAACACCTAGATACACACAATCACAGAAATATATGCATTGCTCTCAATGAATAGAAATCCATTCTGCCAGACACATAAATAGCTGAGGACATGCTGTGGGAAATCCTCAGACATTTTTTTTTCCAAAGCTCTCATTTTCCTCCCCATTCCCCAGGCATCCCTATCAAGAACTCGAGAAAGAACAGGGGATTAATTACATGTTACAGTGACTATTTCTCTCCTCCTGTTTTTTCCCTATGGCTAATGTCTCATAGCTCTCTTTCAAAACTCTGCTGAAATCATGAATGCTCGACAGTCTGAACTTTGGTTTGAAGGTTCATCACACCTTGGTGTGAGAATCAGAATGTTATTTTTTTTAGTGTCCAAAACTTTTAATGTTTGCAAACAAAACTTCTAGAATCCTGTGCTGTAGAATAGCATCAAGCAGATGGGTTGTTTTTAAATAATTTACATCTTTTGTTCTCAAGATGCAAGCACATGTTATTTTTCACTTAAAACTGCGAGAATATATAGAAGATGTTTACCAGATAGAGCAATTTTCAGAGAGTTACATATTTTGTTTTTTATGGCCTATCTTTACATTTCCTGACTTAGGTGAAAAATTGTCAACTAAGGCCCTCTGGTTGCTGTTACCATGGAGGTTTTTCCTATCTGTGAGAGTGAAAAAATGGAAAGTAGTATAAAATAGGGTACACAATTTATGCACAGTGAGGTGAGGGTAGCAGTCTGGGTCCGAGGTACCATTATATCCCCTACTGTTCTTAAATAAGGACATAGCCATTCTCTATAATTATTCATTTATTCTTCAGGGTGCTCAAAATAATTAGCAAAAAACACACAGCCTTTCCAAGAACAGCAGTGATTAATCTCAAGATTGCTGTAAAAATCACCATAACCATTTTACTTTGAATTAGCCAGATTTGAGCTTTCCTCAAAATCCCCGAGCAACTCACAGAAGGATGACCTAATTGTTTCCTTTACAGAAGACTTGACTCACTGCTGATCTTTGTCTGCTGAGGATCAGTCTAGGTCATCCACCAATGTTCAGAAAAATAGTAAGATGTAAATAAAGAATTAGCACAGGTTAGTGTGGCAATGCTAAGCGGATACCATTGGTCATCCTTAAATATCAGAGTTGAAGGGGCTCCTGGGTGGCTCAGTTAAGCACCTGACTCTTGGTTTCGGCTCAGGTCTTTTCAGGGTTCGTGAAAAAGCCGCATTGGGCTCTGTGAGGTCAGTGTGGAGACTGCTTGGGATTCTGTCTTTCTCTCCCTCTCTCTCTCTCTGCCACTGCCCCGCTTGTGCCCTCTCGATCAAATTAAATAAATAACTGAAAAAATGTATCACAGTCAAAGACCTTTTATTCTTTAAAAGAGCGTAAATATATATCACAATATATCTTAAGCCATAATCATGTTTATGGATCAACTAAGCATCTATTTGTATACTGATAGTATGATTTACCTTTAACTGTCACAAAAAATGTAAAATGTAATATGGAGTGTAAATAAGAAATACTGTCAACACAGACAGTAGATATTAAATAATTTTTGAGAACTGCAAAAATAAATTTTGATTTTAGCAGAATTACAAAGTCTTTAGAGGACAGAATCTATACCATGAGGAAGCACAAAAAATGAAGTATCATGCGTTGTCATTCTGTGGGTTAAACAAAACAACCTCCAAACACCAGAGGGTCTTTTGGTGAAAACTGGACACCTAGCTAACAGAACATGAATCAGTTTCTCCCAACTGCCTATAATTTTAAACAACAAAACCCAAGAAAATAAAAGTGTGTTTCGACTCTTTTATTTCCCTTAATTTTTTTTTTTAATAAACATAGTAGTAAATTAATCCTTTAAAGCTAAAGAACACTACTGAGAAATATTTCATACTGGTGCTCCAGTTCCCAGAGTCAAAGGTTTATGTACAAATAGACACAAGAAAAACCCCATGTTACTTCCTTCTGGAAGTTTCTGGTCCATTAAGGGATTACATAATCAGAAAACGAAAAGAAACAAAAAAAAAACAAAAAAACAAAAACAAAAAAAAAAGGAAGCTAGGTACTTGGTCCCTAAGAGAGAGATTAGAGCTTGCTACACAAAGAGAAACACGAGCGTAAGGCCTTTAGCCAGAGTGACTATCTCGAACAGCAACTGAGGAGAAGGTAGAAATGAGCATCATGGCCAGACTGAGCATACTTGCACCTCATCTATTAATAATCACCACCACGCGATACCCTTTACCCCATCCAAAGATGAATACATTATAAAAAGTTGTAAAAGGAGAACACCCCAGAATTGTAACAAGCCAAGCCGCAAGAAACGCTTTCGGGCAGCACCAAAAATTTAACCTCTGAACGGAATACTACCTCCATCTATAACAAATGCAAAAGCTTGGCAAACGCCACGGTGAATTATAAACAGAATGCAATAACGATACTCCGCGGGGCTTTCATATTCTCCTTTACACTTGACTGTGAATATAATAGTATTTTTGGATATGAAAATACAGCTTGATTTTGTGTATTTAACTCAATGATTATTTAATTATAAATCCTACAGGCATAAAAGTGTTCAGTTCGGGCAGGGTGGAGGGAGGTAAACAAATGAGTCACACATGGCTGAACTGTTGTACTGGGACTGCCCACATAGGGCGGACATCAGGCTATAAACCATGAGCTATCAGTGTGTTGTGGGCCTTAAGTAGTATGGTTTTCTTTTTAATGTTTATTTATTTATTTTTGAGAGAAAGAGAGAGAGAGAGAGAGAGAGAAAGTAAGTGAGTGCACAAGGGGAAAAGGGGCAGAGGAAGAATCCGAAACAGGATCCATGCTGTCAGTACAAAGCCCGACACAGGGCTCGATCCCAGCAACTGTGAGATCATGACCTGAGCCAAAATAAAGAGGGAGTTGCTCAACCAAATGAGCTACCCATGTGTCCCTAGGCAGTATGTTTTGAAGATGCAACAGTTCTTTGGACTCAGGGGCCCTTTAGAAAGAAGCTAGTTAAAAAAGTTCCTTCCTTCCTTCCTCTCTCCCTCCATACATATATAGAGATTTGTTTTAGATATACAAGTATGTTTTGTATTTATGTTGTATTTGTGACTTGTGTTTTTGGATGAGAAGCAAGGATAAAAGAGAAAAGGGGCCAGGAGGGGTCTTATGTGACCAGGAATCTGTAGTGGAATCTCATCACTGATACTTCTCCCCTGTAGCTCCCTGACATGACCAATACACTCAATACAATCAATACGGGGTCACTTGCAACTCCTTCCTCAATTCCTGAGGTAACTATTCTCATCAATATCTTTCTTTTAACGTGTATTTATTTATTTTGAGAAAGAGAGAGACTGAGCAGGAGAGGGGCAGAAAAAGAGGGAGAGAGAGAATCCCAAGCAGGCTGTGCTGTCAGCACAGAGCCCGATAAGGGACTTGAACTCATGAAGCATGAGATCGTGAACTGAGCTGACATCAAGAGCCAGACACTTAACTGACTGAGCCACCCAGGAGCCCCACCTATCTCTTTCTTTTGCCATCTCTTTATTCCTCCCGGAAGCCCTCTTATGGTAGGAGGGATTTGAAATCAGCTCCACAATGGCTCCACCAGGCCCTAACTTGCAAGCGGCCGGCTAGATGCAGCTTATGCTGGAAATTTAAGACCCATCCCATAGCGTTTAAATGATCTGTGGCTCCAGAGATGCTCCACATACCTCAGCAAAAAACAAACAAAACAAAATAAAAACCTTGGGTGACTTATTTACCTTATGAATCACTGGGTTACTGAGAAGTGTCTTTTCAAAATATACATCGTATTTAATCACCCCCAGCTATTTTCCCTACTCAAAATTATGTAAGGCACCACTACAGTATTTCCAAGTTGCAATCTATCTTAGTAACTGGGATAAATTGAAAGCTGCGGGGTCCTCAAACTTGGTAAAATTTTTCACAGCTTGACATCATTGTACAGGAATTAAATGTAAACCCAAGTTTCTTTAATCAGGGGCAAAAAAATAAAAGCAAATTGACATAACTGGCATAAGCACAGTCTTCTTCATTAGTCACATGCATAATGTCAAGCGCTTGTAAGAAACCACTATTTACAGAAAAAGACTCTGATATGAGGAAAATGTTGGCTTATGGTTTCGTCTGTTTAACGGTTATGGGTAGACCCTATCACTGAAAAGTGTCTAAGTGATGTATTTGTTCTATCGTCTAAAAGTGTGATTTTATATTTCAGCAGTGGATCTCCAGCAAGCTCTAATTTGTGGAAACATTATTTTATTCTCTATTACGTTCTGCAGATACTGTTTGTAACACACTAGGCTCTTACCATTCATTACAAACTTCTGGAAACCAGGTAATCCTATTATCTAAACAGGGCTTTCCCACCCCCACCCCCTCCCCCGCCCCTCATTCCCTACCCAAACTGCCTTTCTATCCAGCTCTTAAAGGTTTGCAGACCTTTTGGATCTGCCATATTCCTAAAACATGAATCTGCTGCCGCCAGAATTATATGGTCAATTTATCTAAATTACGTGCATCTGCCTTGGTACATTATCGATCTCCATTACTTATTCTGCTTTAAAAATCTGTCCCAACTGTTTTGTTTGTTTGTTTTTAAGCATTGTAAGATATCATATGATATATCAAGGTAATAAATTCAAAGCCTACTTCTTTACCAGTGTCCAGGAAGAGTGCTATGTTCTGGAGGCATGCATTTCCTGGCTACTCCACCCACAGCGTGTTGACCTTAGTGACTGAGCCTCACACTGACATCATTGAAGGCAACAGGGGCTCACCGAATGCCTCTCCTTACGCCCATCTGCATCTGATCCAGTCCATGTGCCTCGTCCCCTCATTTTCCTCAACTGCAGATTCCTGGAACCCCACTTCAGGCTTTGGTAGTTACTTCTGTAGCCTTCACTTGGGGCAATCATTTCCAGATTCTTTGGGGCCCGTGGTAACTTTGCTTTCTGACTCAGCTCTCAACTCAACTTCCCCCAACACTGGAGTCTCCTCATTCTTGGTTTCCTCTCCAATCTCATCCTCAAGTAGTTCACCAGACAGGGTAGAGAGGGGAAAGGATTCAGACTTACAGGAAAATTACTCAGACTATGCTTTTTTTCTTTTCAAAGTTCTCCTAGACAGCCCCTCTTGCATATACACACACAGAGATACACACGAGTGTGTGCACAGTATTTGGCTAACGGCGCAATACTAAGTCCTAAATGCTCCACCACTCTGTATGAGTTTTTATTTTTATGCATTTGCATGTGCCGGGAGGGAGAGGTTGCCACAGGAGACTGCGAATTCCTCTCTAATAAACAATTCTTCATTTTTGCTTCCCCTCAGTATCATGTGCCTAAGTGGTACTGCACATATGTGGAATTAAGTTGAACAGAAATGTCTGCCCTTTTAGGAACTGACAGCATTTTGTTTTCACGGGATTTATCTCTGCATGCAGCTAATGCACAAATGTCCAAAACACAGCTAAATGGATGAAGGATTCCAATACAAAACTAGACTCATGGACTCACATATACGTTCCTAGTTTACAACCTGGTTGTCTATCACGGTGCAAAATCTACTCTTGTATATATTTTTTAAGTTTATTCATTTATTTTTGAGAGACCAAGGGAGCAGGGGAGGGGGGCAGAGAGAGAGAGAGAGAGAGAGGGAGAGAGAGAATCCCAAGTAGAGAGCCCAACATGGGGATGGAACCATGAAATCATGACCTGAGCCAAAATCAAGAGTCACATGCTTAGCCAACTGAGCCACCCAGGCGCCCATACTCTTGTGTGTTTCTGATAATTCTATCCAATGAATAATCAATCTCTGCCTCACTGAGAGGAATTTTCATGACTGCTACCATTCAGCAAAGGACAAAAGAATATATTTCAGAAACTGTTGCCACGTGGCCCTGTTTCCAGTTCACTCTTCTTCAGCCTGGTATTGGATGATGCTGCATGTACTCATCATTCACGGTCAGTCCCCACTGGACACATTTAACTTTCTAAAAAGGGATCCCCAAGTGAATTAGTGAATTAAATCATGGTAAGTAGTGAGTGAGTGGGTGCGTGCGTGTGTGTGTGTGTGTGTGTGTGTGTGTGTGTGTGTGTGTAGGCACCCTGGTGCTCATACTCACAAGGCTCAGGACAGTTTCTTAATATCCTTCTTCTAAGAACACTGCACATCCCTTGGAAAACCTATCCCTTTTACTCATTTCCTGCAGCATCAACAACCATCAGGCTGCCTTCTGTGCCACTGCAGTGGCACAAATGTAACCAAGGCTTGGTCATTTGGAGTCCTTCCCGTAAGTTTTGAATTGCAAATGGAAGTCAAGATTCTTATCGTCTTGGATCATAAATATTAAGATTACAGGGCTCTCATTAGACCTTCCTCACAAAGCAGATAAGCTTTATGGAAAAAATGAAATCCAGTAAAAACTAGCAGAGATCGGAGAGTCCTGCTAGCCCCGAATCCCAGGATCTTGTCTGAAGCCTTCATGCTAAGTGTTTCTTCTTTGATTTTGTAAGCTGCTCCAGTATTCTTTCCAGCCACTAAGAAGCATTTCTCTTTTGTTTGTATTTTTCCTTCAGGTGATTTAAGTGGTAATTTTTATCACTTGCCTCTAAAGACAAACTACTATTACCAGGAAAGGGGGCTGGTAATCTCAGAGTTCACACTATTTGCAGACTGCTTTAATCTCTGAAAAGTTCAGAAAATGGACCTTCTAAACTTGGAAGGTTTGTATCATTTCACAAAATGGTGGAGTCTTTCAAAAATATTATAGGTATTTTTATGAAACTGTAAGCTGCTTTTCTAAGTCAAAAAAAACCAAACAGTTCGTCTTTCCCAGCTTTCTGTAAATTGTTTTTGCTCAAAAGCACTGGTTAGCAATGGAATTTGCATCTTATTTTTCATACTAGATTACAAAAAGTGTCTCATTTTAATCCTTACTGGGCTTAGAGCTAAAACTTTGCATAGTATAAAGTTTTGCCTCCGGGATCTTACCACTTCTGTCCTAACATACTTGATGTCAGGTAAGAGCAGACTATGGGGGTCAGTTGGATAGTTAAAAGGAGATTATGAAAAATAGATGATACAGGCTGAGAACAAAATACAAGTGGGTAGTACATTCATACAAATGTGTTAACAACTAGCATAAGGGAGGTCAAACCTACCTTAAGCTCGAGAAGACTGAGAGAGATCTTTTCCTTATAAAATAAGGGGTACATTGACCTGAGTATTACCCAGCTCTGGACAGAAACATGCAATGCCTGTTTAGTTCCATGTGGGATGCATTTACCAGGAGGGACATTGAGTTGTTTATAGCTCGATGTTCTTCTAACTGACTGATGCCCATAAAAGAGCAGGTATTAGGTTATTGAATGTCTTGAAGATCATTTCAGGGTTTCAAGATTGAACGGGTAAGAAACTCGAGATATATGGACAGTATTACCAGGAAGAAATTTTAAGCAAATCGATATATTTTTATATATTTATAAATATATATAATAAATATAAACCAAAAAATAATTACAAGGACTCTCTAAGATAACTAGAAATTTTATAACATTTTCCCATCTAATTTGCTACTCATTCCTTATTTCTCTACAATAGTAATGGCATAATTGAAAATTAAAAGGTTTTCTCTTTCCTTCCTTCCTTCTTTTATTCTTCCTTCACTCCTCTCCTCTCCCTTCTCTCCTCTTTTTCCTTTTTTTTTTTCTTTTTCTTTTCTTTCAGTTCCCTAGTGGAGAGGTCATGGATGAGTTAGGCAAAAAACTTTTACTCAATAGAAAATTATAGAGTAAAAGGAGTTCCAAAAGGTGGGATAGAGGCACCGATATAGAGAGAAGGGAAGGTAAAAATCTGAATTTTAAAGAGAAGAGATTGGGAGCCAGCCTGGGACAGGTGCAGTGTTGTCTAGAATGGGCAATATGGTTTTTCCCTGCTTGGTTTTCTCTTATTTGCAAGATGGGCATTCCATAATTTACACTAATTCTTCTAAATTTCTACCAAGTGATTTTGGAAAATTACTTGATGAAGTTTTTCCCCTCCATCTCTGAGCTAACACTTGAGACCCATATCCCAGTAATAGTTAAACTGTCTGGAGGACAAGGTGGTCCTTTTTGTATTTTTGTTTTGTTTTTTTTTCATAAATCCAGAACCAAGGCCATTTAATATTTACTAAAATGTTAGTAAATATACATTGGGATAACTTGGCAGACTTTCCAGATTTGTTTTCCTCTTTAAAAGAAACTCTTATGGTATATGTAGGTAGTACTTTTATAAACTTACTTTCCTTTTCAGAACCATTTGAAATCCTGGAAAAAAACAAGAATCTGTCTAAAAACAATGTGTGAGTATTTTTCTGTGTTAAGGGTGTACTTGAGAGAAAAATACTAGACAAAACTCATTTTCAAAAGCAAACCAAGTTGTAAGCCTAGATTGAATTTGAAGAAGTGAAATGACATGTGACTTTCTTTTTTCCGTACATATGAGGATTTTTTTTTAACCAGCATAAAGAACAAGGTAAGTGGTTCACTAGAGGACTTTATACTTGCCAATGGATATGGCAGGTAAACAATTCAATGTACTATGTTGTAAATGGCACTGCTCTATTTCCTATTTATAGTCAAACCACTCAATTCATTCTACTTTAGCTCCAACCCTTATAAGAACAGATAGCTGGAAAATAGAGTGCCTTATCTCATTTCATTAGTTAAAGGAAATGGCTCATTCCACTTGATTCCTAGAATTTCTTTTAAAATCAAGAATATTGAACCCCTGCCAACATTCATACTTTATTTGGGAATATGTTTTGATTATGTGTTTTGATCTGAAAATAAAGAAATCTGTCATTTAAATAAGCATGACTATTTGAAAAACACAACAACATGTTAATGAGAAAAACAGCAAAAGTATACCTACAAAAAATGCCCATCTTTTCATTTACAGTGTTTTGGCTTCAATATAACTTATTAAAATGTGCACTTGACTTTTTATTTGCTATCATCATATAATCGAGTAATTACTCAGTAGTATTAAAAAAACAAACGAAGATCGAAAAAAACAAAGCAGAAAAACAAAACAGACAGACTTAAAATATAGAGAACAAAGTAATTTACTTCAGGATAAATATGGCAAACCACCTCTGGTGGTGGCCAGACCAGAGGTGGTGGTGGGGGGATGGGTTAAAGAGATGAAGGGGATTAAGAAGTTCACACTTGCAATTATAAAATAAGCAAATCATGGAGAAGGAAAGCATAGCATAGAGCATACAAGAATATTGTAATAATGTCAAACGTTGACACATGGTGACTACACATATCGTGGTGAGCACTGTGTAGTGTATAGAAGTGTTGAACCACAGTGTTGTAAACCTGAAACTAATGTAACACTGCATGTCAATTATATACTTCATTTTAAAAAGACTATAAACTTGAAAAATGTTGATAGTTGAAAATTATTATTTTTTTTAAATTTTAGACAGAGAGAGCATGTGCACAGGTGTAAGCAGGGGAGGGGCAGAAGGAGAGAGAGAATCCCAAGCAGGCTCCATGCTCAGAGCAGAGCCTGATGCCGGGCTCGATCTCACAACTCTGGGATCATGACCTGAGCTGAAATCAAGAGTTGGAGTCTAAACCAACTGAGCAACCCAGGGGGCCCTGCATATTAATTTAATAGTCAAAAATACATTAATTTTTGTTTTAGGGGCACCTAGGTGGCTCAGTTGGTTGAGCGTCTGTCTGACTCTTGATTTTGGGTTAGGTATTATCTGCATGGCTTGTGAGTTCACGCCCCATGTCAGGCTCCGCACTGACAGCATGGACCCTGCTTGGGATTCTCTCTCTCCACCCCTTCCCAACTCGCAAATGCATATCCTCCCTCTCTCTCTCTCTCGCTCTCTCTCTCTCTCAAAATAATCAACTTTTAAAAAAATTTAAAGATGCATTAAAATTTTTAAAATAAGGTATAAAACTATGATGATAGCTCTGTATGTAGATCATGAAGAGCCTAGATTGGCGATTAGGCCTTGGAAGGGTTTTGTGATTAAATGAGTTTTTCATCAATGGGAAAAGAATAATGGTATATGTGTGTGTATGAAGTCTTATTTAATATACTCTATTATTCAACATATATCTGTATCTACTTTTTCTGTAGGTATTGTGATATGTTTTCTGTAGTAAAGGAGCTTAAAGTTTAGAAAGGGAGAGACACTGAATTTTAAAACTAACTCAAGAAAGTGAGGACTGTGGAACTAGGAATTCAGCGACAGCAAAAGATGGCACTTTCAAACTGATTCCATCCCTTGTTATTGGGAGTTGGTAACTAAGTGAATGTGTGTCCCTCAGTTGTCATTTCTATGAGAGAGGGATCAAAGCACATTTATAAAGCTACTAAGACTAAGCCTTTAATATACACTACACTGATTGAATATTGATTTTACTTAAGTATGTAAAAGACAAAAACCAGGAAAGGAGTACAAACATTTGGGCTAAAATGAGAAAAATATATAAGCACACAAACAACTCAAACACACAGATATATCTACAAAGTTGTCTCTACCACTTTACATATTTCATAGGTGCTATGTCATAAAACCATCCAGATAAAAATGATTTACTTGTAAATTAATGTATCTTAAAAGTAAATAAAATGTACTTTATAAAATCTAAACCTTAAAATCTATGCATGTTTCATCACGTACTACAATCATTACATTTTTCCATCATAGGCTCTTTGTTTACCATGCTTTCTTTCAGAAAATTAATTCAAAAGAGTTATTAAGTTGACAAAAAGCATTTATCTTTTAAATTTTTATTTTACAAAGAGTGTGTGCATGAGAGGGAGAGAGTAGCAGAGGGAATGATGGAGAATATTGAGTAGGCTCCAGGATCAACACAGAGGTCAATGTAGAGTTTGATCCCATGACTGGGATCATGACCTAAGCCAAAATCAAGAGTCAGACACTCAACCAACTGAACTACCCAGGAAACCCAAAATCATTTATGTTTTTTCTACTTTTTTTTAAGTTTTTTTTTTTTGTTTTAATGCAAGTTTGTTAACATATAGTGTGGTATTGGTTTCAGGAGTAGAATTTAGTGATTCATCACTTATATATAACACCCAATGCTCATTCCAACAAGTGTCCTCCTTAATGCCCATCACCCATGTAGCCACACCCACCTTCTTCCATCAACCCTCAATTTGTTCTCTGTATTTAAGAGTCTCTTAAGGTTTGCTTCCTTCTATTTGTATCCTATTTTTCCTTCCCTTCCCTTATGTTCATGTGCTTTGTTTCTAAAATTCCACATGAGGGAAATCATACGATATTTGCCTTTCTCTGAACTCATCAAGATCAAAAGCTTCTGCACAGTGAAGGAAACAATCAACAAAACTAAAAGGCAACTGAAGGAAAAGAAAATATTTGCAAGTGACATATTGGATAAAGTGTTAGTATCCAAAATCCATCAAGAACTTGTCAAACTCAACATCCATAAAACAAATAATCCAGTGAAGAAATGGGCAGAAGACATGAACAGACACTTTTCCAAAGAAAATACCAGATGGCTAACAAACACATGAAAAGATGTTCAACATCACTCATCATCAGGGAAATACAAATCAAAACCACGATGAGACAGCACTTCATGTCTGTCACAATGGCTAAAATGAACAACTCATGAGACAACAGATTTTGGCGAGGATGCAGAAAAAAGGGAACCCTTTTGCACTGCTGGTGGGAATGCAAACTGGTGCAGCCACTCTGGAAAACAGTATGGAGGTTCCTAAAAAAATTAAAAGTAGAACTACCCTATGATCCAGTAGTTGCACTACTGGGTATTTATCCAAAGGATACAAACATGCTGATTCAAAGGGACACATACACCCCAAAGTTTATAGCAACCCTATCAACAACAGCCAAAATATGGAAAGAGCCTAAATATCCATTGATTAATGGAAAAAGAAGATGTGGTGTGTGTGTGTGTGTGTATATATATATATATATATATATATATATATATAATCATTTACTTTTAAAATAAACCTTTGAATGAAGTGTAACACACATAATGAATGGGGAGCAGATCATAAGTGTGTAGCTGACAGTGTGACTACCATCTAAGTTCAGAAAGAGAGCAACACCTGGAACTCTGGCACTTCTTGTTTCTTTCTAGTCACACATTCTATTTCCCTGTGCAGAGGAAACATTAACCTCTAACACCCTAGATTAATTTTGCCTATTTTTGAATTCTATGTAAGTGGAATCACAGATACATTCTTTTGCATCTAGTATATTTTTAAAACATTCTATTTGAGCGATCAATTCATTCTATTGCTTATAACAATAGTTGGTTCATTTTCATTGCCATATAAATTGTTATAATTAGTCCACAGTGTATTTATCCATTCTCTTGTCGATGGACATTTGTGTTGCTTCCACTTTGGACCTATTATAAACAGTGCGGTTATATGCATTACTAAGCTTTTACTGCTGAACAGATATACACACTTTATTTGATCATAAGCTTTGCAGTTGCACTCTTATAAATATACCTTAAGTTTAAATACTTACTGCTAACACATTTTTCAAAGAGATTATATGGAAGCAGTCTAAGTGTCCATCCACAGATGAATAGATAAAGAAGATGAGATCTTGTCATTTGTGATAAAATGGATGGACCCAGAGTGAATTATCCTAAGTGAAATAAGTCAGACAAAGACAGGCAACATGATTTCACTTCTATGTGGAATCTAAAAAATAAAACAAATGAACAAAAAGCAGAAACAGACCCATAAATACAGAGAATCAAAGGTTGCCAGAGGGGTGGGGTGCAAGATTCATTTTCCAAATCAAATAGATCATTATTCATGGTCTTCCTTTCTGAATCTTGGTCTCCTTTGCTATTTGCTACAGAATCAAAGTTTGTTATTTGCTAATAGAATCAAAATTTGTCATCTGGAATGGAGACACCAAGTTCCAAAGAAAATTTATCTCTTACAAAAATTAGCTAATTTTCTCTATTCATGTGATTTGAAGGGAAATGTATGACTTTCAAACATCAAATAGCCCATCTTTTTATTTGTCCCAAAATAAAAGAGATTATCTCAACAAGCCTACACACCAAAATAAGTAAATAAATAAAAGGATACATTGATAATCGATATTTGGTGCTGTTTTCTGTGAACAATGGGAAAATTCTGAATGTCTTACAAATTTTTTTTTAATGTTTATTCATTTTTGAGACACAGAGACAGAGCACAAGTAGTGGAAGGGGCAGAGAGAGAGGGAGACACAGAATCCCAAGCAGGCTCCAGTCTCTGAGCTGTCAGCAAAGAGCCTGACACGGGGCTCGAACTCACAAACAGTGAGATCGTGACCTGAGCTGAAATTGGGTGCTTAACCGACTGAGCCACCAAGGCACCCCAATACTGAATTTCTTTAAGCAGAAGAGTGCTGAGGAGATTGAACCACCAATTCTGTGGAATGTGAAAAAAATCACATTTCTATCCCTTGCAATCATGAAATTACACGTAGTGAGATCACAGATCACCAGTATAACTTTATACTTTTTATTACTGTAAATTTTTAGTGTACCTACCTAAAGAAAACCCAGATGGGTGTGGGTGGTCTTGTCTGTTTCAGGGTCCTGGGATTTGGAGGCATGCAGGTAGCACTCTCTATTGATAAAATTTAATGAGGCCTCTACTAGATCAAGTTCTGCTAATACCAAACATATTTTATGGACTATGGGCTCATAAGATAAATCGGGTAAATTTTGTACTTGTTTTCACTCTGTAAAGTGATCTTTTCAATGTTGGGAAGCAGAGAAAGGCCCTATCTCAGGGAACTTCAGTGAGGGAAGAAATCTACAAAATCATTTTGATCAGCATTTAACAAGGTAGTTACTTGTAAGCTTAATGTTAAAGAAAAACCAGCTGCATTTTATGTAACAATAAACAAATAAAAGAATAAAATAATTAAAGAGAAAATGCTAATATGAAAAAAAAAGTTAGCTAAGAATGAATCCAAGGGCAAGACCCCTTGCAGGTAAAATCTAAAAACTGATTACCACACTTCAGAGAAGACCTCAGTGAAGTGAGATGCTGTATTCACAGATTAAAAACACATAGTGTCACAAATATGTCAATTACCCCCAAAGTAATCTACATACTGAATACAATTCAAATTAAAGTTTCAACACTGATTTAAATGAAATGTTTTGTTTCTACATTTAAATGGAAGATTCAAGAGTCAAAATCCACCAGGATAATAGCAGGTCTTACAAAGAAATAGAAATTTAGACAGTGTGCATTTAGCAAAGAATAGAGAAATTCACTAATGTAGTAAAACCATGTATTTATGCAACATATGAAAGGTAGAACACTAGATCATTCAAAGAATGAGGGACCACTGACAAAGCCATGCTCTAAAAAATGGTTATATATAGGGTAAAGAAAATATAAAGAACACATACTATATATACAATTCAACTCCAGATCAATTGAGAATATTAATATCAAATGTAAAACTTGTATGTTTGTTTGTTTATTTTAGAGAGAGAGTTTATGAGTGGGGAAGGGTCAGAGAGAGAGCGGGAGAGAGAGAATTACCATGAGATCATGTCCTGAGTGAAAACCAAATGTCGGATGTTCAACCGACTGAGCCACCCGGGTGCTCCTCGAATGTAATTATCTTTTTTTAACTTTTTAAAGTTTATTTATTTATTTTGAGAGAGCCAGAGAGAGGGGGAGAGAGAACAAAAATCCCAAGCAGACTCTGCACTGCCATTGCAGAGCCCCACATGGTGGGGGAGTCGTTCTCACAAAGTTTGAGATCATGACCTGAGCCAAAACCAATAGACACTTAACCTAATGAGCCACCCAAGCACCCTTCAATACCCTTCAATTCCCTTCAGGCGGGGGAATTACAAAACCCATTTATCACTGTTCAAAAAAATTAATACATTTTACTCTGTTAAAATCAATGGCAGTTTCTCATCTGAAGGGATAACAAGACAGTAAAAGGACCTATTAAACATGGGGGGAAATATTTACAAGGTCAACAACCACCAAAGGAATAGTATGAAGAACATTTTTAAAATAACTACAAATCAGTAAGGAAAGCAAAACCTATCGAACTGAAAAATAAATGGCAAAATTTATGAATAGGCATGTTGCTCAAGAAGAAAACTATTAGTAGTCTGGGAAATTTAAAGCCACAATGAGATGTCCTTTTACATTACTGAATTGATCAAAACAGATGGCAGGGACACTTGTGATGAAAATAGGATAATGTATAAACTTGAAAATTCCTATGTCCTATATTTGAAACAAATGTAACATGTGTGTCTACTGTACTCCAATAAAAATAATAATTAAAAAATAAATATGTGATAGTAGCAAATGTTAGAGAACACATGGCCATAAACAATCTTGCCCATTTGTATTAAGAGTATAAATAGGGGAGTTCCGGAAGATGGTGGCATAGGAGGACGCTGGGCTCACCGCGCGTCCTGCTGATCACTTAGATTCCACCTACACCTGCCTAAAGAACCCAGAAAACCGCCAGAGGATTAGCAGAACGGAGTCTCCGGAGCCAAGCGCAGACGAGAGGCCCACGGAAGAGGGTAGGAAGGGCGGCGAGGCGGTGCGCGCTCCACGGACTGGCGGGAGGGAGCCGGGGCGGAGGGGCGGCTCGCCTGCCAAGTAGAGCCCCCGAGTCGGGCTGGCAAAAGCGGAGGGGCCGGACGGAGTGTGTTCCGACAGCAAGCGCGACTTAGCGTCTGGGAGGTCAGAAGTTAACAGCTCTGCTCAGAAAGCGGGAAGGCTGGAGGACAAAGGGAGGGAGAGCTACTGAGCCCCCGGACGGCAGAGCTCAGCTTGGCGGGGAACAAAGGCGCTCGCCAGTGCCATCTCCCCCGCCCATCCCCCAGCCAAAATCCCAAAGAGAACCAGTTCCTGCCAGGGAACTTGCTCGCTCACTCCTCGCAAACACCCAACTCTGTGCTTCTGCAGAGCCAAACCTCTGGCAGCGGATCTGACTCCCTCCCGCTGCCACAGGGCCCCTCCTGAAGTGGATCACCTAAGGAGAAGCGAGCTAAGCCTGCCCCTCCTGCCCCCATGCACCTTGCCTACCCACCCCAGCTAATACGCCAGATCCCCAGCACCACAAGCCTGGCAGTGTGCAAGTAGCCCAGACGCACCACGCCACCCCACAGTGAATCCCGCCCCTAGGAGAGGGGAAGAGAAGGCACACACCAGTCTGACTGTGGCCCCAGCGGTGGGCTGGGGGCAGACATCAGGTCGGACTGCGGCTCCGCCCACCAACTCCAGTTATACACCACAGCATGGGGGAAGTGCCCTGCAGGTCCTCACCACTCCAGGGACTATCCAAAAGGACCAAACGGAAGAATTCCCCTCAGAAGAATCTCCAGGAAATAACAACAGCTAATGAACTGATCAAAAAGGATTTAAATAATATAACAGAAAGTGAATTTAGAATAATAGTCATAAAATTAATCGCTGGGCTTGAAAACAGTATACAGGACAGCAGAGAATCTCTTGCTACAGAGATCAAGGGACTAAGGAACAGTCACGAGGAGTTGAAAAACGCTTTAAACGAAATGCAAAACAAAATGGAAACCACGACGGCTCGGATTGAAGAGGCAGAGGAGAATAGGTGAACTAGAAGATAAAGTTATGGAAAAAGAGGAAGCTGAGAGAAAGAGAAAAAAATCCAGGAGTATGAGGGGAAAATTAGAGAACTAAGTGATACACTAAAAAGAAATAATATACGCATAATTGGTATCCCAGAGGAGGAAGAGAGAGGGAAAGGTGCTGAAGGGGTACTTGAAGAAATTATAGCTGAGAACTTCCCTGAACTGGGGAAGGAAAAGGCATTGAAATCCAAGAGGCACAGAGAACTCCCTTCAGACGTAACTTGAATCGATCTTTTGCATGACATATCATAGTGAAACTGGCAAAATACAAGGATAAAGAGAAAATTCTGAAAGCAACAAGGGATAAACGTGCCCTCACATATAAAGGGAGACCTATAAGACTCGTGACGGATCTCTCCTTTGAAACTTGGCAGGCCAGAAAGGCTTGGCACGATATTTTCAGTGTGCTAAACAGAAAAAATATGCAGCCGAGAATCCTTTATCCAGCAAGTCTGTCATTTAGAATAGAAGGAGAGATAAAGGTCTTCCCAAACAAACAAAAACTGAAGGAATTTGTCACCACGAAACCAGCCCTACAAGAGATCCTAAGGGGGATCCTGTGAGACAAAGTACCAGAGACATCACTACAAGCATAAAACATACAGATATCACAATGACTCTAAACCCGTATCTTTCTATAATAACACTGAATGTAAATGGATTAAATGCACCAACCAAAAGACATAGGGTATCAGAATGGATAAAAAAACAAGACCCATCTATTTGCTGTCTACAAGAGACTCATTTTAGATCTGAGGACACCTTTAGATTGAGAGTGAGGGGATGGAGAACTATTTATCATGCTACTGGAAGCCAAAAGAAAGCTGGAGTAGCCATACATATATCAGACAAACTAGACTTTAAATTAAAGGCTGTAACAAGAGATGAAGAAGGGCATTATATAATAATCACAGGGTCTATCCATCAGGAAGAGCTAACAATTATAAATGTCTATGCACCAAATACCGGAGCCCCCAGATATATAAAACAATTACTCATAAACATAAGCAACCTTATTGATAAGAATGTGGTCATTGCAGGGGACTTTAACACCCCACTTACAGAAATGGATAGATCATCTAGACACACAGTCAATAAAGAAACAAGGGCCCTGAATGATACATTGGATCAGATGGACTTGACAGATATATTTAGAACTCTGCATCCCAAAGCAACAGAATATACTTTCTTCTCAAGTGCACATGGAACATTCTCCAAGATAGATCACATACTGGGTCACAAAACAGCCCTTCATAAGTTTACAAGAATTGAAATTATACCATGCATACTTTCAGACCACAATGCTATGAAGCTTGAAATCAACCACAGGAAAAAGTCTGGAAAACCTCCAAAAGCATGGAGGTTAAAGAACACCCTACTAACGAATGAGTGGGTCAACCAGGCAATTAGAGAAGAAATTAAAAAATATATGGAAACAAATGAAAATGAAAATACAACAATCCAAACGCTTTGGGATGCAGCGAAGGCAGTCCTGAGAGGAAAATACATTGCAATCCAGGCCTATCTCCAGAAACAAGAAAAATCCCAAATACAAAATCTAACAGCACACCTAAAGGAAATAGAAGCAGAACAGCAAAGGCAGCCTAAACCCAGCAGAAGAAGAGAAATAATAAAGATCAGAGCAGAAATAAACAATATAGAATCTAAAAAAACTGTAGAGCAGATCAATGAAACCAAGAGTTGGTTTTTTGAAAAAATAAACAAAATTGACAAACCTCTAGCCAGGCTTCTCAAAAAGAAAAGGGAGATGACCCAAATAGATAAAATCATGAATGAAAATGGAATTATTACAACCAATCCCTCAGAGATACAAGCAATTATCAGGGAATACTATGAAAAATTATATACCAACAAATTGGACAACCTGGAAGAAATGGACAAATTCCTAAACACCCACACTCTTCCAAAACTCAATCAGGAGGAAATAGAAAGCTTGAACAGACCCATAACCAGCAAAGAAATTGAATCGGTTATCAAAAATCTCCCAACAAATAAGAGTCCAGGACCAGATGGCTTCCCAGGGGAGTACTACCAGACATTTAAAGCAGAGATAATACCTATTCTTCTCAAGCTATTCCAAGAAATAGAAAGGGAAGGAAAACTTCCAGACTCATTCTATGAAGCCAGTATTACTTTGATTCCTAAACCAGACAGAGACCCAGTAAAAAAAGAGAACTGCAGGCCAATATCTCTGATGAATATGGATGCAAAAATTCTCAATAAGATACTAGCAAATCGAATTCAACAGCATATAAAAAGAATTATTCACCATGATCAAGTGGGATTCATTCCTGGGATGCAGGGCTGGTTCAACATTCGCAAATCGATCAACGTGATACATCACATTAATAAAAAAAAAAGAGAAGAACCATATTATCCTGTCAATCGATGCAGAAAAGGCCTTTGACAAAATCCAGCACCCTTTCTTAATAAAAACCCTTGAGAAAGTCGGGATAGAAGGAACATACTTAAAGATCATCAAAGCCATTTATGAAAAGCCCACAGCTAACATCATCCTCAACGGGGAAAAACTGAGAGCTTTTTCCCTGAGATCAGGAACACGACAGGGATGCCCACTCTCACTGCTGTTGTTTAACATAGTGCTGGAAGTTCTAGCATCAGCAATCAGACAACAAAAGGAAATCAAAGGCATCAAAATTGGCAAAGATGAAGTCAAGCTTTCGCTTTTTGCAGATGACATGATATTATACATGGAAAATCCGATAGACTCCACCAAAAGTCTGCTAGAACTGATCCATGAATTCAGCAAAGTTGCAGGATACAAAATCAATGTACAGAAATCAGTTGCATTCTTATACACTAACAATGAAGCAACAGAAAGACAAATAAAGAAACTGATCCCATTCACAATTGCACCAAGAAGCATAAAATACCTAGGAATAAATCTAACCAAAGATGTAAAAGATCTGTATGCTGAAAACTATAGAAAGCTTATGCAGGTAATTGAAGAAGATATAAAGAAATGGAAAGACATTCCCCGCTCATGGATTGGAAGAATAAATATTGTCAAAATGTCAATACTACCCAAAGCTATCTACACATTCCATGCAATCCCAATCAAAATTGCACCAGCATTCTTCTCGAAACTAGAACAAGCAATCCTAAAATTCACATGGAACCATAAAAGGCCCCGAATAGCCAAAGTAATTTTGAAGTAAACCAAAGCAGGAGGCATCACAATCCCAGACTTTAGCCTCTACTACAAAGCTGTCATCATCAAGACAGCATGGTATTGGCATAAAAACAGACACATAGACCAATGGAATAGAATAGAAACCCCAGAACTAGACCCACAAACGTATGGCCAACTCATCTTTGACAAAGCAGGAAAGAACATCCAATGGAAAAAAGACAGTCTCTTTAACAAATGGTGCTGGGAGAACTGGACAGCGACATGCAGAAGGTTGAAACTAGACCACTTTCTCACACCATTCACAAAAATAAACTCAAAATGGATAAAGGACCTGAATGTGAGACAGGAAACCATCAAAACCTTAGAGGAGAAAGCAGGAAAAGACCTCTCTGACCTCAGCCGTAGCAATCTCTTACTCGGCACATCCCCAAAGGCAAGGGAATTAAAAGCAAAAGTGAATTACTGGGACCTTATGAAGATAAAAAGCTTCTGCACAGCAAAGGAAACAACCAACAAAACTAAAAGGCAACCAACGGAATGGGAAAAGATATTTGCAAATGACACATCGGACAAAGGGCTAGTATCCAAAATCTATAAAGAGCTCATCAAACTCCACACCCGAAAAACAAATAACCCAGTGAAGAAATGGGCAGAAAACATGAATAGACACTTCTCTAAAGAAGACATCCGGATGGCCAACAGGCACATGAAAAGATGTTCAACGTCGCTCCTTATCAGGGAAATACAAATCAAAACCACACTCAGATACCACCTCACGCCAATCAGAGTGGCCAAAATGAACAAATCAGGAGACTATAGATGCTGGAGAGGATGTGGAGAAACAGGAACCCTCTTGCACTGTTGGTGGGAATGCAAATTGGTGCAGCCGCTCTGGAAAGCAGTGTGGAGGTTCCTCAGAAAATTAAAAATAGACCTACCCTATGACCCAGCAATAGCACTGCTAGGAATTTACCCAAGGGATACAGGAGTACTGATGCATAGGGGCACTTGTACCCCAATGTTTATAGCAGCACTCTCAACAATAGCCAAATTATGGAAAGAGCCTAAATGTCCATCAACTGATGAATGGATAAAGAAATTGTGGTTTATATACACAATGGAATACTACGTGGCAATGAGAAAAAATGAAATATGGCCTTTTGTAGCAACGTGGATGGAACTGGAGAGTGTGATGCTAAGTGAAATAAGCCATACAGAGAAAGACAGATACCATATGGTTTCACTCTTATGTGGATCCTGAGAAACGTAACAGAAACCCATGGGGGAGGGGAAGGAAAAAAAAAAACAGAGGTTAGAGTGGGAGAGAGCCAAAGCATAAGAGACTGTTAAAAAACTGAGAACAAACTGAGGGCTGATGGGGGGTGGGAGGGAGGGCAGGGTGGGTGATGGGTATTGAGGAGGGCACCTTTTGGGATGAGCACTGGGTGTTGTATGGAAACCAATTTGACAGCAAATTTCATATATTAAAAAATAAATAAATAAATAAATAAATAAATAAATAAATAAATACAAAAAAAAGAGTATAAATAGGTACAAATATTTTCAAAACAGTTTACCATTATCTCCTATGGCTAAACCTCACATAATTTACGAGGGAATAATTCTACTTTTAAACATATACACAGAACAAACTCTTGTCCATGTATAACAGAAGACATGGGCAAGAATATTCATAGGAATATTGCTCACAATAGAAAACAAATAATCAAATGGAAACAGTCCAATTGTTTGTGATGAGAGCACAGATCAGGTGTGGTGTATTTAGACAATGGATTAGCATAAAGCAGACAAAATGAATAAATTATGTTAATATGCAGCAGCATGGATGAATTTCAGCAAATAATATTTAGTGAAAAAAATCTTAACTCCAAGATTATGTGAAGTATGAGGTCGTTAAACAAAGTGAACAGAACAATGAAAATATGCTTCTTGGGAAATATTTAGGTGCACAAAACCACATTAAGAGGTATGTGTATAAATGATGAACAGACTTGAGATGGGTAAGATTACATTACCAAAGGGATAGCAGGGTAATGTAATGGACAAGAACATATATTTACACGCAGGTTTAGTTAACTGATGGATTAGCTTCTTTTTGTTTTTATTTCAGTTTATTTATATATTTTGAGAGAGAGAGAGAAGGGTAGGGGCAGAGAGAGGCAGAGAGAGAATCCTAAGCAGGCTCCACGCTGTTAGAAACCGACACAGAAACCGACTCAGGGCTCGATCTCATGAACCATGAGATCATGACCTAAGCCGAAATCAAGAGTTGGACACTTAACTGACTGAGCCATCCAGGCGTCCCTGGATTAGCTTGTTATTACCATACACATGAAATTACTCTTCTCAATATGCACAATAAATACAAGCACAGTATACTGGACTAACAAGGAGAGTGAACCAACTTTTATGATATCTAATTCTATACACATGGTGGAATTCTAAAGAATTTTAGTTAACTATCATAGATGGAAAAATGTGCAACATATTCAAACATGGCTTGGCCAAGTGACGGGTTCAAATGATAAGGGATGTAAAGTCCAGTTTTATCCATCTTTCTTATTTTTCTCCAAAGGTTAATATTAACATAGTAGGACTCGGGAAGACATTCTGATCATACTCTTTACCTGTCTTACCTCTCCATTTCTATATACACTGAATTTTTTTTTCCCTAGTGGAAATACTAAGGCAGCATCTTAGACATAATTATTTGTCTCTATTGGCATGCAAAAGGATCCATCCAATGTGGCAGGTCTCAGGCTATCCAGCAATGCTTTCTTCAACTCAGAAGGTCTCCAAAAAACATTATATATCCATCGGCACATCTCTATGCTATTCAGGTGAGTCTAGCACTACTATGTGGAAATGGAACAGAGGACATAATGGACTATATGAACAGGGACTGTAAAACATGGTACAAAATATTATCAGAGCATTCAGTACACCATAACCTGTTAATCACCTGTTGAACAGGTGATAACCTGTTCATGTGTGTGTCTTCTTCAATGAACTTAACCCCTTGAAAGTAAAGGCTGCATCATCTTAAGAAAGATCAGCAATTCCTAGGGAGTGCTTGATCCTCTGTAGAGGTTAATTCAAGAAATAGGGGCACCTGGGTGGCTCAGTCGGTTGGGCAAGCGATTTCAGCTCAGGTCATGATCTCACGGTTTGTGTTTTGGAACCCCACATCAGGCTCTGTGCTGACAGCTTGCTCAGAGCCTGCAGACTGCTTCAGATTCTGTGTCTCCTCCTCTCTCTCTGCCCTTCACCCACTCATGCTCTGTCTCTGTGTCTCAAAAATAAATTTTAAAAAAATTAAAATAAATAAATAAATGAATGAATGCTTATCTTATCATATGATATATGAGATTATATACCTTCCTATATTTCATAGACTGATTTAAGTCGTGAAAATGGTCATTTTGGTGGAGGAACAAAATACAGTGCTTCCTGGAAGTGAACTTGAAAGGCATGTTTCTGGTGAGGAGGTATATCTTTATATGCTATGCAGAAACAAGATTCTTACAAATATTTGAGAATGTTAATAGGCTGTCTTTCTTGAAGAGTAGCCCTAGAAAATCATTTCTTTCTTCAGACTTTCTGTTAATTAGAGCTCTCCTTAATTTAACCTGGTAACTGTTCTCATTCCCTTTCAGAACTGCATTCTCTATCACTCAAACTCAGTAACTGTCACATTGCCGTGAAGAGTTTTCAGCTTGGCCCTCTGCTATTGGCAACACTTTCCCTACATGTCAAGAAGAAATGGGGCTCTCTTCTAGGCAGAGATAATTCAGTGGAATAGTGCAGCAGTGAACGGTCACATACAGAGTAAAAAGGAAGAAAGGGGACTAGAATAAGTTGGTAAACAGGTACCATGGAGCCCTCAGATAAAACAATTAGAAGGTAGAGTCCAAAATGATAAAGGAAACACCACCAACATCTTCATGACAATAATATAAGAATTAATAGGAATGGAAGCCATGTAACTCAGGTAATAAGAGTCCCTTTGGCTCATTTATTTCTTTTCGAGGGCTTACACTTCTGGTTTCAAAAAATTGTACGGTATTACTTTCTCACCCTAACCTCTATGTTCTTCTTAACGAAATCTAATAATGAGTGTCTTCAGTTGGGGTATCTATTTTATGCATATGGTTAGTAATATGAGATGACCTAAAGGTTTTCCTTAGATCACATATGGGGATGACAACAGAAATTATTTGGGAAAACCTCAGATATTGTGGGAAAAAACAAAACATTATAACCATAAACCAGATCATGAGAGCTTATACACTTTGCTTCTATTCTCACCTTATTTATTCATAAAATACATCCCTCAACACTCTAGGATCATAAACTCTCCATCTATTATTTAAACAAAGAAGCTTTGAGAGGAAAAGACAAACAGGAAGCAAAAGACAAAAAAAAAATAAGAGAGTTCAGGTGATAGAGAGCTATGTAAACATGAAGGTAAGAAATGTAGTACACAGAACAGTAGTGCTGAGGTAAAACCACAAACACAGGGGAAGGAGGCCAGGGCTAAATAATAAATGAATAACACATTGAAAAAAAAAGAAGAGGTTGGAAATAGCAAAATACTCTGCAAAAAAAAATTTTTTTTAATCTCTATTTCAAACTTAAACCCTCCAAGTCTGGGGAATGCAAGCCTTTGGTAGGAAAAAGGTGATTTCCCGGCCAGCAACCTGGACAAAGATATGCACCTACACATAAAAAATGAAAGAGCCAGGGAGGCAGGGATTTTAATAAAAATGTAAATCATGACCTTCAAAACAAAAAACAGACTATGCTTCTTCCAAACAGGTGTGAGAACTTTACTGAAATGACATTAGCTACCAGAAGAAAAGCCACAGACAAGTTTGAAGTGAAATGTTCCAGAATCACTTGTATAAAATAACCTCCGTAGGTTTCATTCAGTGGGTAAGTGATAATTATATGAAATACTAACAATGTATCAAACATGTAAGGAATGAGTTCTAAAGTGAAGTTCGGGAGAAGTATTTTATATAGAAGGAATAAATTAATAATAAAGAAATAATTAACATCCAATGAACAATACATTATTGTAAAGTATCAAATAAATCTATCAGTTAACTAAGCTAGAAAAGATCATAAATATAAAAATAAATGACCCCTGGGGCACCTGAGTGGCTCATTTGGTTAAGCATCCGACTCTTGATCTCTGCTTGGGTCATGATCTCATGGCTCATGGGATCGAACCCCGTGTTGGGCTCCACACTGACATCATGGAACCTGCTTGGGATTCTCTCTCCCCCTCTCTCTCTGCCCATCTCTTGTGTGCCCTGTCTCTCGAAATGAATAAACTTTTTAAAACAATGACCAGAAATCAGGATAATACCTTGGTACAAATAGCAGTCTTAATGTTATTATTTGTTTGCCCTTTTTCAACAGGGAATATTTTAGGGTTAATGTATATAATACAACCTGACAAAAACTTCTATAATTCAATGATTAATGGCAGGAATCTATTTAAAAGAAGTATAAAATGGAAAGTCAAGAACTCTAAAATAGTATGAGTGTTAACACCAATAGTATAGTGTTAACACCAAATAAAACGACATGTTAAAAGTTGGACATAATAATTTTACATGCTATCGGACATAGGGGATGCCATGATATATACATAGTCAAATCAGGTGATCTAATAATAATGTGTAATAATCCTTCTGGATACATGCAACCATTAATAAAGGTGGATCATGCAACCAGATTGAGGATTGTGCAAATCAGAGCTCTTTTTAAAATTATTTTTAAATGTTAAGTTTATTTATTTTGAAAAAGCAAGAGAGAGAGAGAGAGAGAGAGAGTAAAACAGGGGCAGAGAGAGAAGGAGAGAGAGAATCCCAAGCAGGCTCCACACTGTCAGGACAGAAAGCAGTGCAGGACTCTATCTCACCAAATGCGAGATCATGACCTGAGCCAAGTTGGGTGTTTAACCAACTAAGCCACGCAGGCACCCCTAAAAATCATTTTAATAGATTTTACTTTATAGAGTAGTTTCACGTTTATATGAAAATTAAACAGAAGGTACAAAGGTTCTCCTATACCACTAATCTCATACAAGCATAGTTCCTAGCATTATCAACACTCCCCACCAGAATAGCCCATTTATTACAACTGATGATCCTATGTCCACACATCATTATCACCAAAGTGCATAGATGACATTAGTGTTCACTCTTGGTGATGTACATTCTATGAATTGGGACAAATGTATTAGGTCATGTATTGACCATGATCATATCATACGGACTACTTTCGATGCCATAAAATCCTCTATGCTCTGCCTATTTAGCTTTCCCTCCCCACCCACTCCTGGTGACCACTAATATTTTTATGGTCTCCAGAATTCTGTCTTTTCCAGAATGTCATATAGTTGAGATTAAATAGAATATAGCCTTTTCAGATTGCCTTTTTTCACTCAGAAATATGCATTTAAGTTTCCTCTGTGTCTTTTCATGGCTTGATAGTTCATTTCTTTTTAGCAGTGACTAATATTCCATGGTCTGAAAATACCAGTTTGCTTATCCGTTCACTTGCTGAAGAACATCTTGTTTTTTTCCCAGTTTGGGCAATTATGGAGAAAGCTACTATATAAACATCTGTGTTCAAGTTTTTGTGTGGACCTAAGTTTTCAACTCCTTTGAGTAAATGCCACAGAGTGTGATTATATGCTAAGAGTTTAATAATAAGTTCAGCTACTAATAAGTTAACAAGTTTAGTTACTTACGGTAACAAGTTTAGTTTCTTAAGAAACTGCCAAACTGCCTTCCAAAGTGAGAATTTAAAAAAAAAAAAATAACTTGAGCAAGAATACCCCAAATAGCTCCATAGTTCATTAAGGATGAATGCCAACAATTAATGCAGGTAGACTCTTCTCATGTTTCACATATATTTCATTATACAATTCTTTTAATAAAAACTAATCAGATCAAAAAGGATCAGTGCACTCTCCCAGAGAATAAACCATTTCAGAGATTGGTGGAGTATGTCAATTCACTCAGGCAGAGGAGTCTAAAACTTAGCATTTACTTACTTAAAACTCATAGATCTACAATTCAAAACAACTTTCTCAAGGACTATAACAAGGCTGCATCTACAGAAACAATGCAAAGTAGACAAACCTATCAGAAACGGAGAACACATATTAATAATGGGAAGTTACAATTTGATTCATAAGTTGGTTTATGGACTGAGATTCTGTAACTTGTTAGAAAAGCTTAACACAATTTTTTCAATATTATCTATTTTGAAATAAGGAGAGAGAGAGAGAGCACGCACACAAGTGGGGAAAGGAAAGAGAGAGAATCCCAAGCAGACTCTGCATTGTGAGCCCAGAGTCCCACGTGGGGCTTGATCTCAGGAACCAAACTTTGAGACCATGACCTGAGCCAAAACCCAGAGCCAGGTGCTTAACAAGCTGAGCCACCCAGGCACCCCAACACAAATCTTTAATTCATTACTTTCATGTGTTTTATTAATGTTATGGCAGGGTAGAAAGAGTAAAGTGTGATTAAAGCAGCTATCAATCCCCCTTGCCTGTCTGAAAGACTGGCTTTCATCCTGAAAGATTACTCAGATGTTATTTCTTCTATGAAGACTCCTGAGATCTTGTGATCTCTCTTACATTCTTCTTCATCTGCCCTTCCAAATCACTTTGTTCATTTGTTCATACATGTGTTGGCACTTGCCACCTTGTTGTGGTTGTTTGTGTGTGCCTGTTCCTCTGGGCTCAAGAGTATCTACACGCAGAAATCTCTGAAAAGCTTGTGCAATGAGGAGAGAGAAAACTGAGTGACACCTTTTTCTGTGTTACAACCTGACAAATAAATGGTGAGGAGTCTAGGAAGTATCAACCATCTTTCTGGTTCTCTGATTACAAAGACTGTTAATTTTATGAAGGAATAGTAACTGAAAGTGATGTCTTGTTACCTATCCAACAAAGTGATTGTTCCTATTTTTTTTTAAGTTTATTTATTTATTTTGAGACGGAGAGAGACAGCATGAGTTGGGGAGGGGCAGAGAGAGAGAGGTAAACACAGAATCCCAAGCAGGCTCCACGCTGTCAACACAGAGCCCAACACAGGGCTCCAACTCACAAATTGTGAGATCATAACCCAAGCCAAATCAAGAGTCGGACGTTTAACCAATTATGATTGCTTCCTTCAGATTCTCTATCCTTCAGATTCTCCAGGATCCATCTAAATACACCATGCGTTATAAAACATTCTTTATCTGTACCACTGCTTTACAATATCCGCATACAATTTTCAGCACTCTTGTCTCCTTTGTGGGTTATTTTACTACTTTTTCCATTTTTACTTCTTTTCTAAATAAATTCTGATATCCTAGAGTGCTCTGATTATTTTTATAAGCAAGAGTTCTGTTTTCCCACAGGCTGAGCCCAGTGATTTACCCAGAATGCAATCACTGCCTCTTTGTTATTCATTTGAATAAACTGCACATTTAGAAAAATCAAAGTGCACTGTTTGGAAAGAAAATATTTGTTCAAGAACTCCTAACTCTCTTTTTTATGAAAATAAATGTTTAAAATGCTTTCTCCCCTTTTTTTGTTACTTTAAGAACTGTGATATCATTTTCATCTAATGAAGTTGGGTACGAGATAAGGTTCACAGGAAGAGGGGTTTGTTTCTAGTGGGAGTTAGTTTCTGTTGGTATCCCTGACTCAATCTGTGGTATGAAGCAGCTTGAGTATTAAATCTCCCTTGGAAAATTGGGGTCACAGTCCACTTCCCCTGAAAAAAACTTTCCTAAATCCTGGGATTATAGGTACATCCAGCAGCCATTAGGAATTTACTCTGCAGGAGGAAAGGCATTATACTCTAAGAGGTTTGCTCTGCACCACGTTTCGAGGTTAAAAAACACAAAAAAAAAACCACCTTCTCGGATCCAAATACATAGCTGGCCCTTAAATTTCAAAACCAAATTGTAGAGGATGTAGTCTACAAACTTCTTTGATTTCCTACACAAAATACTTTTGCCAATGAATTTATATTCGAAGGCACGGAACTGTGGTGGAGAAGCAGTAGGATACCA
The DNA here is from genome assembly GCF_028018385.1 of Neofelis nebulosa. Taxonomy (NCBI): domain Eukaryota; kingdom Metazoa; phylum Chordata; class Mammalia; order Carnivora; family Felidae; genus Neofelis; species Neofelis nebulosa. The sequence goes on from NC_080782.1 coordinate 141,025,652, forward strand.
TAGAAACCAATGTAAGCAGAATGTTACTCTCCAAAACCAGACTGTAAATGTTAGAACCTATCAAGATTTAAAAAGAAGGTGACAGAGTCAGACATAGGTAGTCACAGAAAAAGGAAAAGCTGTTTTATTTGATCATTAGGCATAGAAGCAGAAGATCAGAACTGGAAAGATTCTTAGAAAGAAGTAAGTACCACCCCTTAATGTATAGAGAAGAACACTGAAAGCAATGGAAATTATGAACTGCCCAAGAGGCTTCTGGGTAAAAATGCAAGAGCAAGAGTTTCAGGCCTTGCAATTGGTATCACCCGCGAATAACAATTACAATGCCTGGTTTAGGTACTGGCACTGAGTAGGCCTCTAAAACAGTTGCTTTCTCTTGTTTTCTTCCTTCTATCTTTCATTGCTATAAAAGGTATCGCAACTTACTGGAGCTCCTGGGTGGCTCAATTGGTTAAATGTCCGATTTTGGCTCAGGTCATGATCTCTCGCTTTGCGAGTTCAAGCCCCGCGTCGGACTCTGTTCTAACAGCTCAGAGCTTTAGATTCTGGGTCTCCCTCTCTCTCTGCCCCTCCCCTGCTTGCACTCTGTCTCTGTCTCTCTCAAGAATAATTAAACATTAAAAAAGAAATTTAAAATATACGTGTGTGTGTGTGTGTGTGTGTGTGTGTGTGTGTGTGTATCTCACAACTTACTGATTTCACTAGCCAGACTTCCTGGTTACATAATGAGTGTTTGGTCACTTAGCAGATAGGTAATCCTGGGCAAAATGGCAGCACCTTCCTGCACCTTGGATTCCTAATATGTTAATAACAACTGTAACATAACTTTCATCACAGCAGGACTGGGAGAAATTAAATTAGTTAGTACATACAAAAATGTTTGGAGGAGTACCCAGCATAGAGGACACATGAATGGAAGTTACCTATTATCCTATTATTATAATAATAATTGTGATTGCTATGATGTACCACCTCTTGACATTTGCTTCCTTGTTCCTCATATTTAGATAATACGAAGGATATTTATCTGTCTTCCCTTATTAAAAGATACCAGAGAGCCAATCTAAGCTCTCCAACTGCATTAAATCCTGAATATATTTCAATAAATTAATTAAAGTCATATTTACAGTTGCTATTGGTTTTACATATTTAAAGCCAGATACAGTTTTCATGTTAAGGGTCCTTTTATTAATTTCACTAGGAAGAGAAACGTATGGAGAAATACAGGAGACCATGCAGGATCAGCGGGGTCTCTATCTTGGTCTGTGTTAGAGTCTGTCCCAGCTGACAAGATGCTTTCTTCATCTGCGCGTAAGACTATCCATTGTAAGCAGCCTATGAACAATTTAACCTGAGGATTCCTATATGAGGCTTCTTTCCTAATACAGCAAAATGTGACCAATTACCTGAGTCCTATTCATTAGGATCAACAGGTCTACAAAATAAAAACCAGTTTTTTTGAAAGCATGAAATCAACCTTTGTGTATATCACAAAGTCTTTGTGTATAATTTGTGTCATTCCATACATATGTGTTTGGGGTGTGTGTGTGTGTGTGTGTGTGTGTATGCGTGTTTATAGTCAAATGCACACCTGTTTTCATATAAAGTCAAAGAGAAGAGAGATCTTTCACCTAACAGGCAACAGTGAACATATCAGTGAACATATCATAAATAAACATTATTTATTCACTTCAGTTCAAAACATACTTATCTTTCTAGGTGCAACAATATGAAAGTTCCTCGTGTTTACATTTTAATAGATCTTTCATTGAAATTGCTTTTTTAGGAACATTCTCTTAATGTCTCTGAAGGCAGTAAGGCAAACAAGTGTATTATAAAATAATGAAAATCTGGGCTATATTGCTAGTACTTTCAGAGTCATTTGACTTTTCTTACATAATGTTAAAAACATTTTCTTGATCTCCCGATTGGAAATGCAAACTAAATGGAAATCTGTACTGATTTTTACCCTTTCCCTACTTCCCATCCATGATCACTATTGTTTCTGCTTGCAAACTACTGAGGGACACTCAATTGAGACTCTCTCTGAACTATTATTAATTTTTAAAAATCACACCAAATAATTTAAGTGATAAATCCCAAGGCATATTAAAGGCACTGGATAGACCAAGAATTTCTATTTGTAACCCAGCTGTGTCCTCAGCAGCCTAAAAAGGGCTACGTTCTTTGGGAGGGGAAGTAGGAAGAGAGACGATGAGCTAAGCAGTACTAGAAAGATCTGAGTGATTGAAGCAAATAATGGCAGTGTCCATTTAATCACAATCTGGAAGAAAGGTAACTTTAGGCAAGGGACCCTGACCATTTCTATTTCATTGGAGAAATGATGACTCTCTTAAACTAGGAGATGTTTACAGCTGTAAGACTAAAACTTACATATATGAAAGATGGCTTTCACCAAGCACGCAAGGTGAGTCTATGTGCCTTCCCACGATCTGATAGGTTAGTCAGGCAAAGAATGGTATTCCATCCTGTTTGAGAACTACATTTCACATCATATATTCTGAAGCGTCATTTGTTTTTCTTCACAATTCTTGAGAGTTTGGTTTATGTGACTGGACCTCTGGGAAATGCTGTGCACTCTCATAAAGCATGGAAGGCTGTCTGCAAAATGTCACTAACAACAAAAATAGGAATAATTAATAATCAATAGTTGAATATTTACTAAGGGCTTTGCAGGGATTACCTCATTTCATCCTTATGCCAGTCTTATGAGGAAAGTAGTACTGTCCTCATTGTTTGACAAGGACATTGAAACCAGAGACATCTACTACTTTGCCAAAGTCAAATAAAACAGTTAAATGGGACAGGTCAGATGTGAAACCAGGCAGTCTGACTACAGGACCTATGATCTGAGCCATCAAGCTGGAGAGGCTTATTCTGTTTGCTGAGAAGGAAAACTCATGACTTACTCATCTTATTCAGCTGTTTAACTGACATGGTACCTTGAATCTGGAAGCTTGATAAAGATTTGCTGGACTGGGTCACAAAGCATTCAAGATCATTAGGGCTATGAACTCTGAACTAAGCAAACAAACTAAACAACAGGTTAAGAACTAAGTTCTAGGGGCGCCTGGGTGGCTCAGTCGGTTGAGCGTCTGACTTCGGCTCAGGTCATGATCTCACAGTCTGTGGGTTCAAGCCCCGCGTCGGGCTCTGTGCTGACAGCTCAGAGCCTGGAGCCTGCTTCCGATTCTGTGTCTCCCTCTCTGTCTGTCCCTCCCCTGCTCATGCTCTTTCTCTCTCTGTCGCAAAAATAAATAAAAACATTAAAAAAAATTAAAAAAAAAAAGAACTAAGTTCTATTAAGATTTTTATGCCTTTCAAAATAACCAGAAAGTTAAGATACTAAATCCTGGATGTGCAATAAGCACGTTCTAAGAGGTTACAATATTTCTTCTATTCCTCTTAAGAGAAAGTGTGTACGAACTTTATTTTCACATTAGAATGGCTTTTACAAAGGATTTTGAATGGACTTCAATACTTGTAAATCTCTCCAATGTTTCCCTATACTTTCATTTTGTTCTCTCCATAATTTAATAGACTATTTTAGATCCACTGGGTAGCTGCCATCCCATTATCAGGAAAAAAGAACATCAACATTCATTTATTAACAGATGATATGATATCATTTTCTAAAATGAGAAATGGCTGAAACTGACACTTCTACCAGGTAATTATTTGATCAAGGAAGAATACAAAATCTAATTACTTCTGATAGATGCTTCTGGATATTAAGAATTAATTTTAATATTAGTTTTGGTGGTGGTATTATTACCCTAGCGTATACCTTGCAAACAGTTTATCTGCTGAGTGCAACAAAGATTAGCAGTTCTGACAGGCATTCTATGGGAGCTTCAGAGAAGCAGATACATGTCTATAATTACTTTAATATCTTTCTCCAGATGGATATATTACCGGCCATGTCATATGACAAAGACTTCTATAACTTTTATCATAAATTTATCTCTGTATTTAGGCAAATTCTAAACAACTACTTAAGGGGAATACCAACCCTACACTTCCACTCAGTGTAGAGTTGACACGATCTTAATTAAGCATGAACCTTTGTTGGCCTTGAGCTCTCACAAGGGACCATTGATCTCAAGCATAGTCAATCAACTGTGGAGGGGGTGTGGGTGTTCACTCAGTAGAAGAACTGTTCTCCTCCATTCATCAGCCATTCCACCTTTTCCAAGGCTCAGCTGAGAGAAACCACATTAAAAGTGGACAGCTTGAAGTAGTCTACCTTATACTTATTCAGATCACCCCAGGGCAAGACTGGCATTCTCTTGGTTATCTAAAGCATGACTTATCGTAATTTAACTTTGATGTTATGTCACTAGTTTATGCTAAAGAGTCAGAATAAGAAATGGTCTTATTGAATTGACACTTAAATACACTACATGTCTCTTTTTGGTGGGATGGAGAGAGGATCCAGTCTCTTTATACTCGGGGTCCCCTCCCTGCGGCTTTCCTCTCCACTGATACTCCACCTGCAGAGGTCAAGATACTGGCTGGGGTGAGTGGGGAGATAGTTCCTGCTGACAGCTCTCCCCTGGAACCCACTGATGGGTGGCATCTAGAGGTGGGTGCCCATCTTGAGGCCTGGGTTACCACACACCCTTCTTCTGCTGGTGGCCATCACTACTGTCTGAGTGCTTATTACAAGATTCCATCTTCTGTGTCTTTCATTTCATATCCTCATTTTTATACCAGCACATTTTGTGTACGTAGACCACTATGATAAACTCTTTCAATTCTTTTTTTAAAAATTTTTTAGTGTTTATTTATATTTGTCAGAGAGAGAGAGAGAGAGAGAAAGAGACATCGCGAGCAGGGGAGGGGCAGAGTGAGAGGGAGACACAGAATCTGAAGCAGGCTCCAGGCTCTGAGCTGTCAGCATACAGTCCCACATGGGGCTCACACCCACGAACCATGAGATCATGACCTGAGCCGAAGTCAGACGCTCAACCAACTGAGTGAGCCACCCAGATGCCCCTGGATTTCATTTTAAACAGCCATCAGTTTTGTTTTGTTTTGTTTTGTTTTTAGTTTATCTGGTTTTGCAATCTTGCATGTTATATATTGTCTTGAAGTGATGGTCTCCTTGAATGTGTAGACAAGATATAAGGAAAATCAAGTGATCTTATTTAGAATCTGCCCAATGATTTGGCCACAAAGTTCTCATCAATCTCAACTCCCTACCCTCCCCCTCAGCAATAGCTGTCCACTCTTCTCTGAGCTATCTAGAGAGATTTTCCAGGATGTTTTCTGAACTTCCTACAAAAAGGCAAAAAGATTCATGATCCGAGGCCACCTAGCATCTTTGGAGCTTCACTCTCATTTAGTCGATGTTAATTCTGGGAGAGAAACATGGAGAGAGAGAGAGAGAATGTGCCGTGTAAAGTTGGAAAGATGTATTTTTGAGGCATCTTGGGGAACTGACCAAACTAATCCCAGGCTGAAAATTACAGATACTGCAGAAAAGTCAGAAATAGAATCACAGATCTCCATGGTATGGCTCCAGCACTCACCAGTACTCACATGAAGGCCTGAAGTAATCAGGATCCAGGATTCGGTACTCAAAATTTATCTGCCATTCTTAAATCTGTGATCATGGGGGTGAGGAGTGAGTCACAAGAAGAGCTATCTTCAGAGGCCAGCAAGGTAATGAAATAAGTGAACTTGGCAGAGTTTGCCTGTGGTTACATGGAAAGCGGGCAGGTATGATTCATTTTAGTTTGATTGATGCCATCTGGAAATACAAGCCCTAACATATCTGATTATCCTGCCAGAAATATGTCAATTTTAGAAGATATCAAATAATTAAAAAAATTAAAGTGCCATTCAGGCCAAAGAAAACAGCCTGCCAGTTTGTGAATTTTAGTTTAAAATCTATATAAATACCTCAAAAGACAGCTTGTGTTTTTTTAAATAAAACCCAGAACATTTTGAAAATAGCCCTTGGATTTAAATGAAACAGTGTGAATCATGAAGAACTTAAAATATTTGTATTTGTATAGCCATACATACATTCAATAATTCATCAGGTTATGTAAGTCCATGGAATTTTGGAGAAGAGACTGAAAAATCAGCTACTCTAGAGAATGTTGAGAAACTATCTGGTAATTATGACGATGTAAGAATGTATGTTAAAAAAGACATTTAACCTAGGGTGACTGGGTGGCTCAGTTGGTTAAGCACTCAACTCTTTAATTTCGACTCAGGTCATGATCTTAAGCCCTGCACGGTTCATGAATTCAAGCCCTGCATGGGCTTCTGGGCTAAGGAACCTGCTTGGCCTTCTCTCTCTCCCTTTTCCTCTGCCCCTCCCCACCTGTTCTCTCTCTCTCCTGTATTAAATAAACAGACAAATAAAAAGTTTAAAAAAAAAGACATTTAACCTAATTTGGTGCATTCCAAAGAGTATCTTATGCTCTGAGATGAAAATTCAAGTAAATATCGACCTTGATTGAAGCTTGGATATTTCACTCAATAAAATGAGTGAAATAATTGATTGGGGTGGGAGGCTATTGGTTTTGGAGTCATTTGGGGGCATATGTTCCTAATTTCTACACGACTGGAAAATGTATCTGCAACCAACCAGGTGAGTATTTCTAGATCCCACTTTACCACTTTGACTATGTCTGAAACCAAATCATTGATTGTATCAAGTTCTTCCCATCTCTTGATCCTTCTATACACCATGGAATAGTAGACAAGTCAATTCACAGTAGCTATTATTTATGGAGAAATGCAAATGTTGTAAGAATGGGCCTCCTTTTTTATTATTATTTTATTTCATTTTTTAAATGTTTTTATTTATTTTTGAAAGAGAGACAGAGTACAAAGAGGGGAGGGGCAGAGAGAGAGGGAGACACAGAATCAGAAGCAGGTCCAGGCTCTGAGCTGTCAGCACAGAGGCCCACGCGGGGTTCGAACCCATGAACTGTGAGATCATGACCTGAGCCGAAGTCAGATGCTTAACCAACTGAGCCACCCAGGCGCCCCTGTTATTATTTTTTTAGTTAACTCATCTATATTTTAAAATACATGAAAAATATTACCTGATAAAATACACTTAAAGTGAGAAAGAATGATTTAAAGTGACAAAACTGTACAGAAAATAATGTAAATCCAGGTAAGTAGGAGAGAGAGACAGAGAATGAATGAAGGGGGTAGAGAAAAAGCCAGGGATTAAACCCACACAGTCATATGCCATAACTCCTTTTCCCATTTAGAGGAAAATACATATTTGACTCTCAAGTTTCTATAGCCAAAAAAAAAAAAGGTGAAATATGATTAATCTCATATGAGTATCTATAAGGAATAAATAACTGTTTCCAGTTTTATTTTTGATAGAGTTGCCTCAACTCCTCAAGGAATTAACACTATGTATTGTATCTACATTATAATAGATATTGGGATAAACTGCACAGGTGCTTCCAACAACCATCAATAAAGTCTAAAGGTATCACCTCAGTATATAAACCAATGAGTAATATAATACAGTGTATACAATGTATCAATGCATCATAATAAAATCCAATTACAGTTTTTCCATTTCTTGACTCTTAATATTTTCAGCCTGATATTTATTTGTTGTGGGGAGGTGTCCTGGGCATTCAAGGATATTTATTATCCTCTCTGGCCTCTACCCACTAGATGTCAGTAACCCCACTCTCCCCACTGTGACAAACTAAAAGGTACCTAAACGTTGCCACATGTCCCCTGTGGGGAAGACAAAATCAGCCCTGATTAAGAAGACCACCCTAGAGGCAAGGAATATTTGTACAGAATTCTCCAGAAATAGCATTTCTTTCAGCAGAAGCTTTGAAAGCTACTAAGTGGCTGTCAACTCAAGCTTAGTCTGTCTCAGAAGCATCTAGAGAACAGATATTTGTCAGAGAAAATGGTATAACTGCAGAGATTTATCTTAAAAAATGGGCTGCTTCGATGTTGGCTGAGGAAGAAACTTGTGCCTTTTTACCACAGATGCACTTTCTCTACTTCCTGGGCATCCAATTGAAAAGCATTTGCAGCCTGCCTCACACATCAACATGGTTGTGTGGCAGAGTCCTGGCCAACATAATGTGAGCAGAAGTGATGAGTACCATTTCTGTGGAAGACTTAGAAGAAGCAGTTCAGAGCCCTCCTTAGTCTCCCCATTCTTCTTACTAGAGGCAGAAAGCATTGACTGCATGGGAGATGAGGAATCCACAAGATGGAGGGAGCCATCTTGAAGGACCAGTGGAGAACAGCAAATGGTCAACCAGTAACACTTGTGCTGTGCTATTTTCGCAAATGAGAATTATTTTTGTGCTTGAGCCTACAACCAGTTTGTGTCTATCTATCACTATGGCGTGGCTAATTCTAATAACACAATAGGACACAAAGCCTCTTCCAAACTAATGATGCCAAATATAGACCTTTTTATGCCATTTCACTGTTTGCACACATCAGTTTATCACATGGATATTTGTTTGTAATGTCATGTGAAAATAAGTTTCATAAATAAGCTTTTATCCTCAAGGGTATTATTTGGGAATAAAGATGACAAAGCTAGACAATAACAGCAGGAACAAACCAGAATACAAAAATAAATGAAGCAATACACAGCAGATTATCTGGCTCAAGAATTCTAAACAGGAAAGTGACAATACTAACCTCCATTATTATTACTAGTTCCACTCAAAGAATGTTGAAGTCAAAGCAACTTCCAACTCGCTTTTAATTAGGTCTTATCTCCTCTCTGAAGCTGCTATAAATTGATCATTCTGCCCCTATGAATTAGTGAATAGCTTCTCTCATTGACCATGTATCATTTGCTACCCCATATTATTAGTCATCTCCTATCTCCTAAAATCGTCAGAAAGCCAGTTAACCTTTTGAGGATGGAGCTAGAATCATCACAGATACTTTGTTTTTTCTAACAGCATCTACCATATATTCTCCAATTTAGGCACTAGGTGAAAACAATAAAATCAGAGAAGTTGGCCCAAGTGTGTATTCAGTGTGAAAAGGATCATTTGGGGTGGGGGGAGGGGAATGGTTGAAAAAGAGGGGTCTACATACTTTTCCTGATGTGCCCAGAGAAAACGTGAGGCCCAAACTTCCCAGTCTTATAAATGTGAATTCCAAGGGTGCCTTCTAAAATTGACTGTGAAGAGGGCAATGGAGACCACAAGAAACCACAAAAAAACTTCTCCCTTTTGCAATGCAGGTGCTGAATGGATATGCATACTGGCATTCTCTATTAGCCCAGACTAAAAGTTTAGGTTAAATTCTTGAAAATCATGGTATAATCTCATGCTTCAATTCTGCATCCTAAAAAAAAAAAAAAAAAAAAAATTACTAGAATCCAACCAGTATATTTCGATTTTGGTAAAACCTCACTGCAATGAATTGGCCAAGTAACTTAGAGAAAATACCTTTGTGTTGGGGACAAGGACGCAACAGGTTTAGTCCTTAAAGTAATTATGGATAATTGTACTGAAAATAGCTATACTTTTCTAAACATGTGTTATGTAAAAGCTGAAATCTCTGGATATAGAGTGAAAACACCCCAAATTCCTTGTAAAGCTATTAATGCATCACCCATTATTGCAATGGAAATAAGAAGTCATAAAATAAATCAACTGAAATATTCTAATGTCTATTATTATTTGGTTCTTGTGGCTTCTAGATCAGGAGTCATCAGAGTTTTCTGTAAACAGCTACACAATAAATATTTTAGGCTTTATAGGCCACACATTCTCCGTTACAACTATGTGTACTTAATCCTTCCATTTGGGTGCAAAAGTAGCTATAGATAATTTTTAACAAATGCATAAGGTGGATGATTTTTAAAAGCCTAAAAATCCTTTTCTGAATGTTGTTACATTCACTGACATCTTTAATGTGCTTTCAAATTTTTGGGTAAAACATTACTGAGATAATTACTATAATTATTTAAATGCCATTAAAATTGGAATTCAATTCTAAAGCTACTTGTCTTAAGTGGTAAATAGTACTTTTACCCATGAACATAAAAAATTTAAATGAGAATTCTAGGAAATACCTCAATTCTGGCATTTAAGAATTGAGAAACAATTCTCCGCGTGTCTCTCAAATCTCTGCACATCCTAAATTTAAGGCACTAGCAGCTTTTATCTGACCTATAATACATGCTCAAGAATGTTGAGATAGTTAAGAGCCTCAGAAGACAGAAATAGAGTTTTCACCTAGATCAGATTATATGATTATATTTTTTTTCTGCCCAGTTTAAATGTTTACTTACTGGGGGTGGGGGGGAAGGAGCAGAGGGCCACAGGGGCAGAGGGGGAGACAGGGAGAGAATCCAAAGCAGGCTCCATGCTGCCAGCACAGATCCTGACACGAGGCTCGATCCAAGACCATGATAAGCTGATATCGAGCCACCCAGGCACCCCCTACCCATTTTAATAAAGATAACATCTTTGCAAAGGTTTGCTAGCAGCCCATTTTAAAAAATACAGGCGATTCCTGGGGGGCTGAGTCACTTAAGCGTCTGACATCAGTGCAGGTCATGATCTCAAGGTTTTTGAGTTTGAGCCCTGTGTCAGGCTCTGTGCTGACAGCTGGGAGTCTGGAGCCTGGGGTCTGGTTCAGATTCTGTGTCTGCCTCTCTCCCTGCCCCTCCCCTGCTCTTGCTCTATCTCTCTCTCAAAAATAAATAAACATTAAAAAAATTTAGGGGCCCCTGGGTGTCTCAGTCGGTTAAGCATCAGACTTCAGCTCAGGTCATGATCTCATGGTTGGTGGGTTCTAGCTCCACATCAGGCTCAGTGCTGACAGCTCAGAGCCTGGAGCCTGCTTTGGATTCTGTGTCTCCCTCTCTCTCTGCCCCTCCCCTGCTCATGCTCTGTCTCTCAAAAATAAACTAAACATTAAAAAAATATTTTTTTAATTTAAAATATTCGGGTTGCTGGTTTTAAAATAACAAAAGGGTATTGAGAAATAAAAATTGAAAAAATCTCACTGTATAAAAATGTATCCAAATTTCTCTGGGCTTTTCTCCTATATAGCTCTCTATTAGGCTCAAAATGTAGGTCAGGAGTCCTTAAAGCCAGTGATGTGTGAAAGCAGATTTCTACTGGCCTACAAGATGTAACTTTAATTTGTAATCACTATGGTGAAATATTTACACCACATACATCGCTAAATACTACAAATCACAAATTAAGGTTCTTTGCCATCCTTTATTTCTTTGTTTCTTGCTCTCTTTCTTTCCTTCTTTCCTTCTTTTTTATCTTTTCTTTCTTTTTCCCTGAGAGCTGCTTTTCTAACATATAACTTATACCATTATTAATGGCAACAAATACACCCTTTAGGTACCTTCTCTAAATTCACAAATGCATCTTAGATAATATCCCAAGGTAAACTGATATGAATATTGTACATCAAAAGTATGAATTATCAATTCATATGATAATGAATTCAAATGAAGTATCAATTATATGAATTAAAGGTTATTCTTACAGAAGGGTTTATTAAATCACAGCTACCAGAAACAAAAAACCCAAATTAAAAAAAAAAAACAAAAACTGATTTCATTCTTATTTAAATGTCTGGTTCCTATTTCCAGTAAGCAGGAGCTTACTCATGGTTTAGACAGTAAATAACATGAGCAAAACATTACATCACAAATCCCTACACTATCCTTTCAAAGTTTGGGACAAAGTGAGAAAAAGAATGAGATGTTAAAGAAAAAAAGTTACCAAAATCTGTACACTAAATTAAAATCTCCTGAAAAATAACCTTTGCCCCAAAAAGGATGGGGACCACACAAAACAGAAAAAACTTAGAAAAAGATCATGAACAGCTGAAGAAGTTGCTCACCTTGGCCTCAAGATCTTGGCCAACTTGCAAGGTGTTATATGTGTTGCCTTCAGTCTTACCATTTATAGGTCAAGTTCGCCTTCCCTGAGAAACTTACACAATTAGGTCTTCTATACAATCTGACCCATGGAGTCGGTCCTGACTGAGAAACTTGTGTTCAAACCTCTTGACCCGTGTTGAACCAGGCTAAACCAGACTGTCTTCAAAAGTACTCTGATAACTGTGATGAGGAAATTAGACTCACACATCCAACTGCAAAGTCACTTCCAAACAAAGCAATAAACACGCAAAGCACTACCTTTTTTGAGTATCAGGAAGAAAAAATAATATTGCCACACATCAAAATGTATGGATCTCCAAATCCAGTATCACACCAGTTGAAATGGGAAAAGGAAAGGAAAAACAACCATTTCAGCCTGAAGATGCTATCTACATGTTTTGGAAAAACAGGCTCTAGAAGGAGCCTGTGCAACTGTTAATGAATGCCATCCATGAAGACTGAACTGGCCTTAGAGATTTGGTTATTTGTTGACAAATGAATAAAGAATCAACAGGGAAATCTTCAAAAAGTCTTTGGCAGTGTGGGCCAGATACTTGCTGCATATTAGATATATAAGGACCGGGCTTCTCGTTCTTTGATACACATGCACTTCCCCTGGGCAAGTTTTAATATTTCAGAATCTGATGCAGTAAGTCTGGGGTTGGACCCAGGATTCAGCACCTGTAACAGGTTCCCAGGTGATGGCAACAGTGACCATCTACAGAATAGCCAAGACTTCATCTTATTGATAGATGAGTTTTAATAACCCTCAATTATATTTTACCTGTGTAAGGCTTTGATAACTAAAATCTATGACACCTGTCCTAGAAATAACTTCCAACACTTCATCTGGGAGTATTGCCCTGACTCTTAGTAGCCCTGCTACTTCAGTACATCATTCAGCCATCTGGCCCAGAATGATCCAGAACAAACATGGTTACACTATTATCAGGACTCTAAACTGGCTCTATTAATACTCTAATCTCAGTATAAATCTTGCCCAGCCTCTTATTTAGAAGATGTCTTCTGTTTTAGATTACTGACAGAAGCAGCTCCCTAAAACCTTAAGAAGGTAGACCAAGAATAAAGAAATTACTTAAGGACTTGGGGATCTTGTCTCACTTGGTATTAAAAAAAAAAAAAAGAATTGGCAGTCTAAGTTCATTGGATGTAACAGTCCTTGACAGACCATCATGAAAACCTAACACAAATCAACAAAATTCAGGCAAATGAGTAATTCCAACAATGTAGCTACTACAAATTATTTGTATCATCTTTTACTTTGTTCAACCTGGACTAAACAATCACCACCCTAGGAAATGACACTCCAGTTGCCGTATTTATGCCAACAGCTGCCCCGAGCCCAGATGGATTGAGCTGCATCTGTCCTCAGTGTTCCAGCCAGGCTATTTGTCTGAGACCTGACCATCTGGGTTACATAAAGATATCGTTCAGATTGAGACTCACCCGTGGAAGTATGAGCTTTCTCAGCTGAGTTTCCCATAATGCAAGAACTGATACGAGTTGTGTGTGGGTCAAATAATTGCATCCATTACAAGCGGAACAAACGAGAGAAACTATTCTGGAAACTTTTCTTCTCCTGCACATTGTACTGAAATATCATTCGGAATGGGTGAGATTTAGATGGTGCTAATTTTTAGGACTGTTTGAGTCTTGGTGAACTAAAAGGTATATAGTTCTCCTCTGCCTCAAAATTAAATCTAATATCAGGTACTAATTATGTAGTTCTGAAATTCCAACTTCTAAAAATAGAATGCTGCATTACTGACTTTTCATGATTTATGTTAAAATATTTATGTGTGCTACATATGTTAGGGAATATTGTTAATAAAAGGGAGTATTCTGTGATAATTCTAAATCAGCACAAAACAAATTGATAAGCATGAATAGAGTGTGCTTGCTACTACAATATTTGTTCATTTATTTTTTTTTAATGTTTATTTTTGAGAGAGGGGAAGGGAGGGGAAAAGAGAGAGAGAAAGAGAGGGAGGGAGGGAAGGAGGGAGGGAGAGGGAGAGAACACAAGAGAGGGAGGGGCAGGGAGAGAGGGAGACAGAGAATTCAAAACAGGCTCCAGGCTCTGAGCTGTCAGCACAGAGCCTGATGCGGGGCTCAAACACACAAGCCATGAGATCGTGACCTGAGCCAAAGTCGGATGTTCAACCAAGTGAGCCACCCAGGTGGCCCTCATTTACTTTAATATTATTTTCCATTATAATAGCATCACTGTCAACTCTACTTATTTTTATATGTATTTCTTGCCCACATATTGGAGTTTTCAAACAACTATCTCTTGGATTAACTTTTTATTTTCACTGTTTTTATGATACATATTTGGATTTTATTTATTTCCTCCATTTGATTTTTTTGTTTAAAAAATTCTTCACTCAAATGATGATGTGATTGTTTTAAGTTGTTTTTTCAATGTTTATCATTAAAAGATAATGTGCTCCTGAGAGTTCCGGAAGATGGCGGCGTAGGAGGACGCTGGGCTCACCGCGCGTCCTGCTGATCACTTAGATTCCACCTACACCTGCCTAAAGAACCCAGAAAACCGCCAGAGGATTAGCAGAACGGAGTCTCCGGAGCCAAGCGCAGACGAGAGGCCCACGGAAGAGGGTAGGAAGGGCGGCGAGGCGGTGCGCGCTCCACGGACTGGCGGGAGGGAGCCGGGGCGGAGGGGCGGCTCGCCGGCCAAGCAGAGCCCCCGAGTCGGGCTGGCAAAAGCGGAGGGGCCGGACGGACTGTGTTCCGACAGCAAGCGCGACTTAGCGTCTGGGAGGTCAGAAGTTAACAGCTCTGCTCAGAAAGCGGGAAGGCTGGAGGACAAAGGGAGGGAGAGCTGCTGAGCCCCCGGACGGCAGAGCTCAGCTTGGCGGGGAACAAAGGCGCTCGCCAGCGCCATCTCCCCCGCCCATCCCCCAGCCAAAATCCCAAAGAGAACCAGTTCCTGCCAGGGAACTTGCTCGCTCCGCGCAAACACCCAACTCTGTGCTTCTGCGGAGCCAAACCTCCGGCAGCGGATCTGACTCCCTCCCGCTGTCACAGGGCCCCTCCTGAAGTGGATCACCTAAGGAGAAGCGAGCTAAGCCTGCCCCTCCCGCCCCCGTGCACCTTGCCTACCCACCCCAGCTAATACGCCAGCTCCCCAGCACCACAAGCCTGGCAGTGTGCAAGTAGCCCAGACGGGCCACACCACCCCACAGTGAATCCCGCCCCTAGGAGAGGGGAAGAGAAGGCACACACCAGTCTGACTGTGGCCCCAGTGGTGGGCTGGGGGCAGACATCAGGTCGGACTGCGGCCCCGCCCACCAACTCCAGTTATACACCACAGCACGGGGGAAGTGCCCTGCGGGTCCTCACCACTCCAGGGACTGTCCAAAATGACCAAACGGAAGAATTCCCCTCAGAAGAATCTCCAGGAAATAACAACAGCTAATGAACTGATCAAAAAGGATTTAAATAATATAACAGAAAGTGAATTTAGAATAATAGTCATAAAATTAATCGCTGGGCTTGAAAACAGTATACAGGACAGCAGAGAATCTCTTGCCACAGAGATCAAGGGACTAAGGAACAGTCACGAGGAGCTGAAAAACGCTTTAAATGAAATGCAAAACAAAATGGAAACCACGACGGCTCGAATTGAAGAGGCAGAGGAGAGAATAGGTGAACTAGAAGATAAAGTTATGGAGAAAGAGGAAGCTGAAAGAAAGAGAGATAAAAAAATCCAGGAGTATGAGGGGAAAATTAGAGAACTAAGTGATACACTAAAAAGAAATAATATACGCATAATTGGTATTCCAGAGGAGGAAGAGAGAGGGAAAGGTGCTGAAGGGGTACTTGAAGAAATTATAGCTGAGAACTTCCCTGAACTGGGGAAGGAAAAAGGCATTGAAATCCAAGAGGCACAGAGAACTCCCTTCAGACGTAACTTGAATCGATCTTCTGCACGACATATCATAGTGAAACTGGCAAAATACAAGGATAAAGAGAAAATTCTGAAAGCAGCAAGGGATAAACATGCCCTCACATATAAAGGGAGACCTATAAGACTCGTGACTGATCTCTCCTTTGAAACTTGGCAGGCCAGAAAGGCTTGGCACGATATCTTCAGTGTGCTAAACAGAAAAAATATGCAGCCGAGAATCCTTTATCCAGCAAGTCTGTCATTTAGAATAGAAGGAGAGATAAAGGTCTTCCCAAACAAACAAAAACTGAAGGAATTTGTCACCACGAAACCAGCCCTACAAGAGATCCTAAGGGGGATCCTGTGAGACAAAGTACCAGAGACATCACTACAAGCATAAAACATACAGACATCACAATGACTCTAAACCCGTATCTTTCTATAATAACACTGAATGTAAATGGATTAAATGCGCCAACCAAAAGACATAGGGTATCAGAATGGATAAAAAAACAAGACCCATCTATTTGCTGTCTACAAGAGACTCATTTTAGATCTGAGGACACCTTTAGATTGAGAGTGAGGGGATGGAGAACTATTTATCATGCTACTGGAAGCCAAAAGAAAGCTGGAGTAGCCATACTTATATCAGACAAACTAGACTTTAAATTAAAGGCTGTAACAAGAGATGAAGAAGGGCATTATATAATAATTACAGGGTCTATCCATCAGGAAGAGCTAACAATTATAAATGTCTATGCGCCAAATACCGGAGCCCCCAGATATATAAAACAGTTACTCATAAACATAAGCAACCTTATTGATAAGAATGTGGTCATTGCAGGGGACTTTAACACACCACTTACAGAAATGGATAGATCATCTAGACACACAGTCAATAAAGAAACAAGGGCCCTGAATGATACATTGGATCAGATGGACTTGACAGATATATTTAGAACTCTGCATCCCAAAGCAACAGAATATACTTTCTTCTCGAGTGCACATGGAACATTCTCCAAGATAGATCATATACTGGGTCACAAAACAGCCCTTCATAAGTTTACAAGAATTGAAATTATACCATGCATACTTTCAGACCACAATGCTATGAAGCTTGAAATCAACCACAGGAAAAAGTCTGGAAAACCTCCAAAAGCATGGAGGTTAAAGAACACCCTACTAACGAATGAGTGGGTCAACCAGGCAATTAGAGAAGAAATTAAAAAATATATGGAAACAAACGAAAATGAAAATACAACAATCCAAACGCTTTGGGACGCAGCGAAGGCAGTCCTGAGAGGAAAATACATTGCAATCCAGGCCTATCTCCAGAAACAAGAAAAATCCCAAATACAAAATCTAACAGCACACCTAAAGGAAATAGAAGCAGAACAGCAAAGGCAGCCTAAACCCAGCAGAAGAAGAGAAATCATAAAGATCAGAGCAGAAATAAACAATATAGAATCTAAAAAAACTGTAGAGCAGATCAACGAAACCAAGAGTTGGTTTTTTGAAAAAATAAACAAAATTGACAAACCTCTAGCCAGGCTTCTCAAAAAGAAAAGGGAGATGACCCAAATAGATAAAATCATGAATGAAAATGGAATTATTACAACCAATCCCTCAGAGATACAAACAATTATCAGGGAATACTATGAAAAATTATATGCCAACAAATTGGACAACCTGGAAGAAATGGACAAATTCCTAAACACCCACACTCTTCCAAAACTCAATCAGGAGGAAATAGAAAGCTTGAACAGACCCATAACCAGCGAAGAAATTGAATCGGTTATCAAAAATCTCCCAACAAATAAGAGTCCAGGACCAGATGGCTTCCCAGGGGAGTACTACCAGACATTTAAAGCAGAGATAATACCTATTCTTCTCAAGCTATTCCAGGAAATAGAAAGGGAAGGAAAACTTCCAGACTCATTCTATGAAGCCAGTATTACTTTGATTCCTAAACCAGACAGAGACCCAGTAAAAAAAGAGAACTACAGGCCAATATCCCTGATGAATATGGATGCAAAAATTCTCAATAAGATACTAGCAAATCGAATTCAACAGCATATAAAAAGAATTATTCACCATGATCAAGTGGGATTCATTCCTGGGATGCAGGGCTGGTTCAACATTCACAAATCGATCAACGTGATACATCACATTAACAAAAAAAAAGAGAAGAACCATATGATCCTGTCAATCGATGCAGAAAAGGCCTTTGACAAAATCCAGCACCCTTTCTTAATAAAAACCCTTGAGAAAGTCGGGATAGAAGGAACATACTTAAAGATCATAAAAGCCATTTATGAAAAGCCCACAGCTAACATCATACTCAATGGGGAAAAACTGAGAGCTTTTTCCCTGAGATCAGGAACACGACAGGGATGCCCACTCTCACCGCTGCTGTTTAATATAGTGCTGGAAGTTCTAGCATCAGCAATCAGACAACAAAAGGAAATCAAAGGCATCCAAATTGGCAAAGATGAAGTCAAGCTTTCGCTTTTTGCAGATGACATGATATTATACATGGAAAATCCGATAGACTCCACCAAAAGTCTGCTAGAACTGATACATGAATTCAGCAAAGTTGCCGGATACAAAATCAATGTACAGAAATCAGTTGCATTCTTATACACTAACAATGAAGCAACAGAAAGACAAATAAAGAAACTGATCCCATTCACAATTGCACCAAGAAGCATAAAATACCTAGGAATAAATCTAACCAAAGATGTAAAAGATCTGTATGCTGAAAACTATAGAAAGCTTATGCAGGTAATTGAAGAAGATATAAAGAAATGGAAAGACATTCCCTGCTCATGGATTGGAAGAATAAATATTGTCAAAATGTCAATACTACCCAAAGCTATCTACACATTCAATGCAATCCCAATCAAAATTGCACCAGCATTCTTCTCGAAACTAGAACAAGCAATCCTAAAATTCATATGGAACCACAAAAGGCCCCAAATAGCCAAAGTAATTTTGAAGAAGAAGACCAAAGCAGGAGGCATCACAATCCCAGACTTTAGCCTCTACTACAAAGCTGTCATCATCAAGACAGCATGGTATTGGCATAAAAACAGACACATAGACCAATGGAATCGAATAGAAACCCCAGAACTAGACCCACAAACGTATGGCCAACTCATTTTTGACAAAGCAGGAAAGAACATCCAATGGAAAAAAGACAGTCTCTTTAACAAATGGTGCTGGGAGAACTGGACAGCAACATGCAGAAGGTTGAAACTAGACCACTTTCTCACACCATTCACAAAAATAAACTCAAAATGGATAAAGGACCTGAATGTGAGACAGGAAACCATCAAAATCTTAGAGGAGAAAGCAGGAAAAGACCTCTCTGACCTCAGCCGTAGCAATCTCTTACTCGGCACATCCCCAAAGGCAAGGGAATTAAAAGCAAAAGTGAATTACTGGGACCTTATGAAGATAAAAAGCTTCTGCACAGCAAAGGAAACAACCAACAAAACTAAAAGGCAACCAACGGAATGGGAAAAGATATTTGCAAATGACACATCGGACAAAGGGCTAGTATCCAAAATCTATAAAGAGCTCATCAAACTCCACACCCGAAAAACAAATAACCCAGTGAAGAAATGGGCAGAAAACATGAATAGACACTTCTCTAAAGAAGACATCCGGATGGCCAACAGGCACATGAAAAGATGTTCAACGTCGCTCCTCATCAGGGAAATACAAATCAAAACCACACTCAGATACCACCTCACGCCAGTCAGAGTGGCCAAAATGAAGAAATCAGGAGACTATAGATGCTGGAGAGGATGTGGAGAGACGGGAACCCTCTTGCACTGTTGGTGGGAATGCAAATTGGTGCAGCCGCTCTGGAAAGCAGTGTGGAGGTTCCTCAGAAAATTAAAAATAGACCTACCCTATGACCCAGCAATAGCACTGCTAGGAATTTATCCAAGGGATACAGGAGTACTGATGCATAGGGGCACTTGTACCCCAATGTTTATAGCAGCACTCTCAACAATCGCCAAATTATGGAAAGAGCCTAAATGTCCATCAACTGATGAATGGATAAAGAAATTGTGGTTTATATACACAATGGAATACTACGTGGCAATGAGAAAGAATGAAATATGGCCTTTTGTAGCAACGTGGATGGAACTGGAGATTGTGATGCTAAGTGAAATAAGCCATACAGAGAAAGACAGATACCATATGGTTTCACTCTTATGTGGATCCTGAGAAACGTAACAGAAACCCATGGGGGAGGGGAAGGGAAAAAAAAAAAAAAAGAGGTTAGAGTGGGAGAGAGCCAAAGCATAAGAGACTGTTAAAAACTGAGAACAAACTGAGGGTTGATGGGGGGTGGGAGGGAGGGCAGGGTGGGTGATGGGTATTGAGGAGGGCACCTTTTGGGATGAGCACTGGGTGTTGTATGGAAACCAATTTGACAGTAAATTTCATATATTAAAAAATAAATAAATAAATAAATAAATAAATAAATAAATAAATAAATAAAAGAAAAAAAAAAAAAGATAATGTGCTCCTAACTGTAAATTTTGAGTATCAGAAAATTAAGTGACTCCCTTCAACCACTTTTTCTTTATACAAACTACCCTCTCCTTCATCAGTTAGCTCATACACTTAAGTATTATAACATACATAATCTGTTGTGATAGTTTTAAAATTACAGTTCATAATGAATAGATAGATATACATATGACTAGAGATAGAAATAGAGATATATATTTAGATAGATCAACAGAGACAAAAATAGATAGCTGTATATTTGCATTACATTTAATATTGACAATTCTAAAAACATGCCTGTTTATACTAAATCAACAAAGTGAAATTAGTTTTTATTTATCCAATATTATCCCAGATAATATAAACTTATGAAACATTTGGATTAGTTTCTATATTTATGAGAGTTTTAGGAATACTTATTTTATATAAGTGCTTATTTTTCTTTAAGTCTACTGAATACAACTCTTAAAAATATCACACATACATAATATACACACATACACATAGACATATTAACAGACACAGAGATCATAGCTTTTGTTTTAACTTTTAATCATGTCTAAGGTATAATAATACAAGATTCAAGACAATCGCTGGATCCAAATTGTTTCTGACAGATGGCCTAAGTTGAGGTCACCTGCATACTGTAAGGGCACTTTTAGGGAATTTATTTTCAGAGTCATTTTGTCTTAAAAGCATCTGCAACCCAACCAGAGAATGTATGCCATTGTCTCACAGAGATCTGAGATTCTCTGCTTTCAAGGGTTCCTCTTAAGGTGGATTATCTGGTCTTAAGTTAAAGATTCCCCAAAGTAACTGCTACAATTCCACATTCACCAAAAGTTAACCCATTTTCCAAAAGGCACAAGATCCTGGTCCATACGTGGGTACACATATAGGAAGCAGGACTTTTTGAGGGAAATGGAGGAATAACTGTAGACCATCTTCCTCTTTTGATTCCCCAAGATTTTTAACTCTGAGGGTGCATATTTCTTTTTTTTAAATTTATTTGAGAGAGAGAGACAGAGACAGAGAGGGAGAGAGAGGGAGAGATACAGAGAGAGAGACAGAGACAGAGAGAGAGAGGCAGGGAATTGCGTGAGTTGGGGAGGGGCAGAGAGAGAGGGAGAGAGAATCCAGAGCAGGTTCTTCCGTGTCAGCACAGAGCCAGATGCGGGGCTAGATCTCACAAACCAAAAGATCATGACATGAGCTGAAATCAAGAGTTGGATGCCCAAGCAACTGAGCTACCCACGTGCCCCGAGGCTGTCTATTTCTTACTGGCTGTTCCAAAGCACAGGGAATCACGTTTACCCCCTTCTGAACAGAATAAGATGATTTGTCAATAAGCTTCAAAAAAGAAAATACAGGTTTGTACAACAATGTCAGGGAGCTCAAAACACAAAGAGAGAGAGCTCAGATCCAAGGGAGACTTACCCATGAATTCTCTAGTTCAGAAGATAATATTTAATAAGAGTTTATTATACATGAAAGAACATTTCACAGACTGGTAGCCTTAAAATTCAGAGAATCATATCAAACTCAATGGCATGAAGTTACACGATGGCTTATAAAGTGAAAATGAGGAAGTTGTCTACCCTTCAGAATGATTAGTTATTATAGTAGGTGTTTCCAAATGGCAGGGGATTGGTTAAAAGGGATTATCTCACACCATTTTCAGAAAGACGACTTACGTTTCTTTTATGATTGTCAGAGGCATTTATAAGAAATAACTTAAGTTTCATGCATATTCATGGAATAAGATGAATTTAATTTCAGGGGCACCTGGATGGCTCAGTCGGTTAAGCATCTGACTCTTGATTTTGGCTCAGGTCATGATTTGTTTCTGAGTTTAAATTCCTAGTCAGGCTCTGAGCTGATGGCAGGGAGGCTGCTTGGGATCTTCTCCCTCTCTCTGTGTCCCTCTCCGACTCATGCTATCTCTCTCTCTCTTAAAAAAATAAAAATAAATAAAACAGTGGTAAAAGACTTCTAAAAATATTAATTTCACTTGCATGGTTTAAGTGGTTTTATCTGTTAAGGAAGTTAGTTCTTAAGTTCAGTCATCATTTTGTTTTCAGTTTTATCAGTAATATATAGTAAAAAAAAAATTAAGTCTTGTTCTTTGACTCAATGGTTTTGTGATTATCGTTTTAGTCTCAATATTCCTTTAGGAATGTCTGTCTTCATTTTCTTTAAATGAGTCTATCTTGTTTTCCTTGAAGACATATTACCAAAGCCCAGGATTAAATTATAAAGTCATGAATAAAGTTAATGTTGACCATCAAATAACTTCTTATTCTAACTAGTAATGATCTCTAAGTAATCACAGGAAACAGGTGTCCTTAAGGATTCCCTGTTTGCAGAAAAATGTATTTTACATGTTCCTTTACAATTCATGAAATTATTTACTAAATTAACTTTGGGCATTCACAAGTGTATGTTTAACCTCTGAGAAAAACAAAGTTTATTACATACTTTCTATGTTGCAGACACTTGTCAGTATTAAAGTAGACAACACAATTCACACTCGCTATATGGAAACCCTGCTGCAGAGATATTCCAATCAAATTATTGTTAAAATCATTAGCTTGCTTTTGAGATAGATGTGTGAATTACTTAGGAGATTTGAAAGAGTCTCATAAAGAAAACTCTATACCAGTGGCATATTTGTGGATATACTTTTGTGCTTGATTCTGAGAAGACAAGCTGGTAAAATAATTTCACGCTTTAAATTGCATTTCGCATATATGACATTGTTCCCTTTTAAATTTGTTCATATTCTATCTATGCTTTCTACTCGACAGCTAGTTCCCAGGTTGCCAATAAAAAAGACAAAAAGGATATCAAAATTGATTGTATGAAGATCTTGTTTTCTAGTCATTTCAAAATAAATCTAAGAAGGTAAACCAAATCCATGCTTATTATTTTTCTTTTTCCCTGTTTTACTAACAAACATAGTTTAGATGCCATAATTGCTACTCTTCTTTGAATAAGCATAATTAATTTTAGGAAGATGGAAGTTTCTAAAAATTAAACAGTTTTCACATTTGTTTAAAATTACTTTGCAAATCCTATCAAGTAAGCTTATGTGAGAAGAAAAAATGAAAGTAACAAAAAAGTGATAACTTGTTTCCTTTCTCCCCCAAAAAGATCCAAATGCAGGTGAATGAAACACTGTATGTAAATACATAAAATATACACAATTGACCCTTGAATAACACAGGTTTGAACTGCTTGGGTCCATTTACAGTGTGTTTTCAATAAATACAGTACAGTATTGTAAATGTATGTTCTCTCTCATTATTTTCTAAATAGGATTTTTTCTCTAGCTTACTTTACTGTAAGAATACAATATATAATATAAATAACAAACAATATATGTATTAGTTGACTATGTTGCCAGTGTAACTACATAAGGCTTCTGGGCAAAGTAGGTTATTAGTATTTACCTTTTTGGAGGCGTCCAAAGTTACATGCAGATTTTCCACTGAGTGCTGATGCCCCTACAACCCATGTTGTTAGAGGGTCAATTATATTCTTCCTTCCAATAACTACTCTGTGTGAAACACCAAAGAACCTTCTCCTCCCCCAAAGAATTGTTGTTTCTCCCGTCTGTCAGTCTTTGGGTTTGCTCCAATAAGCTTTACTGTTCATGTGATTATACAAAACAAAAGGGAAATCAACAATGAGAGATAATTTCAAGGTTTTAGGCTAAGTAGCAGAGAGGTTATGTTCTGGTTGAAAATGTAGAAAATGAGCAAACGCTATATAAAAGAAAAAAATTCTAGAAGGAATACTATGTGATATCCTTGCACACATCTCTGCTCAATGTGGATATGAAACTACCATTTCAGGTAAGAGGTTGGGGCTCCTACTATAAATTAAGTGCTAAGAATAAATGCAAGATGCATATACCTAGGGAAAACAGGTAGAAAAATAGCTGTGATTCAAAGACCCAGGTTGGTGTTTGCACATAATTAAGAAATGGGATCTCAAGCCAACAAAGAAAAAGAGTCTAGAGAAAAAGCTAAAAACAATAATAAACAAACTATTAATTTATAATATTACTCTGTCTCTAATATTCAAAAATAAGGCAACTGATGTATTATCAATGGAATATACTCTTCCAGGCATGTGAAAAATTTCTTTTCCAGTAGCATGGAAAATATATACTTATTTTCATTCATGACGCAGAGGCAAGATATGTAAAAAAGATGGCCCATATTAGAAGTGAAGGCAAGGTCCAAAGTAAGAAATAAACCATCTGGCTTTATTATCCCAAATCAATTTGGTTCTACCATTGAGGACTAAATGTTCAATTTAAAGAACTCTGCAAAACAAAGAAACAACAGACCCAATGACTAGTTTCAAAGATATCACCAGCTCGAGTAATATGAGTGTCTCATAGTAAGGAGACATAATGTCATACTGGTCCTAAAATGAGACAAGGCACTATATTACAAGGGCTCAAAGTAGGGGCACAGAACTTAATTTGGTATTTGCGAAGACAGATGATTGTGCCTTACCCTGTGTTGAAGAAGATTTCTTCTAAAAGGAAGGATTGTAGCTGAGCATAAAAGATGTGCCAAAGAATGAGTCGCTTCTGACTCTTACTGTTAATGAGGGAGAGATACTAACTCCAGGGTTATCGGATGAATCAACCCATAACAACAACACTAAACAGATGAGATCAATGCAGGTTATTAATCACATACACTCACAGCCTGGGGGAGAAGGACACAGCATACCATGGAGGGCCACACGGCGCTTACATTTGGGAAGAGAGAAATAAGCAGGGGACGTGGGAGACAGGTGCTGATACAGAAAGGTATGGTTGGTTGGTTTTAATAATTCTGTAAGCTGGTGGACCACTGAACCCCACTACCTGGGAATAAGTAGAAATTTTGCTTGATCTCTTTGATAAGGAGACTGCTTGACGATGGGCTTTATCCATGGGAGCATAATGGAGAGGCAAATTTGTAGTGGGGCCATTTCAAGCCTTCCTGGTTTCACTAGATGTCAAGGTAGCACGTGATATTGGGTGTCAGTTTTCAGTCTTACAGCAATGTATGGAGACAAAGCATGGCCACAGAGTGAAGATGGGAACATGAATGCCATGCACGAGATGGAGACAATGCCTTGTGACACATAGCTTAAGAAAACCCAAAGTACAACGGGTCAACAGAGTCAGGTGAGACTAAAGAATTCCTAACAATCTGAGAAATATGAATTTTCTGTCAGTTAAAATTGTTCATCTTTACTGTAGAATAAAATTCCTTCAAAACCTTACGAGTAATTTTATAGTGGTGTTCAAGTAAGTATGTGACATTCTAATTATAGTCCACATTAATTTACTGAGTTTTCAAATGTGTAAAATGGTACTAAATTGGGTCTGTGTTAGTAGTCTTTAAGTTAGCACCTCTTCTTTATGCTATTTTCAAACACTAATATAAATTAGATGGTCTGTTCATTCAATTGATCTGAATTTATGAGTTTAATGCACTATAGCACCGATAAAGCTCAAAATAATTTTGAATTTTTTCAATGGTTATTTTTAAGAGAGACAGAGATAGAGAGACAGGGAGAGCGAACCTGAGTGGGGGAGGGGCAGAGAGAGGGAGACACAGAATCCGAAGCAGGCTCCAGGCTCTGAGCTGTCAGCCCAAAGTCCAATGCTGGGCTTGAACCCATGAATGATGAGATCATGACCTGAGCCAAAGTCAGATGCTTAACCATCCGAGCCACCAAGGTACCCCTATAAAATAATTTTGTAATATAAAATTAGCCCACCAGATATTCTGATTTAAAGAACATTTGTCTACATTACCTAGATTAATTTATAATGCTATTCTAACCAAAAATGAAATTAAATTAGTTACAAACCTTATTTGATTTTCTCTGTGTAAAATTCTGAGACAGGAGGAGTGCATGGGTGGCTCAGTCAGTTGAGCATCTAACTCTTGATTTTGACTCCAGTCATGATCTCATGGTTTGTGAGATTGAACCCCACATTGGGCTCTGTGCTGACAGCATAGAGCCTGCTTGGAATTCTCTCTTCCCTGCTCATGCTCTCTTGCAGAATAAATAAATAAACATCTTAAAAAGTCAATAAATAAAACTGTGAGACAGGAGACAATTTCTTTTGTAAAAAAGATTATATTGAGTTGCAATCAATTTTTAGGAATGGACTTTATTATGAAATACACACACTGTGCCAACATTTCTGTGACAGTTGTTCAAGAAAAGCATCATGGCTTCCCAATACGGGAACCATGTCTCTCACTCCCAGGGTGAGAGGACATTACTGTCTACCAGATGTTCCAGCAAACAGCCTGCCCTTCTATTCAGGTCTATCTGGGGAGCCAATAGGAAAGAGCGATACCACACTAGGTGAGGAGGCAGAATGTATAAGGATCCTAAGAGAGCAGGAAGAGACTAGGCTCGGCTCACATGCTTTGCCATGGATCAACACCAACTAGCCCTGGTGGTCCAGGAAGGGGTTACATGCCATAGAAGCAGACTTATAACTCCCTGCCACTCTCAGTAATAGCAGAAGTAAATGCTTGAAAGGCTGCCACTTAATCTGTCAGACATCACCACCTGTTATTTACCTAATGCCAAAGAAACTCTCTAGTTCCTGTCTTTAAAAGCCCTCGAGGGCTGGTTTACAGTGACTGGAGTGCCAAATTGACTTTGTCAGTAAGAGACCCTGGACACTTGAAAAGTATCTCTGGAAAAGTATAAAGGACTTTCGCGAGCCAGCATTTTTGTTGGAAAGGTAGAATTAGAGTAATTTCAAGTATGTGCTTCTTTCTTTTTATCAAAATAAGGATCACATCGTGTTATCTACACTGGATCACTATACAGTTTTATTACTACATTTCTCATTAATAATACTGTAGTAGCCAGTGCGCACTGTGTATTTAAACTTGGTCTTTTGGGCTGAATCGAAAGTCTCAATACTTGTGCTCTAAAATCGTTAAAAAATAAATTTGCACGTTCTAAATTTGAGATTCCTCATATTTCACAAAATATGCCCCATGTGCTTTGAATTATATTTTCACATGCTCTCCAATCACGGGAGCCCTATCAAACCAGGGAAATCACTTTGTAGAAGGCAATTCCCTCACAAAACTCCAGATATTACCTCAATGCTCATAGCTAAAAACCTCAGATGCTCAGACTTTTATTCTTAGTTATGAAAGACTCCCTTTTGTCTCTGAATAAATAAGAAACACAAGTTATTTTTACAAAGGCACATGTCTTTAAGAAATTAATTTCATATATTCATATTCTCACCTCCTGACCTCGTTTTTGGTCAAAGTCACTTAATCTACCTGCATACGTAGCTTAGAATCTGTACTACTTTTTTAGAAACTTGATTTTAATTCACTGGTCCAGAAGAATAACAGCAAACCTTCAACATCATCCAGTTACAAGATACCACTTATGTATACAGTGAAGACCATTTATATAAAAGCAAAATTTTGTGTTTAAAATAATAGACTAAAGGTACATTCACATATTATATAGTCTTACATGTTTTAAATCTCCTTGGGGGGCCGCCTGGGTGGCTCAGTCGGTTGAGCGTTGACTTCGGCTCAGGTCATGATCTCACGGTCTGTGAGTTCGAGCCCAGCGTCAGGCTCTGTGCTGCCAGCTCAGAGCCTGGAGCCTGCTTCTGATTCTGTGTCTCCCTCTCTCTCTGACCCTCCCCCACTCTTGCTCTGTCTCTCTCTGCCTCAGAAATAAACAAACATTAAAAAAATTTAAAAAAAAATCTCCTTGGAACTCAAGCTACCTTATATAAAACTGGTATGAAAATCCTGTTTTCAAAGGGATGGAGTGAGCTCCCTGTTGTAAAAATAATGCTATTTATGGTGCTGTATCCTGGCAGCAAGTGGCAGGTACCTAAGCAATGTTATTTCTTACTTTTCTGTCTGCCTTTACCTGTCATCTGCCCATAGGAGCTCACTCATGTGTATTTTTAAGTTTTGGAAAGTATTTCATGTGAGTTATATAAGTCTGTTTTACAAAATGTATACATTATGAATCAAAGGGAAGAATACAGATATGTCAATAACTTTTCAACCCTAAGACAATTCATGAATTCTTTTGGTATAATATTAATGGTTTTCTATGCAGATGTGTGTATTCTTTTTTAAAAACTGTTTATTCATTTAATTTGAAAGAGTGTAGGTAGGGGAGGGGCAGAGAGAGAGAGAGAGAGAGAGAGAGAGAGAGAGAGAGAGAGAAAGAGAGAGAATATCCCAAGCAGACTCCATGCTGTCAGTGCAGAGCCCGATGTGGGTCTCAATGTCATGAACTGCGAGACCATGACTTGAGCCAAAATCAAGAGTAGGATGCTTAACTGATCCACCCAGGTGTTCCCAGAGATATGTATTCTTAATAAAATTGTGTCTTATTTACACCTGTTTTATTTCTTATCAACAATAGGTTGTAATAAAGAAATATTTCTACATTATAATTATTACACATAAATATATTAGCTTCAACAATCCATCATAGTAACTTTCTTTGTTGAACATTTAAAATGCTTTCAGTGTGTTATTAGCAATGCTGAAAACAAATACATATGCAAGTACATTTTTTCATTCAATTTTATCTTCTCAGAAAAAGTTCGAAAAATAGAGTTTATTTTTCACTAAACACACACACATATACAAATACACATCAAAAAATGATGAAGATTTCCTTGGTCTCTAGTTCAAGTGCCAAAATCCAAATAAAAGAAAATTCTAAGCAAATGATTTCTTCTATGTTGTATAACTCATTTTTAAAAGTTTTCTTTGAGAGACAGAGAGAGTGCATGTGTGAGAGAGGAGGGGCAGAGAGAAATGGAAAGAGAGAGAATCCCAAGTAGACTCCACACTTTCAGTGCAGAGCCTGATCTGGGACTCAATCTCATAAATTGTGAGATCATGACCTGACTAAAGTCAGACTCTTAACTGAATGAGCCACCCAGGCACCCCCATGTTATATAACTTATAAAACAGTGTTGAATGTAAGTGAACCTCTGGAAATATTTTTTAACCTTCCTCACATTTTGAAGAAATATCCTCAAAAGAAAATAACTACATGCCTGCATAAAAGAGCAAAAACATTTTTTTAATACTGTGTGACCGGGCTGTGGGCAACTAAGAGAAGTAGGGGAGAACAGAAACCATGAGAAAATGGGAATTCTAAGAAAGTAGTGGAGCTGGAATTCATTTCAGGGAACCTAAGATTTGGACTTAATAGAACTAAAACTTCATCAGGAACCAGGACATAAACTTGCTACCCACAAGAAAGTTTATCAGACCATTAAGGACAGGTCTAAAGTGGTAACTATTTCATTGAGTGAAATGAAGGCCAGCTTCACAGTTAATGAACTTACTTTTCTTGGGCCTTGCTCTACTAGAGCACAAGCAAGGGGATGGGGGGCAGAAAATACCTTGGCTGAGAAAATACAACCACAAAATTACTTTCACTTATGTTAGGTGCTAGAATATACTCCATATGGATTAAGAAAAAAATGGACAACCCAAAATAGAATCACAAAAGCAAAAACAGAAAGTATGGAACAATTTCAATTGGTATATGTTGGGAGTCTTGCTTAGTAATTGGCAGGGATGCAAATCCTATTTGAAGAAATGAACCTTAAATCCTAAAATAATTCCCACAGATAAAGTTCCAGAATTTCCAGAACTTGTAATCAAGAGCTCAGAGACTGACAAAAATTAATAAACATATGAAGAAACACAGCTCACTGACAAAATATTACCAAGACAAATATCAGATTTTTACATAGGAAACTGAAATGATCAGAAATAAACTATTTCCAAAGGCTTTTAAATATGCTAAAAAGAAAAGAACTTTCAGAATGCTTCATGAATGAATGAGCATCAAAAATAGGCAATCCAATCTTAGAAAGATTCCAGTATAATTTGTAAATAAAATATTTAACTAATATTAACAAGAGCCCAACTGCATACATTTTAAAGATCTAATTGGCTTTATTAACCGATTCTTGAATTGGGCAGCATCAATCTTGCAAGTAGAGGTGAGCTCCAAAGGGCTACAGAGAAGGAAAAGTGTTTTTTTTAATGTTTATTTATTTATTTTGAGAGGTGGGGGGGATGGGGATATGAGCAGGGGAAGGGCAGAGAGAGAGAGAGGGAGAGAGAAAATCCCAAGCAGGTTCTAGCTTACAAACTGGGAGATCATGCATGACATGAGCCGAAATCAAGAATGGGATGCTTAATGAGGTTCCAGGGAGAGAAAGAGTAGGAAAAAAAGAAATGATTTGCAAAGAATCCACTGTCTTAGGTGAGGTCACCCTCCTGAGGGGCATGGAAATGCTTCATCAGTAAATTTCCTTGGGCTGATCAGGATACTCCCATGCTCACTGGTTAAAGGTTACATTTCTGAGTGGTTGGAACTATAGTTAGGTTAGGCATTAAGTCTTTCTTTATTGACTTTCGACCTTAACCTAAATTATACCTCTGGTTTTCTTTTTAGTAGTAGCAATTAAATTAGAAATCCAATGAACTAGAAAGTAGTAGAGAATAAAAAATTTAGACTATTCATGAATTGGTTGACAAATCTGAAGAAATCGTCCAGACAAAGACACAAAGAAAGATAAAACCTAGTAAGATAAAGTAAGAGACATGAGGGAGAGAGTGACACATTCTAATCCATGTCCATTCAGATTTTCAGAAGAAAAAATAAAAGTAATGTAAAAGAGGCAATATTTAGAATGATATTGCATGAAATATGCTTTGAATTGTTGAAGGATACCCAGTCTTAGATTTGGTAAATATGATAAATTTCAAATGAGATAATAAAAAGAAATAGAAATATACACAATTTGAAGTAAAACTGCCAACACTAACAGTAGAGAGAAATCATTAAATGCTCTCAGGTAGACAAGACAACCCAAAAATGGCAATTAGGCCAAAAGCAGACTTTCTAAAACAATATAGAAAGCCAGAATGCACAGGACGCTCATCTTGAATATAGCTTTCAGTTCAGAATTATGTTCCTAGTGAAGCAGTATTTCAGAAATGATTGTTAACCAACTCTATTTTTAGATAAACCAAAGCTCGGGAAGTTAACTACCAATAGATCTTACCAAAAACAACTTCCTAATTTGTACTTCAGGAAGAAGAAATACCATCCTACAAAGAATTTCTGAGATACAAGAAAGAAAGGTGAGCCAAGAAAGTGCATCCCAGAAAACTGATAGTACAAAATATTAAAAATGCAAGATAGAAATAAAATAAAAGACATAGACATTACTAGACATAACTCAAATATAGTAAAAGAAAATAGGTGAGTAATCAGAGTTCAAGCTTTCATGAGGCTTTAATTATTTTGACAGGAGTGTAAAGATGTCGACCAAACTTTGATGTTGTTAAATGTCTAACTTTAAATAATAAGTTAAAATGCATGTTTAAATTCTAAGGGTAACAACTAAATTGACAAACACAGGGAGTGCAACTTCCAAAACAATATAGAGGGAAAGGAGAGTGAGAAAAATAAGGTTCAAAATAAGGTCAACCTCACAATAAGAAGAGCAAAAAGAATGCCAGAAAACATAACAGAGTTAGAAGGGGTGGTTCAGAATACAGATACCATATGTTTTCACTCTTATGTGGATCCTGAGAAACTTAACAGAAGACCATGGGGGAGGGGAAGGAAAAAAAAGTTAGAGAGGGAAGGAGGCAAACCATAAGAGACTCTTAAAAACTGAGAATGAATTGAGGGTTGATGGGGGTGGGAGGGAGGGGAAAGTGGGTAATGGACATTCAGGAGGGCACCTTTTGGGATGAGCACTGGGTGTTATATGGAAACCAATTTGACAATAAATTTCATATTAAAAAATACAAATACTTATATCATTGATCTGTTTATTCTTTTAGGACTTTTATTTCTTTTCCCCACTTTATTGCACTGGTTGTTCCCTTCAGAAAAATTCTGAACAAAGATGCTTCTAGAGGGCACCCTTTTATTTGCCTTTTTCCCCCCAAGGGAATACTTTTAATATATTAGTAAAGCATAGAGTAAGCATTTGTAGATACCTCTTATTGGATTAAAGGCATTTTCTTCCATTGCCCATTTTAAAAATAAATGGTGTATCAAGTGTTTGTCAGAGGACGTATGACTTACTTCCTTTAACTGGTTAATGTGGCAGGTTGTATTCTATCAACCACTAGCGAAAACATATGAACTGGCTGCACATATCTAAACGACTAAATCTCAAGAAGTGAATTTTTCATAAAAAATAAGTTTTCATATCTATAATATGATCCCATTTATAAGATTCTAAAATATACAAAACCTGGTAATACATTGCTGCGGTTCAATTTAGCCAAGCAAAATGTAATGAAAAGCAAGGAAGTGATATTAATATGATAATTTATAATGGGTAAAAATACGTAAATTTTCTTCAAAGCTTGATATGTACCATGTTCAGTACTGAGTGATCTATTTACATTACCTCATATACTAACTGAAGAAATCCCAAGATACATGCGCTATTTTATTCCCACTTTACAAATGAGGAAAGTCATAGTTAAAGAGATTTGTTAACTTATGCTGACATCACAGTCCAAAGTTTGGTATCTGTGTGATCAGCCACTAATGTACACTGAACTCCCCCCCCCCAAACACATACACACATACTTATTGATACACAGATTCTTCCCCTCAAACACACAGAGACACAGAGAGTCTACATACAGGACATCTCTACAGCCCAAGCATTGATGTTCTTTCAGTTATATATTAATTTAGACAGTGTTAAGCCACATAACCCAAATGCAATGTCTATTAACAACACTTTTTCTGGGACTTCTGCCAGAATATGGTGTAAAAATAGTGTCAAGTGAGCCTGAACTTACTATTTAAGTAGAGAAATTACAAACCTATGCACATACAGAAACAGTTTTTTACTAACAGCTGTATTTTTTTTTCCTGAGAGGGAGAGAGAGAGAGAGAGAGACAGAGCGAGAGAGCATGCACACCTGTTTATGTGAGGGAGAGGGGCAAAGAGAGAAGGGGAGAGGGAATCTTAAGCAGACTCCAGGCTCTGAACAGAGCCACATGCAGGACTTGGTCCCATGAACCTGGGATCATGACCTGAGCCAAAATCTAAAGTTGTAGGCTCAACCAATTAAGCCACCCAGACACCCCTTCTAACAGCTTTATTAAATCAGATAATTTAAATACAAAGAAGAAAAAAACATTCTCACAAGGAATATATCATCCTATATTTGAGGTCCATAATTAAACAAATCATAACTTTTCTCAAATAATCATACTGTAGTGGAATATGTAATCTACTGTTTAAACTCATTATTTCCCTAAGTTTCCAAGTAAACACAGTCTTCTCTGAAATAATCAGAGCGCAAATGGCTTTGTCAACTTCCTAATCATTCAATATTTGTTCTGAGTGACATTTAAGTGTATATTACACAGAAAATTTATCTGTAGGAAATATCATGAACAATTTACTCCATATAAGATTTGACAATTTCCCTCTCACACATTACCTTCATTATCTCTAATCATTCTCTATGTTAAAGAACTCAGGTTTTATTCTTTAGCCCAAGTCCACTGCTTCTCACTAATCACTGAATTTAATTCAGCCAAAGGTTCAGGACAGCACTGGTTTTATATCTGTAGTATACCTTTATTATCCTAAAGGAGAGTGATTTATGGCAGTGAAACTATTATTTCAATTTTACAATAACAGTTACATCACAAGATGTTCTTTTATATCTGCCCTCTTAGAGCATGTAATTTGCTCCCTTTCATTGTTACCTAGATCAGATCTAACTACATCTTGGAAAACTTGGAAAGATCTTGCAAACATCTTTGGAACTAGTGTAGATTAAATAGACGACAAATCAACAAAATAATCTAATATGTAGATACTGTCTTATTGTCTTTCAGAGCTGGTTTTATTCTTTGGTGTTTGAATAATTAATACTCTAATGGAACCCATAACATTAGTATAAATTTAGAATGCCCATTCTACAGCCTCGAGATTAGAATATTAACATGTATAAAAAAAACAGTATTTTAATCTGTGACTTTAATCATTGTTACATATGAAAAAGTAACTGCCTTATTCCTCTTCATCACAGTTGTTAGTAGCATTTTAGAATGATCATGAAATTTTAAATTTGCTTGGTGATAATGTTATCCTTGTTTTCCAATTTTTATTGTTCTTTTAGATTTTTTTAAATGAGCAAAATGCAACTAAAAATGTTATAAAAACGGTTTCAAACATAAATATCAAATGTTATTTAAAATATTTATCTTTTACATATACTCATCTTTTACTTCCCCCAAAATATTATTTAAAATTATATCAATGTAATAAATATCTCTGGAAATGAAATAAAAATAGTAATCTTATTTATTTATTTATTTATTTATTTTGAGAGAGAGAGAGAGAGAGAGAGAGAGAGAGATGACATGAGTGGGGAAAAGGTGCGGAGAGAGAGAGAGACAGAGACAGAGACAGAGAATCCCAAGCAAGCTCCATGTTTAGCATAAAGCCCATTCGGGTGCTCAATCCCATGACCCTGAGCCAAAATCAAGAGTGGGTCATTCAACCAGTTGAGCCACCTAGGTGCCCCTTCATTTTTTAATAGCTTTATCAAGGTATAGTTTAGACACACAAAATAAGCCCATATGAAGTGTGCAACTCAATGACCATGAGTTAATTTATAGAGTTGTTCAGTTATCATAAAAATCCATTTTTAGAGTATTTCCATTAACCCAAAACAATCATTCACATTTTAGATAGTCAGTCTCCATTCCCAAATCCAGCCCCAGGCAACAACAATCTATTATTGATTCTGTATATTTGCCTTTTCTGGACATTTAATATAAACATAATTTATACAATAGTCTTTGGTTATTTAACACACTTTGTTCAAAGTTCATGTATGTATGAGCACACCATTCTATTCAATGTCAAATAATATTCCATTATATGAATATACCATATTTTGTTTATCCACTTACCATTTAATGGACATTTAGATTCTGTCATAGGTTTGTCTTTTCAAAGCTTCTTCCAGATATTTAAGATATTTATTTTTGGTATTGATAAAACCTGCTGTGATGTTCTGCCTTTCTACACAGAAAAGGGCATTCAATGGAATTAAGAATATTTAAAAGAAAACTTATGAATAGAATCTTTTAGACTAGAAAATGATAGTCAATGCTAGCTCCATATTAGAATCACCTAATAAACCATTGAAACCTGGAGCCCGGAATCTACCTCCTAAATTTTTACTTAATCAACTAACATGCAGCCTGGGCAATAGGCATATCCAAGTGACTAGGCATATACCAGCCTGGGAATATCCAAGGGACTTGAACATACAGTTAAGTTTAGCAGCCATTACTAGACAATTCTACCCTTTTATCTCACTTTTGTTTTGACTTAAAAATCTCTTCCAACAGGGGTGCCTGGGTGTCTCAGTTGGTTAAGTGTCTGACTTCAGCTCAGGTTATAATCTCATGGTTGCTGAGATTGAGCCCTGCATCAGGCTACATGCTGACAGCTCAGAGCCTGGAGACTGCTTCAGATTCTGCGTCTCCCTCTCTGTCTGTTCCTCCCCCGTTTATGCTCTCTCTTTCAAAAAAATAAACAAACATAAAAATAATCTCTTTGAATAAAAAC
Organism: Neofelis nebulosa; assembly: GCF_028018385.1. Taxonomy (NCBI): domain Eukaryota; kingdom Metazoa; phylum Chordata; class Mammalia; order Carnivora; family Felidae; genus Neofelis; species Neofelis nebulosa. The sequence continues at coordinate 141,061,742 of NC_080782.1, forward strand.
CTCTTGAGAATATAGCTTGCAGTACCTCCAGGTGCCTTTACATGTGAAGATAAGTGAAGGAATTGGTCCTGTGAATAGAAACCCAAGATCCAACAACGGGCAGGGAAATTTGAAGCTCTCGGTTTGTCAGCTGACCACCTTATATAGCATGGTTAGTGTCTTGTGTGAATTTACTCTTTGAGAAAGAAAATAATCTGTTTTATTTCTGTAGATCACATTCACCATGAACATAGTTGACAGCAAATGATTTTTAGCTAACTGAATCTACCTATTTTCCCTCAGAAGAAATGAAGGGATTCAGAAAGAAAGTCTCTGAATTTTTTTCCGTGATGGACTTCATAGAGAACAAAACTTTCAAATGTAATATTTGACTCTTTAATGTATTTCAGGCATCAGTTTATTGCTAATATTTTCTAGTAAATTGTTGGTTTATTCAATGTAACTAGGCATCAATTTAAATGATACCTCCTAGGGTTGCCTGGGGGTGGCTCAGTGGGTTAAGTGCCTAACTCTGGGTTTCAGCCAGAGATGGAGCCACTGCACCGACAGAGTAGAGCCTGCTTGGGATTCTCTCTCCCTCTCTCTGCCCCTCCCCCCTCTTTCAAAGTTAATAAATAAATACATTTTAAAATAAGGTAAAAACAGAGAGAGAGGCCAGTCATAAGAGACTCTTAAATTCAGAGGACAGGGGCGCCTGGGTGGCTCAGTCGGTTAAGCATCTGACTACAGCTCAGGTCATGATCTCACCAGTTGTGAGTTTGACCCCTGCGTCAGGCTCTGTGCTGACGGCTCAGAGCCTGGAGCCTGCTTCAGATTCAGATTCTGTGTCTCTCTCCCTGCCCCTCCCCTGCTCATGCGCTCGCTCTCTCTCTCTCTCTCTCTCTCTCTCAATAATAAATCAATACTAAAAAATTTTTTTAAAAATTCATAGGACAAACTGAAGGTTGCTATAGGGGAGGTAAGTGGGGGGATGGGCTAAATGGGTAATGGGCACTTAAGGAGGGCACTTGTTGGGATGAACACTGGTGTCATATAAGAGATGAATCACTGGGTTCTACTCCCAAAACCATACACTGTATGTCAACTAACTTCAGTTTCAATAAACAAATTTTTAAACAAGAAAAGATAAATAGTTATGTGATCGAAGATTTTAAGTAAAATGAGCAAGAACATATACATCACTTAATTAAAAAAATCATTGAGTATTAGAGCTTTGAGTAGTGATTTGAAGAAATGCGATAAACAGTATGAAGATATCACAAGTTGCATCTTCTAATAAGTAAATGATTGAACAGCTAAAAAAATAAAATTAAAAACCATACATAGAGGCACCTGAGTGACCTAGTTAGTTAAGCATTTGACTCTTGATTTCTTTTTTTTTTTTAATTTTTTTTAACGTTTTTTAATTTATTTTTGAGACAGAGCATGAATGGGGGAGGGTCAGAGAGAGGGAGACACAGAATCCGAAACAGGCTCCAGGCTCCGAGCTGTCAGCACAGAGCCCGACGCGGGGCTCAAACTCACCGACCGTGAGATCATGACCTGAGCCGAAGTCGGCCGCTCAACCGACTGAGCCACCCAGGCGCCCCTGACTCTTGATTTCTACTCAGGTCATGATCTCATGGTTGCTGAGTTCCCTGTGTTGGGCTCTGCGCTGACGGTGCGGAGCCTGCTTAGGATTCTCTCTCTCCTTTCTCTCTGTCCCTACTCTGCTCTCATCCACACAAGCTCTTTCTCTCTAAATAAACATTTTTTTTTAATTGGAATAAATAAGTAACATCTTTGAGGAGAGCTTCTGATCTCTGGTATAAAGGAATCGTCCGGTTGTGATCATGTTACCTTATTTTTTTAAATTTCTATATATATACATATAACTTATTTCTGTCTGATTTTTAAGATTCATGTATATGGCTTTTGTATGCTTGTCTTCTGAAAACTAAACTGCAAAAGAGAAAGAGAACTTGCTGTCTTATGCATCACTATTTCCTCAATGCTGACGGAGTATAAAAATACTCAGTTCTCATGGTCAATGACAATGAGGAGGAATGTGCTGCTGTATTCCATGGCTGTACTTTTATAGAATAGAAGAGATTTGTTCCTTAGAATATAATTTTGTCATTCTTTTTGTCTGTTTTCTTGGAAATGGAAACTCTGGCTTTGGTGGCTAGGCTAAAATTCATTTGTCATACATCATTGTTGATGGGACTGTTAGTGAGATCTCATATGTACCGAGAAAACCCTTGTAACAGGAAAAACAAATACCATTGGCAGCCCATATACTTGGCATCTTTTCATGCTTTTCTCTGGTTTCCAATGCTTAATACACATTTAAGTGTCTCTAATTATCTGCTCAGTACCACTTGGAAAAGAAAAACTGAAGACAAGCCACGTTGGGAGTTATTTAACATCTGCATGTTCGCATATTTAGACCTGGAATTCTAATATTCTAGGAATATTAGAACTAGGAAATATTCTAGGAATATTCTAAATATTCTAAAGAATATTCTAGGAAATATTCTAAAGAGCAGAATTTGATAGCTTTTTAGTTTTAACATATCGATAGGCAATAATGATATTAATAAAAACTATTACTTGTATAGTGTTTATGCTCTGCTAAGAACTCTTTTAAAAGCTTTATAAATATTAGCTCATTTTAGTTTTTTGAGAGAGGAAGGGAGGGAGAGGGAATGAGTGGGGGAAGGGCAGAGAAAGAAGGAGAGAGAGAGAGAGAGAGAGAGAGAGAGAGAGAGAGACAGAGAGAGAATCCCAAGCAAGCTCTGTGCTCAGCTCCAAGACTGACATGGGGCTCACAACCATGAGATCATGACCTGAACCAAAATCACGAGCCAGATGCTTAATTCACTGAGCTACCTAGGCGCCCTATTTGTTACCAAATATTAGCTCATTTTAATATCAATAACTACTCTGTGAAGTTGGTACTCTTGTAACCTCTATTTTAGAGATAAAGAAGCTGAAGCACAGAGAAGAAATGTACCTCACCCAATATTAAACAATTAATGAGTGTCTGATATAATCTGAAACCAGGATTTGTGGTTTTAGCACAAGAGAAGAGATGTAACACTGTCACCCAGTTACACATTCAAATATTGCACCAACATGATACTATTTAGGATATCCAGCATTAGTCAATCTTTTCGCTTAAAATGTTAATGTCTTTGTTCAAATAAAAATGTACACATTTCCATAATAAACACATTATTGTAAATTAATTTGTGTAAGAAGTATTACAACCATCCCGAATAAATGCAGTAGTACTATTTTATAAAATAACACTGAGAAGAAGAGGAAATCTAGCAGGATCCCTGAGATGTTATATAACATAAACACGGAAATTCTGGTAGTTCAGGTGAAAGATTAGAAAAGAAAGGATATGAGCCACCTGGGTGGCTCAGTCAGTTAAGCATCTGCCTCTTGGTTTCAGCTCAGGTCATGATCTCACAGTTTGAGTTGGAGCCCTGCCCTAGGCCTGCTTGGGATTCTCTTTCTCTGTTTTTCTCTGTCCCTGGTCAACTCATGATCTCTCTCTCTCTCTCTCTCTCTCTCTCTCTCAAAATAAATGAATACACTTTTCAAAAAAAGGAAAAATAGAGGACAAAAGAGAAATTTTCCTAATTCGCATTATTCATGTAGACACAGCAGATTGTATTTATTTAGCTGCCCATGCTCATTTCTTTTCTGCAACTTTGAATCGCATGTACAGGAAGAAGCTATTGGGAGCAAAATTAAAATAATTTAAGGGTTCATATAATCAGGTTTATGACAGTGCCACAGCCCTAAAAGGTAATCAGACATTGCATCTGAAGCAATAACTCATACAAGTACACGCATTCTTCCTCATATAAGTACATACGTTAATATGTATTATATGAAACATCTAACTTTCTACTAACCTTAGAAGGGCAAATTAAAACAGTGTGATACCACTTAACACATGCTTGGAAAAACTTCATACTAACACAAATAAAGGCTTGGCCTTCCAGCATGAATTATGTCAAATTGAACATACGTGCCTTTTTCCAATCCATACTAAGATTTCTCTCAACTTACTGAAAAGAAAAAAAAAGAATAAAAAGAAAAGAAACAAATGTAAAACCATAAAAATCAAGAAAAAGGAGAGAGATCAGTAGTGAGAAGGAAAATTCAAAGCTTCTGTGATAATTCAAGGGCTTTCATCGAAAGGCCATGAGGGGCACCTGGGTGGCTTAGTCAATTAAGCATCCCACTTTGACTCGGGTCATGATCTCATGGCTCCTGGGTTTGCACTTTGCTCGGTGACAGTGTGGAGCCTGCTTCAGAGTCTCAGCCCTTCTCTCTTGCTAGCCCTCCCCCACTTTTTCTCTTTCTCCACCTCTCTCTCTCTCTCTCTCTCTCTCTCTCTCTCTCTCAAAAATAAACAATTAAGCATTCAGAAAAAAAAGAAAGGTCATTAGAGGGACAATCAGGGGACAAGGTTTCTGCTTCCAAATGGGATACAGACTCCCTGTGTGACCAGAAAGAAGCACACATTACCTTTGAGCCAAAATTTCATGATTTATAAAATAAAAGGAAACTCATCAAGCTTCCAGTTCCAGAAGTGGATTTTAGATTACCAGGTTGAAGAAGCACATACACTATGATTCAGCAATCCAAAGCCTGGAGAAACTTCTCTAAATGTGAATCTGGAGACTCTTCTAAGAACGCTCAGAGCAGCAGTATGTTACATCCCCAAGCTAAAAACAACCCAATTCTCCATAAGGAGAGTAATGGATAACTGGTTTCCATAGAGGGCTGAAAGCCAATGAGTCACAGCTGGATAGATCAGCATCCCAAAAACATTGTATTTAAAGAAGAAACAAGTCAGGTACAGCCTGATGCTATTTCAGTAAAGACAGAAAAACAAATAGCTATTATTTAGGGCAACACACAGGTGATAACTAGATACTATAACCAATACCAAAGAATAATGAACACAATTTTTTTTTAATATAATTCTGGAAGGAGGGAAAGGGATGTGACTGCATCAGAGTACTAAGAGGGATTCTAACTTCTATTTCTTTAGCTGGGTGCTGGTACAGAGGACCTTATATTATTCATTAAATCACACTTCAATGTTGGATACATGCTCTTGTATGTAATTATGTATGCCTTATGTTTTAAAGCTTAGACAAATATTATCTCTCAGATGGCTAAATTATTGCTGTCATTTCTGCTAAAGGCAGTAGTGTGTCAAAAACGCACAACTGATTGATATTTGCAGAATCATCTTTACCCACACCCATGCCCATGAAGAGGACAGAATCCTCTCCAATATTCATTCTGTCGATGTGGCCAAAGATCCATAATCCCTTCCCATGGCCCTAGTTTGGCTTTTGGCCCTGCTGGCGATAAGAAGGACACTAAGACTCTTCACCACTGCTTTCAAGGGCTCCTAAATCCACATTCATAATAATTACTCGCCATTGTTCGTGTACCCAAGGTGCTTATCTGCCAGCAACAGCAAGGAAACTCTCACTTAAGCAATTCAATGGAAAGGCCCAGCTACTGGCCTGCTGTGATACAGAATAGCCCTCTCTCTGCTTGGTCCTATTTGAACAGGTCAGTCAGGCTCTATCTAAGTTTTAATTCTAAATCCATATACAGTATCACTGAAAAATTCCAGTTCTAACTCTGAAACAACTTCCATCATTCGGAAAATAATTTTAATAAAAGTTTTATTTCCGGACAACAAGAGTCTGGAAATACAAACAAAAGCCCTCAGTCTGAGTGACATTCGAACACCACCTTTGTTCCATCTCACTCCTCTGTTAAGGTGTCACGGGCAATTAGCGACAGCTATTCAGAGCTCCCTGAGCACAGATCACATAGGAAGCTTCTAACAGAAATGTGAGCTAACAATTAATTAGGAGTTTGAGAAAAGCTCTCCAGCTAGGAAATCTTTTTTTCCCAGGTACCATGTCAGACTTACCCTTTGTCAGAACCACGGTCCTGAAGGAGTGAACAAATCTTGCTCTCACACAAAAAAGGGTACCATCAGCAACAGTATCATTAGGGGTACTTGAAAGAAATATTGGGTGCCTGGATGCCCCAGTGTCTCACTGGGTTAAGCATCTGACTCTTGGTTTCAGCCCAGGTCAGGATCAA